>NW_026606151.1:15240000-15840000 GCF_029834395.1 Sorex fumeus
GCCTTGGCATTGCACATTTTTTTTATTGCAGTGCTTACTGGGGGATGGAGGAGTGTGATCTCACCCCTCTTCTGCAGTGCTGACATATACCTGGAAATGCAGGACCAGAGGATAGACAGCACAGCAGTCAGACTCAGAGCTGCCAGGACTGGGCATATGTGAGACACCAGGACTTAAACTCATGACCACCTACTTGCAATTCAGGTTTATTCTGCAATTGCCTGGAGCCTATAGGTCCCATAGATGCTTGATTTTAAAAACTTCCCTCTTTTCTCTGGCAGAGGCTCTTAGAAGAGAAAGCTTGCCTCAAAGTGGTGCTTTACCTGCCCCTCTCAGAGACATTGTAATGGATATGCATATTGTCATCTCACATGACCTTTGGACTATTAAGTGTTTCCAAGTGTGCCATACAATTGCCAAATCCTGGAGGGGGGAGGGGCACACGAAGATAGCTGTCCATTACTAACATCTAAATCTGTTATTAGAGAACAAATCATCTCTTCTTTCTCTACCTTTTAAATTATAGAGATTGTCTGATGACTCAGCAATCTGTCATTTGGAATTAAATAAGAACTTCGCCACTTGGGGCTGGAGCCATAGCACAGCAGGTAGGGCATCTGTCTTGCACGCAGTCGACCCGGGTTCGATTCCCAGCATCCCATTTGGTCCCTTGAGCACCGCCAGGGGTAATTCCTGAGTGCAGAGCCAGGAGTAACCTCTGTATATTGCTGGGTGTGACCCAAAAAGCAAAAAAAAAAAAGAGCCCCCCACAAGTGGCTCTCTGGCACGGCCATGGCTCCAGAAGCACAAGGACTTAATGCAGAGCCCAGCAGCTTGCAGCAGAAAAGTGAATGGACTATGTGTTAATCCACAGTACCATGCCTGTCCAGGAGGGAAGGGGTGTTGCTCCCTTCCGCCTTTTTCCCTCTGGACAGCAAGATGGTGCCCTCCTTGTAGCTTTTTGGAAAGCCAGGTATGAGCCGGCGGTGATGGGGCAACTGCAACCTCATGGGAAGGGGGTCAGTCCCGGCTCGTCCTTTACTCCCTACCAAGGTCACGAGTTGCCCCCCACGAGCAGCGCTCCCGCACGGCCATGGCTCCAGAGCCACAGATACCAATCTCGTAATTATCTGGCTCGTGAAAGAAATACCTCCAGGCTTAATAAGTAAAATATCAGAAATCCAAATTCATGTGGCCGCGAGACATCATATGGTTCTCATAACTAACTGTAGAAAAAAAAAATTTCACAATGCCTTTTCAGCAATTCTGATTGTTGAGTGTAAACTCTATACAATAATGGTGCATCCTCTGTCAAAATAATGAATGTCATCAAAGTAGATAGAGTGTTAGGTAGAATTCATCTACCTCACAGGCATTGGGAGGAGTGGCAGGGGTTATATTGGTTATATAATAAGTTATAAAAATATACTTATTTTTCTTGGTGGTGAAAAATAAGTACTGGTGAAGGGAAATGTGTTTGATCATTGCATAACTGAGACTTAAAACTGAAAGCTTTGTACCTTTTCCTAAGGTGATTCAATAAATAAATATAAAAAAAGAGTTGTGCCACTGGATATGGAAGATTAGTGTGCGAGCATTTGAGGACATATGATCATGAGTTCAAATCCTCGGTGTCTTACATGCACACCACATGATCCTTGCAACTTTGCTGCCTTACCCTGGCAGCTCTGTCATCCTCAGATGGACAAAAATTCCACCGAACCAAAGTGTTGAGTTAAAAGAGGCTAAAAATAGCATAGCCTATGTTAGTAGACTAAAAAGTATATTTTTAGAGTTTTGCCATTTTTCTAAATATTCCATACAATTTCTAAGCAAAGAACTAATCACCCTCTCCACTTCTAGAAGTCAATCACTGAGAAGTGTGACTAGATCAAGAAATTATCTTAATTATTTTTATATCAAGAATTATAATATATAATACATACACTTATTCTACATATGTATTATACATATGTATATGTATAGTATAATATGCATTTATTCTATGACAAGCCTAATTAAAGTGGCAATTAAATATCTTTACAAATGAGATGACCATCAACGTTTCTATGCAACATCCACATTCCATAAAAAAAAAATGTAAACCTTTTCTTCAAAGAGTTCCAAATATACTACAAGAACCATGAGCACATCCAACCACTTTTCCATTTCTAAAAAAGGGTGGCAACCTAAAAACAGCAAAAAAGGAAAAGATTTTAATGAAAAAAAAAAGCCTAATGCTTGCTGCCCTACCTTAGGGGAAATCATGTAGTTAAGGATAGCTCCCCAAAGCCACTGAAGTACCAGGATTCCAAAGTAAACTTTCTTTAGATGAGTTTCTAGTCAAGGACTTGACCTACATAACATAACTTATATAAATCAAAAAGTGAGGCAATATTCTCGAAGGAAGGGACCAAAATGGTTTAAATTTTTTTTTTCAGCCCTGAGGATAAAGATGAATAAAAGCAGCAGACAGGTTTCCTGAACATTCGGTATCACATAGCTAAGGAAGAAGATTTCCAACGTCTAATTTTTAAACGTGGGGCAAAATGGATTTCCATAAGGACTATGGAAATAGCAGGCTCTAATCTGGGCCACAATCATGGTAACGACTCACATGTTTACAATCACCTTTTAAAATAGGACTGCACAGATGCAGCTTCTGGGGCTGCCACATTCCACCGGCTTATTAGTAACACTGTAGGCATCGGGCTGTCGGTTTGCCTATGCTCGAACTGGTTCAAACATTCCTCTGGTGATCCTGCGTTAATGAAAATTCTCCTTTCCAAAGATTCCTTTGGCCCCTCTCAGAGGAAGCTTGCAGCAGGCCCAGCAAAGAGCGTCACATGGCTGTGCAACTGTACATTTTTCAGACATGACAACTGTGGGTTTCTTGCAGAGTTTTTGAAAAATTTAAATGGTCTAAATTCCAAACCAAGCCTTGGGAAACTCAGCTCCCACTAGCCTCAATCTCTCTATAGTATCTGGCAATGAAACTAGAAGGGAGAATTTAAAAAAAAAAAAAAGTTTTCATCTCTTAAACAGGAGAAGCCAATTAATCCTTACTCTGGGAACAACGGGTAAAGTCTTTTATCATCATCGATCGTCAAATGTTCTTATGACAATTTTGATTTTACAAAATTAGGTTTGGGTCTTAGCCTGCAGGTATTTCCCTATTGCATTCTGGATTAATCCACCTTTATAGCTAATTCCTGTCAAAATGACAAAGGAGAATTGATTTCTTTTGGTGAGGTATCCTTATCAATGGAAACTTCTATGCTTTGATTGATGGGGTGTTAGAGGAAAGGACCATTAATTGATTTATAATAAATAAAGCAAAATCTCCACGTATGGCCAGAAATTGATAAAGGCAGCTCTTTTTTCATTAGCAAATTTCTTTAATATTTATAAGGCCGTCCAACTCCACAATCACTCAACTGATTAATATAACACAGCTTTATTAAAGCCATTCCCACTGACATGGGCCAAGTTAAAGGTCACTCCACATGGTCATCACAATATTAAATAAGTAAAAAATTTTAAAGTCAAATGGCAAATGTCATTTATAGTTGCATGGTGGTGTAATGGAAAAAAATCAGTGGCTCTGCACTCAAATGATCTAAATTCAAATTCCAGCTTGGCCCCGTTTAAGCATTCTCTGCTCAAGTTCTCTGAATCTCCATTTTCTCCTTTCCAAAATTTTCAAACCCCTCCTTCATGGAGTAATTGGCCTGAGGTCACAAATGTAAAATGCCTGATAGAACAGACTGCAGAAGAGAGCTGCTAAGTACCCTGTTTGATGAGTATGCTCAGTTAAAATAAAACCTTAAGAGCAAATCATTTCATCGTTGGCCCATGAAACTCACAGGACAAAATAAGAGTTTTGTGCAAGGCGTTAGATTATACGAGGGTAATGGCACTTGCCTTGCCTGCCCACCATCCAGATTCAGCTTCAAGTCTCTGGCTCTAAAATGTGGGCCCCTACAGCCCAACAGGGTCACTCCTGAGCCTGGAGCCAGGAATAGCCTCTGAGCACAGCCAGGTGGGACACAAAATAATGTGAAATAGAAACTGCACACACACACCATGGACCGGGGATGTGGCTCAGTGGGAGAGAGCTTGCACACATGGAGTAAAATTTCCAACACTACAGGTCCCCTCTCCAAACACCACTGGAAGCTACCCCCAGGCACCGAGCTAGAGGTAACTCCTGAGCACTGTCAAGTGTGTCAATCCAACAAAACATACCTTTTCTGAAGAACATGCTTTGCAAGTAGGAGCCCTGGGATCAATTCCTAGCACCACACAGCCCCCTGAGTAGCAGCAGGAGAGAGCAAGTGACCAGGAGTAGGTCCCAGTCATTGTCACTTCTGAGAGCCCCCCCAAAAGAAAGAATCCACCTTTTTTCCCCAATATCCAAAATTAGATATTGATTTTGTTGTTGGTTTTGCTTTCCTAAGGGAAATGAAAAAAAGTTTTTTTAATCACTTTATAATATGTAGGAATGAATCTCCAAGGTCATCCAATCGCATGCATCTGAGCCATGATGAATCCATCAAAAGCAACCCCCTCGATGCTGTGAGCGGTTGCCCACAACCTCAGCAAAATAAACTGAGCACTCAGAAAAAGAGCCAGAAAGCAACTGGACTCCAAAGTGAATTCTAATGCTAGAGGAAAGACAAAGAAGGTGCCAGAAGATTCCAGAGGAAGAAGATACAGCTGCAACTTCCAAAATGTTAGGAAAGCTTACAAAAAAGTAAAAACTCCAATAACCCACACCACAGGGCAAGCAATACTCGAATAGGAAAAATCCTTGGAAAAACATAGTAAGCATGGTTTTTGAACCCCTCTTTAAAGGAAAGTGAAGGAGGAGAGGGCAGTTAGGAGAGAGAGTGGACCACTATGACAATGACCACTACAGAAATGATCACTCTGGACAAAAACTGATATCTATAAGTAGGTGAAGGGATAATCTTACAGTACCTATAGCATAAGCCATAACAACCAAGAGAGATAGAAAGAAAAAGAAACAGACCGACAGAGACAAACACAGACAGACAGACAGACAGACAGAAGAAAATTATCTTCCATAGAGGTAGACTTGGTGTGGATAGTGGAAGGAGGGAAATTAAAGGCATTGGTGGTGGGAAATATAATGTACACTGAAGGGACAGGTGTTGAAACATTGTACAATGGAAACCCAATCAGGGACAACTTTGTCATTGTTTATCTCATGGTTATTTAATTAAAAAATTCAAAAAAATTAAAATTGCAGTGAATTGCATGAGATGGAAGACAACAGGTTAAATGATGTGTATCCAGAGAAGAAGAACAAATACTGGGTGACCTCATATCTCTGATATGGAGATGTGCAAGACAAGAGAATTCAAGGTACCAAAAAGGGAGTATAGACATTACCCCAGAGCCCAGATTATAGAAATAAGAAGAGTAGGGAGGGAAAGAAAACAAGGGAAGGAAGAAAGGAGACAGGGACCTCAGACACAGTGGCAATACAGAGCTATGGTATGACTATATAGCAGAACCACTGAACCACAGGATACACACTACAACAATTAAACTTAAAAATATTCCTGGTGGCTGGAGCAATAGCACAGTGGGTAGAGCATTTGCCTTGCATGCAGTCAACCTGGATTCGATTCCCAGCATCCGATATGGTCCCCTGAGCACCGCCAGGGTTAACTCCTGAGTGCAGAGCCAGGAGTAAACCCTGTGCATCTCCAGGTGTGACCCCGCCCCAAAAGAAAGCAACAAAAAAATGTTCCTGGCAAGGAGGCTTGGGCTTGGGGGCGGGGGAGGAACTGGCAAAATTAGTGGAAGGAAGCTGACACTGGGTTGAGAGAACCAGTCACGAATCACGACGACCATCCTGTTATTTGTCGATTGCCTCGAGCAGGCCCCAGTAACGTCTCCTTCATCCTAGCCCTGAGATCTATATTCAAGGCTCTTTAGGAGAATGAGACCCATCATTGTTACTGGTATTTGGCATATTTGGTACGCCATGGGGAGTTTGCCAGACTCTGCCGTGTGGGCAGGTTACATTCGGTAGCCTGCCAGTTTATCCAGAGAACCAGTGTTGGGATTAAATGCTTTATAGATTATGTTTCCTGAATTTTTGAAAAATGTTTTCAAATTAAAAATGAAGGCGAAGGCGAGGTGAAGGCCCTCCCGTTGTTCATCGATTTGCTCGAGCGGGCCCAGTAACGTCTCCATTGGAGACTTTGTTGTTACTGTGTCTGGCATATCGAATACGTCACGGGGAGCTTGCCAGGCTCTATTAAAAAATAGAAGGCAACAAATCTTGCCCAGCAGGCCCTAGACAGAACTCACAGGTTCCTCTGATAAGGCTCAGAGGCTGGTACACCAGAGAAATATATAGGCCATAAGGAAGAAATCTGACAAAGATTTTCACGACCACTTACAGAACAAGATTTAAAACACAGGCTGAACACTAAGATGTGTCTAGACTATTAATCAAAATGGGGTCACTGTAACTCTCATTTAACGTCATTCTCTGGAAGGAACCAAGAGAAAAGGTTTCATCCTTGGTTCTTTCACTTGACCAGTTTATTGGCAGAGGGCTAGGGAGGTCCCTAGTTGTGCTCAGACGTATAGGAGTCACTCCCCATAATAGAAGGCCAACAGAAATAGATGATTCAACATTGCAACAGTACAGTGCTCCAGGTTTTCCAGAGCTATACTAGGCGCTTCTCAGCGGGGAGCATGAGGTTCCAGGGATAGAGTGTACAAAGGGTCCTGAGAACATACCACATGCACCTTTGACCCCAGTGATCTCTCTCTGGACCATTCACTAGTTTGTTTTTCTGTTTGGTTTGGTGGCAACATCTTGAGTACACTGGGACTATTCCTGGTCTGGGCTCAGAAGCCATTCCCAGTGGTGTTCAGGGAACATCAATGCCAGGGATCAAACCTGGACCTCCTATGTACAAAGCATGTGCTCAACCCACTGAGATCCTTCCCTTGCCCCAACACCAGGTGTGTTTTCATATTTTCTTCACCAATGACCTGGAGGAAACCAAATAATCTGTATCACACGCAAGAATTTGCTAAATAAATGTGAATTATTTGTGCTCTATGACGTTTACCACTCCAGTCCTAAACATTTCCACCTCCACTAACAAATATCCCCTTACCTTCCCAGCATCATTGAGGCAGTTAGAAAAGTCTCTCATCTCTGAAGAAAGTCACTAGGGTTGTACTAGTCATTTCATGTAACAAAGCCAGAAAAGGACAGCATTCAAATATTTGACCAAACTAAGGAAGAAGCAACAACTACAGTCATACGATGCAGACAAAACCCTGACAAATGGAACCAAGGGCAAGTGTCTAAAAAATGGCATCAGATAAAGTCCAGGGTGTTCCTGTGGATGTGCTGAAACATTCAGGACAAGATCCCTGAGACAGTAATTTAGCTAACCCAATCAAGCTGCAGACAGCCTGATTATGGCCCTAGGTAAATAGGATCCTCATCATCCCCTTCACCCTACTGATGACAAACCACCTGGGCAACAGCAGATAATAGCCTGGATAGGTGTTAAAAGGGATGCAAGATAATTAGGGAAAAGGCGGGATAATGACTGCCTAAGAGATCATGCCATTTGAGGAATACTGAAAGGAGCTACAGGTGTTAGACGAGAGAACATGAAACTAAGAGTGAAACCTTAAGTTCCAAATGCAAGATAGAAACAAACTCAATAAACATCACTGTCGCTATCACTGTCCTCCCATTGTTCATCGATTTGCTTGAGACGGCCCAGTAACATTGTGAGACTTGTTACTGGGTTTGACATATCGAATACGTCACGGGGAGCTTGCCAGGCTTTGCCGTGTGGCCAAGATACTTTCGATAACTTGCCAGGCTCTCTCAGCGGGGCGGAGGAATTGAACTCATGTGGGCCGTGTTGGCCGCGTGCAAGGCAAACACCCTACCCGCTGTGCTATCCCTCCAGCCATTACATATTAGATTTTCATTTGGGAGAGCTGTCACAGTGCAATAGCTGAATCTGACACAATTGCCACTATGGTCTGAAACTGCTGTAGGCTGAGGAGGTAATAGGGCATAGTGTACTGTGTATGAGAAATAATGGACCTGTCTATCACCAAGTCCAACATGGATGACTGGTGGACATACAGAAACAGAGTCTTTGGCATGGACACAAACACTCATTCTAGAAACCTGAAAAAAAACAACACTTGAGATGACGTAGAAGATGGGGGGGGCATGGGGAAACCCAGGTGAAACCCACACCAGGGGTGGTAAAGATGAATGATGACATGTGCAAGTAACAGAACCAGGTGTGTCCCAATGATCTTCAGAACAAAAGAAATGGCCGCACCTTCCTTGAGCCAGACATTCATTGCTCTAATGCCCAAGTCTAACCTTGTACTACACAAAGAATTTCATGAGAGCAGGAATTCTGGGAACTGTCCTTCAATAAAACTAAGTTGTAGCACCAAAAATCTCCGCTTATTAGATTTCTGACCAGTGCAAACATATAAGCAACCCAAACAGTGAACAGCCTAAACAGAGCTGTTCCTATGTTTTTCCTATGTTATTTCATTTTTGTCTAAGATAAGGTGTGGAAGAAAACTCCCTTTGCTGCAGAAGGGATTCACCCATCAGGTGGATGTTTCAGACCCTTTCCCACCCTGACGTACAGTCATTCAAATATAAACCATGAGATTGTTCAAGGAACCTATTTTGAGGGTGAACATGTGACCATGAGAAGATTTACACACACACACACACACACACACACACACACACACACACACACACACAAATGCCAGAGCCTGAAATCCAGATGTCTACAGTCCAATCGGTAGTAATTTCAAAACTTCCGAAATATTCTTAATCATCATAAAGGGATGTTGTTTTTCTCACTGCACTGTTAGGTAGGTCAATCATTTGTCCAACCACGGGATGCAACTAGGAGAAGTCTAGTGTTTCTTAGACAGACCTTCTTAAACTTTTCCTACTCACTATCCCTTCTGGCCCAAGAAAGTTTACATGACCCTGGGTAGACAGGTATAGAAAATGGATATGCAAACATTTCATGATGAAGAAATCTAAAGAAGTTTATTTTACAGTACACCTCTTGACAGTCTGCCATCTCAGCTGACAATTTAAGAAGCTAAGACTAATATTGCCTTGTCCAAAACCCAACAACAGCTCTGCTAGAAGGAGATGGTCCATAAATAACATGTTCCTAGTCTTTCCACTGTCTGGCACTCAGGGTCTTCCTCTCCTACCCCTACACTTCGACCCTAGTAAACAGCATATTTTCTCTTTTCCTGAATGAATGAGAGTGCATCATGGTACAATAGACGTGAGACCCACCGAGGCAGCTCGCTTCTAGAAAGTGTGAATCCTGCTAAAGGACCTGGTCCTCCTCTTCATCCTGAATCACTGCCAGGTGCGTTTGGCCTTAAGGCAAGAGACACTCAGTCCAAGTCAAACAAATGGGGTATTATGGCAACTCACCAAAATGACAACAACCAAAAAAAAAAAATCACACACAAAGAAGTCTCCAAATAGCAAAGGGTTGGGGGGTGGGGGAGAAGAATCCATACTTGAGCATATGCTCAACTGCCTATGCCAATAACTTTCAAACTCGCAAAACTGTGCATTGCCCTTTGGCATATAAATAAATATCACATTCTTGGTTCAACTTTCCTGTCGCCATTTCTCTGATCCAGCTCCTTCACAGCTACTGAAGTTTGTGTCGTACTCTATCTTAACTGCAGAACTTTTATAAAAAGACTTCACAAGTCAGATGCCAGGACACTTTTTTTTTCTTTTGCCTATCAAAATGGACTCCCCATCTTCTAGTTCAGATGCATCCTGGGAATCTTTGTTGAACTAACTTCCTGTCCTGGGCAGACAGAGACAAAACTCATTAGGTAAATAGACTGGGTGAAAAGGTGACACTCACTGAAAACACCACCACCAAAGGCAGGGAGGTAAAGCTTCATGATATTTTTCCACAAGATGGCATCTAACAGCTTACACTGGTGCAGTTCAAATACCTCCTGCTTGTGGCATGGCACCAGATCAGGCCATATGTATGGGAGCCACCAGCCAATGCATTCAATGCCAGGGAGAATCTGCAGATTAATGAAATGCTGAAATGCTTACCAGAGTTATAGACTTTGCCCGCACTCTCTTTTCATATATTCATGCATTTCAGGCTCAGGCAGAGCTTATGGTCTGGACTTTTTTTAAAATTTTTTATGGCTGAGTTACGCCCACCAAGACAACATAACATCCAGACAGCAACCCCAAGGGCAATGTGAGAAGAATTTTCTGATTATGTCATCAAACAGGAAACCTCATGGAGACTCTGGGATTAATGCATTTTCCACTGGAGCTTCGAAGCAGGCAGGATGCAGTTGCTGCAAGGGAGGACGGGAAGGGGCTGATGTCAGCTGGTGTGGAGGTAGCAGCTTTCCCAAGGCATTTTAAAGAAATCCCTCGTTCATTCCCATCCGAAGCCTCGCAGCAAATAAAGATTTTAAAACTTCAGCTGCATGTGGTAACAAGCAAATTATACCAGCACGGGCTATGAATGTACCCCACCAAGAGTGTCTCTCAACTATGGCACCATTCTTGCTCCAGATGGCATGGAAAATAATTTATAAATGACAAAAGTTCAATGGGTGTACAGCAGCTGTTCAGTTCCAGTTCTTTGGCCACCCACTTCAGTAGAACTGAGAGCTTTCAATCAACTCCTGTCTCTCCAAGGGCTTTCAAACAGCATCAGAACATATGTACAATATGTTCTCAGAAAGGAGCTGGCCAAATATGAAAGATTAGAAAATCCAGTTCAAAACAAAGGGGGAAACACAAATACATACCATTTTCTCTGAAATCTATAATGTCAAGCAGGGACTCCGAACAAAGGTCTTTGAGTTTGCAGAAGTAAATTTTGCACAGCCTCCTGTTTTTCCTTCACATATCCTCGCAACTTCCTTTCACACAGACACAGAAGTATCTAAAACTTTTGGCAGTGTTATTTTAATATCCAGTTTATATGGTGCTTGCCTCTCTCACTTCCTCTCTCTGACAACCCCGTACATATTAAGGAAGCATTGTGTTTTCACCGAGGGTCAAGAGTTCCTTTGAAACCTCATGTCTCCCATTGTATTCTGAGCCTTCAAATACAAGCCAGAAAGATTCTGAGGATTTTCTATATAGATATACCACTTCTCTACATCACTGCTGTATCCATCCTGGAGCATGGCTACTTGTGCAACAGTGGTGGAGTGGAGTCAGTGTTGAAACATCGTATGCCTAAAACTCAAGCATGAATAACTTTGTGAACCACAGTGTTTTACTACAAGTTTTAAGTTCATCAGAACTGATTTAGAAAAAAACAAACAAAAATGAAGACAGAACCAAAAGCATCATAAAAGTAAAAGGTGCTATATTAAACTTAATTATAGTAGTTTTAATCTAGCTTAGAGATTTTTGTTGTTGTTGTTTTGTTATTTGGGGGCCACACCCAGTGATGCGCAGGGGTTACTTATGGCTCTGCACTCAACAATCACTCCTGATGGAACTCGGGGGACCATATGTGGTGCTGGCAAATTAAAGCCAGGTCAACCCTGTGCAATGCAAGTGCCTTTACTGTTGTACTATCTTTCCAGCCCAAATTTTGCTTAAAGATGAAATTTCCAAAGATTTTCAGAAAGCATAACACTTGTGGAAAACATAACAGCTCTGCAATTTTGTGTCAATCTTTAAAAAGTATGCTTTTTTATATCATTTACAATAACACTGTGTAGTTTGTGAACCATTTTTCATGCACTGCTCTGTCCATTGATAAATGAGAAACAAAAGAAATAGCGGAGACAATAGGTGTGATATTACACACTTGCAAGAACCAAAATCACAAAATTACTCATGTTCTGTGTCTTTTTTGGAGGGCAGTGGGGGTACACTCGAAGGTACGAAGGTACGCTGTGATTGCTTAATTCTGGCTCTGGGATTACTCCTGGCAGAGTCTGGGGGCCATATGTGAATTCGAGGTGAGCCAATTGCAAGGCAAGCATCCTGTGCACTGTACTATTGCTCCAGGCCCAACTTCTGCATAATTTTAAATAATGTTTTTCTATAGTTCTAGCTGTTACTAAGGATTAAAAAATCAGAAATGTGAAGCAAAGAGTTTTCTCTTTTTTTTTTCATTTCTCAATGAATAAAAGCAACTGGACACCTACCCAGAGCTGGGCAGCAGATAAAGCTAGCTGGCAAGAATTAAAATTATTCTGAAGATACTACAAGG
Source organism: Sorex fumeus (assembly GCF_029834395.1). Lineage (NCBI taxonomy): Eukaryota > Metazoa > Chordata > Mammalia > Eulipotyphla > Soricidae > Sorex > Sorex fumeus. The sequence goes on from NW_026606151.1 coordinate 15,252,324, forward strand.
ATTAAGTGTCATAGCAAAGAAATGTATTCATTGCACAAAATATCTCTACTTAAACAAATTATTCCGAACTTGGGACTGACTCCACTCAACAAGCTGCTGAAGAACAAGGATCTGTTGTCTCTTGTCTTTGCCTCAAGGAACTTGGACCGCCAGCCACCAGACGGTCAGCTGAACTCCCTGCAGCCTCCCAGGGGTAATTTTGGTAGGGCAATCTCCTGACTACAAAATGAACTTCAACAAGGTAATTGTGTAACTTAAGTCCCTCTGTATTAGGATTTTAATACAAAATTAGTATAAAATTTATTGAGTCTGTGACTACATCTTACCAACTCCACTAATCAGTGATAAAAGCTATCAAAACCAGAAGTGTGCTGTGCTCAAGTAAAATTATTTTGAACACCCATTCTTAAAAAAAAATAAGGGTATTATTATAGTGGCTAACACTGTTACATTGACTAGAGCAAGCAATCTAATAGTACTGGAGTAAAATTACAACTATTTTCCAGACTTGGAAAAAAAACAATCCCACTACACATACCAAAATCTCTTCCTGCTCTAAGATATAGCTCCTTTCATGACAATAACCCAATTTACAATATTTCACTCCCAGTCAACACGTTATTAAAAGCAGATCAGCACCATCCAACTTCGGGGACAGTAAAATGACAGTGAGACAGTGAGGTATGCATGCAAGAATAGGATAAAAAGTTCCATGGAACAAAAGACAAAGTATAGAAATTACATCAACAAACTGCTAACCTGGAAAATTAGCAAAGGCCACACTGTGAATCAGGGATAGTCTTTTCAACAAACAGGCATCCAAATGCAGGGTGGGAGGGAAATTAACTGAAACTCAGATCTGACACCCTAAACAAAAATGGACTCAAAATGGATCACAGACCTAAATATAAAACACCAAACTACAAATTCGTAGAAGATAATATTATAGCAAATCCCCATGCCCTGAATAAGGCCAGGATATCTTAGATATGCAGCCAATGGTGCAATCTGTGAAAGAAATAATTGATAAAATGTCTTTCATTACAATTAAAAATGCCTGCTCTGTGAAAGACACTGTCAGAAGAATTAGAAGGAAAGCTACAGAACTGTGGGATGAAGGATGGGGGGAGGGAGATGTTCGCATGAGGTTCAGCTGATAAGAACTGTTAATCCCACATTAATCCAAGGTAAATAAAGAACACTAAAAATCCAACTGGAAAAAAAAATGGCTGAAATGTGCAAAAGACCTGAACAAGAAACCTGACCAAATATATACAGATGGCAAGTTTGCCTCCAAAACCTGTCCCATATCATATGGCATCAGGAAAACGCAAATGACACCACCAAATGCTGCCAAAGACATGGAGACACAGGAACTCCCATTGACTGCAGGGCAAGTGGGAAAGCAAAATGCAATTCTTTTCCAAACAAAACCTGAAGTAACATAAGGACAGTGGTGAGCATCATAGGCACTATGGGCAGTAGGTTGCAATAACTCTGTAAAAAAATATTAAAAGCTTTAACATGATAGTAAACATAGTAAACTATAACAGAGAATTTTATTTTATATTTTTACTTTTAAATTCTTTTTAAAAAATGTTTAATGAATCACAGTGAGATACAGTTACAGACTTAAAAACTTTCATGATTGTGTTTCAGTCATACAATGGTCAAATACCCATTCCCTTCACCAGTGCCCATTCTCCACCACCAATGTTCCCAGTATCCTTCCTGCCACCCCCATCCCACCCACCCCCACCTCTGTGGCAGGCACATTTCTTTTTACTCTCTCTCTCTCTCTTTTTGGGTGGTATGGTTTGCAATACACGTAGTTAGAAGCCATTATGTTTGGTCTATAGTCTACTTTCAGCACACATCTCCCATCCCAAGCAAACCCTTCAAGCATCATTCACTTAGTAGTCCCTTCTCTATCCCAGTCCCTTTTCCCCCAGCATGTGAGGCCGGCTTCCAAGCCATGGAGTGATCCTCCTAGCCCTTATCTCTACTAACTTTGCCCTAACCTTACATTTGGCCATGCCCATAATAGTCTCCCATTCTGTTACTTTATATTCTACAAATGAGTGCAGTTATTCTATGTCTTTTCCTCTCTCTCTCTCATTTCACTTAGCATGATACTCTCCATGTTGATCCACTTCTATGCAAATTTCATGAGATCACAGAGAAGTTTAAAAGCAAAACTAAAACACTCAGCTTGTATTCACATAGAAGCCTGCACACAGGATGCTTATAGGAGCTCATTCATGATTGCCAATAGTTAGACGATATCCTTTAGTAGGTAAATGGCTAAACCAGGCCATAAGCGATAATGAACAATTCTTTGGTCATACAAATAAATGAGTATCAAGCCCTAGAAAGACAGAAACTCACCTTCCACCGCATGTAAGCAAAGGAAAATTGTCCATCTGAAATATCGTTGTGCTGTATGACCCCAATTGTGGCATTCAGACAAAGTCAAAACGATGGAGATAAGAAGATTCGAAGTTACCAGGGACTGGCATAAAGGTGATGGAAAAGGATAAATAAACAGGTAGAATGTAGAGGCATTTCAGGGCAGTGAAAATACTGAACACTAAAACAATGCATATCTCTATACCTTTGCCCGTGCCGATAAATATAAGGCACACCAACACTGAACTGCCATGTCAATGTGGACTCTGAATGATCGTGACAAACACACCATTCTGGTGAGGGAGGGACTGTAACTAATGGAAAGAAGGGCAATGCTTAGATAGTGGAAAATCTTGATGCTATTCCCTCAACGGGGCTATGATCCTTAAACCTAAAAAAGTCTGTAAAAAAAACTTAAAAAATCATATTTTTACGAGCATTATTAAAATGATTTTAGATCATCACCATACAGAACAACTTTCTGATTACAGAAATTCTTTCCCTGTATATACTTCCTAACCGACTAGTCTCCAACATCATGTAGCTACTGACACTTGAAATATGATGGCTGCAACCAGGGAACTGACGTTCTAGTTTTATTTAAAGCTAACCCATTCTATTTTCAGCTTAAATAGCCTCCTATGATCAATGATTACCATACTGGACAGCATGGTTCTTTCAAGGCTCACCAACAGGAAAAAGATTCATTATTCAAATTCTAATTCAAAAATCTAGAAGAGAATAATGTTGCCACTGGAATTACAATTCAATTTCAATGCATTTGATTCATGTAATGACTTTCCATATCTCTGAGGCAGATACCTTAGGAACCAAAGAAAAATCTATTATTGGGACATCGATCTTTTAGAAGTCTCTATTTCAAAATACTGTATTTTTTTATGAATCGCAGCATTTTCATACAACATTCATATGTGCAAAAGACAAAGCAATGAATTATTGTGAAAATGGGACTCGGGGAGGGGGGCTCCATGAGTATTTTAGGAAGGAAAAGTACAATTGAGAGGGGAAATAATCCTCATTTTCCTGTATCGGTAATGTTCACCCTAATTGCAAGAATGAGAAGACAATAGAAGGCCTTTGTCTAGCACTCCAACATTTGCATTCTTCTACCTTGATAGACATAACAGTGAGTTGGTTTTGTCAGGTGTAAACAGTGCTTTCACACTTCCTACAGAAGTGTGCCTTCGTTATTATTCAACATTTAATTAAGTCATAACACCAGAAAAGATCTGGTGGTGGGTTTCTGCACACACACCGCTTGCTGCAAACTTATAGCAAACAGTGTTAGAGTTAGTGCCTGTAAATAATACTACAAGTGTAAGAGCAGGCATTGACAGAAAGAAGAACATCCTAGATCATGCACCATTAAATGTGGTTGGATCGTGGCTCCAACAGTCTGTGGGACACAGCATCTCACAGAGATTGTAATACTGACTTTATGCCCAAGCAATCCAGGGTAGAATGTTCCACACATAGAAAGCGGACAATAAGTGTGTATTCTCATCACACAGGTCCCCATCATAAGATTCTTTGGCTAATTCGAGGACACCACTCCAGTACCAAATCACTCTTGACTGTGTCTACACAGGAGAACCCTATCATCCAGGAGTTTGACATTTTTATTTATGATAGGAGATGAGGTGTCCCCTTGATAGAATCTGTTCATTTCCTGATATTCAAGACTCTCTTTAACAGAGATTGAAGGAAACAACCACTTCATTTCAACAGTCTCTCAAATTCTTATAAATACACTGGTGCTATTTCCTCACAGGTGGCCAGCCATTAAGTTTTCTTTCAGAGGAAAGACTAATAAGGCAAGAAGGAAGACAGAACTTTCTGGAAAACTTTGTAAGTTGAAGAGACCTCGGAAACCACTTGGTAGAATCAACAAAATTCATTCTTTCATTCTTTTTCTTTCTTTCTTTCTTCCTTCCTTCCTTCCTTCCTTCCTTCCTTCCTTCCTTCCTTTCTTTCTTTCTTTCTCTTTCTTTCTGTCTAGGCCTGAGAAGCTAAATTGCTTACCTCCAAATTTCTAAGAAATTCTACCTCTGTACTTCTCATCAAATGAACATTACGATAAAAATTGACAGCGATATTTATTCAGAGCTCATTGGCTATATGATACTGGGATCCATTTACTGAGACTGTCCAAAGTGATGAGAGTAGTTACAGCAAAGTAGAATGGGCACATTCAAAACTCAGCACCACGCACTGACTGTTAGTTCAGCTGTAAGAGGTGTTTTCTTAGAACATAAATGGATGGGTTGAGTCCATCATTTGGATGAATGCATGACAGAATATATAAACCTTTGTAAAAAGTTCAAAACAAAGAATATAAGGGATATACTACATGCTGGATGTTTCAGGCAGATTGATAATCTGGAACTTTATTGCTTTAGTTTCCAAATGAATTATTGACAAGTTACACATGTCCCCATCCTTCTGCATTTGATATAAATCTAAAACCAAAATGACTTGCTATAAAGTCAAGGTTACCACCACAAAATAACCTGCCTCCCCAAAAAAGAAAAAAAGTTAATACAAACCACAGTTTTATTACTTGCATTTAAGAAAATCTAAAAAGAAAATAAAACACTTGGTTAAAATACATTCAGATATTGTGATTATCATTTTTTCAGTGCTTCCCATGATCTGATTCCATTGAGCGGGCTGCCCGTGCATCTTTTGACAGTGGGGAAAAAAAAGAAATTGTTTTACATAAAAACAATTTTATTTCTGTACATGAAAAATGTGCTTTGAGTTTTTCCCCACCTTTCCTTCTCTTGGGTAACGGGTTCCAGAGTACTCAGACAGCATTAGAAATCTTATTTTCCTTTTTTAATGTCTATTCCCAGATTTCAACCACCTTACGAAGACACCACTGTGGTTTATGTAGGGAAAAGAGCACAAGGTTTAAAATCATACAGCTTTGAAAGTGGGATCTCTCAACTATCAGCAAAATGAAATGAATATCTCTTTTCTCCTGGGGGAAAAAAATCACTGTTTTATGTCACAGGGATCAAACCCAGGGCCTTGTGCATTCCAAGTCTGCACTCCAGCCCTTTGAGTCTATTCCTGAGCCATCACTATCATTCTCAGTGTTATCGAGAACAGTTACACTCTATTTTCAACACTTAAAAAGCTTTTCCCTGTATAGAATGACTGCACTCATTTATGGAATATTAAAAAATGGAATATAAAAAAATTATGGAATATAATGGAATAATATTATGGAAAATGATATTATGGAAAAATATCATGGAAAAAATTATGGAACATAAAAATAGAATGACTGCACTCATTTATGGAATATAAAAAAATAACATGAGATTAATATCTAAAGCCAGGAAAACAGGGTTCAGGAGGACTGGTCAATGTTTGGAAACTTGCCGCAAATTTGTGGAGGCAAAGGGTAGTTAGCATAGAGAAGGGACCAGTCGGACAATAATATTGGAGATGATCACTCTGGATAAGAACTGAGTGTTCGAAGTAGGTAAAGGGGTATACATAATAACCTTTCAGTATCTGTGTTGCAAACCATAGTTCCCAAATGGAAAGAGAGACAAGACAGAGGAGGGAGGGAAGGAGAGGGAGAGGGAAAAGGAGAAGCAGAAGGAGAGGGAGAGGGAGGGAGAGAAGAAAATTACCTGCCCTAGAGGCAGTCAGGAGTGGGGTGGGAAGGAAACTGGGGATATTGGTGGTGGGAAATACATACTGGTGAAGGAATGGATGTTCAAACATTATATGACTAAGCCCAATCATGAACAACTTTGTAACTGTATATCTCACTGTGATTTAAAAAATAAATACATTTTTAAAATAATTTTTAAAAAACAATAAAATAAAATATAAAATTCTTTCCCTGAAGGCAAAACCTATATATTTCCAACCTTTAATAAATAGCTCTAAAGAGAAATGGATCTTTTTTGAGCCTATAGAGCAGACCATATTGAGTACAATGCTGACAATTTGCCCACAGATTCCACAACTGGGTCAATAAAAATAAGCAAGTGGTCCGGGTGCGAAGGTGTGTCCAGATTCAGGGGAAAAGGTGAAAGAGTGAAGGAAGGAAGATACAGCCATCAAGAAGGAACGTAGAACAAGAGCAACACCATGCACATGCCAGGCAGGCTATTTTCTTTTTTGGCAATGCACAGGGGTTACTCCTGGCTCTGAGCTCAGGAATTACCCCTGGTGGTGCTCAGGGGACCATATGGGATGCTGGGAATTGAACCCGGGTCGGCCACGTGCAAGACAAACGCCCTACCAGCTGTGCTATTGCTCCAGCCCCGAGGCAGGCTATTTTCGTACTTAGCATCCATCACCACCTTAATATTCCAAACCATTCAGTTCTTTGCACCTGGTCATACTAAGTGGATTTTTAAAAAATGGGGGGAGGGGTTAGGGGCATAGGGCATTTGTCTTGCATGTAGCCTTCCTGGGTTGATCTCAGTACCACTACGGTCCTCCGATGCACCTCCAGGAGAAATTTCTGAGTGCAGAGCCAGGTGTGACCCAAAAAGCCAAAACCAAAAAACAGAATAAAAGGCAAACCAGGTTAGTAAAGCAATCTTTCCAAGGAGAACAGACCATTGTCACATCTGACACCACTGTCTAGGTAGGATGGGGCCCAGAAGACAGCAAGCGAGTCAATAGAACGGCAGCCAACATTAGTACAGAGCCTGTAGCAGCCATGGATGAAAGCTGCCTGAAAGACCACAGCCAGCGCAGAACACAAGTGACATTGCACACAAGCACTGCTCAGGACATGGGGAACTAACCTCAGGAAGGGGACACCAATGAGACCCAGAGAATGGTGCGAACATTAAGACACTCCGAAACTCCAGGGGAGATCTGGGTTTTAGCCAAAGACAATGAAGTTGGTAAGAAAATGTGCAGAGCTGCTGGCGACTGGAAAGGCAGGGAACAGCTGGGTAAAGAAGTCCTCAGAGGTGGGTGGGAATCAGAAAGAAATCCAAAAGGAAAAACAAGGCTAAGTCTTAAGATGTGGCTCTGGAATTAGCCAGCCATGTGGTGTTCAGAAGCGTGTCTCGGATTTCCAATGTGGAAGCGAGGAGTGTTCACTGGGGCATCCAGAGCAGACCGCCATCCTGCTACCCTTCAGGAAGTGTGCAAGAATCCGCTCTGCCACCCACTAACATCACCACACCCCACCCCACCTCCCGAAACACACACATTAGACACACATGCGACTGACGTTTTGGGGTGAATGGCCTCACTGCAAAAATCACAGCAAAATGACATGGAACTTAGATCCCATCTGATCTTAGTAGCCAGCTGAAATACTAGGAAAGCAGGAGGCTTCAGCCCTTCGTGTTATTCAATAGATGTCATTAAATCAGAGGAATTAGTCTTGTAATTATTCCCTCATGAGTTCTGCTGTCGATCGTTAAGAAAGAAAAATTCTCATTTTCTGTCCCCAAATCAACTTCTTTGGGGAAAATTAGATGGGCTCAAGACAGCCCAAATGTGGTCTCAAAGGGAACATGGGGAAAAGAACGGAAGGGCATGTCACATCAGGACTGACTAAGGCCAGGCTTGGCCAGAAGAGTCCAGACTTCATTTGGCTTTCGGCATTTAGCTGACTCAGCAGTGAGGCCAGATCCTTTCCTTTTTAAATATACTGGCATGCCTGTGTCCAACTGCAGCGCCGGACTGCCATGATAATGTGCGCTGACAGTTTTGTGCAAGGACCACTGTTTATGTCTGTATATATGTGTTTACAGAATACACACATGTATTATATATGTATATGTGTATATATATTACATGCGCATGCAATATATTATATATTATATGACATATGTAATATATTATCATATATAATGTGATATATTATGTATAATATATTATTAAGTATGGGCTGGAGCGATAGCACAGCGGTAGGGTGTTTGCCTTACAAGCGGCCAACATGGCCGACCCGAGTTCGATTCCTCCGCCCCTCTCGGAGAGCCCGGCAAGCTACCGAGAGTATCTCACCTGCACGGCAGAGCCTGGCAAGCTACCCGTGATGTATTCGATATGCCAAACACAGTAACAACAAAGTCTCCAATGGAGATGTTACTGGGCCCGCTCGAGCAAATCGATGAACAACGGGAGGACTGTGATTATTAAATATATTGAATATATAATATATTATTGTTAATATACAATCTGCAGAAGTCAAAGATGAAAGCTGCATGAAGGGGCCAGGCTGTGGTCCCAGTGCAGAACCCCAGTGACATTGCATTTCTGTTCAACTTTATTACTATCGTTTATATTGCTACCAACGACAACAAGAACATAGCAACACAGGATTGTGAATGACTCAAATACTAATCCACCATTGCAGGGGGAAATGGGAGGCAAACTGGGGACAATACTTCTGAAAAATGGACACTTGTGGAAGGAGGGGTGTTGGAACACTGTATGATTGAAACTAAATCATCAACAGCTTTGAAAGGGTCTGTTTCACAGTGATTCAATTAAAAAGATTAAAATTTTTTTTAATTAAAAAATTTTTTTCAAACCACTATTAGTAAGAAAGGGGTGCTGCTCATGAAGTCTCCTTGCCACCGTAGGGTTTCGGCAGGACAAATATTCTTCCAGTGAGCATCAGTGAGAGAGGAGGCTGAGTTCTCTAGAAACATGAACAAACAGGATTCACTCCACCAGAAAAAAATAAAACCACTCAATGCCAAGGCATAAGAAGCCTATGTTCTTACAGGCATGACTTGTTGGCAGAAGCCATGGGCCTAAGCTCTGAGATTCCTGGAATTAGACAACTTGATTTCAATTTCAGATTCTTCCACTGACTCTGTGATCTGTAATGATTCGTTTACCACACCCAGGGCCAGTTTTCCTATTTATAGTATGTTGGGAGTACCTGCATTAGCTGTAATAGTTCTTGCAAAAATAACCCACAAAGGATATTATTATATCTAACAACTGCTAAACTTCCATTTCTATAACTATACTAGAATCATTCTTTTAGGATTTGCAAAAATATGTCTTCATCTTCTATTGCCCCCAAATATAAACAAGATAACCATTATCTCTCTGAAAAATATTCTGAGGTAAATTTCAGTTCCAAATTTATTTGGGAAGGCTGCACCCAGTAGTTCTCAGGGCTTACACGTGGTTCTGTGCTCAGAGATCACTTCTGACAGTGCTCAGAGGCCCACATGTTGAGCCAAGGATTGAGTATGAGTCATGCACGTGGGAAATGCTTGCCTACTAAATTATCTCTCCATCCCTACGATGAATAATTTGAACTGCTACAGAGAAGATGAAGCAATGAATGAAGAAACAGCGGAGGATTCTGCATGAGACAAATTATTTAAAATCTTATCTATTTAAAAATTCGATACAACTGAAACCAAGATATTTAACTTGTATTTTGAGAAACTTGATAAATATTTCAACATTCACATGAGAAAAAAAAGAGATAAATAAGTCCACTTTAAATATGAAAACAAGATGGAGGGGCTGGAGCAATAGTACAGCGGCTAGGGCATTTGCCTTGCACACAGCCGACCCGGGTTCGATTCTGAGCATCCCATATGGTCCCCTGAGCACTGCCAGGAATAACTCCTGAGTGCAAAGCCAGTAGTAACCCCTGTGCATTGCTGGGTGTGACCCAAAAGGCCAAAAAAACTAACTAAATAAATAAAAACAAGATGGAGGTCTGACTTATTAAAAAAATGAAATATATTACGAAGCTTTTTTGCCAAAACAGCATGAACTTTAGTTGACAGAGACCAATGAAGCAGACAGAAGTAACACCCGAGGAAATAAAATCTCCATATGAAAAAGTAAGACTCTATTTCTACCTACTAATAAAAACTCATGATTTACTCATATGCTCACAGGACTCCAGAAAGTTTAAAGATCTAAATGTGAAAGATAGAACTAAAAAATATTTTTATAATGAAGGCATATAAATATTCACAACATCCACATGAAATAAACCCTACAAAAATTTAAAATTTATGTTCACTATACATATATTTATTTAATGGGGCTTTTGGAACACATGTTCTGTATGTGTGAAGCCTTAGGTTTGATCTCCCAAATATTTTCATCCAAGCCCTCCTGAGCACCTTACATGTTGCCTCCACAACAATTTGTTTTTAAATGGACAAAGTTGGGGCTGGAGTAACAGTGCAGCTGGTAGGGCACTTGCCTTGCAGGAATCTTACCCAGGCTCATGGGAACCCCTGAGCACCACCAGTTGTAATCCCCAAGTACAAAGACAAAAGTAAGCCCTGAGAAACATTGAGTGTGGCACAAAAACATAAACAAATGAACAAAAAGAACAAAGTTCATGGAAAAATAACAAACTATGAGAATATCGATAAAAATCTTAAACCAGCCAGGGAGTATCTAGCATAGACAACAAACTTCTGCAAAATCCACAGGAAGCTATTGAAATAACAACAAAAAAACCTTTCAGTAGACATATGTGCAATGAACTTGCAAAAGTTGCAGAAAAAATTTTTAAAAACTACAAGCTCATAAAGATAATCAATTTTTCCATCAGCCATTGTTAAGAACAAAATTAAAAAATTATTTTCATCAAGTACCAAACATGAGAAATTAGAAAACTTCATATTATTAGTGATAATGTGGCTATAAATTGGGATCGTGGGTTGTTGAATAATCTGGCGGTAAAGACACCATGTGAAGTTACACTGTCTACAATTATCTGAGCCACTTACAGAAGTGGTATGAGGGCTCCCAAAATTCTATGAGTTAAAATCCCAAGTAAATTTTCCTTGGGATTTTTCTAGGAAAGGGGGCAGAGGCTCATGTCTAAGGTGATTTAAGGATTTCTTGTTCAAATAAAATTCAAAGCATGAAACCAAATTTTGTACAGACATGTTCACTGGCTCCTTGCAAATGCATACCCTCTGAAACTGGGGTCGTGCAGGAACAGGATTGGGACTACTTGGAATGCCTGAAAGTGAGAGTGCATCCATACACAAACATAAATAGGATCCTAAGAGGACTCATTATTAGATGCACCAAGCCCCAGTTTTGCAAAGAATTACATTCTTATTCCATGCAATGCACTGTTTATTTTTACCCTACTTTGAATGCTGATCTCTGTCTTAACCATTCTCTGCTGAGGGGTTACAATGACCCATTTTAAGACATGGATCTCGATGAGAATGAGGAGATTATAGTGAATTCCTGAATAGTAAGAGTGCCACACATGCGTTGAAAACTCAAGCACAGAAGGCAAATTTGAGAAAAAGCCCCTTCTTGTGCTGTCTTGCCTTCTCCAAAGACTCATCCCCAGGGAATAGCTGCAAGTCTGTGGCCGCCCTGGGTCACGTGACTCAGTCCTAAACAGTACTTCCGGAGGCTGAACTTTTCACCCCAACTCCAGCCCTGCCTTGTGGGACTAAGGCCAAAACTAAAGCAGGAAGCGACATGCCACTCGCTAAAGCATAAAGGGATATATTAAAACATAAATGAAGATTTCTAAACAGCCATTAAACGTGTTAGAGTAAGATGTAGATAGAGGAAAACAGGAGTTCCGCTTGGAAAAACAGTATTTGAAAGGGTGAGGGTAAATATGGAAATGCCCATCTACAGATCAAAATTAGAAAATTAAAAACCTGAAACTAGGGGCTGGAGTGATAGCACAGCGGGTAGGACATTTGCCTTGCACGTGGCCCACCCAGATTCAATTCCCAGCATCCCAATGATCCCCTGAGCACCACCAAGAGTAATTCCTGAGTGCAGAGCCAGGAATAACCCCTGTGCATCACCAGGTGTGACCCAAAAAGAAAAAAAAAATCTGAAGCTAGGAGATAGTTACAGATGTCAAGAAAGCAGCAGGAAGCTACTTAAATAGATTGAGATGGTGCATAAGAGATGAACAACATCCACCAAGTCTTCTAAATTTGAATGCAATGAACATCGCCTATTTCAAGTCAACTAATAATTGACTTTTTAAAAGGTAATTTGGGGTCCTTATACCTGAAGACTTCATTAGAAAACACAGTTATGTGACCAATATTGCAAACTGTCTTTTCAAAGTATCTAAAGGCCATAGAGATAGTACATGGTTTTAAGGCATTTACTCTGCAGGCAGCAGATCCGGGTTCAATCCCTGTGAACAAAGAGTTAAGAGTAATTCTCAAGCACCACTTGGTGAAGCCCAAGTACCCAAATAAAGGCATTTATAAATACTTGAGTAATATTATACACTTCTGAGCTACATGAGATTGAAAAGAAGAATAAAGAGAGACAAGGAATTTTGATTTTCTTCATACATTCTAGGACGAAGACTAGAACAAGTGGGCTGGCTTAGACAGAAAGCCTTCTCCTTTCTCTAGCACCTGAGGCAGTATAGTAGCCCAACAAACAATATCTCAAGGAGCCTTTTGTAGATACACCAGAGAGCTGGTTGTGGGGGTCTGGGTTTGAAGTGAGCATCTCTCTAGGCCTATAATCAACAACTTTGCACAAGTCCAAAAAAAAAAAAAAGCAAACATCTGAAAATAGCAAGATTCCATGCAGTCCACATAACAAAGGGCAAAAAGGTGCCTGGAAAAGAAATTAAATGCATGATGAACGTCTTTGGGGCTATTATGAAGAAAGAGAAAAGCAACTGGTATAAAGGTAAGTTGTGAGGAAAGGAGAAAGCCAAAAGACTGGGCAGACTCAGGAGAACAAAGATCTCTGCAAGTCACCGGCCCTAAACAACCAAGTATGCTCAAGCATACTCATGAAAAAGCATGGTCATCCTCCTGCACTCTGAATGAAACCCAGCAAGTAGCAGTAAGAAGCCAAAGCTATCATTGGCTGAAATCTTCCCAACACAGGACTTCAGATCTTTACAAAACAGCTCCACAAAGTAAAGAATATTTCATCTTTTACACACAAAGAAACAGACCAACTGAGTGTGTCTCTGGGAACCAGCCCCACCAGGGGGACTCTCTATTCATTCTGGCACCAGGTGATTTGCAGCCCACCTTTTTCCCCTGTCCTTTCCCCAGGAAAATCTCTTCTGTGACTGTGTGAACAAGATGGCTGCTTTGAGAATGAGCCCACCATCTTCCAAGCTGCCAAGTAGTTGGCAATAAAGTTTTTTCTTGAAACCTAATAAAAGGCGGTAGGGCAGGAGTCATGGCCAGGGAGATAGTACAGGGGTCCAGGCACTTGCTTAGCATGAAGTTGGCTCCAGTTTGAATCCACATCACAGCACAGGGTAACCCTGAGTGATGCCAGGGATGACTCCTAAGCACAGAGTCAAGAATAGCCCCTGAGCACTGTTGGGTATGACCCCAGTGAATGAAAGAAAGCAAAAATAAAAGAAAAGGGCCAGAGGGGTAGATCACTTTCTTTACAAACAGCTGAACCAGGTTCAATCCCCAGCACCTAATTGGTTCCTTCAGCCTGCCAGAAATGATCACTGGCCACGAAACGAGGAGTAAGCGCTAAGCATCACTAGGTGTGGCCCCCCAACAAACAGACAAAGAATGAAAGACAAGGGGAAAGGAAAGATAATGGGAGGAAAAGAAAATGAAAGAAAAAAAGAAGAAAATATAAGAGAAGAAAAGAAGGGCAAAGAAAGAGGAAAAGAAAAGAAAAAAGAAAAGAAAAGAAAAAGAAAAGAAGGTCAATCTCCAGGGTTATGCACAAGTGGTGGAATCAAGATCTAACTCAAAACTTTCTTACTTTAAGATGTTTTTCATTTCAGTTGTAACCGCTCTCCAAAAGTATACTGAAGTGAAAACCAATTAAGTGAGCCATGAAAAAGAATTTCCTGCATTTAAAAAGGCTAGTTTACACTTCCAATGTCAATTTCCTGGTTTTCATCTTTGTACTGTGATTTCTAAAGATGTTATCATTGGGGAAGCTGGGTAAAGTGTACACGGAAACTTATTTTTGCACTTTCTTGCAACCTAAGTTTCTTTTAAGTTAAGAAAAAAATGGAAACGCCCTCTTTGAAAAGCTCCATTAGCTACTTAAACCTTCCCAAACCATCTTTTTCCTGTGGAAATACATAAGGGCATTCATGCTTTGGTTTTTTTTTTCCTTGTGGTGCTGGAATAGATCGACCCTAGGGTCTAAGATTCAAGGCATGTATCCATTTTTCAAAGACTAATTCTCAGGTGTCTGCAGTGGCCTAAATTTTTCAGGAAAAATTATTGAATTCCATCTACTCTCATTCATCAATATATTTGCATTAAATATTTACTGCCACATTGAATTGGATTACTTCATTATACAAATTGGTAAGCCTCTGAATGGAAAAAGGGTTTTCTTTTCTACCATCTCTACATAAAGAAACCAAAAAGGCGGAGCTACCATTCACCTCTAAGTTGAATATAATGAGAATTTAAAATCCTTAGTTGATATTAAAGATTGTTTGATTTTTTAATTAGATTTTTTCCTTATAAGAATTAGTCTCTTTTCCCAGAGGAAATAAGACATTTTGAAACAGCTACCATTAGTAAGTGGATTCTATGCATCATTAAATTCATCTGCTATCATAACAACACTTTAAAGTAAAACTTAATCTGCTCATTTGCCAAGGAAGGAAGGCGAGACAGATTAACTTACAAAGATGAGGCCAGAGAGATTGTACCTCAGGTACAGCACTTACCTTGCAAGCAGCAGGATTCAGTGCCCCACCCCCCAATCCCCTGTCCCACAAATGGTCCCTGAGCACTTCCAGAAAATGATCCCTATGCACAGAGCTAGGAGTAAGCCCTGAGGACTACCAGGTGGTGGCGCGTCGCTCCCTCTCCCAAGAGAGGTTACACTTGGCATGAGTGAAAAGAGGATTCAAACTCAGACGCAGGTGAATCGGGATGCTAAACCACACCCTCGCTTTGCCCCTTCCCCAGCTTTGATTCCTAGGCTGAGGAGAGACTCACTCCATGATCTATTAACAAAATTCATTAGCAAAAGAATCATTCCCAGCACATCCACGGTTGAGAAAGAAAAATAGAAATCTTCATATTAATTTCTGGCTCGGAGAGGAAGTTCAAGTTTGTTAGCAAAACCGCAGGAAAATCTTCAAAGTATGAAAGACATTCAAGAGAGAGAGTCCAAGGAACCTTACGTGTGCGCTCAAGTGGGGATCAAGAGAGAAAGCTGCCACGTTTGCTGCCAGGTTCACTTGGACCTTACCGGAGCCGGTCTCACTGACCTGGCTCCAACTTACATTTGTTTCTCTCCCTTTTCCATTTGCTATTTCGCGTGCGCACACACACACACACACACAACGCACACGCACATGCACACACGCACACACGTGCACACACATGCATGCACACACTTGCATGCATACACATGCACACATGTACACGCACATGCACACACTTGCGTACACATGCACATGCATGCACACATGCGCACAGTTGCATGCACACATATGCACATGCACACATATGTATGCACACGTAAATGTGCACATGAACGCACACATACGCACACATGCGTATGCACGCACACACACATACATGCACACACATGCACATGCACACACGCACACACATGTGCACACACATACACACACGCACACACTTACATGCACACATATACACATGCACACACACGCACACATGCACACACTTGCGCACACGTGCACATGCATGCACACATGCGCACAGTTGCATGCAGACATATGCACATGCACACATATGTATGCACATGTAAACATGCACATGGACGCACACATACACACACGCGCGCACACGCATACGTGCACACACACGCACGCACACACATGCACATGTACACACGTACGTGCACACACATGCACACACTTACATGCACACATACACACATGCACACACGCACATGCACACATACACACATGCACACACACACGCACATGCACACATACACACATGCACACACGCGCACACACGTGCACTTGCAAGCACACATGCACACAGTTGCATGCACACATATGCACATGCACACACATGTATGCACGCGCAAACATGCACATGCACACACACATGCACACACATGCATGCACATATATACACACACAATTCATAACGAGGAACCGGATAGAGTTCCAAGAATACACAGAAAATACTCTCCTATAGGGGAATGGCGAAACCTTCTTTCAACGAAGAAAAGCCTAAGTCACCGAAACGCATCTTCATGGGACAGAGATAATAACTGGAAACAAAATCATCTAAATATTGATTATAAAGACAAATAGATTTTTTTTTAAGAGAAATGCTTAAAAGAACTAATTAAATAGGCCTTTTAATCTGCGCAAATGCACAGGCATTGTAATTTAGTATGAGTCAAACTTCAAGGTGGATGCACTTTTTAATTCGAACTTATATTTTCAGTCTTTAATTACATTTAATTCTACTCCCATCTTTTGTTTCCCAGCACAGATTCCTATCTGTTTTAACTCCAATGCTAATGAATCTCAGATTTCTTTAAATATCAGAAGTGAGCGATCTGGTTAAGAGAGCACAAATTTCAAGACAGTATCTCTGATTCCCAGCTACAATTGGAATTTTAGTCTATGTGCCAGAAGTATTTTTATTTTTTGTTTTGTTTTGGTGATGCATGGGAAACAAGTCTGAGAATATTCTGGAAACCTTATGCTGCTGGGGATCAAACTTGGGGCATCTGCATACAAGGCTTGTGCTTGAGCTCTTTGACCTATCTTAAAATAAGTATATTTGCTTTGTTTTACTTGCCTTATTTTTGTTATTGCTTTCTTTACAGTTAGGAGGTTGTTGGTTTTGGCAGGGGTGGGGTGGGGGACACTTAGGAGGAGGGTAGCACCAGGGATTGAACTTAGGGCCTATACATACAAGATAATTGCTCTACCACTGGACCCCCATCTCCAGCCCACAGCCATAGTATTTAAAGGGTTTAGTCCATTTTCAATTATTCATACCTATTAAAAAGGGTCAAATTGAAAGTAGCCACTCAGATTTGTATATGTATATACAAAAATATGTATGTTTATCTATAAAGGCATTTACAAATTGTATATGTAAAGCCACTTGGATACTTGTGCCTGAGTGATATGACATGATACTCCTAGTTCTTTGTCTCTGGTCTTAGAAATTAAAGAACTGTACTATATCAGTACAGGAGTAAAGAAAATATAACTTGAACATCAAGCATATAAGCTCAAAAAATCCTGTCTACTCTTCCAAAGCGTTGAACATCAACTAACAAATAATACCAAAGAACCACCTCACTCTGTGTGCAAGCATTTATGGGATAGTAATATGGAGTCTGAACTCCAGAGTCTTCACCTCATACCTCTCCCCACCCTGAAGACAAGACTAAATTTGGTTTTGTGTTAATCCTGGGTGATACACAGGAAGTAATATTTAGAGCTCTCCTTATCACGTTCACACTCTGAAGGAGATTAAGTAATTCAGGGTAAGGAGGGTTAGGACAGTGCTACTCTAGTCCTCTGAGCCATCTCTCCAGTCCCAGTTCTGGGTTTTATCATTGTTTATTATTTATTCACCATGATTTACAAAGTTGTTGACAACAGTTTTAGAAATTTGGTGTCAGAACTTCAAAGCCCCTCAACAGTGTCAGGGTCCCCTTACTAATGTATCAAAATTCCCTTCCCCTCCCCAGTCTCCTTAGAAAACTTTAAAAATATATATATATATGTGTGTGTGTGTATGTGTGTGTATGTATATGTATATATATATGTGTGTGTGTGTATATATATGAGGGTATATATTTATTATCACTTGGTTTACAAGCTTATAGACTCTCTGGTTCTGATCTAGTGAACTCACCTCTACTCCAAACTGTATTAATCACCAGAGACCACAGTCATATCCCTATGCTCAACTCTATGAAAATTGAGATGGATAACATACGCTCAGTGATTTATTCCCAAATGCTAGTGTTTCTTAAAGCAAAGCTTATCCCAGAGCAAGGGCAATAGTAAGCAGGAAGGGTGCTGAGCTTGCATGAGGCCAGCCAGGGTTCTATCCCCTGCACCCCATGTGTTCTCAACTCCCAAGCCCACCAGGAATAATCCCTGAGTACAGAGCCAGGAGTAAGCCCCAAGCACTGCCAAGTACGGCCCAGAAAAGCCAACGGTTAAAAAAAGAAAAAATGGTGATCACAAATTCCAAATACCATAGGGTGGAAGAAAAAAGCACAGGACAATGAATGGAAGAAAGTGCAGCGGAGTTTTCTAAGCAGAGACACACAGGCGGGCTACATACGGAGCTGCCTCTCCGCTCACCTACACCTGAGTATTATAGCTGAATGCAGATGTCTTGGGGTCCAACATTCTAGATCCAAAGAGAATATCCATTCCCTCCCTTCTCATCATTCATTTAGGTCCCAGGTCTCTAGGCCTAGTACAAATTTTCCTCTGATTCCTCCAACCAGCTGCTTCTCCCATTTTACACACAGTGAATGCTGTTCTAGCCTGGCTAACTTAGCACTTATTAGAATGCTACCCAATTCAGTGACTCTCAGGAAAGCAGAGTCTTAAATAAATAAGAATTCTTAATGCTCGGGGCTCTGTAAGATCTTTCCTTGTATAATGTGTCTTGAGTTTGACCGGAAGCCCTTTGGGGCCAGGGAGTTCTTGAAAGCCTGGAGCAGGTGGCAAGAAGCTAAGTCCAACACCCACGAAACACCGTGAAGCAGTTCCAGCACCCTCCCTTCAGGGTGAGTCTGTGTTTGCAAGCTCCTTTGGGTGCATAAATTTACTTACATTTGCAAATATGTAAACATGTTGAGATTCAGTATGTGAACTTGAAATCAGACCTGAAGCCATTGTAGTTCCCAGGTATCTCTGCCAAAGTAAACGTTTTCCTTTGCATCTTAAATCTCCGATTCTCCCATCTTGTTTTCTTTGTATTTTGCTTTGATCCAGTCTTCATTTCCCCTGTTCTTCCTGAACATTTAGAATGTGTGCTTTGCTCCTAATAAAACAGTTGAAAACAAAATCCTGAGGCGCACTTGGGATGCGGGCTAGATTTGAGAATTAAAGGAGCATCATGAAGGATCAGTCCGCAGTCAGTGGAGAGAGTCTTTCTCTCATCAGAGGTGGGGGGGTCTCAAATTTCCAACTATCAAATAGAATTTCTTTTCACCAGTCTCCAGTCTTTCCATCAATTATACATAGTGCGGTAGTCATAGCAATAATAGTGAAACACTTACAGGGCATTTCCCTTACTCTAAATACCCTTCTAAGCACTCTAATAGTATTAGGCACGTGTTCCTCAGATCCTCCAGAAGCTCGATACTATTATTAGGTATTTTAAAGAGTAAATGAGATCTGGAGCGATAGTTCAGCAGGCTAGAGACCCAGGTTCTATCCCCAAGCACTGCCCAGAGTGACCACTAAGCAAGAACTCGGAGTAGTCCCTGAGTTCTGTGATTATCCCCACCCAACACAAATAGATAAATAAAAATAAAGAGAGAGGAAATAAGAAACAAGAGAGGTTGCTTGATTTGTTTCATGTTGAGGAGAGGTAAAGCCCAATCGTCCAACGCTCCAATATCTACCTGTGATGCCATTACTTTGAAAAATGCCCCTTTATCATGATGATATTCCTAGTGTGGGTACTGAGAAATTCCAAGGGAATGAGGAATGCAAGAAAGAAGGGAAGAATGGAGGGAGGGAGGGAGGGAATACGAGAGAAATTATCCCATTTTTTGAGAGTGGGTGACCCACTTATTTTAAGAACATAATCTAAGCCTTGAAACAGTATTTTAGCAGAGCACCTCATTCCCTGGCATGGCAGAACACTGAGTTTAAAGCTATATTCCATATCCAGAGAGATATTCCAGCAGGGAAGGAGTTTTCCCTACCTGTGGCTGACCCAGGTTCAATCCCCAGCTCAGCATCCAGCTCTCAGTGGCTGCCAAGGGTGATCTCTGAGTGCAGAACCAGGAGTGAGCCCTGAGCACTGCGGAGTGTGGTTCCAAAATCAAACCAAATCAAAAAGAGTTACATTCCAGTGGACTCTCTCACTTGCTCCTCAACCTAGGTAAGGTAACAACTATTCATCTATTTACAATGCAGGAATTTTGATGTGTGTAAACATTATATTCTCGAGTGATACAAATCTCAAGACCCAGTCACTGCTAACTTCTTCATAATAGAAAAGAAAGTAATGCTAGCATATTCTTACTGGACATCCCACCCCCTTGTAAGGATGGAAAAAGTGGCCTCCAGAAAAGTAAGCAAGCCTTGCGCCCAGTCACAATGCTAATTGGCAGCATTCACCAGCTCTTTTGTCAGACCCCTGACTTTCTAGATCAGTCTATCATGCTACCTTCAGAAATGTTCTCTAAGACTGAAAAGAGGTCAGCAGGTAAGGTGCTTGTCTTGCACACAGTTCACCCAGACTTGATTCCCAACCATAATGGGGTTCTGCAATCACGACCACGAGTGATCGCTGTGCACAGAGCTAGATATCAACCCTAAGCACTGCCAAGGATAGCCCCAAACGAAGAAATAAAACAAAGAAATCAACAACAAAAATCTTTTCTAGGCCAGGAGAGAGAGTGCAGGGGTGAAGGCACCTGAATGGCGTGCAGTCAATCCTAATTTAATCCCCAGGATTACACCATGGTTTCCCCAAGCACCACCAGGAGTGCTCCCTGAGCACAGAGTCAGGAATAGCCCCTGAGCACTGCCTTGTGTGGCCCCAATTCCTACCCCAAAAGACAAAGTAAATGTTTTTTAAGTAATAAACATTGCATCTTAAAACTGAAAAAAACATACATTGCCTCAAGCTCTTGAAGGAAAAAATTTATTTCTGAGACTGAAGGAAGTCAAATATTTTTTGGAGGGGGGAGATTCCCAAGCAGTGTCCAGGGTACCCAGGGGTCACTCCGGGTAATGCTTGGCCCACTGGACCTACAACATCAATGCAAGGGACAAAGGCACGGTGCCACTGGGTTTCTGCAGTGTCGGGAACCATCAGGGCCATCCAGGTGATGGTCAGGGGCTACCTAGTGAAGTAGTTGTTGCCTTACCTAGGTTGAGTTTTACGCTCAGTGAAACCATGTGGTGCCAGGAATCAAACTGGGTTTGGACACATGCAGGATGCACACCTTAACCCTGAACTATATCTCTCCAGCCCAGAAGCTGATTTTAAACTACTAGAAGAGAACAATCTCTTCCATAGGCACTTAATCAGACACTATCAACCTGGTTCACACAACCAGAAACTAATTCAGTCCTCTAAAATTCCTCCAAAGCATCATAAACCATGCCAATTACCATCATACCCTGGGTTCATTAGAAATGCAAAATGGAGATCATAGGACCGCCTACCTCATGAGCATCCTGAAGACAGAGCTTGTGGAAATATATGTAAATCAGGGTGACTTTACAGTTCAAAGTAGCTCTTAAAACCATGATACCCAGAAGGAAGGAGAGAGAGAGAGAGAGAGAGAGAGAGAGAGAGAGAGAGCGAGCAGTAGAGAGAAAATGAAGAAAATGCCTGCCATAGAGGCAGGCTGGGAGAAGAAAACAGAAGGAAACCTGGGGTCACCAGTGTGGAATGTACACTGGTGCAGGGACAGGTGTTGGAACGTTGTATGACTGAAACCCAATCATGAACAACTTTGTAACTGTGGATCTCACGTTGATTAATAAAACATAAATGCATACATAAATAAAACAAAATAAAAGTGGTTCTTTTCCTTCATGTAAAATAGAGTTTCTGTCCTCCCCACCAAAAAGCTGATGAAACCAATTATTTTGCAACCTGGAATCCTTCCTAGCGCCAAATTAACACCAAAGCAGGACTTTTCAACCTTAGGGAGTCCAATTGTTGCATTCCTTTATCAAGCGGAAAAGACACCTCCTTCTCAGGAAAAGACACCTACTTCTCAGGACGGGCACAAATGAAATG
Organism: Sorex fumeus; assembly: GCF_029834395.1. Taxonomy (NCBI): domain Eukaryota; kingdom Metazoa; phylum Chordata; class Mammalia; order Eulipotyphla; family Soricidae; genus Sorex; species Sorex fumeus. The sequence goes on from NW_026606151.1 coordinate 15,274,625, forward strand.
AGGGAGGGTGGAAAATGGTGTATAAAAGCGCTGAGCACGTAGCCTGCAACCACCCCCAGCTCAGTTAATAAATGACAGCTCCCTAATGGTCACCAGTCACATGCCAGCATCAGCATCACAGTCACTGTCTCAGTTATCAGAGTTGTCATGATTACTTCCCGCCTTAAAGCTGTTTGCAAGGCACACTCCACAGCAGAGGCAGTGAAAACTGTCTGAAATTTGCCATGGTCAGACATATAGTAAATTCATTGAGGCTTGCTCTATATTTGCAAGAGGCCATTGGGATAAGTACAGAATCAGTGTTGTTGTTGTTTTTTTCCTGCAGTTGGCCCCCTCCCCATACCCCCCTCCTCCAGTCCTCAAGGATGATTCCAACATGTCACCCAGGTCATTCCCTGTGCACTCTCAGGATACTGTGGAGAGTCTGTTTACCCAAATATCCTTGGTCCAAAGACATCATTTATCTTCTAAGATGTGCTAATTTGATACTTGGGCACACAGGGGCTAATTAAGGGTGAAATTTCAGACTAGGATGAAACCGATATTAGAGAAATGAGTTAATTGTATGGAAAGGTGAGGGAAAATGATGAAATATTTCAAACAGATCTGGAACAAGAGCAGGCTTCAGACAGGCCCCAAACGATTTCTTTTGGTCCCACACAACTCCCAGCAAACTGAGTTTTGGGGAGCTGTTAAATGACTTAAAGCTTAGAAGGTTTTAACTTTTTTTTTCTTTCTAGAAAAAAAAAGTCTAATGTTCAATGAAATACCAGGTGCACCATTTCACTCTGTTTTTTAAAAACCACCTATTGTCCTGCATGGAATTCAGCTGAGCCTGTCAGGCAGGAATTAAAATCTCTTTAGAAAGAAGCTTTGCATGGTTCATGTGTCAGCCAGACATGAGCGGGATCAGCTTACAGAAGGGGCCAAAGATAAGGCACCCAAAGAAGTTTAGAAGGAAGCAGTCCCCAGAAAAATCTATGGATTCTTTTCTCTGCTCCCCCAGCCTTCCGCCCTCCCTCTCTTCTTTCTAAGGTTTGCTGCAATGTGCCACACAGATGGAAGAGTGATTTCTTTCACTGTACTCATAACAGCACTCACTTCAGAAATTAACCCATCAGGAACAAGCACCTCCCCACCATGTCTAGTGGTCACTTCATTTTTCTTTAAAATTAATCCAAGAAACAACCCCCCCGCCCAACATCTCATTTTTTAATCCCACTAACAGAGCTGTGAGATTTTATTATGTCCAAAGGTACAAAGTCTACAGAGTGCGGGAGGTTGGCTTTATTTCTAAGGAATGCATCAAATATTCTCTGAAAACTGGGTTGTCATTGGGGCCACTTAAGCCCTGGTAAGGAATGGTAGGATTGGGGATTAAAATTGGTGGAGGGATGGGTGTTTGATAATTGTGTGATTGTAACCCAAACATGAAAGCTTGTAACTATCTCATGATGATTCAATAAAATTATTTTTTAAAAAAGAAAGAAAAAAAGAAAAAATAATAAAATAAAATTGCAGGAAGCCAAGGGTAAAAAAAAAAGGAAGAAAGGAAAAAGAAAATTGAGGACAAAGTAATGATGACAGATGGGCCTTGGTACTATTATCTCTGAGGATACTAAAGACACAGGCATCGAAGGAGAAATTACATGGGTGACCTTGAAAATAAGCCCAGACTGAGAAGTCAGCTGGGTGTAGCTTCCTGCCGAGATAGAAGCGGAGCCGGCTGCATTCTTCATTTCCAAATGGATGATGAAGATGTTTCAGATAAGCAGTTTTGATTTCCTCTTAACATGCGGAGCTGCAAGACACGTCTCCGGGAAGAATATGTGTCACATGGACTGTGGAAAATGCTCCATCTTCAGGAGCTGGAGTTTGAAACTCGAAAATAGTCCTGGAGGATTTCATGACATGGGGACATTGGAGATTAGAGATTAAAAATGAACTCTATTGACGAAATTACCAGGCAGGCTTTTTGTCTTCATCCTCTGTCATTATGCACAGAAGGGAAGCCCCCGAGCCCTAAGGGGGACCCAATCTAAACTTCCTGAGGCAGCTTAATAAATAAAATTGGGGGGGAGGCTGGAGCAATAGAACAGCAGGTAGGGTGTTTGCCTTACATGCGGCCTACCCAGGTTCGATTCCCAGCATTCTATAGGTCCCCCAAGTACAACCAGGAATCATTCCAGAGTCCAAAGCCATGAGTAACCCCTGAGCATCACTGGGTGTGACCCAAACAGAAAAAATAAAAGGGCATGCATCCTGATCCCAAGGGACGGAAACACTGCAATTCTGCCTCTACACTGCAACTTCCTAGAAGAGGGAATTGCTAGACTATTCCCTTAGACCACTGGCTCTTAAATGAGTTTACATCAAAACTTTCATGATCTTCAAAACAACCAAGGACTCTAAAGAGCATTTCCTATGGAGGCTTCACCTCAAATATTCAATCGTAGCGCTGTAGCACTGTCCTCCCATTGATTATTGATTTGCTCGAGCGGGCCCAGTAACATTGTGAGACTTGTTGTTACTGTGTTTAGCATATCGAATATGTCACAGGTAGCTTGCCAGGCTTTGCCATGCAGGCAAAGTACTCTCAGTAGCTTGCAGGGCTCTCCAAAAGGGGTGGAGGAATCAAACTCAGGTTGGCCAAGTCGGCCGCATGCAAGGCAAATGCCCTACCCACTGTGCTAATGCTCCAGCCCAAATATTCAATTATAAATTAAAATTAGCCAATGTTTAATATGTATTAATCCATTAATATTATCTTTTTTAAAACTCCTTATTAACATATAGAATACAACTTTACAAAAGTTAACTATTGCTCCCTCCCACACATACATTTAGTGAGAGACATTGTTTTTTACTGTGGCAAATGTTTTCATGGATGGTTTCATAAAGAGTAGCTGGAGTCTTCTACTTGCTGCATTAAAAATGTTTCTCTGTAGGGTCAGGAGTTATAGGACAGTGGGTAGGATATTGAACTTGCAAGAGGTCGAACTGGGTTTAATCCCTGGAACCCTGAATGGTCCCGAGCCTGCCAGGAGTAACGTTGGGCATAGAGCCAGGTATGGTCCAAAAAGGCCAAAAACCAACCATAAATAATTCATTTTAAATATTGCTTTGTTATTTCTATAAAATCATGCTAAGAAAAGCCATTCTCACACAGACAACAAGTTGGAAAATAGAGAAATATGACCATCGTCTTTGGATACTTTTAGATTTTCTTTTATACGCTACCACAATCTAACAACTTGCCGTTTCTATATGAATATGAACTCCTATCAGGAAACTTTTCATGCTCTGATAGATTCAAATCCACTTAAGCAGTCAGTACTTGATAACTTGACCTGCACAATTTTGTACCAGCCATCACAGACCAGTCAGAAAACATACATTCACTGAGTTATGGAGGTTTCAAAGGGACACACACTGGCCTGCTTCTCTGTACCCTTGAGCTAAGAAAGGGCAAACAATACCTTAGTATTATTAAGAAAATGTACTTGACTTTCAGACTCAACTGAAGTAGAAGCTGAAGGATTCTATGAACCAAACTTTGATCACTTCTTACTTGAGACTTTCATAGCATCTGAAAACCAAGACCTGAGTTCAGAATGTGACAACTTGCAAGATCACTCATGGATTCTTTCAGAACTGCATGAGAATGTGTTGTCCAGTTGGCTTTCAACCTGGAATTGTTCAAGTGATCCTTTTTTATTTTTATATTTTGGCCTGGAGGCCACACCCAGCCCAGTGCTCAGGGCTTATTCATGGCTCTGTGCTCAGGGATCACTCCTGGAGGGTATCACGATCACGATCACGACCATCCTGTTAATCGTCGATTGCCTCGAGCAGGCCCCAGTAACGTCTCCTTCATCCTAGCCCTGAGATTTTTTTAAAAAGTGCCATATTCAAGGCTCTTTCAGAGTTAGGAGAATGAGACCCATCATTATTACTGGTATTTGGCATATTGGGTACGCAACGGGGAGTTTGCCAGACTCTGCCGTGTGGGCATGTTACATTCGGTAGCCTGCCAGTTTGTCCAAAGTAGGAATGAGATAATAAGATGTCTCTTCCAGGAGCTGAGTTTTATAGTCTCTGAGTCTTGGCCGTTGATGGGATTACACGGTGCTGGGGGGTCAGTTGGTGGGTGTGACCCCCACCTACTGGAATTTGGAGGATCTGGGTGGAAGATGCTCAGCCCCGATCCGAGTAGGCTGGAGATCTCAGTATCTCAGTCCTGGGACCTGCATGCCTTTGTTCCTCTGCCAGTACCTTCATGTGTGTGGAGAGTGGTCTCAGCATGATGGTGACTGGTTTTGAAGGTCTTCAGCTGCCGGAGCCCTGGTTGGGGCGGGGAGGAGAACTCAACCCGCTCCTCTCCAAGGGGCCCCAGCGAGGACAGCCAGGAGTGGAGGCAGGAGACTCTATCCGGTGCCAGGGGACTATATTTGGTGCCAGGGATCAAATGCAAGTCAGCCACGTGCAAGACAAGAGCCTTAGCTACTGTACTCTCTCTACAGCCCCAGATAAATCTGAGTATGAAAGTTCTAGATGGTTTCCAGCCATAACCGGAGATCAATCTGTTGCATGTGGCACTGCACCCCACTGCAAAATGACCTCTGTTTAGCAGTGAATGATTATGTCTCAAGCAAAATCCAGATCTGAAAGTGTTTCATGGTTCACAAGCCAGAATAGTTACTGGGTCTCCCCAGCCTTCGTGAAATTCTACAGCATACTGGTTCCTTCATGACCACTATTTGTTACTGCCCAACTCTCACGAAGAAAAACTCAGACTTGCAATCATGAGACCCGCAAAACCCACACCTTCAACGTGCAGCTCTGAGGGTAGGGTCCTCAGATTGCTCTGTTCAATTAAACATCCCCAATATCACCTATCTCCTATTCAAAACTCGAGAATTGTCTATTGAGGAGTTCATGAAATAGCTCAACAGGCTGAGCACATACTTTGTATGTGGCCGAGCAGTTCAAGCCCCAGTACTGCCGAGACCCCTAGGACCACTGGAAGTGACCCCTGTGTGCAGAGCCCAGAGCAGATCCCATAGCACTTTCATGTGTGGCCCCCAAACAAAAATGTGTGCAATGTGGAGGGCTGGAAAAATAGCACAGCGGGTAGGGTGTTTGCCTTGCACACGGCTGACCCGGGTTCAATTCCCAGCATCCCATATGGTCCCCCAAGCAGCGCCAGGAGTAACTGCCAAGTACAGAGCCAGGAGTTACCCCTGTGCATTGGCAGGTATGACCCAAAAAGAAAAAAAATGTGGAATGAATGAAAGACTTATTTTGCATATGTTAGAAATTAAAAGAAAATCTGGTACCATGTACACACACATTCACAGACTACAGAACCCAGCACCATGCGTTTTACAATCTAATGGCATTTATGAAAGGGGAGGGGGGGACCAGATGGTTTATCTTTAAGTCCACTTTAACCAAAAACTTCCATTCCTGGGCACACTTGTCATGAGTCATACCGCTCACATTTCAAATTCAAGTTCTCACCAGCTTTAATGCACAAAATGTGTAAAGTTGCTAAAGTAAAATGAATTTTTTTTTCCTGTGGCTAGAGAGTAACTGTAATACAAGCTGACACTTTCAGGAGCAAAGTCAATTTTCTCTTAATCCTCGAAAAATCAAAACGCAGGGCCAACGCTGATCAAGAAATGATAAGTTGATGAAAATATTCGCCTCCATGTGCCGTGTGTGTTTGCAGGGACGTGCACAAACATGCCAAGGAAGTTCTGGCCAGCTTTCGGCACAGCGGCACTAATGGTTTCCACTGCTTTTGAATTCAGAACAGGAGAGAAGGGCAAAACACAAAGAGAAAGCAGAGACGACCCACTCTCCCAGTGCCCCAATATTTCAAAAGTTTTGATCATTTGGATTATGTAGGTTATTTTTTCTTTTTTTTTTTTGGTATACATACGCCTGCTTAGGGAGAAAAAGTAGGCCTCCTTGGTGAACAGAGGTGACTGTTTGTGCAATAGAATTGATTATCTGTTCAAGATGGCTTATGACTCCACGCTGTAAAAAATTGCAGGTGGCTCTGGTTACAAGGGGAGCTATCAGTCATCCTGAACTATTGACATATTTTTATGTACTCGAGTCTCAAATCACTCACTACGGTTGCCTATTCATCCATGAAATCTAAAATTCAGAGCCCTACCTAAGGGGGAAAAGGGATTTAAACTGAAAAGGCGACTCTCTCTAGTCTTATAACCACATCACATGTTACAGCTAGATGCAAGGGGAAAACGACGTTCCCTTAAGCTTGCCTGGCCTGAATATCACCGGTGCCCAGCTGACACCTTCATTCAAATGATAACCTAGAGAGCGATGAATCCCAGGGATTGGGGAAAGCTACTTAGACTCTTTTCACGGCTTTGATTTATGATTAGTCATGAACTAATACAAATCATAGTGAATATTTATTTTTCTTCCAGCGTACGCATGTCACTGAACAAATTGCGGATAAAATCAATCCCTGGGCTGGTCGCAGAGGCTGAAACACACTGAGCATGGGTTGACCCTCTGCATGAGAAGCAAACAGTCCAGTCTCAGAAAGGAGAGAAGCTCCTCCAATGGGCTAGACAAAAGCACTACCTCAGGGCTCCTTAATTTCTCTCCCCAAGATAGTGGGCTCACAGTTAAGGGCCAGGTCCTCTGCACACCATGTGATCCAAAGTGGTGAGCTGTTTGCTCTTCCTTCCCTAACACAAACATTTTCAATCAGAAGTAAAAGGAATACTTTTTTTTTTTTTTTTTTGCTTGTTGGGTCACACCTGGTGTTGCTCAGGGTTTACTCCTGGCTCTGCACTCAAGGATTACTTGCAGTGCTTGGGGGACCATATGGGATGCCGGGGATCTAACCCAAGTTGTTCTCATATAAATGCTATCCCCCACAGTACTATCACTACAGCTCCCCAGACGAATGAATTTTGTGACACCTCCATTCCACAGTTCTTCTCCTAAACCCAAAACTCTGTACAATCCCATTTTCATTCATGTTCTGGCCAACTTAGGACTCAATGATGGTCAACCCTCCCAAAGACAACGAGTCATTTCTATCGTGCATGCCCTTTCTTCTCCTTCTTCCTACTGTTGAACAATTGAATGCTTTATGAAGCAGGCCTTATCAAATTGGAGATGAAGCAGTAAGCACACCACTGTCCAAAAATATGGAAGGTCAGTGGGCCGAAGGCATGCTTTGCATGCTGGAGAGCCAGGTTTAATTCCCAGCCACACACAGTAGCTTAAGCACCACTGGGAGTGGCCCTGAGCACCACCTAGCATGGTCCCCTTCGAGAAAGAAATGGAAAGTACACTTACATTTCCTATAAGTAAACAGGAAAGCATAGATAATGATTCCATATTGTATTGCATAGTCACTGTCCCACTTAAAAGAATGCTAGCTAGCACAATGCTTTTAAAAGGACCACCTATGACAACATCCATTGTCTTGCAAAAAGAAAAAAACTGATAATAAAATCTGCTGTGTGTGTACAGTGAAATGCAGCACTACTCATCATACCTCGTTGCTTTTCTTTTCCTTGGTATTTACTATCTCAATCTACAGTTTGTAGACTTGATTGTCCTGGGGAGCAAATCACAGGATTTGTACAAAAATCCAAGGGGAATGTTTATATAAAAAGACAGAACCCCAACTTGACAATCAGATCTGTTTGGTGGAGCCCAACTCTGTGTGACTGTGAACTCTTTATCTACGAGACTCACTTCTGGCGTGGTCACTATGGTTTCCCCATTCGCTTATTCATTATCCAGGAGATTATTCATAGGAGATACAGAATGAGATGGTGGAAGAGAGCAGCAGTAAAGGAAATAGTCCTGCAACCACCAAACCCAATGGAACGCTAATTTAGGCATTTATGTTCAAATTTAAAAAAAGGTAGAAATTGGAGGGAGGATAAAATTAAAAGGAAGGAGAAAGTAGAGAGGATAAAGGGAAGAGGTGAAAAGAGAAAGAGGTCCAGGGTTGGGGACGCCTTTTTTTTTTCATCTTTATTGACACACTGTGGGCTGGAGCAATAGCACAGCAGTAGGGTCTTTGCCTTGAGTGCAGCCTGCCCAGCTGATCTGGGTTCAATTCCTCTGCCCCTCTCACAGAGCCCGGCAAGCTACAGAGAGTATCTCACCTGCACGGCAAAGCCTGGCAAGCTACCCATGAGGTATTCAATATGCCAAACATGGTAACAAGTCTCACGATGGAGACGTTACTATGCCTGCTCGAGCAAATCAATAAACAACGGGAGGACAGTGACAGTGTAGTTTGCAGTGTTGGTGACAATGATTTCATGCATCCATCATTCCAGCACCATGTTCGCCACCAGATTATACATTTCCTCTACCAAGGGGCCAAAGGTACCTCCCATTTAACACCCCTCCCCCCAACCTTATAAGCTCAAGTCTGTGTTTCAACTGTCCAATTCTGCTGTGTGACCATTAGTTGCTCCCTGACTATGTACCTTTTTATCCCACAGATTAGACGTCATTCTGTACTTGTTTTCTTCCTCTGACTCACTTCCTCAGTCTTATACCTAAGAGTGGCACCCAAGTAGTCCCAAAGTGTATGGCTGTACCCTACTTTACAGTTGCATGGTATTGCATTGTATACATACAAGTTCTTGATCATTCATCCATAATGGGCACTTGGGTTGTTTCCATGTCTCAGCTGTGATACCGAGTGCTGTAATGAACACAGGTATGCATAAATCCTTTCAAATGACTGTTTTGTTATTTGGTGAGTTGGTGCCAAGAAGTCTAGCACTCATTCATATGGGAATTCTATTCCTATTTTTTGAGAATTCTCCGTATCATTTTCCATAAATATTGAACCAGATGGAATTTCCCCTAACAGTAGACGAGGGTTCCTTTCTCACTACATCCCCACCAACACGGGTTAATTTCAGACTTTTTGATATGTGCCATTTCACTAGTATGAGATGCTATCTCTTGTCTCAGATCATAAGTGATGGGGAACCCTTTTTGATATGCCCTTTTTCAGCCATCCCAATGCCAAGATGATGCAAGAGAGAACCACCCCTCCAAGGGCTGAAGGAGGCAGCTGGCACTTGCCTGGTGAGAAAGAAGGCAAAGGACAGGAAGAGCAAAGGAGCCGAAGAACCTGAAAGGAAGAAAGCGTCTTCCCTGGGAAACGCCCAACCGTCTTCAGAAATTCCCTCCCATGCCTTCCTCTCTTCATGGCCACATTCCAACTGTCCTACTATCAAAAGGTTATGCCAACCCCACACTAGGCTGTTTCACTTGGGACGCCTCGGAAGGGGGCAGGTGAGATCCTTCCCCACCCCAAGGAACCCAGCCCTAGCAGTTGAAAATCTCCAGAACCCAACTGCTGTCATGTTTACAGCCACTCTCTACATGCTCGGGCAGAGCATCACCCACGAATGAATCTATTCCTATTCACGGCTGCACGATACTTCAAACCACACACCCTTTCTCCAAGATTACCGCACCACATTTGAAAGGGTTCAAAGTAGGAGGCAAACAATCTTAAGAGGAAAATGTACAGTTTTTTAGAGATACATACATAAAGAGCACACAAGGTTCAACCTTTAACATGTTAGTGATTGCTTATAGAAGGGCTTAATGGCCCCTGAGTGAAATACAACAATCTTCTCACTCTTTCGTCTAAGGATACTTTTGTGTTGCATTTTCAGCAGTTTTTCATAACAAACAACACAAAATATATTATTTTGGTTCTCCTTTGGGGCAAGGATTGGGGTTTGGGATGGAAACACCTGAAATATGGTGGTGGGCAGGTATGATGGTGGTGGGATTGGTATTTGACTTTTAAATGTAATCAAAGATTGTGAACTACTTTATAAAAAAAAAAGTTAAAAAAAAAGTGAGGCCAGCCCCACCAGACTCTGCACTGGGGCTTCCTGACTCACTGTGTACTCTGCTGGACTCTCTCCAACACCCAACCCACCCACCATCACTGCCTACAAGGGCTCCCTAAAAAGTATACTCACTGTGCTCAGCCAGGCGACTTCAGGAAGGATGCCCTCTGCCTGGATTCTAGCCTGCTGTGTTTCACATCCAGTTCCTCATCAGTCGGATGCTCTACTGCTTGATTGTGTGGGAAGCCTGATCAATGGAAAGGCAGTGAAATCAGGGGGTCATAACCTATCCTGGTGAAAGAGCAAGCGAGAATGCCCATGCCAACAGCACCATGTCTGACACCTAGGCAAACCCTCGATAAACAGGAGTGGGAAGAGATCAGAAGAGAGGAGGAGGGTGGGGGAGGGAAGCAGAAGATATCAAAGGGGAAGGGAGAGGGGAGGGGCATGGAACTTCTTGACTTTTAGGTTCTCCCCTAAAACTGTCACACCTTCTGCTCAATGATGTCCAGTAACCATTAAAGCAATTATAAATAGTCTGTTTGAAGGCATCAGAGTACTAGCAAGGCACAAAGATTTGAAGGGTCATGTCTACAGAGAGAAGGAAGCCCAACATTGGTCTTCCTTTACCCCACTGCTGGTTGATTCACTATCTGAAGATTAAGGAATTCAGTCTTTTTGTCTGTGTTTAGGGAAGGGGGAGGGTTCTAGATTGAGGGTCATATCCAGCAGCACTTAGAGCTTCACCCTGATTCTATGCTCAAGAGTAACCTGCCGTGATGCTCAGGGGACGAGGCATGGTGGCCCAGATTTGAACTGGGGTTGGTGTGACACAAGGAAAGTGCCTTAATCCCCAAACTATCTCTCTGGTCCCCAGGGAGTTCAGTCTTACATAGCCGGGGGAAGCAGAAATGGGAGTTCAACTCCTGGGAAAAGAGAACAAGGTAATAAGCCAGACTTTCACTAGCTTGTTCCCCAGGGTCAGACAAAGGCACAAGAGTAAACCAAACACCCAACATCCCTCACAAACACTAGACTTGAAACCTTAGAACAGCTTAATCCCTAGCCTGATCAAGATGCCCCAAACCTTCATGTCCCCCAGAAAAAAATTATCCTCAGAGGAAAATAACATAACCTATACCTAAGTATTATCTCCATAAGCTTCATTACAAAATAACTAGCATTCATCAGAAGTGCTGATGTCTGGACAAATATTCAAAAATATTCAGAATTCAAAAGGAAAAAAACCAATTGGCTGACAGGGAATTTGGAGATTACAGAAATCAGGGGTCAGAGGGATGATATAGGTAAGGCAGTAAAGGGCTTCCATGGATGGTATAGGTAAGGCGGTAAGGGGTTCGCATGTGCCTTGCATGTGGCTGACCCCAATTCGATCTCCATCACTGCACACAAACCCCCAGCACTTCAAAAAACAGGCCCTGAGCACAATGGGTGTGGCCCAACCCCTGGCCCCCAAAATATATTATAATGATCAGAAGAAATTTTGAAAATTTCTATGGCATGTTTAATAAATCAGATCACAAACTAAAGTTCTCATGACACTATGAATCAAAAGAAAGCCTTATAACTTAGAATAGAACTATTGGTATGAAAATATGTAATGTGTTCCCAAACCCCCTCAAAAAACGGGGGATAGGGTTATAGAGATAACACAAGCGTTAAGATGTTTGTCTTTCAAATCCCTCTTACCACATATGGTTCCCTTAGCACCACCAGGAGTGGACCAATGGGTATGGTCCAAACACACACACACACACACACACACACACACACACACACACACACACACCCTAAAGAAATTCTAAAGGGAACATTTAGAGAGCAGGAAATAAAAATCCCAACCAAGCCTGTGAGACAAGCACAAAGAACGAGAGTCCAGGGTTTAATCCCTGGTAGCCCTTGGTCCCTTGATCACTGCCCAAAGTGACCCCCAAGCACCAAGATGGAACTCTTGAGTATCACCGGGAATGACCCCCAAATAAAACAAGAACAAATCCCACCTAAAATCGTGTCCATTTCTTGCTGCTCATAATTTTCAAGAGAACCTGTCTATCTCATACCCTGAAGATGCAAGAAAAACTGCACCTATCTGGCCTCTTGGAATGAGAAAATTTATAAGAACACCCACACTGGCATCACAGAACTCTGGGTTGGTGGTGTTTTAACTCATCTCTCCAACACACTCTTTCCAAGACTTTTGCTGGACTGGTGTTCTGCAAAGCACAGCCACCATCTAGATGCTTTCTGAATTCAATCTAACAAAAGGAGCAATGTACCCTGACTCACGTGACACATTACCTTTGGTGGAGACACAGAGCAAAGCCTTTCAGTTAAACTGTTCCCCATCCCGCTGCCCCCAAAAGAACTGCAGTTGGGCTGGAGCGATAGCACAGCAGGTAGGGCATTTGCCTTACACGAGACTGACCCAGGTTTGATTCCCAGCATCCCATATGGTCCCCTGAGCACTGCCATGAGTAATTCCTAAGTGCAGAGCCAGGAGTAACCCTTGTGCATTGCCAGATGTGACCCCAAAAAGCAGGAAAAAAAGAGAGAGAGCTGCAGTCTCCCGAAAGAGCTGCAGTTAAGTCCAGGAGGAAAAGCCTGACTTGTGACAAGAACAAAACGCCTCAACATTTTTGCTCCTGAACAGCCAAACTTGAGACATTTCAAATGGAGCTTTCAGAGGGAAGCTCGCTCCTGAGGGGCAGAGACAAAGGTGGCCTCAAGGCCCCCAAGACCTTCCATCTCCACACCCACAGACACAACCTTTTCCTGTCTGGCTTGAATATGACCTTGACGGACATTTCAACCAAACCCAAGGCACTTGCATCTGAGATCCAGGAGGAACTAGGCCAAGGCTTCCCTCCCTTCCTCCTGAACTTTTAAGTAATGTTACTTTCGCCCTGGTTTCTAACATTTGCAAAGACAATTCTTAATTTTTATTTGGGAGGCTAAACTTTGTGCTCTAGATTTTCTGGGTATTGACTTAACCTTTGGGGCAGAGAACATTGTTCGAAAGGCAAGTCTAGATTTTTTTAACCACATACTGCTCTGCGCAGAAAAAACTTCCCTGCCCTGGAAATCTTCCCTCCCTCAGCCCATGGCACTGTGTAACTTCGTAACTCAAACTTAATAAAAAGGTCATACAAGAACTCTTCCCTGGCTTGGCACCTACTTAAGACCATAGGAAGAGCCTATCTTCTGCCTGCTCATTCTTCCCTCAGATTCTCCATGATTCCCCCTCAGGCTGACAGAGGTTTCAAAAAGGCAGGCACTTAGGTCCTCTGAAAAAGAAAGGGTCAATGTCGTAGAATAAAAAGAGCCCAAGGCTTAAAGTCAAACAGCCAGGGGAGTCCTCTTAATTTCTGATAAATTCTCTGTAGTCTGATTGAATCATTAATTGTCTCAGTCCACTTCCCTGAGACATGAACCGAACCCTAAGGCTTCAGAATTGTTGTCAGACAAGATTAGAAGTATTTATGTTTAAGTACAGTATCTGCCAGGGAAGATATATTATCCACATATATTCACATATTCATACATGTATATACACATGTGAGCATTCACATTCAGAGACACACTATTTGATCTATCTGCTCTCTATTACCATATCCAAGAAGGAGTCCTGCTCTATTTCAATGCTATTCCAATAATTACATTTATCTCTCTAGGCTAATTTCAAATTTATTGATTCTCTACTCCATGACCTGTGTGCAGTTTAGACCCCTCGGTCATTAATATAAATCTGTTTCTCCCGGTATTTCCTCTAAGAATCTGGGGCAAGTCCCCTATTTACAATGGTCTATACAGAACTCTTCTTATTACCTTCTTTGCTCTTGCAGTCTCGTTAATACCCCCGTCCCCAAACCAATGCAGCTTAAACCCTGAGAGACAGAACTGATATTCCCTCTCCGTGTGCAGTCTCCCTGCTTCTTCCTGACATGCAGTCCACCAAGAGGCATGACTCTGTCACATTTATATCCAAAGTCCTGGTCTCGAAGAGCATGTCCTATTTTCAGCAGCAGTTAACAGGATCAGCTGTCCCTTCCACAAACGCTACTCCCTCTACCACAGCTACAATATGTACTTTCCTAGCTAGTATCTCAAAAAAAACCCTCAAGTTACTTCAGCAGCCCATTGGGGATCATTTAATGAAGATGTTCCCCACTAGAGAGTCTTATATTATTTTTTTTTAATTTTAGTTAAAGCACCAGGATTTACAAAATTACTCCTAGTTGGGTTTCAGATAAATTATATTTCAGCACCAATTCCACCACCAGTGTCTTCTTCCCTCCACAGAAGCTTCACGTTCCTTCCCTTCTCCTCCCCTCCCCCCCTCCCCCCATCCCACTTGCTACCTTGACAGGCACATTTTTTCAGTTTGGTCATTGATGTTTAGAGTTTGAATCTGTTTTTGGTAGGGTTGACTATTTGGTTTGGATATTTAGCTCTAAGATGCTCTTATTCCACTGATAAACTCAAATGCCTTCAACCCCCTACTCCGCATTGCTTCCTATCTATCTCATCCCCCTCCCTGCCCCCCCCCCACACACACCCCATCAATTTCTTTCATTTTCTGTCCTTCTCTTCCCTACACTCTGGGGCCTAGGATGATTTTTGGCATCTCCCCTTTACCACATTGCATCCCCTCATCCAGTTATTCTATAGCCCACCATGGACCGTATTGAACGCTTAGGCTGGGTTGTGTTGTAACCAATTGGCATTGATGGAAGCATCACATCTCACCACTCTCAGCAGATAATGATCCCACTGGTAATTAAAAGGCAGATCAGGCACAGAAAGTCCAACTCAGACTCTCGGCTGGGACGTGACAGAGCTTGCACTGGGAGCCGGGGACTCCAGCTCCACTCAGTGAAAGGTGAGCGCCCAGTCACCTGTGTGCTCAAACTGCTAAAGTTATTAATGCGGCTCTACACAGCAGGCAGCGGTGATAAGATCAAAACTTGGCCCCAGTCCCAATCAGGCGGCTAAGAAAGCAATTCTGCTGGGGAAGGGTGAGGCTGGAGTGGGGATTTCTTTGAAAATCTTCCCTTGGGGGCTTTAGACGGAGTTGTAAAGGCAAGAGAACTTGCTTTCCATATGAAGCTTGGAGTTTCATCCCCAGTCAGAGTTATGCATGGCCCCTGTGTACCTCAACACCACCTGGCCCAGCTAGGGTACGGCAAAGCTGTACCCCGGGGTCTAATATTCCCTGGAGCACGGATAGGGGAAGTCCCTTCAATCTTGTCTCTATAGCACAGCTCAATCCCTATCCTGCCCTCGTTAGCCCCACTTGCCTCTCCTGGTGGGAACTGAAGGTCTTATGTTCCTCTCATCATTTTCTCAAGTTTAAATTCAAGAGGTCAGTGTTGGAGCAATAGTACAGAGGGTAGGGCATTTACCTCGCATGCAGCTGACCTGGGTTCGATTCTCAGCATCCCATATGGTCCCCTGAGCACTGCCAGGGGTAGTTCCTGAGTGCAAAGCCAGGAGTAACCCCTGGGCATGACCTTGTGTGACCCAACTAGAAAAATAAATAAATAAATAAATTCAAGAGGTCATGAATCTTCAAAAAGGTAAGGCATGTTAATACATGTTTATTATTATTTGTTAATAATAAAGAATTATAACTTGGGAATGATTCTGATAAAAAAAATCTAAAATGTTCTCCCCAAAAGGAATAAAGTAAGGGAGGCTTTAGGGGCTGAAAGGAGAAAGATGAGGGACATGGCTAAAGAATTGAGAAGAATTAATCATCTTTTCTGGAGGGAGGGAGGGAGGGAGAGAGGGAGGGAGGGGACGTGTGCAGTGGTGCTTGGGAGTTGCTCTGAGCACTGGTCAGGGGACCATGGGGTACCAGGATTCAAACGGGGGCTAGCCATAGGCAGGTAAACTCTTTAACACTATTCCCTCTTTTTCCTGGAGTTAGCAATCTGAATCTATTCTTGCCTATCCATGATATCCATGACTGACTACGGATACTCGAGTGAAAAGTCCAAAATCATCAGTTCTCAGGAACCAAATGACTTCTCAAACAATGGTTTGTGCTGCAGTTTCTTTAAACAATTGTTTGGGCCCAGTCCAAAGGTCATTGGCCCAGTTCAGAGGACTTTAACCTAGTTCAGACAAGACAGATAAATGCAATTTCTCTGAAATAATTCCCAGGCTCCATTTAAAAAATGGCTTCACAGATGGCAACTTTCACGAGTTCAAAGTGATCCTGGAAACATTTTGAGAAGCTTCTCTCTGCTCCGAAAACTTTGCATGATATTGGGCAGGTGAAAGAATTTTCTAGCTCATCCTCTTTCCACTTCTGATCTGGAAAATGTGGCTCTTCCCAAGTCCAGTTCCACAAAAGAATATCTATTTCTTCATTTCCAATGGGGCCATCCTGACGTTGATTCATTCAGGTGTTCAGTTTGATACATTTTTTTCTTTTTGTCTTTTCTGTTTTGGTTTATGGGCCAGGCTCACAGAGTTCAGGGTTTACTCCTGGCTCTGTGCTCAGGGATCACTACTGGTGGGGCTCAGGGGAACATCTGGGGTGCAGGGAATCAAATCAGGGTTGGCTAAATACAAAGCAAGAGTCAAAGCCCTTTATTATCTCTGGACTTACGATGTAGAATTATGTCTTATGTGATTTCCTAAAGAAATGTTCTACTTTAATTATATTTCTTAAGATACAGGGTTTTTTTTTTTTAATTGAATCGCTGTGAGATAGACCCTTACAAAGCTGTTCAACTTTACAAAGCTGTTCATGACTGGGCTTCAGTTATACAGTGTTCCAACACCCATCCCTCCACCAGTGTACATTTCCCAGCATCAGTGTCCCAGGTTTCCCTTCCATCACCCTCCCAACCCTTCCTCTTTCTCTCCCTCTCCCTCTCCCCTCCTCCTCTCTCTCTTTCTCTGTCTCTCTCTGCCTCTGTCTCTCTGTCTCTGTCTTTCTCCGCCTCTCTCTCTCTCTCTCTCTCTCTCTCTCTCTCTCTCTCTCTCTCTCTCTCTCTCTCTTTCTCTCTCTCTCTGCAATACAGATACTGAAAGGCTGTCAGGTATATCGTTTTACCTACTTTTAACACTCAGTTTTTGTCTAGTGAGACACACCTATTTTAGCCCACAACCACATCCAAAACCGCTTTTCATTTTAACACTTACATTTCCTCTTTAAACCATCTGATTCTGATGATAACATAATTAAGAGGCAAATGAATCTTTGAAACGCTTTATCCCAAAATATTATCCAAGTAAATAATAATAGAAGCTCAGGGATCACTACTGATGGGGCTCAGGGGAACATCTGGGGTGCAGGGAATCAAATATTCAAAGTTCTTTAGGAAACTTAATCTTCTGTCCTTCCCAGTCATATGCCCCAAGATCCCACACACTTCGTCACGAGCCTTGAGCCTTGAACACACCCCAGATCTTTCATCCTACCCAGTCCACAAATGTTTGTCTAGTCAAATACCCACATGAACGAAAAGAGACAAACTCTGGCAAGTGAGGAACACAATTACAGGTCAAATAATCATGCAAATATGGTCAAAGTGCGGTTGTGTGAAAAGCCCAAAAGGAGAGGCACTTGATGAGTGAGGCTTGACTAGAGAAAGGCCTGAAGTGAAGCAACTCAGGCTTGCCAAAGGTGGAGTGGGAAGAACAAAACCTGAGTAGAGATAAAAAAAAAAAAAAAAAAAAAAAACCTCCCATGTGTGGGGGAGGGAGGGTAGTGCAAAGGCCCTGGGGTAGGAAAATCGGGGATCCAGAACCTCATCCTTTCTTCTGGGCCTTTCAAAATCCTGCATCTTCCATCAGCTCAAAAGTCTCTCCCAGCAAGGCCGCTCCCCCCTGACATTTGCACTGTAAGTAGATACATCCCTCATAGCATTATAGCTTCCCTTTCATCCTTCTGTTAGCACTTAGCTCACTGTACTGCAATTATCTGTTTATACATCTGTCTCCCTCACTCGACAGAGAATTCGTGGAAGACAGAGGCCATAAAGCATCATCTTGGTGTCTCCCTGCATACATGGATAAGCATATTTTAAATGCTCACTAAGTGTTTTATGAATGAAACAGGACAACTTAACCATGCCATGCACACCCAGACATAAGCATTTTAATCTGGAAACCATATTTCCCTATTTGGTGAGTTGCCTTTTCCACCACGCACCTCTCCTCTTCTGACCCTCTTTGCAGAGATTCAGCTAGAAGTAGCAACACTCAAAAAAAAAAAAAAAAAGCCTGCCTTTCTGCCTTCCCCCCATCCCCAGGCCTCATGAATCATAAGGTGTTATTTACTTCGGCATCAAGAACAGCTGCCCAGACTTTGTTGTTAGCACCGCGTAATTCATTTTATAAATATCACACAATTATCTAATTTCTTAAAGTCTCTGCCTGCTTTGAAAGGTGTTATTTTGGAAACAAGTCACTGCCCATCCTAGGGAAATTCCCTCCCCAGCATTGTCATCACTAAGTAGATCTCCAGAAGTCTTGAAAAGGTGGGAGAGGAAGCACAAAATCCCCCCCCCCCCCCGCCCCTCCATCCTACCCAGCATGTTCCACATGCCAGACAACCTGGGTGAACAGGCGTCCCAGCAGCCTGGCACCCCAGGGCCTTTGCACTGCTGCCTCCCCTGACCTGCATGCAGTTACAGGTAGTCATTCCAGAGCCCAGCCTGCAGCCCCTCCAAGACTGTGGCAGAGTTCACCCAGCAGGATTAGGTATCACGGGCCCAGGGGCTGGTTGGCCTTTTACATACTGAGCACTCCAGGCAAGAAGAACCACCTTGAACTTTTTTTTCCCTTCCAGGGTCTCGGCAACTCCAGACTGGGCCCCAAACCCTCCAAGCACAAATCCACACCTCCAAATCCAAGCCCACCCTTTGAGGGAGAGGGGGGGGAAAAAAACCAACTACCACAAGACACTCAAGATGAGGGTTTCTCACCTTGCACATGGCCAACCTGGATTCAATTTCCAGCATCCCATATGGTCCCCTGAGCACCACCAGGAGTAATTTCTGAGTACAAAGCCCAGAGTAACCCCTGTGCATCGCCAAGTGTGACCCAAAAAGAAAAAAAAAGATTGGGGGGTTAATGTTGCAAGGTTTTCTGATTCTGTGATACTGCAGGGGAGCAGGGGAACAGTGCTAGTTCTCTCTGTAACCTGACGTCCTCCCAGGGCCAGCAGGAGGCAGCCAGGGCATCAGGGGGGTCTTCGCTCAGCGTCCCCCAACAGCAGCTGCGTGCTGCGTGTGTCTCTCCGTGAACTCGGATCACAGCCCCTGAACCGCATCCATGCCTGGCCGCTTCCTCTGCTCACTGTGTCTGCTCCGAAGGGGCAGGATGTGGCCGCCTGGGAAAGGCGCCTGGTCCAGCTCCGGCCTATAGCTGCCCTTTGATCTCTTCCCACAGGCCCGCGTTCCTCTCCAGGCTGGCCTTTCTGCGGGCTCCCAGCGCTTGGCTCTTTCTTAATCTAGCCGACATGGAAGTTACTACTTTATTACAGATTTCCTGTCTTTCTTTATCTCATTTAATTATAAAATCTCCTGGGAAGGAGGAAAGGAGGCTATGAAATGCCCGGGGAAGGGGCAGAATTCATCAAGCAGGGCCTGGACAGCCAGGGAAGCAAACGGCAAGCGCCAGGGTGTTGGCGGGTGATTCTGGTTCATTCTGAACTGCCTGCCAAGGGCCAGCTCCACTCACCCAGTGCCTCCTGCTGAGGGTGCACTGATGAGCCAGTGCCTGGTATGAACATCTTTCTCTTCATGCTCAGACAGCCTCGGATTGAGGAAAAAACCAACCCAACGAGCTCAGATATAGGATTGGGGAGAGTCCTGGGTCCCTGCCTGACCTCATTGTCCCTGGGCCTGTCTCCAGAGGGCTCCACACATCCATGATCTATGCTCCCCGTCCAAGGGCAAAAATATCCCTGCGATGGATGAGAGCCATCCACTTGTCCCCCGAGCCCCTGGGTCAATGACCCTCCTCTAATGAGGTAACCTTCATGACCAGATTTGGCCAACTTGAGATAGTTTGGTTGGTTGGGCTTTTGTTTTGTTTGGGTGGGAGATGGTTGGGTCACACCTAGAGGTGTTCAGGGCTTAGTCTTGGTTCTGGGCTCAAAGGTGACTCCTGGCAGTGGTCAGAGGAACATACATGGTGCCAGGGGTCGAAGGCTGCCTGCAAGGCCTTACATGCTATACTACTGCTCCTACCCTTGGCCAAGGTCTTTATTTCGCTGCCCGTTGATCATCTGTGGAGGAAAAGATTTGCTGGTCCTCGGTTGCCCCCCATAGAATAAAGCCCCATGAAGACAGGAAATGCACAGTATCAAGCTGGACTCAAGGGAGACAGAAGAAAAGGTTGGGGACAAAGGTCAAGAGGGGAGTTCAAGGTCAAAGAGGAGAGCAACCTCTGCACGCAGGAGTCCTACATTCTTTCGCCGGAGCTATAGGGTCTCCGAGGACCTCTGAGAGGTGGACAGAGTGGTTCTGAGACACACTCATCACCGCTAGGTGTGGCCCAGAACCACTTCCCTCGTATTTAAAAATTTTGTTTAGATTTAAAGCTGAATAAAGTGAGCTAAAACTTTCTCATAATTTGGCAGTAAGCGTAAAGTTAAAAAAAATCTAATCCACAGTTTGTTTCAAATATCAAAAAACTTATATTTGAAGTAAACTGGTCTGTGTAGACAAACTGTGCCAGGATGCAACTAATCAGAAGCCAGAAGAGTGACCATTATCCTTGGTGCAAAAACACCTTTTTTTAACTCCTTAACTTGTCACTGCCTGTTGTAAGTACTTACAGACTCAGTATGTCCCTCACGCTCACAGTCTTTTAACTTGTGAGTGATGTGTGTATGCAAAACCACTTGAGAAAATAATGCAGAATCAGCATCGGCATTTCTGGCCATCCTTATGGGCCCCTCAGCCCCTCCCGGGACCCTCCAGGGCTCAAACTGCATTTTGGGTAATGCATTTAAGCTGGGCTGGGGCTACAGCACAGTGGGTAGGATGTTTGCCTAGCATGCGGCCAACCCGGGTTCGATTCCTCCATCGCTCTCGGAGAGCCCAGCAAGCTACCGAGAGTATCCCGCCCACATGGCAGAGGCTGGCAAGTTCCGCGTGACATATTCGATATGCCAAACACAGTAACAACTGGTCTCACAATGGAGATGTTACTGGTGCCCGCTCAAGCAAATTGATGAACAATGGGACGACAGTGCTACAGTGCATTTAAGCTCAACCCACTTGGGTCTGGTTCCCCAACTAAATGGCTAAGTGTTCTCCTTCTCTGACCTTGATGCTTCTGTGGGCCAAAGGCCTCCCTACCAACACATGAGAACATCTGCAACCTGAACCCTGGGGCTTATGGGCACAAAAACTGCAGCCAATAGTGTTTCTCAGCAGAAAGGAAGTGGGATTCTCAGTCCCCATCAGAACAATTGTTTAACAGAATGCAATTTTTTTTCCTTTTTTATTTTTATTTATATCACATATACATTTTTCACACATACTTAACATGCATATATAATTACACTGGTTTACAAATGTATAAATGTCTGTGTTGTTGGATACACCACATCATACATGCCACCAATTACCAATATCGCTCCACTACTATTTATGAAACCCTTTTCCCCCACAGAGCCCATTCTCTCCCCACTCGGAGCTGAGGTTAACAGAATGCAATTTTTTGGCAATAATTTTGAGTTTCCAGCTGCTAGACAACAACTTGAATATACTCCTACCACCCCCTGAGAAGGAAAAATTAGAGGGTGTATAAATATCAAATTCTGCTACCTTGATCGCACTGAATCAAAAAAGTTACAAAATTACAAGGCTCATTTCTCATGAGTATATTATAAAGCAAGACAAACTGCTTCCTTTATAGATATATATATACACACATATATAATACATATCTACATGTTTATATAATAATACTCTTAATCTAAGTGTCAAGATTTTAAGACATTTGATTCTACAACCATAGCTGATAATCTAGTTGTCAGAACATTTGTTTTCTATCGGATGGCCAGTTTGTAAATATTCTTGGCTCTACCTAGTTCTCAATTAGTCAGTTATGCACATGGAGCCCCAAAGCAGCCATCAGCAATACCAAAATGATGGTTGTGAGCCAGTAAAACTGCATTTAAAGGGACCCAAAAGGTGACCCAAAGGATTCAATGGACAAATGCACACTTGGCACATGGGAGTGGCATCACTTGATGTCCTGAGCACTGTGTCAAGTGTAGCCCTCAAAAGACAGCAACAGCTAAAATGTGACAAGTGGCTGAGTTCAGCAGGGCTAAGAATCCCATCACACTGTATAAAGGAAGATACAAATTTCAAAAAAAAAAAAACTACCCCACAGCAATTTGATTGTCCAGTATCTAATTTTTTAAAAGGATTCCTTTTTTATTAGATGCTTTTTTTTTAGCATCTAAAGAAAAAAAAAAAAGAGTGGTTGTCCTAAGCTGGTTTCTTGGCAAAATACAATGAAAATGATCTCTTGCTTTTGAAGACCATGTTTCAGATCTGGTGACAAGTTTCTAAATGTAGCACTGTAGCACTATCCTCCTATTGTTCGTCTATTTGTTCGAGCGGGCACCAGTAATGTCTCCATTATGAGACTTGCTGTTACTGTTTTTGGCATATCCAATACATCACGGGTAGCTTGCTAGGTTCTGCTGTGCAGGCAAAATACTCTCAGTAGCTTGTCAGGCTCTCCGAGAGGGGCGAAGGAATCAAACCTGGGTCGGCTGTGTGAAAGGCAAACACCCTACCCACTATGCTATCGATCCGGCCCGACAAGTTTCTAATACCAGTGGAAATTCATGTTCTCTCTTTAAAATAACCATGAGATAGGAACCAGGGAAATAATACATACAGTGGGCAAGGTTCTTGCTTACAAATGACTGTAAGGTAAGGACCTTAAAAGGACCAGGGTTTGATCCCCATCACCCCTTTTGGCTCCTGGAGCATAGCCAGGAGTGATCACTGAGCATAGGGTCGGGAGTAAACCCTGAGCACTTCCGGGCATGCTCCCTCAAAATATCCAAAAATATCCAACTATAATAACCTCAAAATAGTAGAAAATCAAGGCATTTTTGTGGTGGTGAGGTCAGTAACTTTGTGCATCAATATTATAAACTTGGGAATAAAGAGATAATATAACTAATATATAGATAAGATATAGGTAGAATGTTTGCCATGCACATGGCCGAACCAGATTTAAAGCCCAGCATCAAATGTAGCACTGCCAGGAATGATTCCTGAGCACCTCTGGGTCTGGCCCAAAATAATAAAAAATAAATAAAATTAAAACCCGTAGACTTTTTTTATTATTATTAGTGAAACACCATGAGGTACAGTTGTAGATTGACAATTTTTGTGCTTGGGTTTCGATTATACAATGATCAGATACCCATCCCTCCACCAGTGCCCATTTTACACCACCATGGATAATATCCCACCCATCCCCCCATCCCCCCTGCCTCTGTGGCAGGGCAATCCCCTGTGTTCTCTCGCTCCTTTTGAAAAACCCATAGACTTTAACATATTAACATTTAATATATTTAACAATGTAGTCGTTGTTATCTCAACTATGTGTTCCACTGTGATTCAATTTAAAATATCTTTTTAAATAATAAACTACGTGTTATCTAAACTATATTTTTTAGGAAATAACATTTATAAAAACACTAATTTTAATAGGTGGCAAACAAAAGAAAGCAAATCATTTCAAATAAAATAACCTTGAGTAAAATGAAATTGCGTGAGCCTAGCAAACAATGAAACACAAGGACGATACAAAGAAAAGGCAATTAAAGATTGGAATCAAATCAATGATCCTGATCAAGATAGTCATCTAAACTGATCCACTTGGTTCTACCAAGTTTGGTCAGCTACCAGAATGCCAGTGAGCTAGCTCACAGAGATAAAAATACGTGTGTCGACAAGAGTGTCGATTCAGAATATATGAGTATTAAGGAGGTTCTGATAGATCATCAGAGAAAACCACTTACTCTCTACAAAGAAAACAAGGCAGAGAGAAAAATATTGCTTGCCCAAGATCACGAAGCTAGATTACCAAGGGGGCAAGACAGCAC
The DNA here is from genome assembly GCF_029834395.1 of Sorex fumeus. Classification (NCBI taxonomy): domain Eukaryota; kingdom Metazoa; phylum Chordata; class Mammalia; order Eulipotyphla; family Soricidae; genus Sorex; species Sorex fumeus. Next base: position 15,298,655 of record NW_026606151.1, read on the forward strand.
AAAGGTGGAACTGTGTTCTCAGACATTGGGGGAGACGTTAGCCAAGCCTCAACGCTGTCTTCTCAGCACTGACCACAGTTCCTGGCAGAAAGTAGGCAATTAAGAACTAGATGTTGAATCAAGAAAAAAGGAACGAAGGAATCAATGCCAAGTGAGGCCGACCTCATCCTTGCCTACCTAGAGATATATAGATTAGTGAACGCCTTCCTGCACACAGAAGGGTCTCTTCCAGTCTGCCCTGTGGAGTCAAGCTGTGCAGTGAGTCCTTCAGACATCACGTGATCGGGCTGAGCTGATGCAAGTGCCCTACAGCAGTGGAGCACCACTCAAGGCAGCTAATTCTGTCCCGCGGAATTAATTATTTATGCACGATGAGGCTCTGTCTGGAACATCAATGATGTCTTTATCTTCAACAACGACTCACAGAGGACTCTGTCTAAGTGTGCTATTACTGTCTGCCCGGGATTTCCCAGGACTGGCAAACTGCAACCCGGATGGCTTCGAGGGTTATGGCTTAGTTCGCATTATCCACACCCACCCGTCCATCTGCATGTGACCCAGTGGCCCACAAAGCACAGGGTAAGCCGGCACTCTGGGGCAATTCCCTGACGGCTGCTGCTGTATTTCCCTTTCTGCCAACAAGCAGGAGGACACTCCTCCGGGCACCCCCTCACCCAGCTCCGCAGTCGAAGGTCAAGTGGAAACAACCTGCATTCCTTCCACAGGTGTTGGCCTTTTCAAAGGAATGCAGACTTTCAGCTCCATTTATGTTTTCAAAATATTGCTTTTTCTTTGAACTAACTTGGAATGTAGACCCATTCACGGGCTGGACAATTTCACATTCACCCAGACTCTATTTGTGGGACATGTCACTTCAACATCTCCACCTTTTTTTTTCTTTCCCCTTTTAATCTCCTTCGAGAATCTCCCTCGGAAGAGCTAGAAAATAAACCCCACAGAGAAATTTGAGTATATGCACAGTTATGCGTGAGTATGTGTATTCACAGAGGACAAAGGGGCCTTAACTAAATAAGCCAGAATATTCCATTGCCACTTCTGCCAATCTTTTTCTAAGTCTGCAAGGAGAGAACCATCAGGGTTTAAGGGAGGCCCAGGCTCCTCCTTCCATAATCACTTAGTCTTTTAAAGAACATTAACAAGTATGTTTAGTAAGCTTACAAAAATTGAGCAGACTACCCATTGTTGCAAAGCAACAAATAATAATATACAAATAAATGCCAGAACAATTAAATTTCTAAAACAGATGATATCTGAAAATAATTTTTGGGGGGTAGGGGGTGGTTGGGGCCACACTCACCAGTACTCAGGGGTTACCTCCTGGTTCTGTGTTCAGGGGACTGTGACCATACAGAGGGTTGACCATCTGCCAAGACAGTACCTTGACCCCGTATTCTCTCTCTCTGACCCCGCAAATAACTATTTTAGACAACACTTTCTCAGTTCTCTGTGTTGTGCTGATAAAAATACTCTTCTGAAATATTAGTCTGACTAAATTCACAGAAAACTCCAGATAGTGAAAATAGGTTAAACATGGGCACCTTTCATTTCACACACATCATTTTCCAGTTGCAGACACATATATTTTTCCAGAACTAAAATGCCAGATTCAAAATAAACTCAAAACATTTACCAGATAAATGCAGACATCTGAAGGGGTTTTCCCACAATTAAATTTGCAGTACTATCAACAAAAATCGGTTTATTTTAAGATTGCCTGCCCAATATATAAATTTCCCTTTGTGTTTGAAATACTTTTATCAGATAAGATAGCTTTTGTTTAAAGTGCTATTTTCAGAATTTGCTTTGGGGGGTTTGAATACACAGTGAAGTAACTTGAGATTTCCTACCCGGCTTTAAAATGTGTTTCTTCTGTCTGTTTGTATTCAGTAATTTCCTGTCAAATAACCTCACATAATTAACTTTCCTTGAGCCAACCTACTTTTCCCCCCCTATTCCCACTTCCTGAAGATGGTAATAAAATGCTGATTACATTGGGCTATTATCTGCCCTTCCTCCTCACCACCCCCTCTGCCCCAATCCCTTTGTCAGAACCCCCACACTCAGAGTTTAGCAATTGAACTGGGACAGCCTCAATCAGAAAGGAAGCAAATCAGACTTGGGCAGTTCCTGTTCATCCACATTTACTGGGTAATAATATATTACACAATTACCTATTGCTGAGCTGGGGCCAATCAAGTAGAGGGAAGAATGTCTGGTATTGATTTCCTCTCCTCCCCCAATTCATCAAATTCTCATGGACCAAATACCCTCCTGGCTCTTCCCGGGGTGGAGGGGGAACCTCCCTCATTCATCTCTGATCAAAAGTGGAGATGGTTTGAGTAAGCACGGTGGCCCTTGAGACTTAAGAAAAGAAAAAGAGCATTGCACCTTTCTAGAATTCTATTTCCAGATGGAAATAGAAATCTGTAAACCTGTTTTTTTTCCCTCTATCTCTCTTTTTTTGTTGCATAGAACTGAGCAGAGAAACTCATGTTACTACATAAAATCTTTCATTGAGGGCCAGAGTGATAATACAGTGGGTAAGGTGCTTGCCTTGCATGTGGGTCACCTGGATTCATTCAGGGCACCCCATGTAGTTCCCCAAGCCCACCAGGAGTGATTCCTGAGTGCAGGACTAGGAGTCAGCCCTGAGCACCCAGGGGTGTTGCCCCCCCCCAAAAAAAATGAAACAAAAATCTTTTACTGCCCAGAAATTGGATACTGTAGAAATCATACAAGTAATTCACTCATTTTATGACCTGGATAGTCCATATGCACATTTTGGAAGAGGGAGCATGAGAATAGCAAAAATGGGGTGAATCCAAAGAGCTACAGTGTTGCTCCCCCCAGAACCCTCTGACAGATGGGCTACAATAGAGCAAGACTTAATGCTAGAAGTCTGATAGATTAGACTCAGTGACTCTTCAAATTCTGGAGGGGCCACCTCACTCATTGAACTGTGAGATGAGTAGAAGCATGCACAATTATACCCACTAGAGTCAACCCTCCCGTTTACAATGGTAATCAATAAGTAAATCTCCAGATACTGGGAAATATCCTGGGACAGTTGTCACCCTTCACTGATCAGCAAGAATGTACACTAAAACCAGAAGTTAAAGCTGTTACTCTTCCTTATAGACCCAAATGCTGAAAACCAACCAGAAAACTCTTGCCAATGCCTCCAAGGAAAAAGCCAACCTTGAAATTCCAGAAAGAGTCTCCATCCGGATTGCTTATCATTGAAAGAAGGAAATGACAAAGAAATACATGGCAACATATGCAGGGTCATGCAACTCACGGTCACAAGTGAAGAAATACTGTTTTACAAGTAACACTGAGCTAGCTTAGGAACATGAGTTTGAATAAAGAACAAGTCATAATGTCACAAATATCACCAACGATGTGGTAAAATTTGCAGGAAGTTGAAATACAAGCAAATCTGCATCAGAAACCTAGTTGAGGCCAACTTTAAACTCTTTTTTGGTTAAGAACAAGAAGAAAAGCTAATCGGTGATTTTTTTTTTCACGGTTAAAAGAGACACACATACTTATCTCAAACTAATATGGAGTAGAAATAAAGTTAAGGGCTTGCCCACAAGAAAGTTGAACTGCATTGGATGTGCTTGTGATGAACTCACTCATTACATTATGTAACACACCTGTGTGGTCACTGTCACTGTCCTCCCGTAGTTCATCGAGTTGCTCGAGTGGGCCCAGTAACATCTCCACTGTGACACTTGTTACTGCGTTTGGCATATAGAATATGTCACAGGGAGGTTGCCAGCCTTTGTCGCGAGGGTGAGATACTCTTGGTAGCTTGCTGGGCTCTCCGAGAGGGGCAGAAGAATTGAACCTGGGTCAGCCAGGTTGGCTGCGTGCAAGGCAAATGCCCTACCGCTGTGCTATCGCTCCAATGTCCATGCTTTTTACATTTCCCTTTTAGGAAAAGGGTTGGAGAGACAACAGGACGACAACAACAAAGCAAACAAAAAGGATGTATTTTAGTAGAAAAACGATAAAGAAAAAGGAACATCTTCATTGTGTATGTCTGGCCATGGGTTTGATCCCCAGCACCTCATGTTCCCCCAAGAACCTCCAGATCAACCCTAGAAGTTCCCAGAGCAGCTGGCCATGAGCGTTCCCCAATAGTCACACACACAAAAATAAAAAAATTAAAATTTTTAAGAGTTATTTTAAAAAGCACAGCAGGTAGGAAGCTCAAAGTCCAGAGCACACAATTTACATGCGAGTATCTGGGTTTTTCCTCTAGCACCCCATGGTCCCTCTCAAGTCCTAAACTGAAAGTACCCCTGATACAAGTATCTTTTGTGGTCTTACAAAAATAAATAAATAATAAATAAATAAATAAATAAAAGGCCCTCCCGTTGATCATCGATTTGCTTGAGCAGGCCCAGTAACGTCTCCATTGGAGACTTTGTTGTTACTGTGTCTGGCATATCGAATACGTCACGGGGAGCTTGCCAGGCACTGCCGTGCGGGCGAGATACTCTCGGTAGCTTGCCGGGCTCTCCCAGAGGGGCGGAGGAATCGAACTCGGGTTGGCCATGTTGGCTGCTGTGCTATCGCTATAAATAAAAGCTTGGAAATGTAAAAGTGAAGAAACACAAAAGAAGCACAAAATATCAGAAAATTTTATGAGAAATAATACCCAGTTGCCAACCGTCATGTTAAAAAGGTTAAGAGTAAAATTCTATGCAACAAGTGTGCAAACCACAGAGATGAAAATAAAATACAATTTAAAAAAATATTTTGCCACAAAAACAAGGTGCACAGATTGTTAAATGCAGCATTTGTGAACCAGGGACCATCTGGGTCTTCCATGGGGTGCCAGGTGAAAAATCACATAAATGGGGGATATGGGAGACGAGTAGGGAGCCATCCATTAGGATGGAGTGGGGGTGCACAGGAAGAAAATAATATTCTGTAGGGGTCACGGCCAAAAAAAGGTTAAGAAATATTGGTTTAATGAGTAGCTAAAAAATAATAATATCTTTTCATTATCAGAAGGAAAGAAAATATACTAGTTCACTACAGATTTATTTCAGAAATATTTATAGTTTTAGAAATATTTATAGTTCTAGGCCAGAGAGGGTTAAAGCTGTTGTCTTGAATGTGGTAAGTGAGTTGACTTAGTTCAATTCCTCCCATCACATAGTCCCTGGAGCACTGCCAGAAGCAGAATCAGAGCACTGCTGGTTGTGGTCCAAACTTCCTCTGCTCCCCTACCTCACACCCTCCCACCACCTATACACACACACACACACACACACACACACGCACACACACGGATTTAACTACCTATAAGCAATCATAAAAAAAATAAATTTTATCTATGTATTCCAATTCAAATGGGGCAATAAAGAGATCAAGTTTTATGCTACCATATCAAGGAAATAAGAAAGGGGAAAAAATCTGAAAGGGTAAAATATAGGAAAGACTAAATTAGTAGAAGTAGGAAAAAAAATCAAAAGTAGCATCTAATACCAGCCCATGTGACTCATGACAAGTGCCTACTAAAAGAATCTGAGAGGGGTTGAAACGAGAAAAATCTGAAACACCACTCAAAGGACAGACTAGCAATAAAATTAACATTTTATTAATTGTATGAGTGGAAGATACATGAAGCATTATCAAAATGTAGAACCAGATTATGACACGTAGCAATATCAGAAAGCAGAAGCAAAGGCAAATGCAAAAAGGCTAAAAAAACAACACCTTATGAAAGAGGAATAAGCCAGGACATTTTCAGTTTTGAGATACAGACTGAAACCTGTAAGGAAGCAGTGATATGGCAACTGGGCTTGCTTCTAGAAAATTCAGTTTCATGAATGGAGCCGGTCCAGCACACTTGAAGTTGAAATGCTCATTGATTGCTCACAGTGAAATGACAAACAAATGCTGTGTCTCTCTAGGATTCTTCCTACTTCAGTTGATGCGGTGATGCCCCAAAGGATACTGTTTAAAAAGACAAACGTCTTTTACCTGGAGACTTTGCTTTTCAAGAAAAAGCCCTTATGACATAATACATGCACAGTGATGTTTATTTCAGTTTGCAGTTGTCATGAGAGAAAAATGAAGAAAGAGAAAAGAAAGCCAAGAATGCACACAAATAGAGACAGCCAGGTGCTTGGGACAACCACACAAGCTTAGCCATTAAACTGAAATGGTTTTCTTGGGCTGGAGCAATAGTACAGTGAGGAGGGTACTTGCCTTGCATAGGGCCAACCCCGGTTCGATCCCCGGCATCCCATGTGGTCCCCTGAACATCACTGGGAGTAATTCCTGAGTGCAGAGCCAGGAGTAACCCTGAGCATCGCTAGATGTGACCAAAAGAGAAAGAAAAATAAATAAAAAATGAACTGAAGTCATTTTCTAAATATGCTAAGTAAAAAGTGAACCTTAATCTATTAAGTAAAACACAAACAACCAAGTGGAGATGAATAAAAGGATTCTATTCATTTTCTAATATGTAAGAGTAAATGTTATGTTTGTGTTTGTGCATACCTGTGTGTTGTAGATACGGATACGTAAACTTGAAGAAAGGAAAAACACTGCCTTGGCCATGATTGGTTAGAAATGTCACGATACAGACATTATTCCTAGCTAATGCATGTTTTCATATGTTTCAAGATATTTTAAGTCTATAATTTTAATATGAAAAACTGAAAAGTATAATTATTAATTATGAATAAAACATTAAAATCAGATAGAAAGCAAAGACGTCTTCTGCAATTTTTTGGTTTGGGCCACACCCAGCATTGCTCAGGGCTTATTCATGGCTCTGTTCTCAGGAGGGGAATGGGGGAGGGAAGGGAGAGGGGGAGGGGGCATATGCCTTATCTGGGATCAAACAGGGCCTGGAAAGGTCTCAGGCAAGTCAAGCACCTTAACTTCCTACTATCTCTCCAACCTCTACCTTCCAAGACTTTTTTCCTCGGTATCATGCGAGAAATTCTAATCAAAAAATTAATAATGACAATTGTACATGAAAACCGTTATGATTTTTGTGTTGGCTTCTGGGCTACATACAGGAGTGCTCAGGGGTAATATGAAAGACTGAGGCTCCCACATGCCAAGTATGTGCTTTGGCCCTTTGAGCTAGGTCAGTGGGCCCTTAAAATTTTCTTATTGATAAACCATATTTTATTTTATTCATTTATTTATTTTCACATAAAAATTAAAATTTATTTATTTTCACATAAAAAATTAAAATCCAATATTACTGGGAAGTGCACAGAATTGTTTCCCTAAAGTTTAACAAACATTATTAGTAGGCATCTGGAACACCTCTGACACATTTGATCCAAAGTTCTAATGTGAACACATGACTTAGCTTAGCTATAACTATAACTTAGCTATAACTTAGCTGCAACACCCTTAGCTATAACTCACTAAAATCATTCAGAAAGTGTAATGAAGAAGTAAAGCCATTCACGATATGACTATCACAATAGCAATAAACAGAATAGTATTCCTAGATTTTCATTTGTTTATTTTGGACTACACCAGGCGGTGCTCGGGAGTCACTCCCTGGCACTGTTCAGGGTCTGCATCTAACACCAGTTTGAACCCTGGCATGGCATGGGAGGGAGGGAGTGAAGGTAGCAGAGACAGAAATGAAGACATGTGAACAGCCACACCAAGAAGTGAGAGTATCTAGAGAAAAGGAAAATACACTAGTAAGAGGGTTTAAACACACACACACACACACACACACACACACACACACACACACACACACACACAGCAAAGTTAAAGTGGAGAAAAATCCAATCAGATCAGAATTAAAAGCCATCCAATGACTCGGCTGACTTTTTTTTTTCTGCTTTTTGGGTCACACCGGACAATGTTCAAGGGTTACTCCTGGCTCTGCACTCAGGAATTACTCCTGCACTCAAGAATTACTCCTGGTGGTACTCAGGGAACCATACATGATGCCAGTGATCCAATCCGGCATGCAAGGCAAATGCCCTCCCCGCTGTACTATCGCTCTGGTCTCGCTGGGACATTTCAGTTCCCTCCACCACGGTGGATGCCAGACAAGATTGCAGGAACTGTGATTCAGGGCCTAAGATGTGAGTTCAAGACCCAGGATTGGCTGAAGAGCAAGCATCTCGGTCCACACCTATCACCACCTATGCTCTGCAACCTCCATCGAAGGCAGTAAGAGGATGGAATAGAAAATCCTCAGAGGGTCTTGGGCGCCGGTCAGCGAGCCTGGCGGTGGAGGTGCTCCGTGAACAGCCAGCTCCGTACTTAGTAGACTCTTTAACTGAGCTTCTGCGTGCCTCCATCTTCCCCCGGGTAAAACAGGGATAATAATAGTGCCTCCACAACACGACTAATGTGAAGATTTAAAATTTTAATATGAGCAAAGCACTTAGAGAAGTTCTCCAAAATCAGTAAGCACTCAATAAACCTTAGTTATTTTTTATTACAGCTTTCTAGTGGAATGCCTTTGGGATCAAGCGCTTGAAAACCCCCCAGCCCCAGCTTGCATCTTTGTAAAAACATAATATTCCTGGCCTTGCGGCACTGTTGTATGACTACAGAAGCGAAGGAAAAATGGCTTTATCATTTGCCACGGAGTTCTCCTAAGAGTCACCATGGTCCTGAATTCCGTAGCATTACAAAGGATCGGAAACACGATTTTTTTAAACTTGGAAAGAATGAAATTTGTTAACTCCCTGGGTTGCCACAAACTTCTCGCAGCAATTTTCTTTCACAAAATTAGCCATTCTCTGTTCAGAATAAGTAATTAAAGGATTTCCCCCCCCAGAAATCTAACCCATTAATCAACTGGGTACAGCAGCCGGATGTCCAGTCACTGGAGATGAGAAAATAATATAGTTAACCTTTGGCAAAAATCTGTGAGCACTCTGTGCCATATTGATCATTCTCTTTTTTCCATTGTTTCTAAATATTAATAGTTTTTATTTGCCTGGGTGCCACACTCAGAGGGTCCTCAGGGCTCACTCCTAGCTCCCCACTCAGGTATCCATCCTGGCTGGGCTTGAGGGACCCTACGTGGTAGCAGGAATCAAACCCAGGCCAGCTGCATACAAGACAAGTGCCTCATCCATTATACTATATAGAAAAAAATGCAGAATAATTTCCGATGGGGCGCATAGTTCTGCCATTTCTTCTCAGAAAATGGAGAGATATGAAACACTCAAGCTTGCTTGCGAGAGGGGCTGTGAGCAGGTTTCCAGAAGCAAAATTGGAAGATACAAAAATATCCAACAAAAAAAAAAAGATAACTTGGAAGTCAATTTCCTAAAAGTCAATTTCCTAAAATAAACTAACTTTAGCCCAACTTACCCAGTCTCAGAGCTGGATTCAGGTTATTTAAGAGGTTAATGAGCTGCTGGATTAGTCAAAACCTCTGCTGTTCCTTTTTCCTCACTGGATGCTCCTAAGAGTCCTCGCCTTCTTTCAATTTTGATCACTTAACTGATTATAAACTGCTGTTATCCAACAGTAGAAAGACAGAATGGGAAGGCAAAGTCATTTTAGTCCCTCTTTCTTCTTTTGGGCAGATCTGATGAAATTTGGAGGTAGAAATCACTATGTGCTAAAAATGAGGGATTGAGATTATTTCCAAGTCAATACATGTATTGACATACAAATAACAAAAATAACATAAATCAAAGGAGGACACAAGCTTCTGGGAACTGCTAACGACACCTGCCATGTAATCGCTTTGAGATGAAGAGAGATATAACTTGAATGCCAAATTCAAACACACACACACACACACACACACACACACACACACAATCTCAGACACAGGCAGAAGTACTAGTACAATTTTTGTCCCAAGAGGCACAGGCCGGTGTTCCAACTAAAACCTTGCAATTAAGAGATAGCAACAAGGATGGAGAGATAATCCAGTGAGCAGAGCAATTACCCTTCATGCTATCAACCCTAACTCGATCTCTGGCACCCCAAGCATTGTCAGGAGTGGTCTCTGAGCACAGAGCCAGGAGCAAGCCCTGAGCACTGCTGAGTATGTTCTCAAAACAACAACAAAAACCCAAAGGTTATGCCCATCAAGAAGGGAGGAGCATCTGATGACCACTAAAGCTGGCCATGAATGGTGTCTCCTGCCCTCTCGAGATAGAAAGTGCTCATGGGATGGGGACAAGTTGGAATGAAGTGGGCCTACAGGGCATTAGGGTAGGGAAGGCATTTTCCAAAAGGAGATGTGTCAATTTTAATATACATTTGGGGTGGAAAAAAAGGAAGGAAATAGATGATCTCACAGAATATATAAATCAAATCTGGGTGAGTAGGGGGTCTATACTTAAAATATAAAATTAAATGGAGACAGCACAGTGATTAGTGCACACAGCTACCAGGCATCTGACTTCCATTCCATTACCCACACTATGTGGTCCACTGAGCATTACTGGATGTAGCCTTGGCAGACCCCGCATTAACAGGATGACCCAAGTGGCAGGGCTTGAGTAATACATCCTCAGGTCCTGATGTTAACCTGTGGCCTGCTAGGCTCTGAACCCCAGGTGGGGCCCTTAGAGCTTCAGCACCTTGGGGAGTCTTTGCCCTCCCCAGAGGAATACAGTCTCCAGAAAACACCGCAGAACAAAGTGTGTCTTCATGATCTGGGGATAGAAAGCACATTCTTTTCTTTTATTCATTGTTTGGTTTGGTTTTGGGGTGCTATCCAGCAATGTGTAGGACTAAATCCTGGCTCTGCGCTCAGGGATCACTCCAGGCAAAGTACCAGGGATCAAACCCAGGTTGGTCGGTGCAAGACAAGTGCCGTACCAACTGTACGATCACTCCGGACTCAGAGGAAACAAATTCTTAAATACAAGAGAGGATGTCTATGACAAAAGAAAAGGCAATGAATGTAAAGAGATTCATCTCCTGGTTATCCAAAGGAACTACGTGAGAGCAAAAGTACAAATGACTTATAAGTGTAATGCACAGAATTCACTAAGGGCATGTTTCTAAAATATGCAAAGACCAAAAGTCTAAAATCCAGAGTCCCAAGGGCAGTTAGAGGGTAAAGCACCTGCTAGCAGTCATGAGGTCACGAGTTCAAGTCCCAGTATGGCTCTGACATGCCACATGACCACTGCCATCTCCATTGCCCACACCCACATGTGCACAAGCATGGCAGCCACTTGCTGACCCCCCACCCCAGAATCTGAAACCAGAACAACAAAGGAAAGGGGGTTCCATAAAGTTAAAAATAATGAAAGAGAGTGGAACAATAGTACAACAGGTAGGGTGCTTGCCTTGCACATGGCCCACCTATGTTCAAGCCCCACCAGGAGTGATCCATAACAGTACTGTGTGGCCCAACACCCATCCACCTCGCCCAAATAATAATAAAATTCAACACAAAAGGGCGGAATAAATTTGAATTGATTTTACAAAAAGAGAACATCCAAACAACCATAAAAATCACATTCAAAACCCTGACAACTTTAGTAACCGTTAAAAGGAGAAACAAATTTCAGGGGGAAAGTTTGGGGTGGTAGACAGCATAGTGTGGGGGGGGGGCACTCATGGCTCTCAGCCCATGGAAGTCAGCCAAGGGCCAAGCAAGAATCTTAATCCCAGTATCATCTCTCTGGGCCCAAAGGAAACACAGCCTCTATCCAAGATGCGATGATGCTCATGCCTGCTAGAATGGCCTAGACCAAAGGGTGACAACAGGGAATGACAGTCGGAATGTGGAGACACCTTTTGTGCATCTAGGGATGATAAAAAGAAGTCCTTTCAAACTCTGTTCAACAGTTCCTATTAAGAAAAGGAGCAAGAAGGAAAGAGCCTCCCATAGAGGGAGGTTGGGGGTAGGGGGTGAGGGACTTGGGGATGGTGGTGGGGAAACAGAGGACACTGGTGGTGGGAAATGTACACTGGTGGAAGGATGGCTGCTTAATGGAAGGATGGTATGACAGAAACCCAATTATGAATAGCTTTGTAATGTTCCATCTCATGGATATCCAATTAAAAGAATTTAAAAGAAATTAATGTGGAGTTTATGCCCAATTCAATCAGCTTAATCAATGGCTGAATAAATAGCAGTACTCCTACATTTAAAAAAAGTTCTTATTAAAGTGAAATTAGGAGTAGGAGTGAAAGGACAGCAGATAGGGCATTTACCTAACACATGACTGACCCAGGTTCAATCCCCAGCATCCCATATGCTGTCATGAGAAACATCTCCAGAAGTAATTCCTGAGTGCAGAGCCATTCTGAGCATCGCTGGGTATCACCCCTGCCCCCCCAAAAAGTGAAATTAAGAAATCTTATAGGAAGGAGTCAGACTGATAGTATAGCAGAAAGCACCTGCCTTGAAGCCAACCCAGACTCGATCCCCAGCACTCCATAGGGTCCTCCAAGCTACTGAACATCGCCAGGCGTGGCCCAGAAGGCAAAGACAACCAACCAAAAGAGAATAGACAATTTGACCAATTTGACAAAAGACATGAACCCGCAAATTGAACCACCAAATTAACCAAACACACACACACACACACACACACACACACACAGTGTTGGACAGAGCACTTAGTGGCAGGTAGGCAGTCTATTTAGAAGGAAAAGAAGGTTCTGGAACAAGAAAGTGGTAATGACTGCCTCACTGCATGACTAATACCACTGAGTGCTTTAGCTGATGAAACAAATGGCAATGGTTCTGTTATGTAACATCGACCACAATTTCTAAGACAAGACAAAGAAGTAATCATGAACACAGCCAGAGAAGAAAGACACGTTACACAGTGAGAAACAAGGAACGGGAGCCGGCAGGGCTCTCACACAGACCTTCAAGGCAGGAACAAGAGAGCGCAACATGCTTCCAAGGCATCTCTGATTTCATAGCCACCAGGAAATAAAAGTCTGTCATAAAGGGAAAATAAAGACATTTGCAGATAAACGGAAACTTCAAAAATTCACTCAGCAGACCTGCTCTGAATGACACCTACAAAAAAATCTTGGAATGGAAAGATGAAAACTGGAAGGCACATGAGTAGGAAGGATAAGGGAAGAACGACAGCAGTGGCAAGTGTCTGGATAAATACGGGACAATCTTCTTCATTTCTTGAACTTCTTAAAAGGTTTCTGAGGGTTCAAAGTGTGTGACTGGGGCTGGAGTGGTAGCACAGCGAGTAGGGCGTTTGCCTTTCACGCAGCCAACCCGAGTTCAATTCCCAGCATCTCATATGGTTCCCCAGCACTGCCAGGGATAATTCCTGACTGCAGAGCCAGGAGTAACCCCTGAGCATCACCAGGTATGACCCAAAAAGCAAAAACAAAACAAAAAAACACAAAGTGTGTGTCTGACAGACCTGGGGTACAGATCAAGTGGTACAAGAAGCACATGTGGAGTAAATGCAAGATCTAAGTTCAATCCCCAATTCTCCATAAAGGGACGAGTGTTGGGACATTGTATGACTGAAACCAGATCATGGACAACATTATACTGTTTATCTTATGGTAAGGTAAAGGTAAAGGTAAAGGCCCTCCCGTTGATCGTCGATTTGCTCGAGCGGGCCCAGTAACGTCTCCATTGGAGACTTTGTTGTTACTGTGTTTGGCATATCGAATACTCTCGGTAGCTTGCCGGGCTCTCCGAGAGGGGCGGAAGAATCGAACTCGGGTCGGCCATGTTGGCCGCTTGTAAGGCGAACGCCCTACCCGCTGTGCTATCTTATGGTAATTAGATTAAAACCTTTTTTTAAAGTTAAAAAAATAAAAGTGAAAAAAATCAATCTCTGGCCTGGAACGATAGCACAGCAGGTAGGGCATTTGCCTTGCATGCGGCCAACCTGGGTTCTATTCCCAGCATCCCATAATGGTCCCCTGAACACTGCCAGGAGTAATTCCTGAGTGCAAAGCCAGGAGTAACCCCTGTGCATTGCCGGGTATGACCCAAAAACGCCACCCCCCCCCAAAAATCAATCCCCATTATTATTGGGTATGCTTCTCACCATTAACACTGACACATAAAGAAAGAATTTGGCATTGATCTATTTATTTCTAACAAAGTTGCTGGTGGGAATTTCAACATTATAGATATTATAGATATGGCAATAATGGTATTGGAGGAAGTGTCTGGCAATATTGAAGAGTTCCACATTTCCAATCAAATAATAAAATAGAAGCACATGTTATTAAAAATTAAGCTATGCATCTTGAAACTCATGGATCAATCATCAAAGAAGTCATGCAAATATTGTTGAAGATGCAATTAATTAACATGGTTTAATAAAAATATTCAAGTAATACAAGACAAGAAATGAGATGCAAAAAGGAACCAAAGTAGAAATAGTAGAATGGTATCTATTTGGACCTAACACCAAGTATATAAATTACTATATTAAGTGTATGTGGTATAACAATTAAAAGATAGGTCATCCGACAAGATTTTTAATTAATTCAACTATATGCTACCAATGAGAAATTTATTTCAAGTATTTTTACACAGTAAGTTTAAAAGTAAAATTGTAAAATATACTACATAATGCAAGCAAAAGTTAAAAAGCTAAAAAGCTAATAAATCCATACAGACCAAAGACATGAACAGACATTTCACTGATCAAAATACACAGATAGCAGACAAGTATAAACAAAAATCTTCACCCACAGGGAAACCCAAATAAAAATCAGAATGAGAAATCTCTGCACACCTAGAATGATGACGATAAAAAGAATGACAACACAAAATTCTGCCAGTACTTAGGAAAACTAGACCATTCAACATTCTTGGTTGAATATGCAATGAAAGAGCCACTCAATGTTGAGCCAACAATATTGAAAAATCACTAAACACTGTTGAGTTTCAAAATAAATATATGAACACTACTTAGCAATAAAATTGTTGATACAAACAAATTGAATCACTCTAATAGGGAATTATGCAGGGCGTGGCGGGGGGGGCAGACAGGAATACTTATTATTCAATTTATATGCATTACTAAAAATCACAAAATTATAGGGCCGGGGCTCAGCTTAGAGCACTAGCCTTACATGTGTGAATCCTTGGACTCAATCTATGAATAAACTTCAATCAATCAATAAATAAGTAAAGTTACAAAATTGTAGAATTGGAGAAAAGATGGGAGTGTGCTTTGAGGTTGGAACTGAAGAGAGGAGAAGGCAATAAAATGTGGTTATAAAAAGCTAACATGAGGGATCTTAGTAATAGTGAAAATTCTCTGAACCTTAACTATGATGGTAGAGAAAAGAACCCACCCATATAATATGATTAAACTAAAATTTCAGGGCTGGAGTGATAGCACAGAATGTAGGGCATTTGCCTTGCATGCGGCTGACCCGGGTTCAAGTCCAAGCATCTCTTATGTTCCCCTGAACACTGCCAGGAGTAATTCCTGAGTGCATGAGCCAAGAGTAACCCCTGTGCATCACAGGGTGTGATCAAAAAAGACAAAAAAAAAAAAAGCAATCTAAAATTTCACAATTTCACTAAATACACACATACACATACAACTGAGAAAAATGGGGAAAGATTGTATGTCTTATATGAAAGAGATTCTGAGTTCAAGTCCCAGTACCACATACTATACAAAGTTCTGTTTCTTTTTTAGACCTGCAGAAACCCATTAAATTGCAAAATTGTTCACTTGTTGGTTATACTATAGTTCAGTCTGTAAGATCTTATCAACAGGAAAGATTAGGTAAAGCATTCTTTTCTTCAAATGCTTGATAATTGTTAATTAATTCAAAATTTAAATATTTCAAAATGCAAAAACTGGAATAAATAAAACTTCAAAACAAAGAAAGATATCAGGAAAAATCCATGATAACTAATTCACCAAGAAGACACAAACAATACTGTTACACGTTATGCACCTAATAACAATGTTGAAAATGTACAAAGCAGAAATGACAAAAATAAAAGCAGACTAGATAATTTGCAACTGTAGTTGGCAACATTAACCCTCCATTCTGTCAACTAATTCACAGAATCTCAGTAACAATAGCCAAGAACTGAACCACATCACCCGACTTGATCCAGCTAACATATATATAGAACATT
The DNA here is from genome assembly GCF_029834395.1 of Sorex fumeus. Lineage (NCBI taxonomy): Eukaryota > Metazoa > Chordata > Mammalia > Eulipotyphla > Soricidae > Sorex > Sorex fumeus. The sequence continues at coordinate 15,314,736 of NW_026606151.1, forward strand.
CTACCCAACACCAGCAAAATACGCATTCTCTTAAAGTGAAGACTCAACGAGACAGACAACAACATGCAGAATTTAAAAAAAAAACTCAGGGACCAGAGCAATAGTACAGCAGGTATGGCATTTACCTTGTGTACAGCCAACCCCAGGTTCAATCCCCAGGATCCCATGTGGTCCCCTGAGCACTGCTGAGAGCAATTCCTGAGTGCAGAGCCAGAAGTAACCCCTGAGCATCACCAGGTATGGCCAAAATCACCTCAGTTAATTTGAAAAAGATCACACTTATATTAGGAATGTACTCAGACTAAAATACAATTAATACAATCACTGTCACTGTCACTGTCCTCCCGTTGTTCATCAATTTGCTCGAGCAGGCCCAGTAACATTGTAAGACTTGCTACTGTGTTTGGCATATCGAATACATCATGCATAGCTTGCCAGGCTTTGCCGTGCGGGCAATATACTGTCGGTAGCTTGCCAGGCTCTCCGAGAGAAGCGGAGGAATCGAACTCGGGTGGGCCATGTGGGCTGTGTCAGCTGTGTGCAAGGCAAACACCCTACCCTCTGTGCTATCGCTCCAGCCCAATAAAATACAATAACCAAATCTGCAAATTTGGAAATTAAAATTCAACTTGATCTCTCTAAGCTTAATGTATAAGTACTATCACTTTGGAAATTTTCTGAATTTGATCGCTGTAAGTCCCTTTTGAAATTTAAAAATATCTTTTAAACATTGGTCAGTTCTCCTAACCCCTGTTTTCCCTGGCCATGGATATTCTTCTTCTACTACATATATATTTTATATACCACCAATAAATGTGGTCCTTATATATCTGTCCCTTTCCTTCTGAGTCATTTTCACTCAGCATGATATTCTCCATATCCATCCATTTATAGGAAAATTTCATGACTTCATTTTTCCTGACAGCTGCACGATATTCCACTGTGTAGATGTGCCATAGTTTCTTTATCCATTCATCTGTTCTGGGGCACTCAGGTTGTTTCCAGATTTTGGCTACAGTGAACAGTGCTGCAATGAACATGGGAGTGCAGATGGTGTTTCTGCTGTGTGTTTTTGGACCCCAGAAGTGATGTTGCTGGATCAAATGGAAGCTCAATTTCTAATTTTTTGAGAAACATTTATATTGTTTGCCAAAAAGACTGGAGGACTGGTCAATGGTGGAACTAACCACAAGTGTGTGTGAGGGTAGATAAGATAACGAAGAGATGAGTATGGATCTGAGGACTAAAAGTAGGTAAGGCATATTCTTGATAACCCTTCAGTATCAATATTGCAAACCACAATGCCCTAAAGGAGAATGGAAGAGAAAGAGAGAGAAGAAGAAGGAAGAAGGAAAATGGAGGGGGAGGGGAAGAGGAAGAGGAAAGGGAGGAGGAATAGGAAGAGGAGGAAGAAGAAAGGGAGGAGGAGGAGGAAGGGGAGGAAGAGGAGGAGGAGGAGGAGGAGGAGGAAGAAGAGGAGGAAGAAGAGGACGAAGAAGGAGGAGGAGGAGGAGGAGGAGGAGGAGGAGGAGGAGGAGGAGGAGGAGGAGGAGGAGGAGGAGGAGGAGGAGGAGGAGTGCCTGCTATAGACGCAGTCAGGGGTGGGGAGTGATGGGAAGGAACCTGGGGACACTGGTGCTGGGAAATGTACACTGTTGGAGGAGTGGATGGTGGAACACTGTATGCCTGAAATCCAATCATGAACAGCTTTGTAATAGTCACAGTGATTTAATAAAAAAGTTAAAAAATAAAAATAATTTTAAAAAATTTGCTTAAACCCAGAAGAGTATTACATCTCTGAAATTAGTTATTTGGAAATCACAAGCCTATACCTACTCTGATTCTGCAAATACTGCCAGAGCATTATAGAATCATTTGAGCTACAAGATCATACATAATAAGTGACTATTTCCTAATTAGCTACTCATAAGTGACTAAAAACTATTAATATATTCAGTGGAGTCCCTCTCACCTTAGTTTTCTATAACTCATCATAAAATCTGTTATTCATAGCAATATTCATTTAAGGATTTCATATAATAAATCATAACTAAATTAGTGTTGAGGTTCTATATGCCAGTGTCTAATCCAGGCTGTCTAACCTCCTCTTTCTCTTGGATAAATTTAGACAATCCATGATTGAAAGATTGGTTCCTAAAAATGTGAATGCCTTTTAGATACCTGAGACATTTAGACACATTTCAATCTTGGGAAAGATACAGTTTGACTCAATAAGGACAGAGGTCAGAGTTGAGAGATTGTCCCTGAACCAAATGAAGAATTAGTTGCGACGTATTTTAACATTTAAGTGCATATTATACCAAAAGTGCATATTATGCCAATATTTCCAACTTTTCTAATTTTAAATTACACTCCCGTCTTGGTCAGTTATTAAAAGACTAAAGAAAACTGTGCCACCAAGTAAACAACATGAGTGTTATTAATAGATATCAGATAGGTATGGTTATAATTATCCACACAAAAAGAAAATGGTAACACCCACAGCCTCCATCCTCAGCTTATATCCATTCAATAAATATTTATGGATTCTGTGTGCCAAGCATTACTCAGTGACTGCTCTTGAGAAATACCAAAATCAGTGGGGAGACAGACAGGAAAACAATTACATTTTTAAATATTTGTTATTCTAAAGGGGTCACGAGCAGAAAACTATTGACAGATGTTCCACCAAAAAAAAAAAAAAAGATGTTTGGAGCAGGGTGTCCTTCTCAAGATGGAAATGAAAGGAACCAAGTGAAGGACTGTGCATTGGTGGAACATGAAGGGAATGATTCCCTAACTCTAGAACCCGGGTACATCAAGCACACGATGAGTCCAGTGGGAAGAAAGACTCAGCCCCTCCTGGGGTGACTCTTATATGGCCAGAAAGACTTATAGCAGCAGGGAAAAAGGAATGGGAACTTTCCTCCAGTTCCTCAGTTCAGACATGCACTGTGGCACGGTCCTCGATTTGCTAGAGCGGGCACCAGTAATGTCTCCATTATGAGACGTTGTTATTGTGTTTGGCATACCGAGTACACCATGGGGAGCTTGCAAGGCTCTGCCATGCAGGAGGGATACTCTCGGTAGCTTGCCGGGCTTTCCGAGAGGGATGGAGGAATCGAACCCAGTTCGCCCATGTGCAAGGCAAACGCCCTACCTGCCATGCTGACTGCAGTTCAGACATAAGTAGAAAAAGAGAAACAGAGAGAGAGAGACAGAGAGAGAGAGAGAGAGAGAGAGAGAGAGAGACAGAGAGAGCAAACTAAAACCCTAGCCATGGAAATTAAGAGGAAAGAAGGGAGTCCAGGAATATTAAGTAAAAAGAACAGAGAACACCGAGTGACCCAGTTGGCTGCAAGGAAAAGGCCTGGGTGAATCTCAGCGTAGAATACAGATACTTTCTACGCAGACAGAGGACAAAGGGGAGTGGGGGAAGGTTTTGGTAATAGAGATTAGTCTGTTTATGTAAAAGGAGTTAGCCCAGCTGCACGAGTTCAAAACTTGAAGTAATATGAAAAGGACAGGAAGGTGGGTTTTAGGAGACAATGCCTAGAGGAAGGAACCCAGGGATCTACAGTGACCTGTTTCGTCTGGGGAAGGTCCTGGGTTCGATTCCCAGCACCAGGGTGGTGTAAAAGTTCAGCAGTGGAAGATTTCTAGGAGTTGATGTTTCTGGGGGTAGAGTAAATCAAACATAGGATAGACGTTCTTATCCTTATGCTATTATAATAAATGTGTCCTGGACTAGAGCTGTTACTGACTGGATTCCACGGGATGTCAAAAAGACCACGTGGCCGCCCACCTACCAGATGGTCAGACTTCTTCGTGAAGATCATGAATGATTGGTTTGAGGCTCTTCATGGTTCCCAGAGCGAACAGATGCCACTGGGCTACACTAGCACGCAACAGGGACAAATGGAGACGTTACTGGCGCCCGCTCGAGGAAATCGACGACTGATGGGAAGTTAAGTGATAAGTGATTAGTGATTCGATCATCATAAAGTCAGCAATGAAGCTGTGTTCCAACTATTAGTATTTAATTCCTCCTCTGGATGGAAAAGTGAGAAACAGGTCAGGCTCCTAACTACACCTGCCTGGCCAAGAATTCAAGAGTCCATGAAACGTACACTGACAATGTCAGTGTCTCTCCCCAAGTTCTCAGCCCAAGCCCACTCTCAGTCTTTACCACTGCTCTTCTCTTCTCCTCACCTGTGTCTTTATTCCTTCCATCTTTCAAGCTGATGAATATCTCAGTATGTCACAAATAGATGATTAACAGTTCTTGGACTGGTAGCAGTAAGAGAAAAAAAAATTAGTTCATCACTTCCAAAATAAATAAGGCATGGAGGAATCATTCTGCTTTATCATCACTGAGGAGACTGCTGAAGGCCTGAGAGTAAAGGGTGGGTGGTGTGCAGGAATGACCAAAGTCAACCGAAATGAAGTTTTCTTTGCTTGGGACAGAATCTGACCAGCTCCATCTAGCAGGGAGAGCTCTCTCTGGTTAAACCCGGAGCCAGAGGCTGCAAAGGAAGGCAGACCGAGGGAGAAAATCACCAATGCTGATACAGATGTCCCCACATTTTAAAAAGTTACATTTAAGTTCCTTCAATTTACTAAAGTCCATCTCTTTTGTTTCTATCCACAAATCAAAAGGAATCGAAAGAGGATTTTCACTTTTTCAACAAGAAGCACAAAAGCAAAACTAGCACTAGTTGTTGGTCCTGGGTTCAGATTAGCTCAGATGCCAACAGAGAAGAGGTGGGGGGTAGGGGGCTGCTAACTCCTTCCCTGGGGAGTTCTTCGAGCAGGATGGCCACTCCCCCTTTCTTTCCTGCTGCTCCTAAGGGTAGTGCTCATTTGGTCTGATTTGGGAGGTTATTGGGAGGGTCTGGCATCATGTCAATTGAAGACACGTGTGTCTGTCTCTGGACGCCACTTTGGCTTCTGAATTTTCCAAGGGATGCTCTGCTTCCAAACGGCTGGGGAACCTACCTCAGGCTTTAGAAAAACTACCAGGTTCATGTTCCAGAGGAGAATGAGACTGCCTGGGCAGAATCCACTAGAGTCGATACTCCTGAGCACCTGACGCTAACATTATTCATCGGCTGGGTGGATATCTCCAGTGGCAATGTAGTACAAAAGACACAGAAGGGCCAGGAAATAGAAAAAAACCTGGGCCTGGTCTAGACTTGGGCTCTGCCAAAGTGACCCCTTGCCAGGCAGCTGTCCTGGTGAGACTGGCATACGCAGAGGGCAGGAACTACACCCTCACACCTATCCTGGCTTCTCACAGACAATTCGAAAGAAAATCTAACAAACTGGGGACTGGAGATTTTACTAGTCCAAATTGGTGGTACTTGGGGGTTACTCCTGGTAGCTTTGGGAATCCACCCCAGCCCCCTTTCTACAAAGCGTGAGCTCTCTCTCTCTCTCTCTCTCTCTCTCTCTCTCTCTCTCTCTCTCTCTCTCTCTCACTCTCTCTGTCTCTCTCTCTCTCTTGCTCTCTCAAGCGCTCTCTCTCTCTCTCTTTCCCTCTTCCTCCCCTCTCCCTCTCCCTCCCTCCCTTACCCTTCCTACCTTTCAATATGTTTCCAGGGTTTCTCCCAATCACTAGAGAAATCTCTGGAAAGTAAGAAAGGCTGGTCCCTGGTTAGGTGTGTCCTAAGGGAGCTAGAATTACTTGGCAGCTGAAGGGACCTTTCCTGATTTTCCCCTCAATAATCAAGACCGAAATGTCTATTGTATCAACATATTCTTCCTTGGAAGAAAACCAACAGGCAGACAATACCTCACTCATCAGAACCAGCCCGACAGACCAACTGACCAACCGACAGGGTGTGCAAAGCCAACCGAAATCCTCTTTGTTTTGTGTTTTTAAAGTGAAAAAAAAGAGTTTAGTGCAGACCAACTCAGAAAAACAAAAGGTGCCAGATGATGTCATATCAACGGCAAGCTTCAGGGCAACAGGAAACTGGGCATGGGAGACAAGTGAGGCCCTGCCCATTCATTGTACCCGCCCCGGGAGTCATCCACAGACCCACTCCAGGCCTGGCTGACAGAAATAACACTTTCCACTCTGGACAGCAAGATAGGCATATGTGTGCCCATGTCTGGCATTTTAGAGGAGAAGGCTAAGAATATACCTAGAAACATCCAGTCCGCAAGTATAGCTCAAGGGTGTAACCCAATAGCATTTAAACACCTCATAACTAACGAAACTCTTCTTAATCAAGTCACTGCCATCACCACCACTCCCACCTCTGCCAACAGGGCAGACCAGAGGCCTGTGATTGGCTGTGACCCTCAGCAGCAATCAAGGCAAGTGCCAGCAAAAAGAAAGAGCATAAATCTACTTTTATTTTTTTTTTAAATTTTTATTACTAGGACATCATGAGGTACAGTTGCAGACTTACACATTTTTGTGCTTGGGTTTCAATTATACAATGATCAAATACCCATCCCTCCACCAGTGCCCATTTCCCACCACCACGGATCCCAGTATCCCTCCCCCCCCCATCCCCCCCGCCCCCCCCCCCCACCTCCTATCCCACCCTACCTCTGTGGCAGGGCATTCCCTTTTGTTCTCTCTCTCCTATTGGGTGTTGTGGTTTGCAGAAGAGGCAATGGGTGACAATCATGTTTGGTCTATATTCTACTTTCGGTATGCTTCTCCCATCCTAGGAGGATCCTCCTAACACCTTTATTTGGTGTTCCCTTCTCTATCTGAGCTCCCTTTTCCCCTAGCATGTGTGGTTGACCTCCAAGCCATGGAGTAAAATTCCTGGTACTAATCTCGGCCATTCTTGAGTGTTAGTCTCCTATTTTGTTACTTTATGTTCCCCAGATGAATGCAATCTTTCTGTCTACCCCTTTCTTTCTGAGTCATTTCGCTTACTTTTAAATCTACTACCTTTAAATCTACTAGCACATCAACTTCTGGGCACAAAGCTTTTGCAAAGAACCCAACAGAAAGGAGGAGGGTGCCCACACCACTATGGACACCTCAACAAGAACAGTATTCATTTCTGCCCTCCCAACAGCACTTTCATCCTGGGGAATGTTGCTGATGCATTTGGCTATTCCTCCCCATCTCTACTAAAACTATCACCACATAATGATCGTCCTTTCAATAGGGAGAACTGGGGGCAGGCAAGGCTGTCTCAAACTTCCAAAGGCCCGGAGATAGGAGACAGAGCAAATTTATGAGCCTGGTCAAGTGTTTTTATCTTTCCATGGGAGAAAGATATTTGTGACCAGAAGAGCGAGATAGGAGAAAGAATGCAGCCTCTCTAACTTGTTATCATCTGTAAATTCCCTGACTGATTTGATAACAACTATCACTTTTCCTTCTGTGCCATCAGTATTTAAAAAAAAAATCACTGTGATAACAAAGGTGCCATTATTTCTAGTAGCATTTGCCTAGGTTCTGTTAATAATCACACTTGAAGTCAATTGATGCCCTGGGATCTCACCTCATTAAATAAATATTGTCTGGGGGCAAATATTAGTATCCCAACCCCCCTAACCCCAACTCTGCATTCCAAAGAAGTCACGAAACCATCTGAAATTATCAGTTCTCAGAAAAGAGAGCCAAAGTGAATATTTCTAAATTCCCCATTTCCATGACTTCCTAGTTCCCAAAGAAATCTCTGTGTCTTCCTTCCACAGTAGAATCAAGCAAACACATCAGTGCTGTAATCCCATAGGATACTTTGGATGAGCGAAAACCCACAAAAAAAAATGGAACCCAAGAGGCAACTTCTGAATATAAAACTCAAGATTTGTTTAAGGTAGCAGGTGCACAAATGTCTTTATGTTAATTTTAGAACTTGAGTACACAGGGAGCATTCAGGGCAGAAATTCCATACCTGTTCCCTCTTTTAGTATTGAGCAAATTGGCCATTTTCAATTCTTCCTGTGCATTTTTGTATATGTGCAAATATTTTATAAAATATATGCGTAAACCAATTCTTCCTGACAATTCATTTCTGTGAAGTTCTGAGAATTTGGGGGGAAATTTTTTGTAAAATACTTATTCCAAGATCCCACTGTGACCTGGCTAAACTGAAACACTGGCCTAAAAAGTCCAAAACGGTGATTTTTTAAAAGGTCCCTGAATGATTAAAAATCATAGCCAGGATTATAAACACTACTAGTTTTGATCAACATCAACACACATGCACGCGTGCATACGTACACACACACGCACGCGCGCACGCACACACATAGGGGGAAAAAAGGAATAAAAGACTACCTAGTTTCAATGGATGGTCTTTATTTTAATCACTGAACTTTAAACTCATAAAAATACTAGACATCAAAATCATTCATTTTCTGAACTGGAAGGACCCTTGTCTAACACCAATAGTTACTGTGGCAAGAACTCAGAATTTCTCCTAAAGTATAAAGTCCAAGTCTCACAATATACTGCCCTATGTTTTTAATCACTCCTTATTAGAAAATTTCTAAAACTGGGACTGCTGATCTTAGTCTCCTGAAATCACTCTCAAATTTCTTCCACAAAGTTTATACCACCTCTTCTACGGCATATATCAAAAATGAACCAAATCACCATGAAAATTACAGAAAATAGAGATAAGAAGATAAGGAGCTTGATTTACACATGACCACTGGCCCGGGCTCAATCCCTGGCACAACAAAAGATTCTCCAAGCACAGAGCCAGGAATGATTCCTGGGCACCACTGAGTGTGGTTCGATACCCACCTCATATTCTGCCTCCAAAGAAAAATTCCAGAAACCTTACCGAGTAATTATAATCATCAGGACCAACCAGAGTGCCTCCTCCATGGTGGAACCTTTGCACTCAGATGAGAAGCTCCTGACCTCAGAAATCTGCAATTCTCATACTTTGTTATGCTTAGCTTTGTGTTTAATTATCAGTTTCAGAACCAAGCATGAGTGCAAGATCATGGAAAGGGGTATAAGCAGGCAAGGCATCTTATTTGCAGAAGGAAAACACTTAGACATTTCAAACAGGGAAGCAGAAACCCCTTCGTAGCAGTAGATCAAATAACATAGATGTACCCCAACAGAAGGACTTGCTAACTTCATCTCAAGTCGAAAGGAGAGGGAGAAAGGAAAAGGTGACTTTTTGCCAGTGAAATTTCACACTGAATTTGCACCCCAGAGAAGCCCAACCACAGTATTGCCTGAGCACTCAAAACTTTCTCAAGGCACTCCCACTGTGGTGAACTGATTCTTGAAGCGATTTCTCCCTTCTTTACTGAAGGAGACAGAGCACAGATAAAGAGAGGAGAAGCGTTTGCTCTGTTGACAGGGAACCCAGGAAGATAAGAAAAATCATTAGTATTTGGGACTGGAGAGGTAACTCAAGCATTGGAATGTATGTTTGGCGTGGAGGGAGCCCAAGTTCAATACTTGATACCATATGGTCCACTGAGCACTGGTGAATGTTACCCAAATACACACACACACACACACACACACACACACACACACACACATATATACACATGATACATTTAAATGAGTCTTAGACAACAAAATCTACCCTAAGTGTTTACATATTACTTCTGGTAGATTATAAATTCTGGAAGGGTGAACATAATATCTAAAATATTGAACCTCTTGAGACAGTTCAAGTATAGGCGGTTAAGGTTCTGACTTTGCATGAAGCTAACCTGGGTTCTATCCTTGTACTTCTTATGATCCTCTAAGTACCCCTAGGTGTCACTCTTGAACACAGCTCCCAACCTCATCACCACCACCACTGACAACAAACAAAAGAACACTCCGTGTGCCCTCTCATCATAACTGGAGATGGCAAGAATAAAGGCCACTGGGCATCCGCTCTCCTGTGTGTGCATCCCATCTCCAGAGGAAGGACCACAAGGCATGTTCTCTCCTTTCAGGCCCTACTTCCCTCCATCACGTTGAGCCCATTGCAGGCGATTTGGCAACTCAACTGGTTGGTGTGCGTGTATGTGCTTGCAGATCCCTGCAGTGTGGAGGGAATCTGTGTTAGAGGTAAGCAAGCAGTGACACAGGCCTCAGGAACCTCACAAGATGCTGCCCCAGGCTTCTGAATGTACATCTTTTTACAACTCTAAACCCAGAAGTGCATTAGCGTTCTTGCAAAACAGGCTGTGCTGCAGTTGAGAAAGCCCACATATAATACCTTCCTAAGACCTGTACTTACAGGGAGCCTTTCATCCAAGCAATTCAAAGTACTTTACAAGCTCAGAGCCATTTATGCGAACCTGCCAGGGAGGTATGCAGGTGGCCAAGGTTAGACTCCGTGAGGAAGAAACTGAGGCAGGCTGACAGCTTCTAAATACCGGCTTTTAAACCAACTTTGTCTTTTAAAAAAAATGAATGGCCTTCAATATCCACTAACACGTAAAACGGTACCACCGGAATGGGAGGTGGGAGAAGAGATTTGTACTGCTTCTTTTTTTTTACATAAATGAAACAGACTGCAATAAAAACAAATACTCCGTTGATGACCAAAGAAACCTATGGCATGCTGTTACTCTTCCAAGAACACGGGCGGGCTGAGATGCAGGCTGGTCCAAGTGCAAGCAGGTTATCATTAAATATGAGATACTATTTGCAAAATGAAAATTCTGGGCTAAAGAGATTGCTATGAGGCTCCATGCAGTCAACCCCAGGTTCAATCTCTGGCATCACATGATCTCATGTGTGCTGGGAGTAAGCTCTGAGCACAGAGCCAGGAGTAGCCCCTGAGCACCACCAGGCGTGACCCCAAAACCAAACAAGAAAATTCCATGCTCACAAATTTTAGGACAAAATTTCTAATTTCTCTCTCAAAGAAAGCAGGTTTTATACCTTTGCAAAAGTGGTTAGCATCTTGTGTCTGGAGTAGATGGAAAAGATTCAAGCCTGGAGATTAGCTTCACTGACTATTCAGTGGGAGATAAAGAGCCTCAGGGAAGTAGAGTCTTCCTTACGACATAATTCTATTCAAAACACTGTTACAAAAGTTAGGTTCACAACAATGAACGCAGCTTGCATGCTAATTAGTATTCTGGGTAACCCATTTCACAGAAGAGGAAGCTAAGGCACAGAAAACAAATATGTAAACCCAAAGTTCTTGCAGAGGAATGAATAACCATGCACTCAATAAGCAGAATGATATAGAAATGAAAGACTGAAAAGGAAAATAAAGCTTCTCCATGCAAATGAACCACCTAGTGATGGCATAAAACAATAAGAACAACCATTAAATATGCATACACAGGCAGCAGAACAAAGTAATGGAAGCAGAACACCCAGACTGAGGCCAGAAATAAAGACTGCAGAGACGATGAAGAAAGGCAGGTAGCACTGTAGCACTGTCCTCCCATTGTTCATCGATTTGCTCGAGCAGGACCCGAGTAACATCTCCATTGCGAGACTTGTTGTTACTGTGTTTGGCATATCGAATACGTCATGGGGAGCTTGCCAGGCTTTGCCGTGAGGGTGGGATACTCTCGGTAGCTTGCCAGGTTCTCGGAGAGGGACAGAGGAATCGAACACGGGTCGGCCCAGTCAGCTGCGTGCAAGGTAAATGCCCTACCTGCTGTGCTATGAAGAAAGGCAGGTAAGAAAAAGAAATTCTAGGTGGATGGGGATGCCCATGTGAATGCAGAAAGACATGATGTGAACCCAATCTATATCACCTGTTTGTCTGGCCTGTTAGAGAAAGTGAGGACAAATGAAAATAATAATAATAATAATAACAATAATGAATGTATTTTAAAAAGCTAGTGAAAAGGACTGCTAAATCTGATACTGGATAATTATGCACCTAGAGTCAATGACTTTGGGCCAGGATGTGGTACAAGTGCAAGCAGGTGCCTAGCCTAGACAAGGCACTGAGTTCTGTAGCTGGTCCCCTGAACACAACTAGGGGAGGACCTTATTTTTGTTGCAGAGAAATGGGGACCCCTGGTTGTATATAGGTAAAGGTAAAGGCCCTCCCATTGTTCGTCGATTTGCTCGAGCAGGCCCAGTAACGTCTCTATTGGAGACTTTGTTGTTACTGTGTCTGGCATATTGAATACATCACGGGCAGCTTGCCAGGCTCTGCCGTGCGGGCGAGATACTCTCGGTAGCTTGCCGGGCTCTCCGAGAGGGGCAGAGGAATCGAACTCGGGTCGGCCATGTTGGCTCCGTGCAAGGCAAACGCCCTACCGCTGTGCTATCGCTCCAGCTGCCCAGGTTGTATATATATTGTGAAAATCACTGTTTGGAACTTACACCAGCCCAAAGGTATGAATGTCTTGGCTACACAGAATTTAGGTGAGGCTCCCAGTCGCGAAGACATTGAAATACAGAGTTCCAGGCCTAGGAGGGGAGACTCCAGCTGAATCAAAGGCCTTGCTAAGAATAAATACCAAAGACCACCAACAGCTCCAGCCTCTCCGGCATACCAATGTACTAGCAAGGGACTTTATTAGACAGTTTGGGAAGACTGAATAAAATCTCACTTGGCAGAGGCAAAGGCATCCATGTTACCATTCTGGGGAAAAGGCCCCTATCCCTGTTGGTGATATTGATTTTCTTACCTGACAGCATTCGCCCACTATCTCCACCCCCAGATGTATACTTTCTTACTTTAGGGAATATATCCCCACTGTGGCGAATCTAGTTGGGATGTGCACTTGCCTTTTTTCCACTCGGAAGAAACAAAAATCTCTCCTCTCCCATCATAAAATTAATTTTACTTCATCATTTGTCTTCGACCGAAATTCTTTTTTGCTTGTTTTGGGGGCCACACTCAGCAGTGCTTAGGACTTTCCCCAGAATCTGCAATCGGGGATCACTCCTGGAGGGCCCAGGTGCCTGGGAACAAACCCAGAGGGTTGCGACATGTAAGCCAAGCACACTACTGGCTGTACCAGTTCTCCGGATCCTTCATCTGAAATTCTCTTCCCTAAGGGAGGGTGATCAATTGAAAACTCCTAGGTAGGACTTAGAACTGACTTTCCTTCCTTGCCAAGAGCAATTCCCTGCCCCAGTCAGGGCTCCCCTAAGAAATTGGGTGGCAGAGGGATCATTTCCCACACCGGACAAGAACAAATGGAACTCAGGTATGGTTTGCTGATCACCTCATGGAGCTGGTGAAACAAAGAAGTCTGTACCCCGCAGGGCTGAGAGTAGACTTTCCTCAGGTCTAAACTTCCCTAACACTTCCCTAGGTGCCCAAGTGGGGAGAGGAGAGTGGCAGATACCCTTCTGAAGGCTGTTTCCTCTCTCCCCACTTCACAGAAACCATCCGGGGGAACCTCTCCAACCCGCACCATTGTCAACAACTTTTTTAAAAGGTAGTACAACTGTGCATCTTGTATGTCTCCTGTGCATTCCAAGATAATGTCCCTCCATCAGGGCAGCAGGGCATTCTATGGACCTGGTTTGGACGATGGTGCTTTTCTAAGGCCTGGCTGCCGCTGCTGTTTTATCTCTGTTTTTCTGAGTCAGCGCTCTTAGCTAAAGACTTCCAGGCACGACTCTTGGCGCTTTCCTTGCAGTGACTGGCTTAACACACCAGAAACCAATTCTGGTCACATCACCAGTTTCCAAACAGAACCAAGGCACCAGGACTGGCCTACTGAATGGCATGGCAGAGAATGCAAATCTTCAAAGCACACCCCAAACTGAAGGCAGAACTGTGGCTGGCAATTTCCACCTTCTGTGAATCCCAGCCCTGCACCCCCTCACACCAGTCTGAGCAAAGTTCAACGACACCCCAAAGAGAGAATATAAAGCAACAAAATGGGAGACCAACACCCAAGAATAACCGAGACAAGTACAAGAGGTTCACTCCGGGGGCTTGGAGGCCATCTGCACATTCTGGGGGAGAAGGCAGTTCAAATAGAGAGGGGAACACCAAGAAAAGGGTGCTAGGAACACCAAATAAAGGGTGTTGGGAGGATCCTCCCAGGATGAGAGATGTATGCTGAAAATAGACTATAGACCGAACATGAAGGCCACTCAATGCCTCTTTTGCAAACCACAGCATCCAAAAGGAGAGAGAGAACAAAAGGGAATGCCCTGTCACAGGAGTGGGATGCGATGGAGGGTGAGGGTTGGGAGGGATCCTGGGAGCATGGGAGGTGGGAATGGGCACCGGTGGAGGGATGGGTATAACTGAAACCCAAGCACAAAATTTGTAAGTCTACAACTGTACCTCATGGTGTTTCACTAATACAAATTTTTTTTTTAAAAAAAGGACCCTCCCCCTCCCCAAAGAGGGCTGCTAAACTCGTGAACAGTGACATCTCTTCCTAGTCTCTGCTCCTTCCTTGTCTCCTGTTCGGTCCCACCTACCAATGAGAACTACTGGCAAGATGCTAACGCCCAAGATTCTGAGACATCTGCAGACACCCCAACAACATTCCTTCCCACAGCTGCCAAGTCACCTCCTGTTGCTGCCAACTCCATTCCTGATTGAGCCACTGGCATCACTCCAGCCAGCCCTGGTGGCACCAAGATTGGGATAGCAGTTTCTGCTGAGCTTCTACTGTGACTCTGAATGCACTCAGATATCCCCAGGTTACCAACAAGGATTTCAAGGGGAGCTGGATGAGAAGACAGTGACTGTCGGCATCTTTGCCTCGAAGCCTTTCTCCCTGCTAACACACTCTGAAGTCTTGTTTCAATAGATCTACTCAATGGAAAGTACCTGTGACAAGTGACAGGGGTATGTAAAACGTTAATAACTCAGCTTATGCAGAATAGAGTTGTAGGCACTTGTGGACTCAATGAAGACTCAACGTTCTAACTCTGCCAAGAACCCACTGCGTTTCTTAGCTGTCCCCGTCTGTCCCTCATTTCCTTGTGTGAAATCAGTGAAGAACATCATGTACTCTACAGGGCTGCTGAAGGTTTGCAAAGGGCTCATTGTGGTGTGTGGTATCCAAAAGACACCCAATAACTATTAGTTATTAAGCGAACATTATTCTCAGATTATCTACAGACACACATGGAAGGCAACGGGTTCCTGTGCTTTGGATATCTCCTACAACTAGGCTAAGTCTCCTCACAGATTACGGCCCTGCCCAACATTTCCTCTGTCAATCATGAAGGGAGACATCTACAAACCAAACCACCAGGCCCCAGCCTTGCCCAGATAAATACAAATTTAAGAGTAGGAGTGAGTAGAGATGTGGGTTTTCTGGTTGTCCAAAAAGTAAAATGTTGCTATTTAGTATTATTTGGTAGGTTATTTTTGGGTCTGGGAATGTTCAAAAAGAATTCCATATAAATTAATGATCGCAGTATTTCAGATCCAAAAATAATTTCCCAAATCATACCAAGCAACAGCTCTATTTTGGGACTGGGGAACAGAGAGAATGGGAAGGAGCTCTCAAGACCAAAGTCACAACCCCACTTACAACTAAGTCACATTTTCCTTGCAAAGTTAATGCGACCCATTGAAAAAAATGGCAGACAGATGCCCAGGGATGGCTTATACTTCTTAAACGATATAAAGAAGTCCACTGACTGGACAGAGACCCCCCCCCCCACACACACACACTGACCTGCACGAGGCTCAAAAGAAATCATGGCGACACGCCATGTGCTCCAGTTGGCATATCCACCTAGTAGGCTCTGATAGTGTGACCTCACCCTGGGCTGGAAGCCAGAGGTTTCACTTGAGATCTCTGGAGTTATCAGATCTGGAAAGGCCTTTGCAAGCTTTCTCTTTTAGCAAAATGTGAAAAGGAGCAGGAACTCAAGGAGGCAGGAAGGTATAACCAAGATCATCCAGAATCTATGAGCCTAAACTACCTGCTGATGAATATTCATTGTTTCAATAGGAGGTAAACAACCACACAAATATAATCTGGTCTTCAATAAATCCATCATCTCTCTCTCTCTTTTTTTCTACTTATTTAGAGAAAGGCTATTCACACTTACGAACCCAAGGTTATTCCTTTAATACAAGCTCTGGGACTAGGAAATCCTGTTCCCAAACCCAGTTTTCATGTTCCATCTTTGTATGCCTTCTTTTCCTTCATCCCTTGATGTCTTTGATCCACATGACTGAACTTGGCACAGTTCAGTCCCAGTACATCTCAGGGCACTGAGATTTGGCGTACTGTCCTGATGCAGATATGCAGTCTTCATGATCGTGCACAAGCTTCTGCCCCCTTGGGGTCTCAGTCCCTGGGTCTATCAAATAAAATTAATGCCTGCCTTCCTCCTCACCACCAAAATTGTCACCAAGTCAACAGCCCCCAGAAATTCTAGGCCACAAAGAAACCAAATCATAGACGTCCAACCCCCAACTGTGACCACACCAGCATGTAAACAGCTTGGTGGAAGCAAATTTTCTCTGAGACAGGGCTTGCTGAAGAGGAAAAAAAAATTTAACTGCACATGGAGGAGGTGACATTTTCACACCTCCACCCCCCACCGAAAGAGCTGGAACATGTGAGGGGCATGCACAAAAGAGAATAGCTGGCCGGAAGCCCACGAGTGTGAGAGATAACTGAAATCTCCCCCACCGGGACAGAGTTATTCTGTTATCTGTTTGAACTGAAAAAAAAGAGAAATCAGACAGATCGGGTGTTCTGAAGGACTGTTGTATTAAGCGTATTAGGTGCTATGAAGCATAGGCAATCTATAATTTTTTTTTCCCAATTGAATTCAACGTCTTTTGCTTTTCTCCTAATTCTCTTTAGGAAAACTCAAGCTGGGTGCCAGGAAGTTCCCTTGGACTCTCGCGTCTCCACTGAGAGGGTGCCCCACGTGTAGATGCACAAATCAGCAGCAGCAGAACGGCTGTCTTCATTCTGACAGGGGAGCCCTGCAGAATTTAATCAGTTAATGTTTCAGGAACTCCTCATCCAATGCCCGACAGTTCACAATCAATGTAAGAAGTTACTTTGCAAATTGGATCCCCCCCTCCCACTGGAATTTGATATCCAGAGGCCTGCAGTGTCGGACTTTCCTGGACATCTTCCAGATTTGCACTTGAGTTTCAACTCTGTGGATGGAGCTTTGTTTCTCGAAGACAATAGTGAATAGTGAATTGCTCGGGGTCATTAACTCTGCCTCGAAGAACAGTTGAGGTATATTTTGCAAAGAGGCTTTCCATATTTCCATCATGTCATTTCATTGGAAATCTCCCTCTTTCTTCTCCATATGAAATCTGCTCTCTCTCCACACAAACGTGTTCACAGAGGGCTGGGTGTGTACCAGCTCACAGTGCCCACACATCCTGGTCAAAGAAGTACCCGATCCAGAGCTTGGTAAGTCCGTTTCCTTCAACTCATGGGAGCTGCTTCTATAGCATAATGAATGCACTACTAAAGGCGGCCAAGAATGCTTGACAAGACAATGAGGCAAGCATCCTAATATTCCTTATTCTAGTACACACACTATATGAAATCAGAAAATTCCTTTCAAAACCAGCTGCAAAACATGTTAAACTGCAAAGTGAGTTCTATATTCTTTCTTTCCATGTATATTTGTGTGTGATTGAATATGTACTTCTAGAGTGTGACTTCCAAAGAAAATATTTACTTAAGACATAGTCAGAGAATACTGAGAAATCTTTATCATTATTTTTTGAAGGGTAGGGAAGGGATCAAACCCAGGGCCTTATACATGCAAAGCCTGCATTCGACCTTGAATATTCAGTCCTAGCCAGGACATCTTGACCAAAATGATGACCACAATTGGACAGCTCTTAGTTTAAAGTCAGGATTATATTGGCCTGCTAATAATGTTGTCCATTTTCTACCTGAGAAAATGAACATTAAGAAGGGGTGGACGCAACACCCAATAAGAGAGAGAGAACAAATGGGAATGCCCTGCCACAGAGGCAGGGTGGGATGTGGGGGGCGGTGGGGTGGGAGGGATACTGGGATCCGTGGTGGTGGGAAATGGGCACTGGTGGAGGGATGGGTATATGATCATTGTATAATTGAAACCCAAGCACAACAATTTGTAAGTCTACAACTGTACCTCATGATGTCTCACTAATAAAAATTAAAAATTAAATAAAAACATACTTGAAATCAAAAAAGGGGGGGGTGGAGTGTAACATTGCTAATAAACAGAATCTAGGGGAAACCAGAAAACGTATTTCTCCCCTAGTTACTAGACTCTACCCTTCATTTGAAAGAGGACCAAAAGCAACCAAAAATACCTATTTCTATAAAGCCATGCTAGCCTGGGTCCAATCCAGGGAAATCTGACTGTAGAAGTACCTTGAGTGTAAGGACTTGTAGAATGCTCTGACCACAAGGTATTCGTTCTCCCCGTAAAAAATGCCAGTGAACTATGTTGCAACAAGGACTCCTCTGAATTATGGGGATCTCTGGGAGCCCCAATTCTCTACCTCCCCTCCCACCCCGCCCGCACCTGCTTTCAGTTATCTGGAGATAAGGCGCCTCCTCCAGTGCACACAAACCAAGAAATGTCAGGGTCGTGAACACTGACATCATGTGAAGTGAAGGGTGGTTCAAAAGGGCACTGGTTATTTATGGGGACATTTGAGTCAGTGAGAGCAGGCAGGGGCCATGAAGGAGGCCCTGCTCTCTAGCCGATTTATCTTAGCAGTCGCTAACATGCATGAAGTGTCCTGCCAACCACGAGAACATTCCAACATGAAAAATAAAATGGCTGATTTTAACACCACGTATCACTTGAAGTATTCCATTTTCACACCAAGGAGCCTGAAGTCAGTCAGTACCATAACAAACCATTTCTGAAACCTCTGAACAATAAGCAATTCCAGTGAGAGATCTGAATTTTAGGGTGACCTGGGGGCTGGGGGTTGTGCATGTGTGTGTGTGTGTGTGTGTGTGTGTGTGTGTGTGTGTGTGTGTGTTTGAGACATATGTGTTGATGCTGAGGGGCTACGCCCAGCTCTGTACTCATGAGGACCACTTGATGCCAAAGATGGAACCAGGACCTCAACCCGTGGAAATCCTGTCCTCAGACTGTTGAATTTTCGCTCTGATCCCATTAGGATGGTGCTTGGTCTAAACATTCTCTTTGGCCTCTTTTTTTAAAACGTGAAATAATGCAGAGAAGTTCTCTACCTAAAGCCACTAATAATGAAACAAACCATTTGTATCACATCAAAAGCCTCCAACTCCTCCTACATTTGCTTGCAATATTTTTTAAATCCCTAGATAAGGTGTTCTCCAAGGCCAGCTAAGCCTTTGGACTAAATACATACACAGGCCCCAGAGTCTTAAAAAAACACTTTCTCCACCCAACCTCCTTGTCCATTACCTCAGAAGTGGAATGAATTACATATACATGAAAATGAAAGGCTCTAAAAAACATATATAGGCACATCGTGTTTGGAAAGCTTGACAACAAAAGCAGTTGCTGACTTTGTCATTATACTCCCACCACAGGGTAATTCCTGACCATCATGGATTGTCAAGAGAGAACCTTAGTTCAAATGTTAGGTCACCAAGCTTTGCCTCCCCAGCAACTTAAGAGAGTCAAGAAAACCAAACACACAGAGGGAAACCTTGCAAAATTTAAGGTCACTTGCATGACTGAGAATTGACCGAACTCACCTTTTGGATGGAAACTCTCCTTGCAAAGGTCACATAGGAACCTTCTGTAGACCCTGGTGCATGTCAGACAGAGAACGGCCTGGGGAGTATCAATGTGGTATTCTCCCTGTAGAAATCTTCTGAATTTTATCTTCCTGTTTTGACTGGCGGTCTCCTGATGAAGGGCCTGTGGTGCTATAAGTTATCCCATTACTCATTCTCTTCCGCCATCCCCACTGGAACGGGGAGGAAATAAATCTTGGAGTCCTGAACTTACATCCCTTAATCATCCACACGCATGCCCCCCGAAGCAGTAAATCACCGTCTTTCACCGTGTCACCATGATTCACACCTGAAACAGAAGAGAGAAGACAGATCCTCAGAAATGCCATCCCCAAAGTCAGGCATCTTAATGCTTCACACAGAGCAACTCAGCAGCCCCGTTTCTTCTCAAAGAGACATCATACAAGCGAGCTAGTAAATCATTCTAATTAAGCGTCATCAGCCGTGGTAAAGGCAAATTTTATAGAGCAAAGCTTTCCAAACAGAACATTTCAGGACTTGGTACCCTTTCAAAGCTCTCTTAACACCAAACATCTCTATCATGTTAACCCACTTGGGCATGACATCAATTAGTGGAACTGGTTCCATTGTTAGGTTGTCAGTCCTCCCAAATGCAACAGGGTGAAAACAGGACCAATCATGCATCTGCCATTGCTAAGCATAGACCAATCTCATTGAAGTTTACTCAGGAGGGGTTAAAGATCAAAACATACCAGCAATCTTTTTTTTTTTTTTTTACTTTTTTGGGTCACACCCGGCAATGCACAGGGGTTACTCCTGGCTCATGCACTCAGGAATTACTCCTGACATTGCTCAGGGGACCATATGGGATGCTGGGAATCGAACCCGGGTTGGCCATGTGCAAGGCAAATGCCCTACTCGCTGTGCTATCACTCCAGCCCCATACCAGCAATCTTTTGAACATCTCCATTTTCAAAAATAATGGTTCATTTAGTTATTCTTTCTCACGCAGAAAAACTAAAAGAGGTTTTCAACAAAGGACCGTCCTTTATTTTTATTTAGTTATTTATTTATTTATGCTTTTTTTGGTCACACTTGGCGATGCACAGGAGTTATTTCTGGCTCTACATTCAGGAATTACTCCTGGCGGTGCTCAGGGGACCATATGGGATGCTGGGAATCAAACCTGGGTAGGCCGCATGCAAGGCAAATGCCCTACCCGCTGTGCTCTAGCCCCAAAGGACCATCCTTTAGAGGGCTCCCCAACCGCCCATCACCAATGCATTTGTTTTCAGGCTTTGGGGACCCTTTTAATTTTGAGTAGGTTCCCTACTCCATACACATCTGGACTGGCTTCCACTTTTCTGCCTGCTTGGAGAGAGGAAGTGGCAAAAGGGCAGAGACCATACTTGGGAGCACATTAAACACTCGCTAGCTGGGGCCCCACCAACTCACAAAACAAGGTCAAATGATAGAAAACACCTTCTGCAGACAAGACTCAACTTCTTTTTTGTTGAGTTTGCACCATTCCTATCAGCTGCCTTTCACAACTGCCAGCCTGTTTCATCAAATTTGATATCAATGCCCTATCAGTAGGATAACAGCACAATGGGCCCCCACGCCATCTAGATCGGAGATTGATGAGTGGATGCTAATGAAGGCTGTGTCTGCATGATTTCAGGGGTGGTTTGGGGGGTAATATTTAACTCTCTGACCTTAATTTTCCTTCAACGTTTTGAAACTATAGCTGGCAGAGGTGGGGGAGGGCCAAGGGTGTGCAGGCAAAGAAATGCAATCTAAAGCTTTCAGCAAGAACCAGACCAAGCACAAAAAAATTGTAAGTCTACAACTGTACCTCATGGTGTTTCACTAATAAAAATAATTTAAAAAATAAAATAAAATAAAAAAGAACCAGACCCAGCTGACAGGCTGTGCCTTCAACTGTGTTCCTGCAAAATGGCTCCCTTCAACCTTAGGTTATGAGATGGCTGAAAATAGAAATCTGTGAGGCCAACAGTGGCATATATTTGAAATGGGCAAGCATGTACACAGAATGTGAGTATTTTTAGCACCAAGGAGGCAACTAGCAGTCTGGAGCGCACACTCAGGATGCAGAGGGAGACTTGGGTCAATTCTGGCTAAGTTTCCTCCTGCACACACTGTCCAGAGTGACACCAGTGATACCCCACCGACCCCAGCACCACCAAATGTGACCCCAAAACAAACTGAAAGGAATGCAAGTAGTGAAAGCTTCACATTATCTCTTTTGCCCCAGAATTATTTTTAATTACACCTATGATTGACCTCCAGCTTTAAGACCATCCAAAAAGAAGAAAGCCAATCTGGGTCCTCTGTTGGTCATCAGATTTAGGAGGGCTTTGTAGACCTTCAGAAGAAGGTACAAATCACAGATGTCAAATGCACTGTAGCTCTGTAGCTCTGTCTCCCCCCCATTGTGAGACTTGTTGTTACTGTTCTTGGCATATCGATTACATCACGGGTAGCTTGCCAGGCTCTGCTGTGTGGGTAAAGATACTCTCGGTAGCTTGCCGGGCTCTCTGAGAGGGGTGGAGGAATCGAACCTGGGCTGACTGGGTTGGCCATGTGCAAGGCAAATGCCCTACCAGCTGTGCTATCACTTATCTGGTCAAATACACCAAGGAGCTGTCTAAGGAGCTGTCCTCCCTTGTTCATCAATTTGCTCGAGCGGGCCCAGTAACATCTCCATTGTGAGACTTCTTGTTACTGTGTTTGGCATATTGAATACTCTCGGTAGCTTGCCAGGCTCTCTGAGAGGGGCGGAGGAATCGAACCTGGCTCGGCCAGGTTGGCTGCATGCAAGGCAGACGCCCTACCACTGTGCTATCCAAAAAAGCAAGTGACTCCTGCATTACAGTCTAGTGTCACAGAGGCAAACTCAAGGAAGAGGACTTTTAGCTGAAAATTAAGTTGTCAGGCAGCTGCATGTAAAATGGCCTTTGGAAAAATCTCACAGACTTACGCCATCCTAAGACAGCAAATTCTTCCCCGCCCTCCATGCCCGCCCCCTTGTAATCCCAGTAAACCACATTCAAGGTCAGAAAAAGTCTACTTGGCCACCTGAATAACTCTGCCATATTTGGTATCCAAAATTAAAAGGCAGAGAGTTAAAAGTGGTTGTTAAATGCTAGATTTCGATATGAAAACTCAAAATCGGGGCAGGGCCCACGCCAAAATAAGGACAACTCATTTAATGGCCTTGGGCAGCTCACTTGTTAAATATACATGGATTCACAGACAGGGTCAAAAGATGAGCACTGGTCAGGAGGGCTCATGTCAGAAGCGGACACATATGTGGCACCGTGACATACATCTGTAACCTCCACACCATGGCGAGACCTGGCTCAGTTTCTGTGGAAAGAGGAAAATAGCCTCGTTTTATGCTACAGTGCTACAGTGTATTTGACATCTGTGATTTGTACCTTCTTCTGAAGGTCTAGAAAGGCCTTCCTAAATCTGATGACCAACAGAGGACCCAGATTGGCTTCCTTCTTTTTGGATGGTCTTAAAGCTGGAGAGAGACAAGGAGAGGGAATGCAAGGATGGGACTCAGTAAAATGCCCCCAGATTGTGTCCTGAAGTCTTGTCTTTCAGCTGTTCCCCCACACCCCAACCCCAGCCCACGTGTCTATCCAGCCAGTCACCACACCAGAAAGCTGCTCAGAGCCTGCAACCAAAATGACAGGCTCACTGTGGGTTTCATAAACGGTGGTTTGAGATCTAAGTCCAGTCTCTCTATATAAATAAAATATCCGTGCAAATGTTCTCCTGACATGATGGAATCATAGAAGATTTGTAGACCATACACAGGCCAATTTCTCTTGATCGAAAGCAATGGGGATGGGGGACGGGGGAACCTAGGGACATTGGTTGGGGGGACGCCAACACTGGTTGGTGGGATTGGAGGTGGAGAGTTGAAAGGCTATTGTTGCCAGCATATGTGATATTCCATTTCAATGAGACAGTGAAAAATCCTCCAAAGCATAAGATTAGATTTTTTAGGGAGACCTTTAGGGGAGATGGCTAAGAAGAAAACTGTACAGATACAGATACATTACTGGAGTCTGGACACCAGCGTTGGTGTCCCCCCAACCAATGTCCCTAGGTTCCCCCTTCCCCCCATCCCCATTGCTTTCGATCAAGAGAAATTGGCCTGCATATGGTCTACAAATCTTGTACAAAGCATAATCATGGGGTAGGAGATACAATTCAAGTAGCAAAGCACATTTGACCTTGCCCAAAACCCTAAGTTTGTTCCAAGTCTTTGCCCCACTCCTTACCTGATGAGTACTGCTTATATCTTGGTGGGCCCCAAGCACAGCCATGCATGAGCACTGTCAGGAGTATTGAGAGAGAGATAGAGACAGAGACAGAGAATACCCAATGACTCAATTAACAGGAGTGCATGAGGAGTGTAAGAGGCCGAGGTCTGAGCCCTGTATTTCATAATTTCCCAAGTTCCAAGCCAGAACTAACCCCTGAGCATTGCCAGGAGTGACCCAAACACCATTGAAAAATAAATAAAAATAAAAATAGAGGACAAGAGAGATAGCTCACTAGGTTAAGTGCATGCACACAATGTATGGTTGGATTTTTGCATGGCACGGTCCCCCAAGCACGGCCAGGATCAATCGCAGAGCACAGCGGTCTACTCTACAGGAGTAGACCCCAGCACCACACAGGGTCCGGCCAAAATCCCACTCAAGAGGTTTGTGGTTATGGAAAAGATGAAAGGCACTGAATTTTTCCATCACCCTAAGGAGAATGCATAGATTCAACTAAGTTCTAATTTCTGAGCCTTGCATTCCAGTTAGCACTATGAATAGTTTAGAAGCTGGGGGAATCCCACCTTGAAAATGAGCCTGAAGTGATCCTGAGTATATTGCACCAATGCCCTCCCCCCAATATTTAAGCCCACCGCCGAAGATTCCAGAATTAGATAAGGACTCATAAACTTGTGTCTCTTTGCATCTGGCTGGATAACAGGATGCTCTGAAAGCTGGAAAGTTCAATCCATTTGCTTCCCGGAGCCCTCAAGGTCCAAGTCTTGCAGCTGACACTTCCCAGTCTGGGGCAGTCGCAGCTTAGAAGTTCAAGAGGGGCATTTCTATTCTTACACATCTAACCAGCAGCTGCAGTCCTCATTTGGAATCCTTGGCTCCTGCGAACTTGTTTATGCAGTTAGTATATTCCTATAATTTGCCAATTTGCTCGGCTCGACACCAAGAAGACAGTGGAACATTTGCTCGGGTGTATTCGCTGACTCACACAAACACACAAACCTCAACGCCACGAAGGAAGACCTGGCCGTTGCGAGGAGACCAAGTGCTTGATGAGACAGAGTTAAGTCAAGTCTTGTCTTTCTTTGCTCCGGAAGGAGTCAAAAAGGAAATGGTGTTTTGCACCAGTTTTATAGGCCTTTGATTTGTTCTGTCTTATGAGAGATTTGTTCTGTCTTACTAAGGGTTCTTAGAATGTGTCAGTAAATGATCACAACTGTGACTTCAAACTCTAGCACTGTAGAGAAGAAAGGGTCAAAGTATTGGCCACCATAGGAGAGCCAGCTAAACAATCTGAAATTACAAACACCAGGCCAAGCTCATCCCTGTGGCCAGGCCACTGGTGACAAGCATGTTGAAGATTGCTCCAAGAGATAGCAACCAACCATACACATATGAAGTTGGGACCTTGAGAGTGTGGCCAATGTTTTGGGGTTTTTTTGTTTGTTTTATTTGTTTTTGTTTTGTTTTTTGTTTTTTGGTTTTTTTTTTGTTTTTGTTTTTTTTGCTTTTTGGGTCATACCCAGTGATGCACAAGGGTTACTCCTTGCTCATGAACTCAGCAATTACTCCTGGCAGTGCTCGGGGGACCATATGGGATGCTGGGAATCAAACCCTGGTAAACCGAATGCAAGGCAAATGCCCTACCCACTGTGCTATTGCTCCAGCCCCGAGGCCAATGCTTTGACATTCAATGAACATTTTTGAAATTCTGTGTAAGACGTGCTGCATTTAAGAACTCCTTTAGGGCCAGAGCAATAATACAGCAGATAGGTTGTTTGCCTTGCACATGGCCAACCTGAGTTCCATCCCTGGCTTTCTGTATGGTCTCCCAAACACCGCCAGGAGTAATTCCTGAGTGCAGAGCCAGGAGAAACTCCAGAGCATAGTCAGGTCTGGCCCAAAAAAGCAAAAATAAAAATAAAAATGGGGAAAAATAATTTCCTTAAAGAACATTCTTTCTACACTATACCAAGTAAATCTGACCAGAGTCACAAACTCACTATTAAATTTATGACTCACAAGATTCGGGGTATACGCAGAGACTCCAAATCTATCTCTTCCTAGACAGTTTGTCAAAAATACCCCAATTTCTACCACTATTGTGTCTCAGGAATCAAAATTCCTTAATGAAATATTAATAGTGAATCACTATGGGTATACTTAATATACATGTCTTGTGGCCCTTGTACCACAGCAGAATTTTTTTTTTTTAAATCCTAGCAATGAACTGCTAGCCTAGATTTTGCTTCCCAGGTAGAAGAAGTAAAACCAAAACCAAGTGTAACTTGTTGAAAATGTAAATGAGAAGAATGGGCAGTGGAAGAAATCCTTTCAGACGAAAAGTTTGCAGACAGTGTGGAGTAGGCCATCGACAGCAATCAGGAGGAGGTTGGCAGAAACAGAAGGAGCAAGTGCGAATATCACTTCTGAAGTGAGAGTTGGGTCACTGTTTTGGATGGCGTATCAAGATTTATTTTCTCAGGGCTGGAGAGACAGCCTGGAGGTAAAGGTGACCACCTGGCATGGAGCTGACTTCAGTTCCATCCCGGCAGCCCATATGGTTCCTCAAGCACTGATCTCTGAGCACAGAACCAGGAGTAAGCTATGAGCACCGTTGGGTGTAGCCTTCAATTTTTTCCCTCATAATCTGTGCCATCTATCAAACACACATCCAGCAGAAAAAGAGCAAGACTTGTAGGAATTGTTCTGTCTCTTCTCCCTCCTCTACTCCCCCTCCCATCCCTCTCACTCTGATATGCTCCATGTACCCACCAACCTCTTTCCTATAACCATTTATATTGTCTTGCTTCTACTCAATTTTTTTTTTTTACTTTTCTCTGAGTCTTTCACAAATGCCTGGACCTAAGAAGTAAAATCCCGTTTTTTGCCACACTCAGTGGGGCTCAGGGGCTATTCCTGGCACTGGATTTAGGGGTCACTGCTGGTAGTTACTTGGAAGACTGTGTCTGTGATCAGGGACCAAGCAGGGTTGGTGGTATCCAAGGCAAATGTTCTCTCTGTGTGTCTCTCTTTGTGTGCCTTTCTCCACGTCTCTCTCTCTCTCTCTCTCTCTCTCTCTCTCTCTCTCTCTCTCTCTCTCTCTCTCTCCTGATTCCAGGTTTATATAGAGAAGGCACTTAGCTTGCATGTATCTGACCCAGATTTGAGCCCTAGCACCCAATATGATTCCCTGAGCCCTGCCAGGAGTGATCCCTGAGAGCAGCGTCAGGAGTGAGCCCAGAGCACAGGTAGATATAACCCAAAAAAACAAAAGGTTAAAAAAAAAAAAGTCCCAGCTTTCTTAAAAAAATAAAAAAAGAATGCAGGTAGTGAGGGCACACTAGTGATTCTCAGAAGTTACTTCTGGCTACACACTCAGGAATCACTCCTGGTAGGCCCAGGGGACCACAAGTGTTGCCAGGAGATTGAACAAGGGTCAGCCGGGTGCAAGGCAAACGCCCTACTCACTGTACTATGGCCCTGGCTACTGGCTTTAATGATTTTTTTCAACGGCGGGAACACTGTCCTGCTTCATGGATTTATCACTGAAAACTGAGGCATGTATAGAAGACAAAAAGCTCACCAATGACAGGACAATTCCATCCTCACCAGATATGTAAGACTTGGGAAATTTAATCCCGATGTCAATTTATCCTCACATTCAAAACTTCTTTCCTAAGCATAACTGCCAGTGTCCCCTGAGACCATTTCCCAAACAGCCCAACTGTCTCCTGACCACAGCCAGGTAAAGGGTTAGTGTGGGTTCCAGAGATGAGCGAAGGTGGTAGAAAATGTGTGTCCAGACCTATCACCATCAAGGAAATTGAAACAGTAATAAAAAATCTTCCCCAGAACAAAAGTCCTGGCCCAGATGGATTCACTAGTGAGTTCTTCCAAATCTTTAAAGAGGACTTAACTGCCAACCCTCTTTAAGCTTATCCACAAAATTAAAATATCAAAAACACTTCCAAACAGTTTCTATGAAGCAAATATCACCCTGATACTCCATGGCTTGGAAGCCAGCCGCACATGCTAGGGGAAAAGGTAGTTCAGATAGAGAAGGGAACACCAAATAAAGTGTATTGGGAGGATCCTCCCAGGATGAGAGTTGCATGCTGAAAGTAGACTATAGACCGAACATGATTTCCACTCAATGCCTCTTTTGCAAACCACAGCACCCAAAAGGAGAGAGAGAACAAAAGGGAATTTCCTGACACAGAGGTAGGGTGGGACGAGGGGATGGAGAATGGGAAGGGATACTGGGATCAGTGATGGTGGAAAATGGGCACTGGTGGAAAAAAAAAATGTAAGTCTACATCTGTACCTCATGGTATTTCACTAATAAAAATTTTAAAAAAAAGAAAAAGAAAAAGAAAATGTGTTTCCAGCATTGCGGTTCTCACAACCTTGTCTGTCCCAGAGTGATTCCCCCCCTCCCCAAGTTATTCAGGGGAGAAATTTCCTAAGAAGATGCCCTTCCCTCCACCGACTCTCCCCCCCACACACCCCCTTCCACTTCCCTGGCTGTGATTCAACTGAATCTCAGCCCTCAAAGGGTCTCAGTGCAATCTAAGGGCATTAAATGAAATGAAAACCATCAAATAACTTTCCTGCATTTTCTAATTCAATTAATTGAGTTAAACACTTGAAACCCTAGTTAAGAGCAAATTGGAAGTTCAAAAAAAGTGTGTGTGCTTGTTCAAGTCAGTCAAATGCGGACGAAGAGCAAATTAGGTTAGCTGGAGATTAAATTCGCCCAAAAAGCACAGCGATACTTAAGTTACACAAGGGCACGGTTTTGTTCTTTGTTTCCTTCCCTCAAGATCAGTCCGCTCTGAAGTGTACTTCTGATCTCTGACCCCACAGATGTTCTCCTCTTCAGCATAATGGAATGCTAATAGGCTGTTATGATTTACCCCACAAAAATCAATGGTGTAGATCTTGCTGGAGAAATCAGCTCCTTTGGTGGATAGGGGTATCCACGGCACATTTACCATCTGAACAATGATTGCCTCCAGGACTGAAAAAAATCCATCCTAGGGAATTCAGAGCCCTCCTCAACTGATTTCTGTTTGTTTGAGACAAGGAGTCTGATTTCTCATCTCATTCTCTGGGCCTCAAAGACAGTAAACAAGAGCAGATCCTGTTAAACCTGCAAGACAGACAATATCCGAGCTATGAGAAAATAGGGAGATGATACAAACTCAGAGCTGCATCGTCACGGAGTTAAGAATTGGTGGGGTACACCGGGCTGGCTCAAGAGGCCTCTCTTTCACAAGTCTCGGACAAAACTGTGGGAATTCGTCCCCCTAACCAAAAATCTTAAGGATGGGATGTGCAGCTAGGTAAAATCATTTGGGTTTTAGAATGCAAAGGAAAATGCACCCAGGAAAGGATAGAATTTGTAATAAATAGCGGCCTGACCAGTAGGATACTTGCCTTGCATAGAAATGGCCACGGTTCAATCTCCTGCACCCCATAGGGTCCCCAGAGCCTACACAAGTGATCTGAGCATAAAACCAGGAATAAGCCCTGAGTACCTCCGGGTGTGACACACACACACAAATTAAAAATAAGAAACAACAACAAAACAGCAATTTCTTCCAGCTGCAAAAATGTTCCAGGCAAGTATAGAATAAGACTGTTGAAAGTCTTTGGGACGTAGGGATTACATGGGCAAAAATAGAGTTGGAAGCTGTCAGCACTTGACTCTACATGTGAAGGGTGACTCTGCTAGCTGTGTAAAATCCCCCAAACTGGGAGATCCGGGGATGGCTGCCCAGCTGACCGAAAGCTTGGACAGTCCAAGTGTGTTTATCTGTCTCATTCTCTGTGACTGATCCCCTATGGGATGGGGGTCAAAGGTACCAATCCGATTGGCTTTAGACACAAAACAATAACATATAATCCTAAATGACTGGTAGACCAAAATAAGAGATTGAAAATAAAAATGGAGTGATTCCAAATTGTCTTCTGCTACACATAATTTTCAACAAATTAAAGTATCCATTTTTAAGATGGAGCAATATTTGATGAAAAAATAAAACACTGTTCTAAAAGAATGAGAGGAGATTTGTGGAATATAAAGTAACAGAATGGGAGACTAACACCTAAGGATAGTATAGATAAGGAGCAGGAGGATTACTCCATGGCTTGGAAGCGGGCCTCACATGCTGGAAGGCAGCTCAGATAGAGAAGGGACCACCAAGTAAAAAATTCTTGGAGGGCCCTCTTGGGATGGGAGATGTGGGCCGCAAGTAGACTATGGATGAAACATGATGGCCACTTACAGACCACAACACCCTAAAGGAGAGAGAGTGTAAAAGGGAATGCCCTGCCACAGAGGGGGGTAGGGGGGATGGGGTTGGGGTGGTAGGATGGATACTGGGAACATTGGTGGTGGAAAATGGGCACTGGTGGGGGGATGAGTACTCGATCATTGTATGACTAAAAGTAACCACGAAAGTTTGTTAGTCTGTAACTGTACCTCAGGTGATTCATTAAAAAAAAAATTAAAAATTAAAAATAAATAAAATAAAGAGAAGAAAAGCTTTATAGACTTCAAAGTGAAAAAAGACATTTTTTTGTTTGTTTGTTTAGGGCTGCCTTGAATTATATGAATACTCAGAGTTAAAAGTTGTGTGTGTTGTGTGGTGTGTGCACATGTATACAACATACACAGGTAAAAGTATCATTACCAAGCTGTAATGCTCTGCTCTCAGGGAAGCAATCATTTCTGAAGCTCAAGTATCTCAAAGGGAAAAACTGCAATCAGAGAAAGTTGTAATGTACACAAGGGAAGAGCGTGGGAGAAGGCCCAGAAGCCAGAGTTCTAAGGAAGAGAGCATTTTATCACAGTCAAACTTTAGAGTTGCACCTTGCATAGTAATGAAACATCATCCCTACATGTTGTCCCTTTTGCTTGGGCTCTTAAATGTTCCATGGGGGGGTAGAGGGGAGGAGAAACTCTCTCATGGACTACTACAGGAAGTTGGACTAGGTGACCCTCTCCATGACTTTTAAGCACCATATACCAGAAAATCCTCCCAACCACCATTCCCCCTAGGTCCTCAGTGGGAACATGTTCCAAATGGTCGTTCTTGTGTATTTTCTTTCTCTCTGCTACTAGATGAGGATTCAAGGAAATCTGGTCTTACTTTCCCAATTGCCAAATATATTGCAGAATGGAGATCTTGGGTTTTCAGTAGATTAATTTAAGGAAGCCCATGGAGGCGATCAGTATTGACCAAGATTTGCTCAACACCCTGGAGTTGGGGCAGTGATCTGAACACACCAACTAAGGCAGACTTCCAAGAGCTCGCACTCAAGGAATGTTTGTAGGCAGAGACAGAGATGAATGGACCTGAGAGAACCAACAACCTTTCTTCTAGAGATCAGTGCAACAAACAATAAATCATACACATGACCAGATTCTACACTGGTTTTTCAAGTGGACAAAATCCAAACTTGATTACAAATGAAATCATAGGCCTGGAATTATCAGGTGGTGCACTGATTTCCCTTTATCAGAGATGAACCTCAAGGTATGAAATAGGGCCCTTGTAATTTTCATTCTGCAGAGTTCACCAACTAGAGCAGAGCCTTGTATACAACTGTAATTAATTTTGAAAATTAAAAACCGGGCCCAGAGCAATAGTAGAACAGGTAGCATGCTTGCTTTACTTGCAGAAGACCAGGGTTTGATCCCCTATCCTCTATGGATGACCCCATGAACCAAGCCAGAAGTGATCTTTGAGCACCGAGCCAGGAGTAAGTTGTGAACAAAGTTGGGTGTGACCCAAAAACCAAACCAAGAAAAACTGAAAATTATAGTGGGAAGTGATGTTTAATAAAGATATATCTTTTGACGCCATTTACAACTACTAATAATGATACAAGTCCATAGAATATTTAACATTTGAATCTTTTCATTTTACCCATTCTGTCCTATTTGATTCTTCAATTAGCATATAAATAAGGTTCAAAATTCTGACTGTCTCTTCACTACCGATGTGTAAGTGGAGGCACACATATTACCAGCATAATTTCATGTAACTTGATAAGTTGCCAAGTTCCACTGATAGGAACACCAACTCTGAGAATTATGCTGTTTCTAACTGTATTATACCACCTACAAGAAAAGCTATTTCCTCTTCCTTGTAAAGAAAAATGAAAGTAGACAAAACTCCCAAACACAGCCCACTTCTTTTCTCCCAACACAGTTCCATCTATTCTTTTACTTGCAAACACACAATTGAAAGACCCAGAGGCAAATCCCTCAGTTCCAAGTAATGAAAACCATCCTTTTTACAGTATTCTGGTATTACATAGCCCCACCAATCTACCCACAAGTAGTAGAGATAATGGCCTCACTCATTTCTGGACTGCTGAAGAGGATCATTTTACCTACTGAAGCACAAGGTCGCAGATAACAAACTCCATCCATAAGCTTCTTAGAGACTCAAGATTCACATCTCTTAGTACTGCCTCAGCACCTTGTATAGTAATAAAACATCATCCCTAACATCCCTAACTTGCTCCTAACAAAATTCCATTGCATTCAGCAAAGAAATGAATGAAGACATTATTACACTAGCCACTGTGGAAACTTACCTTAGAGTTGTGGTTACATTTCTCGGCTTCTTCTATTCTTTTTCTTGGGTGTGGGGGTGGGGACAAACTTGTAGGGTACCGAATGTAACCTGCCCACACGGCAGAATCTGGCAAACTCCCCGTGGCATACCCAATATGCCAAATACCAGTAACAATGATGGGTCTCATTCTCCTAGCTCTGAAAGAGCCTTGAATATCCCCTAGGACAAATGAGACGTTACTGGGGCCTGCTCGAGGCAATCGAAGAATAACAGGATGGTCGGGGGAAGGGAGTGGGGGACTGGCAGACCTGGCAATGCTCAGGAGTTAATCCTTACTCTGTACTCAGGAATTACTCCTAGTGGTGCTTGGGGGCCATATGGCATGCCAGGGATCGAACCCAGGTCAGCCACATGCACAGTAAATGCCCTACCTGCTATACTGTTGCTATGGCCCCATTTTTCTGCTCTTTCTCCCTGGTCTATTAATTAGACTTGCAGCCATTTAAAGGCAGAGCTGCTCTATCTTTCTGTATAAATCATGTACAGAACCCCAGATGGTGTCATGCTCATGAGACATGTGTGTTGCATCAATATTTGCTCATTGATTTGTTGCTCAAATACCACTACTGAGTTGTGTTTGTCTGGCAAATCATGTGATTCTAATAATTAGTGTCTGAGGTGGGAAAATGCCTTTTTTTTATTAAAAATCAGGGAGGAATGTGAAGTATTCAGAAGGACACCGGTCTAATGGAAGCACGCGGAATGCAAATACATCCCCTTAGCAAAAACTAAAACAAACAGCATAGGTAAAGATCTCCAAGAGTAACACCACTTTATTGGTTTTTACTTACACACAAGCACACACACACACATATACTAAAGGAAGTGTGCCAAGTAATAAAAGTATCTTCAACACCTCTGGGAGCCTGAGGATTCACTGTGTTTACTTGCTAGGTAGAAGCATTAACTGTTGCTCGAGAAAATGAAAAAGCACACATTCTCATGTCTACAACCACTAAGTGTTAGGAAGCCTCTTCTGGGCAAAAGTACTTGCACTAAACATGTAATTCATTAGACCCCTCGGTTGGATGAGGTGTTTTGATAAACGGAGTTTCTGATTACACTGAGGATGTGTCAGGAATCTGTTTGCTAGACCAAGCTTGGGGGATAAACAATAACAACTACCCAAGACTTAGCAAGGAGAGTAAATCCAATTAAATCTCCTACCCAATAAAGGGAAGTCTTTCTGTAGTTATCACTGAAATCTCTGGAAAAGGCATTAATTAGTTCATGTTCCCGTGTAATGAACATAATTTAATCTATCTTTGATATGATAAAGACTTTTTCAAAAAGATGGAGTCTGTGAAGCCATTTTTTATTTCACATACTGAACTGTTGAAGATGTTATAGGAGGCCAAGCCAGATGCCCACTGAATCAAGATGCAAATTTAAACCCTTGCTATGTTTTACTATCTTCTTTCTCCTTATCCAAGAGAGAGGCTCCGAGAGCATGCTGATTAACAGGAGATGTTTGAATTGTGGTTATCTGGGGTTTCATTTTATCTTCATTGAGGAAGATAACTCAATGCTACTATGAGCTCAAGCAGGCAGCTCACAGCCAAAGGCAATGATGTTGTTAATGCTTAATTGAAAACTCTTTTGAATTATTAATGATAAAATCATCATTTCTGCCTTCAGATAAATACATATTTATTTCAACTGAAGCGTGTTCAATGGGAGATTAGATTGCAATGACAAACCAGTATACACGTAAAAGGTACAAGAGACATTAGTTAATGACAATGAAGTAGCACTGTGGCACTGTAGCACTGTCCTCTCGTTGTTCGTGGATTTGCTCAAGCGGGCACCAGTAATGTCTCACAACAAATTGTGAGACTTGTTGTTACTGTTTTTGGCATACTGAACATGTCACAGGGAGCTTGCCTAGCTTTGCCAGGTGGACAAGATACTCTCGGGAGCTTGCTGGGCTCTCCGAGAGGGGCGGAGGAATCGAACCTGGGTCAGCTGCGTGCAAGGCAAACACCTTACCCGCTGTTGCTATCTCTCCAGCCTATGACAATGAAGAAGTCCTGAAAATGAAGGTATGTGTTAATACAAAGATGTTGTCCTGAAAATGAAGGTATGTGGACCCTCTTGAACTTCATCATAAGCAAAACGCTTATAATGGGTGACTTTTCCATATGTATGAGTTCCACAATAATCAGACCATGGAATCAGCTTCTTTGGCAACAGAGCTTCCTATGGGGTACTCAAGGGGCCTTGCTAGTGATATTCAACTACTGAATGTAAGGTTTCTAGGATTCTGGGGTGTCCAGAACCACCAGGGTCACCTCAGCAGGGCACAGAGACTTCCAGAACTACAGCCAGCAATGCTCAGGAGTCGATGTGTTACCAAGGATCCAACCCAGATTGGGAGCGTGCCAACATGCATGTGACAGCATGTTGGGTGCATATAGCCAGTACACCATACTAGCTTCCCAAATATTTGAGTGTTGACTTCTAATAAAACTAAAGCACATTATTCTCTAAGACTCTGCTCCCACGACCTGCCACCGAAGAGCACACCAACCTACCTTCAGAGAAGAGTTAGGCAAAAACCAGAGCAAAGGGCTAAAAAGTTAGGTGTCAGGGAATCCTACGGTGAATCCTCCTGCAAGGCATCTGCAATCATTTCATGGCTGAACGGACTGGAGGAAAGAAGAGTTCAGTGGGCCAATGGGAAGTGAAGACACTGAAATGAAACGTTCACTCACACATGTCCAAGGAATCTTTGCAAGAGAGAAGGAGTTCATAGTAAAGTGCAGAAAGAAGACAGATGGTGGGTTGGGAGGTCAGACAGGTTCTGGGAACAAGCACTGAGAGGCTTCCTGGGGTGACCAGGATCCTGGCCCACTGGGCCAGACTGCTCCAGTGGCTGGAAATATCTCCCTCTGATGCCTCACCCTGAGCAATGCTCCAAGAATGGGATATGCCAACCTTAGAGCCTGCCCACATTCACAACCCAGTGACTGGTCACTGCAGGGGTCTGGGGAACTGTCTAGGGAGCCAGTCCCGAAGGGACCAGCCAAGCCTTCACTGAAGTGTCATTCCCGCAGTCACTGTCCATGTGCTTTGCATTCCAGAAAGCCCACCCCAATGGCCCCGAACAACATGAACTAGCAGGGTGAGCAGAACACACAGGAAGATGGGTAGAGGCACAGACAGGAAGAAGAAATTCCAAACTGAATTTGCCACAGAGATGGGCACCCACAGGCTGAATAGTATACTGGAAGATAAGATTCTCACGTGGCCACAACAAAGTGGTTCCCAGTCTTCTGAGTTGCTCACTTTGGACATAAAAGCCTCTATATTCACTGTAACTCACAAAGTCCCGTAACTGCAAACTCACAGCCAAGGGGCCAGAGACATAGTACAGGAAGTAAAACCTGAATGCGGGCAACCCTAGCACAAACCCACAGCACCACATATGGTCCCCCAAGTACCACCAGGGACACTCCTAAGCACAGAGCAAGAAATAACCCCTGAGCTCTTCCAAAGATAACGCCTTCCCCGTGCCCCTCAAAAGAAGGGACAAGAAAGAGAACAAAAATACTCCCAAAACACTTAAACCTACAGCTCAACTCTTATAAAGATGGACAACAGGAATGCAGCTGAGAAGGTATTTCAGAAACCCATCGAGTCATGCACACTCACAACTGGGGCACCCCTAATTCTGATTTCTCTCTTGCCCCTATTACCAGCTGTTGATGGTCACCAAGTCCCTTCAGCTGGAGAGCTAAGAGCTCTCGCTCTCACCAGCGGCCGCCTCTGACCCATCACAAAGTCCCGTCAACTTAATTTCCAAGCACTTCTCTCATCCCTCTCCGCTCGATCGTCACACACAGCACTCCCATCATTCAGGTCTTCCTCCACTTTGGAAAAACTATTTCACTGAACTCCTGACTCAAAGGTCTTTCCATTTACCCATTTCTTCTATCCTTCATGCCATTGGACAAATCAATAATGCATCACCACCCCTACGAGCTCAAGACCTGGCCACGTCAGTCGCAAGACCCAAGAATGGCTTTTCCCCCAAGGGTGCCCACCAGGAATGAACAGAACAGATAGACTCAGCAGTCCTTCCCACACTGTACCCATAGCATCCGTTAGCTTGTCCCAGACTTCCACTAGCCTCTCAGCTCTTTGAGGAAAGAGAGCATTTTCACTCCTCTTTGAGTTCCAACAACTAACCTAATTCCCAATACATCACTGCTTATTATTCATCGGTTAGGAGACTGTATTTGTGTGTGATTTGGGAGGCCCTTCCCAGTAGTACTAGGACCAGCAGCTCAGAGGGGCAAACCTGGTTCCTAACAAGTACAAAACACAGGCTACAGCCCTTTGAGCTATTTTCCTGACCCCTGAGGACTATTTTTAAAGGAAAAAGAGGGAGCAAAAATCCAATGTATGAACAACAAAAACGATTTAAAATCCAAACTTCCACAAATACCAGAAACAAGTTACAAATACTTAGGGCAGCCTAATCTCAATGTACTCCATGTTCTTTCTAGTGGAGAAAACAAATGGCAAAGGCCCTAAATGGATTATTTTATGTGGAGTGTTTTGGGGGAGGGGCCAAGAGGGATGTGCCCGTAGGTACACAGGGCTTATGCCTGACTCTCTCTCTGAATGAATCACTTCTACTTGTGCCTGGGGAACTGCATGTGGTTCTACGGATAGAACTGGGAGTAACTACATGCTAGGAAGTGCCTTAACCCCTGTGAACTCTCTCAGATAACCAAAATGTATAATTTGGAGGTTCGAGCAGAGTTGAGGTCACACCACGCAGTCACAGTAAGTGGCTCTGTGCTCAGGGGACCATATATGATGTGAAGGATCAAACCCGGGTCAGCTGCACGCAAAGCAAGCATCTTACCCACCATACTATCTCTCTGATCCCCTTAAAGGCAAGAGTGACTCAGGTGCTGTTTCACCCTACTCAGAAAGAGAAACTGCAGCAAGTAATAAAAATGACCATCTCTGGGATGCTCAGACTGGTCCGACCTAACAGTGCCAGGCGCGTGTGTCGATTTCTCTTCCGGTTTCAGTTCCCCCCCACCACCACCACCATCACCACCAAATTTGGGAGTCTATTTTCATCCCATGTCATTCCCAGAATTAGAACACTGAAAATAGTGAGCCACGGCAACTGAAGGGAGATGGCTTCAAAATAGCAGTGGTGTTCCGAAGGAAGTTCCAGGGCCAATGAGCCGCCATGTGAGTTCTATGCCATCTAATACCATGAAATCGCTGTCAGCTTGAGTCGGTTTTGTGGGCTGGGTGCCAAAACGTAGTTACCAAGGGAGCAAAAGAGAGCCTGGGGAAAGACACAGAAAGAGACCAGGCTGGGGTCGAGGCCACGTGGGTGCCCGGCTAGCCAGACTGCCTGGCCTGAGAGTTCTGCTGGCCTGAGAGTGCTCTGGGCCAGGTCCCCCAGGGACCTTCTGGAGCTCAGGCAGGCGACAAGAGGGGCAGGAGTGGGAGAACCAATGTGGCGAAGAGCATTCTGGTGGAATCAGCAAACTCAGCCGACAACACAGACCCGGCAAAGATTCCACAGGGGGAAAAAAAAAAACCACCAAGGGCAAGAGTGGCCCAACTGCTGGGTGAGCCAGTAGTTAGAGGCAAGCCTTTTTTAAACTCAGTGGAAAAGACACACATACTGTAGGCACCAGCGTAATTACCCAAGCCACGAGGCCTGTCTGCCAAGCCGGGTTGGCTGTGGCCTCTTGACCAGTTTCATGCTGGGTTCTGCTGCTGCCGGCTTGTCCTTCTCTCCTTCCTGTCTGTGATGCTAAACAAAGGAGCCGGGGGCTGGAGCAATAGCACAGCGGGTAGGGCGTTTGCCTTGCACGCGGCTGACCCAGGTTCGATTCCCAGCATCCCATATGGTCCCCTGAGAACCGCCAGGAGTAATTCCTGAGTGCATGAGCCAGGAGTAACCCCTGTGCATTGCCGGGTGTGACCCAAAAAGCAAAAATAAATAAATAAATAAATGAAACATTTCTCTAAAAAAAAAAAAAAAAGGAGCCGGTTCGAGCTTCACATACTACAGACTCCTCAGCCGGATGGGCTCCAGCAACCGTGGCCAACAGTGCAACACCTGTGAAATGGAACCATGTGGTCTTGGTTTCAGCTGCAAGGGTTGGTTTCAAGGACTGTGTTCCCTCTTTTCCCAAAACCATGATGAGTTTTCCTAGGAAACAGACAGCAAAAGGTATCCTGCCATGGGCCCAATTTGCACTTCATCTTCTCTGTGCGTGTTCCAATAACAGGCACAGGGAGGAAGGGTTTTTAGCAGGGAGATCCCAATTTGCCTTGCTCCCAAATCACTGGGTAGGGTGGATGAATTTGGGGTTCTCTGTAAGTTTTGGAGGGGATGTGGGTTCCCCTCTCGACAACCTTACAGTCCCATTTCTGGGGCTTTGGAACTAGCAATTTGTCAACGATTTGGTGTGTCTCCCACTACACCACAGTTCTCTGCTCTAGTCCACGGACTAGAACGACACTTCAGATATAAACTGTTTAACTGAAAACTCATCTTCC
Organism: Sorex fumeus; assembly: GCF_029834395.1. Classification (NCBI taxonomy): domain Eukaryota; kingdom Metazoa; phylum Chordata; class Mammalia; order Eulipotyphla; family Soricidae; genus Sorex; species Sorex fumeus. The sequence continues at coordinate 15,353,803 of NW_026606151.1, forward strand.
TCCTGCCAGGATGTCCTCTGCCAGGACCCCCAAACTCAGGCATTGGAAGCATCCTATGTCTCTTCTTGCTTCTCATCCTATCACTAAAGCAATGTGTGGTCGGCAGAGAGAACACAGCATTTGCCTTGCTTGTCTCGAAGATGACTGCCTATGGTTCAATCTCCTGCCCCATGTACAGTTCCCTGGGCACCCGCAGGGGTGATCCCTGAGCACTGAGCCAGGAGTAAGGCCCTGAGTACAGTCATTTATGGCTGTACTAAATAAATAAACCTATGTTGTGAAACCCAGAGGCCCTTCTTTCAGATTTCCATCTGATTTCTGGGGATGTCCCTCTTCCAGACGTCAGCAAGTGCAGACTCCACCTGACTGGGTGCCCACAACAAGAAGCACGTGCCTTTTTCAGAGCCCTCAGTCCCCATTGCAAAAACCCTGAAAAGGATCCCATCCTTCCAGTATCTGGAGGCAGGGAAAATTATTCCCTTTATGACATCACCGTCAACCTTTTCAAACTGAGAATTTAAAGGGGCAGCTCCCAAGTTGGCAAAGTCACATCTCTGAGGACAAGTCAGAAACCAGCCCCGAAACAACTGATTTCATAAAGGCAAAAGCAGAAGGAACCCACCACACAGACAGAATGGTAAAACTGCAAAGCACAAACAATCCTGGATGGAGACCGACACACTGAAGCTGAATGAACACCCCCCACACATACACTGCCTCTTTTAGAAATGATGGCAGTCCACAGACAGACGGAAGGATGCTTTGTGGTACCATCAACTCTCTTCCCTGTGGCATGGGTGTGACTTCAACATCACCTTCTCCCGCAGTGACCTAGCCCAGAGGAAGCTATTTTAGGAAATCTCTTCGTCTGCAAGTCCAAGGAGAAATTTTCAAAGAATCAAGGATCGAATTCCCAAAGAAATAGAGGACCGCTCAGCTCCCAGAGAGAAAGAAGGCTTCAGTCTATGCCAAGATGTTCCCAACGTCCTTTTCTTCCCCATCTCCAAGGAGAAGTTTCCGATAGGACAGTGTTGCTCACAGATCCTCAGGGTACCAATCAACAACCCAAAAACCCAAGGGCAGCTGTAAGAACACAGGCCACAGAGGCAACTTCTCAGAATCAAATCCTTTTTTTAGCCCCGGCCTGAGTCGATTACTCAGACTCTGAAGCCTTCACCCCCCACCGCCGCCGCCGCCGCCACCAGCCCGCTCCAGCCCACTTGCATTTTCCTTAGGCTGACTGACTCTAGGAAAACAAGTGTTGCTTTATGCTGGGCTCCCTGGAATGAGATCAGTTCTAGTTTCAAATTCCCTTTCTGAACCACCCCAAGGCCACAGACCCTGTAAAAATCCCAGCTGCTCAGTGGCGCAAGAAGACCCGAGCTCCAAAGAGAACACAGGACTTGAGCGGGCATCAGCAAATGCCTCCTAAATCAGCCAGGCACGCTGGGCGGGAACCCAGGTGTAAACAGCCCCGTTCAACTCCTCCTCCCGGGCAGCTCTGCCAAGGCTAGGCGGCAGGACCGTGCTCAGCAGTGATTTTCTCAAACTGGCACCATCTGTGCCAGCCAGACGTGCTGACAGCGCAGGCTGTGTAGACCATTACTAATCTCCCAGGGTCCGCGTGCGGGGTCAGGGCTACAGGCAGGGGGCCGATAGATTTCAAAGGCTGGCCCTCTGCTCCCTGCCAGCCAATCCATCTAGGTGGGAAAGCAAGACCAGTTTTAGTCCAGCGGATTTTCAATTTCCAAGAAAATGTTTGTGTTTCAGGCTTTGTGTGTGTGTGTGTGTGGGGGGGGGGGGGGGGGGGAGCTAGCCTGCACATTTGGCATCAGGGACCCAAAACACAAACAGTTGAGATCTTCAGAGCAGAAGGCTTCACCACGGATTTTCAGAAATAGACCAGGAGAACTCAACTGCCTTGAAGGTAGCCCAGAGGACAACAGAGGGATCAAGAATCCAACCCAATGAGGCTGGAGCGGTAGCACAGCAGGTAGGGCGTTTGCCTTGCATGAGGCTGACCTGGGTTCAATTCCCAGCATCCCATATGGTCCCCTGAGCACTACCAGGAGTAATTCCTGAGTGCAAAGCCAGGAGTAAGCCCTGTGCATCACTTGGGTGTGACCCAAAAAGCAAAAAAAAAAAAAAAAAAAAAAAAAGAAGAAGCAGCCAGCCCAAGGGGCTGGGGAGATGGCCAAAGATCTGGAACATACATTTGCCCTGCAAGAATCCCAGGTTTGATCCCCCAAATCAGTGGCAGCTGCAAGAACATAGGCCAAGGAGACAACCTTCAAGAATCAAATTCTATAAATTCTATTTTTAGCCCCCGGTTAAGTTTGATTACTCAGCATCACATGTTTCCCATAGCACTGACAGGAGTAGAGTGGGGTGGGGTGGGCGGGGAGGGGGTGGGAGGGAAGGCAAGGAACAGGGGAGAAGGTAGACACAGCAGTGCAGAGACATAGCACAGCAGGTAAGGCACTTCCCTCGCATGCTCCTGACCTGGGATCACCCCAAAGCCTGCCGGGAGTAATCCCTGAGCACAGCACCATGAGGAAGTCTCAAGCACTGCCAGGAGTTGACCCCCTCCACTCCTGACCTCCCCTCCCCCAAAAAATCCCAACTCAACTTGCAAAGTTTCTCTGAGTTAAATTGGCAATAGAAACTGTCAATAGAATAAATAGAAGCTGTTCTACTGCGATCATATTTTGATTATTGTTGTTATTTTTTTTCTTTTGGGGTCATACCTGGCAATGCTTAGGGGTTCCTCCTGGCTCTGGCTCTGCACTCAGGAATTACTCCTGGCAGTGCTCGGGGTACCCTAAGGGATGCCAGGGATTGAACCCAGATCAGCCACATGCAAGGCAAATGCTCTATCCGCTGTACTATCACTCTGGCCCCTGCAGTCATATTTTGTGAGCATGGCATTGGAACTGTTGTGAATACCAACTTAGCATCACTCACTGACTTCAGAGTTGAGACATGAATGGAGACTGCAAGCCTGTCCCCCCCACCAACTGGCAACCAAGAGTTCAGTAAATGTCTCCTTGTGTGCCAGGGCCTGGTGTCCCTTACAGAACCCTTATGGTGTCCCATTTCTTTCACAGAGAAATTAGGAACCCAGCCATACCATGGCTCGTCAAGACCTAGAGCCCCCTCCCTGCAAAACAGAAGGATACCCATTCTGACTCCACTGGGCTGCTTGGCTAGTCCGGACTTATTTCAGGCTTGTTGAAGTCATTCAAAGACCTTTATAAATTATCAATATAATTCTTCACTCATCAAAACCAACTGGTGTTACCATTTCTTCAGAACCTGTCTCTTATTCTAGACATTCAAGTTAAAGGATGACTCAATCTGATAGTCAAAAACACCCAACAGCCGCAAACTCAAGACATCACCCCAAGCGCCCAAGAAGCTAGCCCTTCTGTTGACAATAATTAAAGGTTTAAAGACATTTCAAGATAAGTGACTTCATCTTCTCAGTCTTGCTTAGATATCAGTTTCGCCACTACAGGGAGGTGGAAATCGGGCATAGGGGGTGACGTTCGAGGGGAGTTTGTGGGCGAAAAGGTAATGAATAATTCCTGGAGCCCAGATCATGTTCCTTGTAAAACTCCGGGCTTGTTAAGAAGCGAACTGGGAGGTTGGCATCTCTGAGGCTGCCACGTTGGCACAGCGAGAGGGGCAAGTTTGCGGCAGAGTGAGAGAGACAGGTTTGCATGAGTTCATATTGAGTAATTTCTTCTCCTGGTTTTTCCAAGCTCCAGGCAACTATACAAAACTCCAGGCTAACCTCGTTCCTGGCGCACCTTTGCCTCCCAACTCCTCCCCCTCTCAAGGGTGGTGCTGATTTATCTAAAAAGAAATCATGCAATCACTCTGATCTGCTTAAAGCACTCGGTGTCAAAGATGCCAGGAGCTCATCTCCATCACATCTGATTGGTGAAAAAGGTGAAAAACCAACCCAAGGCAGCCAATGATCAGCCTATGGGGAGAACCAACTTGATGTCCAGGAGGCCTTTTCTCACCCACCCAGGGACCCCAGAGACCTTTTCTCGCCCACCCTGGGACCCCTAGGGGAGTGGCAAGGTGTTGTACTGAAGATTTCATTCTAGTTTAGGAAACTGCACTTTCAGACTCCAGAGTGACTTTCTTAGGGACTTACAAGAGTAAGACTTGGTAACCCTTGGTCACACCTTTCAGCTTTTTTGTCTGGTGCGTTGACTAGTTAGCTTTGCGGATCTTCCCAGGGATGTCCTAACTCCCGCTTCCAAGGCTATATCTTGGTGGGCCTCAAGAAGCCACGCTGGGGCTAGAATGATAGCACAGCGGGTAGGGCATTTGCCTTGCATGCGGCCGACCTGGGTTCCATTTCCAGCATCCCATATGGTCCCACAAGCACCACCAGGAGTAATTCCTGAGTGCAGAGCCAGGAGGAACCCCTGAGCATCACCAGGTGTGACCCCCCAAAAAAGCTAAAAAAAACAGAAGCCACACTGTCTCAGGCCCTGTCCCTAGCAGGTCTGTTTTCCAGACCACTGCACTATTCTCCCCAATTCCACACTTCTCTTTCCTTTGGCCCATGCAGCCATGCTCAGGGGCTACTCTTGACGGTGATGCTTTGGAACTGCTTCCAGCGGGACCCAGTCAAGGCTGGGGATATCAAAGCAGGGTTGCCTGCACTCAAAACAAGTGCTCTCTTGCTCTCGCTGTGTCTCTCCCCACACACTGGGCTCCTAAAGTACCACCTTATGATGTAGTCTCTCACCTCCATCCACTCCCAAGGCTAGGTACTTGGCTCGTGGTGGTTCTAGACGCCAGCACCTCCCTCGCCCAACCAAAACAGCCCAGCACCCAGCTTCGTGTCTCTGTCTGATTCTGCAGGAGCCAGAGATAAGAATCTAGACAGCAGCTTTCATGGCGCTGGGCCCGTAACTTGTCTAAACCACCAACCGACAGACACAAACTCTGCCTCAAAGCACCAAAGGTGCACACGGCATAGCAATCAGGGCATGAGCCCTGGCCACTCACAGCCCATAGAGGAGCAGCCAGGGGGATGAGCACCAGACGGGCTGCTGAGATGTTTTCCCGGAAAAACTGGAAAACACCTGCGTCAAGCAAGCAGGTGGCAGCGTTAGGGCAAACCTAAGACCATGGAACTCCAAAGACCATGACAGCCAAATGCTAAGAGGAGCTACTAAGAAATCCAGGGTTCCTCGGCCATCTCATCCTCTTCCCCCCGCCTCCCAAAGAGTGACAAAAAAGCAGGAGGCTGACTCCCTCTCCTTTCACTGGCCATCCTGACAAGGTGCCCAACCAACAGCACCTTGAATTTTGCCTCTTTTCCTTTCCTAAAGGATCTGAGTTTATTTTGCAAGCCTATTGCAGAAAGGTAAGGATGGGTTTGCTTTTTCCTCTCCCTTTGTGGCTGTCCTTGTTGGGACCTCCAGAGGCCACAGACCTATTGCAGCATGTAAGTATTCAAGTATCTGTTTGCTGTGCTCTGCGTGTGTGTGTGTGTGTGTGTGTGTGTGTGTGTGTGTGTGTGTCGGGGGTGCGGGTGGGGTAATATGGTGGGACTGTGGAACCACAGGGGATCACACTTAGTCCTGCTGGACAGGCCATCCTCTGAACAGCAGACATTCTTGGGCTCTGGTTTCCATCTTTTAACATTCATCAATTCCGTTACTAATTACAAATAGTATTAAAGTATAAAAGCTCAGGACAGGAAAGATAGTGCCAGGGTGCAGCTGTTTGCCTGGCATGCAGCACATGCGGGTTCCATCCCCAATATCACATGCTCCCCAAAAACATTGCTCAGAATGAGAAGAGTCAGAAGTAGCCCCTAAGTATCAGTGGATGTGACCCACAGATCACCCCCCACACACCCAATAAATATTTAGACCGCAGAGAGACAGGAGAGCAGGTAAAGCACTTGTCTTTCATGCCCCCAACCCAGGTTCAATTCCCACATGGTTGCCCAAGATCACCAGAAGTAAAAAAAATGCTAAGCCCAGAGCCAAGAATAAGCTGTGAATACAACCAGGTGTGGTCCCCAAACCAAACCAAGAATAATAATAAATATTGAAGAATAAATTCGAAAAGCTTATTCTGTATGTGGAGCTTTGAAAATGCACAATTCTTCTGTTGGGAGCTGGGGAAAGGGCTCATTTCTCACAATTAAAAGAGGACAAAGAAGACATTATTCTCTGCCTGTCCTCACCAATCTGATTTTTCCAGAAGATACCTGCAGAGTGTGCTCAGAAATGCTAGCCAACATGAAGCCTGGGCCAGCCTCTGAACCCCGGGAGGGTCCTGGGACCCCCATCTCTGTCTTCCCCACCAGGCCATGACACACTGAACCCTAACTCCTTCCAATACTGACAAAACACTCCACACTTGGTTCAGCAAAGGCAGGGAGAGAGTCCAAACTCAAACCAAAATTTGGTTCAAATCAGATGTTGGTGTAATATTAAAAACCTGTTAAGAGTGATCAAAGGAACTGGGATGAAACACTCTGGCCATTTTCCCTTCATGAACCATTAGCATCTGCCCCGGGGCTGCCTCTGTGACAAAGGGAGATGGTCTGCCCCAGGCTCTGCTTGCAGGAACTGGGAACCAGATTTCAGTAACAGCCCAAATCTGATTTTAAAAACACCAGAAAGTTTCCGTGACCATTTGAAAAAAAAAATTGGATTTTTTAAATTTATCTTAGTTTTGCAACTAAGTTACAATACAGTTTTAAAAAACACTCATTATATTTGCCTCTCATATATACTGTTCTCAATGTTAATATCTGTGGACATAATAGTACATTATATAGACATACCACAATATAACTACTATGTAATAATACATTCTACTGTGTTTTCTACATAATCACCATTTTTTCACAATGGTTCTATAAGATCATCTTCAAAGCCTCATATTTGATTTAAGGAAACCAGTTCAGAGTCCCCAAAGGAAAAAAATTGGGGTAACTGGTTACCTCCAAAGAAACTTTTACTGTAACATGGGGAGGATCACAGAAAAAAGTATGAGAAGCTAATCAAAATGGCAAAGACGTGGATCTAGAGAGATAGCACAGCGCGTAGGGTGTTCGCCTTGCACACGGCTGACCCGGGTTCGATTCCCAGAATCCCCTATGGCCCCCTGAGCACCACCAGGAGTAATTCCTGAGTGCAGAGCCAGGAGTAACCCCTGTACATCGCCGGGTGTGATCCCCGCCCCCAACCAAAATAAAAAGCAAAATTAAAAAAATGGCAAAGACGTTCTTTCTGCTGCATTGGAGAATTATGAGCAAAATGCCAACCTGTTGAAGTGAAAGACTCGCAAAGCTCTGATTTCTATCACACAATCCAGAAACCACCAGCTCATCATTGAACCAAATCAAAAATGATTCTAATGGGGCTGATTCACAGAGCTGGCACCGCACTTAGTGGCAGTATAGCTGTGTGTTGTAATACAACATATTTAAGGTGCTGACGCACAGTCTCTGCCCATAAATATTTGTTTTAATATTTTTTTTTCCAAAGGCCCCATCTATTTTCCCAACTACACGCACAGTTCAATAAACAGGGCAATAAATAAAGGCTGACTTTTAAAAGAAGGCTCAGGACTACATGCCATTTTTAGACCTTTATTGATCATGTCAGAACATGTCATCTTTCTACTCCCGACTGCAGAGTAAACAGTCTACTTTCTGCTTTGCTTCGTAGGATGTTTTTAAATATTCGTTTTGAAATTCACAGAGCCTAAGAAGCAACTGGAAAATCTTCCCATCGCCAATTGGGAGGCCAAAGCACAGAGAGTTAAGTGACAGCCTCCAAAAATCACAGAGCTAGAAACCAATCAGGTTTGATCAGGTAAACTGAAGAAGTCATAGCAACAATGTATTTAAAAAAAATCACCAATTCCGGGGTTTTTGATATAGCAATAAACCATAAACAATCCAGGGTTTCCTTTAAGACTATCTGACTGATTCAATTTTAAAAAAAAATTTAATGATCACAATCATTTAATGGGTTGTCTGAATGTTTTTATAACCACCTTTCAAAAACAAAGCACATGTTGAAACGAACTGGACCACCCAAGACAAAAATCTAGTTATGTTATTTAATGTTTATTTGGTTTGTTTCTAAATGTGTAGTTTAGTGGCAAAGTCATAAAGTAAAGAATTAATGATAATCGATACCAGATCTGCAGCCAGGGAACTCTTTCTGAGTTTAAAGAGTTTAATGAAGTCAACCAAAAAAAAAGTATTCTCAAAATGAAAAACCTGTGTAGCACTTAAAAAAACAAGTTATCTGATATATTCTGAAAGCAGAATAACCCAAGCACCCAAATCTATTCCCTAAAAAGACAGTCCCCAAAGGGGAAAAAGAGACAGAGGTAGCTTCTGAGATTTATGAAAGGTAGCATCTGAGATTAGTGCCAGGAAAGAATATGCTTTTTTTTTTTTTGGCTCTTCTGGAATCAAAACCCTGTCACCAATGTAGGTTCCAAAGTGAAGCAGAAACTGAAAAGCACACAGAAAAAACAAGGATGGATTGACTTACCTAAACTTGCAGATGGCTCACATTCCTGAGGAATGCTCATAATTTATTTGGAACTCATAATACAGCTTCTCATAGAAATTAATATCAGAGCAATAAGAGGTAAGGATTAGGTTTCCAGACCAGCCTACAGGAACATCGTTTTTTAATTTCATTTAGACCCAACGCAATAAAAACGAGTCATTTCTGGAATATAAGCCCTGAAGAGTAGAGGGACTGGTGCAGGAAAGGGCCAGTAAGCAGCCCTGTAGGGACAAAGAAGGGGACTGCTTCTTTTTTTCTTCTTTTTTTTTATTGAACCACCAATAAAGGTGGAGTAGGGTGGGTTGAGTTTCCCTCCCCATCCCATGCAGAATCCCGGCAGCTGAAGACCTCCAGTTCCAGCCAAAGCCATGCTTAAGACCACTCTCCACACGTTCAGACGAGCCTCACGCATGAAGGAACCAGCAGAGGAACCCACGTGTGTGGGACCCGGGGCTGAGATTTCCAAGCCTGCTCAGATTGGGACTGGGCCTCCTCCACCCAGATCCCCCATCTTCCAGTAACTAGGCATTACACCCACCAACTGCCCCTGGCACTGTGCTGTCCAATCAACAGCCAAGACCCAGGGACTATAAAACTCAGCTCCCGAAAGTATGTGGCTGCATTCACGGTCGCGCAGACTCTCTTTGTCTAGTTCTCACTCTTGGAGAACCTGCCAGGCTACCTAATGTATCCTGCCTGCACGGCAGAGTCTGGCAAGCTACCCATGGCGTATTGGAAAAACCAGTAACAATGATGGGTCTCATTCTCCTGACCCTGAAAGAGCCTCAAATGTAGCACTTTCTAAAATCTCAGGGCTAGGCCAAAGGAGACGTTACTGGTGCCTGCTCGAGGAAATCAATGAACAACAGGATGACAGTGATACAGTGACAGTGAACCACCATGAGCTACAGTCAAAAAACTTTCATGTTTGAGTTTCAGTCATATGCAGATCGAACACCTTCCACCAGTGCATATTTTCCACCACCAATGTCCCCAGTATCCGTTCCCCCACACCCCAACCCTCCCCCTGCCTCTATGGCAGACAGTTTCCCTCTTACTCTCTCTCTACTTATGGGTATTATGGTTTGCAATACAGATACTGAGAGGCCATCACGATTGGTCCTTTATCTCCTTTCAGCACACACCTCTCATCCCAATCCATCCCTCCAACCATCACTGACTTGGTAATCCCTTCCCTATCCCAGCTGCCTTCTTGCCCAGCTCATGAGCCAGACTTTCAATCATGGGGCAGTCTTCCTGACCCTTGTTCTTATTGTCTTTCGGTGTGAGTCTCACATTATGATGTTTGATATTCCAACAAGTGAGTGCAGTCATGCTATGTCTGTCCCTCTCTTTCTGACTCATTTCACTTAGCATGATACTCTCCATGACCATCCACTTATAAGCAAATTCATGACTTCATCTTTCCTAATAGCTGCATAATATTCCATTGTATAGATGTACCGAAGTTTATTTAATCAGTCGTCCATTCTCAGGCATTCAGGTTATTTTCAGGTTCTGGCAATTGTGAAGAGTGCTGCGACGAACATTCAGGTACAAATGTCATTTCTACTGTGTTTTTTTAAGAGGCTGCTTTCATCCACCTTCTAATCTGGAGCCTCAAACATTCAGCTGCAAGAATGGAGAGTCATCACTCAGAACTGGGCACTTGGGTGTCCTCTCCCTTCTGATCTTCCCTCTCTGCACTCCCCTGCTTCTTCAATACTCTAGGGAGAAGAGAAGCTATCTTTCCTCCTTGGGAGGCAGGGGCCCCGGTGTGGAAGCCAGAGGTGGACACCAGGGAAGGTGGGCAGTCTTGAGCACTGAGCTGGGCCACAGCATGGCCCTCGCTGGATTTAGTTCCCTGCTGAAAACTCAACTTCGATGGCAAAGGAGGTGATTTCCCATAGCCTCTAGCCATGATGTGCCAGTCTCCTCGTGCTTTCTCTGTGCACGGCCCTCTCCCCTGACTTGTGCTTTACAGGGGTAGTTGGGGGCCCCCAAGCAGGACTCACAAACTATGTGATAGTCCTCTGGCTTATTCTGCTTCCAATGATCAGTGGGCTAATGTTGGTTCAATACTCAGAGGGTTTCCCTTCTCCCTAAGGGGCTGGTATTGCAATTCCCCCTTCCTGGACCTCCCACAGGCTATAAAGTCTGGGACCTCCCTCTCCATCAAACTTGAGTTCTTATCAGGAAATTAAATCTAGCAAAGGCCACGGCCTGGCCCAGCCCGGTGCTCAAGACTGCTGCCTTCACTGGGGCGTACCTCAGGCTTCCACCCTGGGACCCCTGCCTCCCAGGATGAAAAGGCAAGTCAAGGCATACACAAAGGGGCTGCCTTGCTGGAGAAGAAACTCTCCAGTGACTGCGGTCCCCCACGGCCCTGCATTCCCAGGCCACCCCAGCTGTTCCACCGCATGCCACTGAGCGGGGCTGGGCAGTGCTGTGCAGAGTGAATGGGACAGCAGTACCCAGTCCCACACCCACCAGCCACCCCTGGGGTTCCTGTAGCTCCAGCAAATCTCCAGATCATGAGGGAACCAGTGACGTGTCCCAGGAAAAGCACCGGGGAGCATGAGAGCTCAGGTTTCTTTCTCCTTTTTTTTTCTTTTTGGGTCACACTCAGCGATGCTCAGGGGTTACTCCTGGCTTTTCACTCAGGAGTTATTCCTAGCGGTGCTCAGGGGAACATATGGGATGCTGGGAATCGAACCTGGGTTGGCCGCATGCAAAGCAAATGCCCTACCCACTGCACTATTGCTCCAGCCCCGGTTTCCGTCTCTTAATCTGCCTATTCATCTCAGGAGAAGGGGCAAACAGCTCCCTTCCTGGGAGTCAATTTCCTCATCTGTGAAATAAAAAACAAAAAAGTACCAGTTTCTAGCCCCGAATTCCCACTGATGTGGAAAGGCAGAAAGAGGCCTTCTTTGGCCCCATCCGTTTGCCTCCATGTCTTATACAGGACCAACACACACACACACACACATGCACACACACACAGGACGAACACACACACACAGGACGAACACACACACACAGACACACACACAGGACCAACACACATACACACACAGGACCAACACACACAGGACCCACACACACACACACACACACACACACACACACACACACCCCACCCTGCACAGCCCCAGAAAACCACTTAAAACAGTGAATACAGTGGTATGAGCAATGAACCAACATGCAGCACTGTTAGGGTCCCAACAACCCCCCCAAACAAGTAAGTCCATGCAGTAGAGAACCATTCACTCTCTCCTCAGAGGAGGAGGAAGCAAGTCTCCCCCAAATACAAGCACCAACCCCAAAGGTTGTTATTAGGTGGGGGATGGATATGGCTCTGCAGTAGAGCCCTGCGGCCCTGGATTCTATTCCTGGCACCTCAACTCTTGGCTGTGGGGGCATTAAAGTCGTGAGAATTTCACATTTATCCTCAGAAGATTCAACCCTAGGGGCACTGCGATCCCCAGAAAATAACCTTACTCCAGCTTGCAAAATCACTTAATAGAATGACAGCAGTGTGTGTGTGTGTGAGAGAGAGAGAGAGAGAGAAAGAGAGAGAGAGACAGACAGACAGACAGACAGACAAAGAGGGAGGGAGATAGAGAGAGAGAACTGTAGTCCTACCTGGGTCAAGGTCATATCTTTCTGTGTTCTTTTCCTTCCTAGGAAGACTCCCAGTATCCCTGCGGCGAGGAAAAAGCCCTTCTCCATATTAGGGACACATTTAACAAGGTGACTCAATCCCTGTGAAGCAATAAAAACGCAAAGCCTGAGGTGAGGCCTTCTGAGGCATACCTGTTCCGCCAAGGAGTCGCTTCTTTTCCAGGGTGGCTGGAACTCTGGAATGCCCTCTCCCTAAAGCACTCTCACAAGCCAGTTTTCATCTTTCCTCATTCTGTCTTCAACCTTTCGCTTGAATATTCTGCCTTCACCTAAATTCAAAACTTCCTACCCAAATATAAGGCCTTGTGTTCTGTGTGTGTGACTTTGGCTGCGTTGCTGGATTTATTCCCTCCTTAAAGCCCTTTCAGAGCCAGAAAGCGGGGTGGGAGGACCACACTTATTTTTTTTTCCTCTTTTTTCCAACCCTACGTGTGTAAAAACTCATCTAATTGGAACAATTCCTTTCCAATCCAAGGGAAAGGGACAGTTGGCCAAGCAGAGTAGCAGAGTCCTAGCAATTTGGGCAGAGAGAGAGAAAAGCACTCCACAAGAAGGGCCTCCAACTTGGTCAAACTCCGAAAATGCACTCAACGGAAAATTGAACTCCGTCTGGAGAAGCACTTGGGCCGGCAAAGGGATTATTACAAGCCCCGTCAACACGGGCCTCACACCTCCTCACTTCATTTCCTCAACCTGAAGCAACTTCCCCCATCTCACTCAGCAGCCTATTAGCCTCTCAGCTCCTGAAGCTAAAGGCCCCAAAGATACAAGCTCTCCAATGAGGTCGATTCTGAATAGCATTCCCCAGGAGAGGGCTACTTCCAAATAGTCAAAGGAGCCCTGATGTCTCAAACTTGGTACAGTTATGCCCTCACCACCTCCCATCTGCTCTCTCCAATGCAAACCATCATCCACCCCTCCTTGACAGTAACAAGTGGGGGAAGAGGGAAAAGGATTATAGGAATGATAAGACCTATGGTGCTGAAATCTGGAATTCCCTTTTTTTTTTTTTGCTTTTTGGGTCACAACCGGTGATGCACAGGGGTTACTCTTGGTTCTGCACTGAGGAATTACTCCTGGCAGTGCTCAGGGGACCATATGGGATGCTGAGAATCGAACCCAGCCCTCTCCTGGGGAACATCCTCCCCATTGTGCTATCGCTCCAGTCCCTGAAATTCACTTTTGAATTCACTCACTGACTCTGAAAATTAGGTAAGATATGTTTCTCTTCTATAAAATAACTTTCAATTAGGCTGTGTGGACACGATACCATGCAATGCTCAACAGTCTTCTTTCAATAAAGAAAGATGAGATAAGCAAAAAAAGTATGAGGGGCCGAGGACTGAAGTTATGTGCTGGTCTCTATAATTTTCATTTAGAAACCATCTTTTCCACGCTCAGGAGGATTGTTCCAATATACATGTACGGTAGCTCAATTCTTAGAATAGCATCTATTCCTGCCTATATAAAGAGGACATTGCACTAGGAAGTCATTCGCCAATGCAAATATCAATGGCACTGAGTTACTTTTGAATCCTCCCATGAACTTCATATTCCAAACTAGCTCAAATAACACTTTTATTCTAGTTGATTCGGTTTTAACATTGATGGTGGATTAAAAAAAAATCCAAGAACTGGAGGTTAGGGAGGACTTAGTGCTGAATATGGAAAGGTCTATAACAGTGAAGCGAATTAACAGTACAGAAACATCAAGTTCTACAGATATTTAAAACAAGCAGAAACAATATTCTGGTCAATGACAGTAACAAGTCTCATGCAAGTAAACAGATAATTTTTCAGTGAGAAACAAAACACAACATAACCCCTTTATGCTTGAAAAGTACATTCACCTCTCCTTAACATCATTTTGGGGGGTCTTCATAAATTGATTGGTCAGACACTGATATATGTTTCTTCGACTATGGCTTCAAATTCCATTTTATTTTTTGGATGATTTACTTTCATGTTTCTGAAAGGGATAGTAAAAATTTTACTGCTGTTCTAATCAAAAAGTCTCAGTACTGAAATTCCAACTTTTAGCACGATGACTTCAATTATATTTCCCATTATTGTGAACTGTGAAATTCTAGGCTGCCATAATGAAGCAAATCTTTAATGTGAAGGAATTTAAAAATAAAAATCATCACCATTCTTTATTTGTCAAAAAAATTAAAGAAAATTTTGGACAAAAGCTTTTGCTTTGGTTTCCAGGTATAAGGGCATAATGGAAACAATACATTTATTAGCTTTTAAATCTCCAAAACTGAGTCCAGAGAGTATTGCAGTTAATGCAGTTTCCTTGCATGTGACTGGCCTTAATTCAATACCAGGAATTGCATATTGTGCCCTGAAAACTGCCAGGAATGATTACTGAGCCCAACTACCCTCACCCCCCAACCTCAAGTACCAATAATAATAAAACTAACCTCAAAGACTCTGCTCAGAAATCAGGGTGCCTGCCTTCGTGTACAAGGCCCCAGGTCTGGATCCTGGCCCTGCACGATCTCTGAGGCCTGCTGTGTGTGGCTCGGTTGGACTCGAACATTGCTAGACCCCAGAAAGCACTGAGCCATCCCACCTGGTCAGCAAAAACCACCAGGGGTGGCCCTTGGACACTGCTTGGAAAATACCCTCCCTGGGTTCCCCCAGGCATGAACAAAATGAAGTTTCCAAAATCCATGCTTCAGATGATTATACTTTACCTTCACAATAGTCTCACCTAGTGAAACAAACAATTTTTGAAACTCTTTTATGAAGATGTGAACATTAGAGTAACCAGAGAGTCTTTAAATGTTCCCGGGGTTATCAAATTAGGTTTGCTAGATCTGAGAAGGTGCAAAATATAAACTCTCCTTTAATTCAACATATGAAAAGTACATGCAACCATGTGCTTAATTGATTGAGAAGAATATTGTCTGTGTGGAGGCTGAAAGAATCGGGCTAGGGTCCTTCTGTTAACTTGGATTCCAAAAGAGAAACACCCTTTCTGCTGAGACCTAGATCACAAGAAATACTCCACTAGAGTCCCAGGGTTCCATAGCAGAAATTTTTCAGTATATCCAAAAATTATTTTCTTGAATAACTCAATCATTTGAGAAGAGAATAATGAAACCACTATCATTTGTATCATGCATGGTCACATCTGGTATGTCACAGTATATATCATCACATCTATGATGTATTTTTTTTTTTTTTTATCTTTTTTTTTTTTTTTTTTTTTTATTTTTTATTAGTGAAACAACATGAGGTACAGTTATAGATTTACAAATTTTGTGCTTGGATCTCGGTCATACCACGATCAAATACCCATCCCTCCACCAGTGCCCATTTTCCACCACCAGGATAATATCCCTCCCCCCCATCCTCCCATCCCCCCATCCCCCCCTGCCACTGTGGCAGGGCATTCCCCCCTGTTCTCTCTCTCCTCCTGGGCGCTGTGATCAGCCAAAGAGGCATTGAGTGGCGAACATGTTCAGTCCAGTCTACTTTCAACCTGCATCTCCCCTCCTGGGAGGATCCTCCAAACACCCTCCACTTGGCGTTCCCCTCTCCATCTGAATTGTCCTTTCCCCTAGAATACCCAGCTGGCCTCTAAGTTATGGAGTAATTCTCCTGGTGTTGTGGGTATTAATCTCATATTTTATTATTTTATATCCCCCAGATGAATGCTATCTTTCTATGTCTATCCCTCTCTTTCTGACTCATTTCGCTTAGCATGATACTTTCCATATTGTACCACTTGTATGTAAAGTTCGTGATTTCATCTCTTTTAAGAGCCACATAGTACTCCATTGTGTAGATGTACCAAAGTTTCTTTAACCAGTCATCTGTTCTTGGGCACTCAGGTCTCTTCCAGTTTCTGGCTACTGTAAAGAGTGCTGCAATGAACAAACAAGTGCAGATGTCCCTTCGGCTACACGTTTTTGCCTCTCTGGGATATATTCCCAGGAGTGGTATCGCTGGGTCAAATGGGAGCTCAATTTCTAATTTTTTGAGGAACGTCCATACTGTTTTCCAGAAGGGCTGAACCAGTGGACATTCCCACCAACAGTGAAGGAGTGTCCCTTTCTCGCCACATCCGCGCCAGCAACGGTTGCTTTTGTTCTTTTGAATGTGGGCCAGTCTCTGAGGTGTGAGATGATATCTCATTGTGGTTTTGATCTGCATCTCCCTGATGATTAATGATGTAGAGCATTTTCTCATGTGCTTTTTTGCCATTCGGATTTCTTCTTTGAGAAAGTTTCTGTTCATTTCATTGCCCCATTTTTTGATGGGGTTGGATGTTTTCTTCTTGTGGAGTTCTACCAGTATTTTGTATATCCTTGATATCAACCCCTTGTCAGATGTGTATTCGGCGAATATTCTTTCCCATTCTGTAGACTGTCTTTGTACCTTGGTAACTGTTTCTTTGGAGGTACAGAAGCTTCTTAGTTTAAGATAGTCCCATTTATCTATCTCTGTTTTCACTTGCTCAGCCAGTGGCGTGTCATCTTTGAACATACCATTAGCCTCAATGTCATGGAGGGTTTTGCCAACTTTGTCTTCAATGTATCTTATGGTTTCTGGTCTGATATTGAGGTCTTTAATCCATTTTGATCTTACCTTTGTACATGGTGTTAGGCAGAATTCTGAGCCCATTTTTTTGCATGTAGCCGTCCAGTGATGCCAGCACAATTTGTTAAAGAGGCTTTCCTTACTCCACTTCACATTTCTTGCACCTTTATCAAAGATTAGATGATCATATGATTGGGGGGTGATGTCAGTGTATTCAACTCTGTTCCATTGGTCTGCAGTTCTGCCTTTGTTCCAGTACCATGCTGTTTTGATTATTACCGCTTTGTAGTAAAGTTTGAAGTTCGGGAGGTTGAACAGTAGCAGAGAGGGTACTGAAGCACATCTTCTGACTTCTCTGCTGGTGAACATGCACCCAATCACCGCCCACTTCCCTCCCCCTACCCCAACTCTCCCTTGCTGTGGGTTGAGATCTTCGCCTATAGCACAAGAACAGAAGGAAAGAAGAAGATCATGTTCGACTAGAAGCCCATGAACCTACCAGCTCCACTTCTAGCACTGACCTTCCCTGCTATGCCTGGGCCACAAGGATTTGGAGGAAGAGAAGGAATTGAAGGGACATGACGATGCAAACTCTAACACAGAAATTAAGGCCTCATGAGACCAGGGGACCTCTAGGACACTCAGCCCAGGAAATGATACATCGCTGATAGAGGGAAGCCTTGAATGACTTGGCCAATCGAGTGACTGACAGCAAGGGAAGTGCCCAAGAGCCCAGGAACAATCTAGCCCCCAGAAGGCCTTGGTGCAGTTACCAGTGATCACAATGAGACCAAGCAAAGGTAGGGGTCAATAGTAGACACAGGGCCAGGAATATTATCACATCATTGGTACCCTGTTTTATGAGCTGGGGGAGAAGGAAGCTGGAATAGAGAAGGGATCACTAAAACAATGATGGTTGGAGGGATCAGTCAGGATGGGAGATGTGTGCTGAAAGTAGATAAAGGACCAAACGTGATAACCTCTCAGTATCTGTATTGCAAACCATAATGCCCCAAAGTAGAGAGAGAGTAAAGGAGGCAAGGGGAGGGTTGAAAAGGGGGGTATACGGAGGATATTGGTGGTAGAGAATGTGCATTGGTGAAAGGATGGATGTTTGATCATTGTATGATTGAAATTAGGATCACCCAAAGAGGAATCAAAAGAGTATCACACTTGGAGTATTACGCTTCACTAAAGTGAGAGAAGTGAGAAAAAGAGAGAAGTGAGAGAAGGAATCTGGAAATCCGACCACTGTAGATAATTGAAGATCAGGGACACTGTGTCGTTTGCCAAGGTGTTGAAAATCAAATGGGCTGAACACGTAATGTGATTTAGAGATAAACACTGGACTAGAGTTGTTACCGACTGGATTCCACAAGACATCAAAAGAACAAGTGGCCACCCACCTACGAGATGGTTAGACTTCTTCGTCAAGACTCTGAACAAACGATTTGAGGCTCTTCATGTTCCTGGAGCGAGGAGATGCCATTGGGCTACACTAGGACACGACAGACGGATGAAGACATTACTAGCGACCACTCGAGCAAATCGAAGATCAACAGGATGACAAGTGATACAAGTGATACAAGTGCTGATTGAAACTCAAACATGAAAGCTTGTAACTGTATCTCATGGTGATTCAATCAATAATAATAAAAAGATGGGGGGCAAGGTCAACCAGGCCACAAGCATGCAGGGCTAAAGGACTGCGTCTGTTTGGAGCAAAGGATGGGATTCTAAGTGCTCTCCAGACCCTTGACTGCCAAAAACTTTGACCTCGACAACATACACAAAGCCACTACAGCAGCCAGCATCCACACATGAGTCAGTGATAGCTCAGGCCTTTTTCACAGGAGAGGAAAAAGGAGCACATTAATCTTCTCATGAACAGCCCGTGTGCAACTTCTTACCCTGAGTGGCTATCCAAGGGAACTGGGTCTCTAGCTGTCCTGGGGAGCCCCTCCCACCCTCTGACTCATATGCAAAAAGTTCCCCATCAAGAAACATCTAGAACATGTGGTTCCAGCCCTAACACAAAAGCCCAACAGATACATGGAAAGGAGCTCAGTCTCACTCAGCATTGGGAAAGGGCATCCCCAAAACACGATGTGATGGCGCCTCGCACTTCAAAGAAGGCAAGTTTTCAGAAGACAAGACAGGGCTGGGGAGAGAGGACCAAGGCTTGCAAACACTGACCTCAGTTCGACTCCTGGAACCACAAACAGTCCCCTGAGCCTGACCAGAAATGATCCCTAAACACAGATCCCTAAACACAGAGCCAAGTGTAGTTCCAAAATGAATAAATAAATATCAAAAGACAAGGTAGGGGCTGGAGCAATAGCACAGTGGATACGGTGTTTGCCTTGTACATGACTGACCCAGCCAACCTGGGTTCGATTCCTCCGCCCCTCTTGAAGAGCCCAGCTAGCTACTGAGAGTATCTCGCCCGCATGGCAAAGCCTGACAAGCTACCTGTGACATATTCAATATGCCAAAAACAGTAACAACAAGTCTCACAATGGAGACTTTACTGGGCCCGCTCGAGCAAATTGATCAACGGGAGGACAGTGACAGTGACAGTGAAAGTAGAGATAGCAAAGACTGGTAAGGACAGGAAGAAAGGGGACCCTGGGCACTGCTGCGAGGAGGGTCAACTGGTGCCAATCTGATGAGATACAATATGGCGGGCATCCCCACACTGTCCCACTCATGAGAATACAGTCAAAGGAAATGAAGTGCTTCAACAGAGAGCTGCAGTTCCAGGGTCAAAGCTGCAACTAATTCTGATTGCCAAGATTTGGAAAAAAATCCAAGCAGTGTCCATTGGTGGACAGATGGGCAGGGAAACTGTGGGCCAGAGAAAGAGTGGAACAGTAACTGCCCCTTCAAAGTGGGGAGAAAGGTCAGGAGTGATACTCCAGTGGGAAGGGCACTTTCCTAGCCCATGGCCAACCCAGGTTCTATCCCCAGCACCCCATATGGTCCTGCATCATCACTAGGAATGGTCCCTGAGCACAGAGCCAGTAGGAACCTGTGAGCACAGGTGGCTGGAGCCCCCAAACCAAAAAAGTGATGGAGAGAAGAGGGGAGAGAAAATACTGCCATTTAGGCCAATACAGGTAAATCTCGAGGGAATTACAGTGAAATGAGTTGGATACTGCTAAACTCTCCCATGTACAGAATGCAAAGCCTTTTAGAGAAGAACTCAGATTTGTGGCTGTCGAAGGCAGAGTGTAGAAACTAGGAAATCGTATGCAGGTGGGTCAAAAGAGATCAAGGTCAGCTTTTAAGATAAAACACTGAGCATGTCACAGACAGCACGGTGACCATGGTTAATATTATTGTATGTTATCCTTGAAAGTTGCTCAGACAACAAATCTTCAAAGTTCCCCTCAAGGACTGGAGAGATTGTACAAGGATTAGTCTGCCTTGCATGCTGCTGACCCGAGTTTGATCCCCAACACGGCTAGGGTTGAGCCCTGAGCTCAGAGATGAGAATAGCCCCCAGAACACCACTAGAAGAGGTCCAAACCCTCCCTTCCAAAATAAAAAAGGAAATAGTTCTCATCACAGGGAAAGACAATTTTATTGTTTTTTTCTATAGGAAATAACAGATGTTAACACACTGTGGAAATCACTTCAAAATATACGGGTCACCTTAAAGTTATCCACTGTAGGGGCCAGACTGCTAGTACAGTGAGTAGGGCATTTGCCTTGCATGTGGCCGACCCCTGTTCAATCCCCATCATCCCATATGGTCCTTCCAAGCAACACGAAGAGTAATTCCTGAGTGGAGAGCCAGGAGCATCACTGTGTGTGGTACAAAAACAAACAAAATTGTCCAAGTGTTGTAAACCACGGGATTGCTTTAAAAAAAATTTTTTTAAACACAGGAGAGGATCAAAACCTCTTAAGATAGTATACTGGTTTAATATGGCAGCATGGATGGTCATAGCTATCACATGAAAATTCTGGATTTGGCATTAAGGTAAGCCATAAAAGATGACCTCTCCTTACATGGTAAAATTGAACATTATTATCTTTATCAAGTTGGAGGTGGGGTGGTATTCAGAGCTTATTTCCTGGAGTTCCTGGGCATCATGTAGTGATGGGGATCAAACCTAGACCTCCCACCTATGCAGAACCCTTTGAACAATTCTCTGTCCTAACTCATTCATCTTTTTTCCCTTTGGTGTATTTTTTTTGGGGGGGGGGGGGCGGAGAGACATTGCAATGTCTTCAGAACATCAGCCTTTCTACAGATGGGTCTCCAAGGTATGAATGACTACCCTCAGGCCTGGAGTAAAAGCACCAAGACTCCCTCAGAATTCCTCTCTCCAAATCTAAATTCTCTGATACTCTCCAATTCTCACAGGCATTTTCTTTTTTAAGTTTTCATTGTTTGTAACGTCATCCCCACTTTCTAGACCTGGTTGGCGAATAAAGCATCTGCCTGTTTTCACTGTGTGGCACGGACATGTGTGGAATGCATTGGCACACTCAAATACCTGACAGAGGGAGGAGGAAAAGTCACGGCAGTAAGGCACTAACCTTGCCTGCAGCTGGAATGGCTGTGACCCTGGTTTGAATCCCCAAAGTCCCTGCTGGTCCCTGAGCACCAGTAGGGGTTCCCCCTGAGCCAAGGGCCAGGACTAGTTCCTGAGAACTTGCAGCTAGGCCTCAACAGCCCGCCCCCACCCAAAGGAATAACATAAACTACATTTCAGCTATCTGCCCCCGGGACTTGAACACGGTCTATTCATCAACAGTCCTTGAGGTTAGAGTGGCAGTGACTCAAGGTTCAACACACTCTAAGGAAGAAATCTAGATATCGACTGCCCTACATTTCTTTTCTTTTTTCCTTTTTTTTTGGGGGGTGGGGGTGGGGGTCACACCCAGCGATGCACAGGGGTTACTCCTGGCTTATGCACTCAGGAATTACCCCTGGCGGTGCTCGGGGGACCATATGAGATGATGGGAATTAAACCCAGGTCAGCCACATGCAAGGCAAACGCCCTACCCACTATGCTATCACCCCAGCCTCTTCCCTGTATTTCTAACTGGAGCTTGTAGGGGGCGCATAGGGATCCCATTGGCCAGCACATTCCCATTGGCAGAACCCATGTCTTGCCTTTGCAAGACCGAGGTCCAGGTTTCCCTGAAGACTGGCTGTCGCCTTCTAGAAGCTGCTGCTGCACAGGGGCTCTGAGCCTCCTCTTCTTGTTCAGGGATGGGAATGCATGTAAAACTTTCTTAGGCTGCAAATCTCATTTCCTTCTGGACTAAGTGCAACACCAGAACTGCTTCCACTCAAAGAGCTGAGAGGAGCAGCCCAGCCTCTGCAAGCCCAGCTCCTTATCTTAAAGGGTGTCTTGGAAGGAACCTAAAATCCATTTTCACTGCACAGTCCCTGCGATGACGCCAAGGCAGAGGCAATCTGGTATAGTCGCTGCTAGATTTCTGTCCTTCTCTCTTGGCAGTTGGTTGGTTCATTTCCTCCCCACCACCACCACCAACACACCTCGTTACAATAAAAATAACCGAAATATCAATGGGCTGGTTAGGGGCAACATTTAGAAACAGTTTTCAATTCAGAAAAACAGGAACAAGCCGGGCTTGTTGGTTGAAAGGCGAGACGGAGGAGTGATGCTTCCTACTTTCATGACTGGTCTCCATAGGGATGGGAAACAGGAAAACAAATAGAGGCGGACAAGAGAGAATAAATAGCACAGTGAAAGCTGGCCCTGGCCCTAAAGAAGAAACTTTATTTTTTTTATCACTTTGCATCTATCTTCATGCAAGAGTTTCAAGTTCAAAGAAAGAATACCAACAATTGCATTTGCCTTAGGTTAGGGACCTGAATGAGAAAACGCCTAACAGGAGAGAGAAATAAGACTATTAGAAGTGAGAAATTCAGGAGCCAGGGCAATAGTTCAACAGGTAGGGCACTTGCCTTGTAGATGGCTGACCCACGTTGGATCCCTGGCATCCCTGAGCACTGCTAGGGGCAATTTCTGAGCACAGAGCCAAGAGTAAACCTTGAGCATTTCCAGGTATGACCCCCCCCCACACACCCCCAAAACAATAAAAACAAAAAGAAATTCAAATAGGGCCCATATTATTTATTGGTTGAGAGGAAGGGGCGCACACCCACTGGTGCTACTCCGACACAGTTCTCAGGGATTGCTCCAGGCAATTGTTGGGAGTCTGGTATGCTGGGGGTTAAATCCACACATGCAAAGCATGTGCTCCAACTCTCTAAGCCATCAATACCATATTTTATGATGTAGATTTTACACCTCTTTGGGTTTTTAGATATCACTGGAATATCTACAGATGTATCCTAAGGCTAAAATGACCAGTCTGCTTTTCATGATCACAACTAGAAAGCCTTATGGATGAGTTCTAATCGGTTTTCCCTTTTGCTGTTGTTTAACTGAATAAGATGCAGGAAACAAAATTTGGCCTTTTTTCTAGCCACACACTGCAGGAGACAAAAGTTGGCCTTTGGGGACCACACCCAACAGTGCTCAGAGGTTACTTCTGGCTCTATGCTCAGGGATCACTCCTGTTGGTGCTTGAAGGACCACCTGGAGAGGAAAGTCAAGAGAAAAACCATCTGAACTGGTTGAAGTACTGGATTAGATTCTTTTTTAAAACCAAGTAATTTCATTACTTTTAACCTATGGGAAGCTAACAAATTGTCAGTAAGGCCTGGGGTGCATATTTTAATGAAACTGAAGAAACATATATAATTACCATATCAAGTGCTACTATGGAAACGGACACTTTTGAAGTCCGGAAAGACACTTGAAAACAGTTTACACTGTAGGAGTTTTTAAACACCCACTAACTACCAACAACATATCCACAATATCAACGATTAATGTGAATCATTGATAAAGGTTTGACAAATAAAGATAAACTTTAGCCCAACGTGTGAGATTAAGAGCTTTCTTTTATTTTAGTTTAGTTCACACTGAAAATCCTCCAGTAGCAACAAATTTTTAAGAGACATGCTGAAAACACTTGAAAGAGAAGCAAACTGACAATTGAAGGGTCTATTTTAAGGGGTCTCGGTTGAGATTAAGTAACATGTTTGTAAAAGCGAATGCCCTGCCACAGAGGCAGGGTGAGATGGGGGGCATGGGGGGTGGGAGGGATACTGGGATCCATGGTGGTGGAGAATGGGCACTGGTGGAGGGATGGGTGTTCAATCATTGTATAACTGAAACCCAAGCACAAAAATTTGTAAGTCTACAACTGTACCTCATGGTGTTTCACTAATAAAAATTTAAAAACCTTTTAAAAAGTACCATGTTTATTTATTCGAAACCAACTAAATTGGAGGGTGGGGGGACAGTGGTGTGGAGTGAGGCACCATCCTTCTTCCAAGACAATATAAGCACTGGGAAAGAGGAAAGCAATAACTTGATCAAATTTTATCAGAGGACGAAGTGATCAAAGAGAAAAAGCAAATTAAGAAGCAATATAAACAAAATAAAATAAAATCTCTCCAGCTTGATAATCTTTCATGTTGGATGGTTGTCTATTATTCAGTTCCAATCCCTAACTTCAAAAGCAAGAAAGCAACATCTGTAGCTTTGAATCACTGAATGACTAGCACATGAACAAATCCATGTTCCTTCTTTCTTGTACTTCTTCCTCCCTCTCTCTCCCTCCCTCCTCCTCTCCCCTCCTTTCTCCTCTCCTCCTCCCTCTACCTCTCCCCCTTCCTCTTCCCCTTCCTCCTCCTCTTTCCCATTCCTGCCCCCATTCCCCCTCCCCCCTCCATTTGTTTTCCTTGTATTTTTTCAAATTGTCAAGTGCTAGCATCCATCAACATCTCCATTCCCCACCTGGACTTAGCGTCTTTATAAAATGTATGGGAGGGCAGAAATAAAAGATTCCTTCTTTGCCATGAATACTCGACAGAGATGCAAGGAAAGCAGCAATAAAAATGAGCACAAAGGAAGGTCTTCGAACCACTTTAAGCCTATGGAGCAGGCCTTGTTACATGTTAAAGCTTCTCCGAATTTAGGGTGGGATGGGCAGGCGGTACACAGTTGTTTAAACTGTGTTTAAACCCGTTCAACCTCCCATGCCTTGTGGCTCTATCTTGGTCTCTGAATGGGGAAAAAAAAAACAGCTTCCTTGAAACCCTGATGGGTCCAAGGGCAATGTTCACTGTGATATGCATTGGAGGACACTGGTGCCTCAAGGCAAAATGGACGTTAGGCAATGAACTGTGGAAAGAATGAAAGATACAAACCAAGGGGGAAAGGCAGAAAGAGCCAGCAGACTGCCCCTAATTGTCACCCACCCTCCTCACTGACTTTTGTTTTTGTTACAAAAAAATAAATAAATAAAAGAGAAAAATAAGACACACAGGCATCTTTTCATAAAATGATTATCTGGCTTAATGAGTCATAGAGTGAACCTCTTTTAAGTAAGCAAAGAGCAGTTAGGAGGGCCTACTCTATATGGCTAGAGTAAGAATAAGTTGGGGGTAGGGGTGGGAGTGAGGGGCTGAAGCGATAGCACAGTGGGTAGGGCATTTGCCTTGTATGTGGCCGACCCTGTGGTTCGATTCCTCTGTCTCTCTTGGAGAGCCTGGCAAGCTACCGAGAGTATCTCGCTCGCACGGCAAAGCCTGGCAAGTTCCCCCTGGCATATTTGATATGCCAAACACAGTAACAACAAGTCTCACAATGGAGATGTTACTGGTGCCCATTCGAGCCAATTGATGAACAATGGGAGGACAGTAGTATAGTGCTACAGTGGGGTAGGGGGTGGACAGGACTGGGAAGAGAGTCCAGTGGGTAGGAAATTCGGCTTAAGTTGACACTGGTTGACCAATTCAAGCAATCCATATGGTCCCCCCAAATCTGCCAGGAATGACCCCTGAGTGCAAAGCCAGGAGTAAGTCCTGAGCACCATCTGGTGTGGCCCAAAAGCCAAAGGGGATAAAACGAAAAAGAAGAAGAAACTCTGGAAGGTCAACTCCTACCTTGGAGTTCTCACAGTCTTTAAAGGACCAAATCCATGTATCTCTTCCTCTCCTTCAGGGGCCAGGGGAGCACTGCTTAAAGGAGTAAAGTGGCAATGCCATGGTATACAGCAAAAGTACTGGGACAGGCGTTGCTCCACCACCAATCCCTCCCTCCACCATCCCCCACAGGGGGATGCTTGCTCTTACAATGGCATCTCTTGCAACCTCTGTCTTCCTCATTTCCCCGGAGGCCTTCCTCAGCCCCTGTTCATTTTCAGAATGCCAGGGCAAATATCACCATCCGACGAGGCCATCTTCCATCCTTCCTGCACCTCTTCTAGGTCCCTCCCCTAGAGTAACTGTGCCCCAAGATCCAAGGGACAGGTAGTATTGGGATTCAGCTCTGTATAAACCTCTGAGATGCTGTGTTTTTATCACAATACGTAATGCAGTGGGTTATGCTCGGTTTGCTCCATCCATTTACAAGCCCACTCAAATCTGGAAATTCCTTTGCTCTGTCTTCATTCTGACTGGTACCCAGCCTGAAGTCTCTCCATCACCCATCTCCTTTCTCGGCCTCAGCATTTATGATCTCTGGGGAAATACAGTGAGTGATTCCCCTGTCATGCAGGAGAAATTCTGAGCTTTGCTCTCAGCCTGGGTAGGTTTTGTTCACCTGTTGGCATTTCCAAGCTCACAAGCTTCCAATGATATAGAAGCCACTGGACTTTTCCAGACCTTCCATTCGTGCCAGTTCCAGCAGCTATGTCCACTACTTCCAGCTTCTAGGTCCTCCGGGCCCATTTCATGATGGGTGTTTATTTCCAGCATTGAATCTAGAGGTTCCTGACTCACCAGGTAACTTCCTGATTAAGCAACAAGAGGTATGACTTCTTTCTGGAATGAAATTCCATCATCCATTTGCTCAACAAACAAGTATTTACTTAGCTTCTTCCAAGGGCCAAGTGACACTTAGCTTCATAGAAAGGATTGCCCAGGGGCTGGAGCGATAGCACAGCGGGTAGGGTGTTTGCCTTGCACAGGGTCGACCCAGGTTCAGTTCCCAGCATCCCGTATGATCCCCTGAGCACTGCCAGGAGTAAGTCCTGAGTGCAAAGCCAGGAGTAACCCCTGTACATCACTGGGTGTGACCCAAAAAGAAAAAGGAAAGGAAAGAAAAGAAAGAAAGGATTGCCCACTGACAATTTGATCATGGAACTCTTCCCTTGACAAAAGTTCTTGAAGCATAGGGCAATTATGCAGGATTCCAATTCAGGGCAAAGTGGGCGAGAACCAGCATTTTTTAGCTCATAAGTGGGTGCTCGGGGCCATATGTAGCCCAAGTGAGGAGACTTTGTACTAAATTTAGAGCCAGCCTCATCTCTGCAATATAATTGTGGATTTCTTAGTTCCACTTGCCAGGCCACTAAAAATGAGGGACCGCTTCTGAGAAGTGGATTTGTGTAGCCAATATTCTATACTTTCTCCCAAACCCAGTTTTCAAGACATTAGGTTTCAGCTGAGAACATGCTACAAACTCTTACCCTTACAGATGTATATGGTTTCTGAACATCTGCCATTTCCTCTTAACTACTCTTGGGGTTTGAATCTTCAGCCCAGAGCACCAGAAGAGACTATTGGGTGCCTTTTATTAAGCAGCTGTTAAGAGTTTTCCAACTACCCAAGCCACTGGGCCTGACCCATGTGGGCCCCTTCTACATCAGTTCCTTGCACACAATAGAAATTGGGAAAGTGTGGTTGGAGTGATAGCACAGTGGGTAGGACATTTGCCTTGCACACGGCTGACCCGCGTTGGATTCCCAGCATCCCCTATGGTCCCCTGAGCACCGCCAGGAGTAACTCCTGAAAAAAATCCAAGAGCTGGAGCGATAACACAGCAGGTAGGGTGTTTGCCTTGCACGTGGCCGACCTGGGTTCGATTTCCAGTATCCCATAGGGTCCCCCAGCACCGCCAGGAGTAATTCCTGAGTGCAGAGCCAGGAGTAACCCCTGTGCATTGCCGAGTGTGATCCAAAAGGAAAAAAAAAAATCGGGAAAGTAGCCTTTAGCCATGGATCTGAAACAGGATGGCAGAGCGGTCTCCAAATGAGTGACAATAAGTGGCCACAAAGTGGGTTAGTCACCAGACAGAATCTGGTTTAGTCTGTGCACAGGCAAAATCCATCTGTAAACTGCAGACATATCTAACGCAGAGCACTTGTTTAAGTACTCAGAGTGCAACATCCGGCTTTTGTTCCCATCCACAAACGTCTTTTTTTTGGTGTGGGGGGGGGGGGGGGCTTAAAAAAAAGTCCACCCCCAGCACATACAGAGGAAGCGGCTGAAACCCGGACTTCTAATTAGATCTCTGCCATCACTGGAGGAAAGGAAAATGGATCTGTCTACTGTTTCCTTCAAATCCTGCCACTGCTTTATCTGAGGGCTATAAACAAACATCCTCAGGCCAGCCCTGCACTTGGGTTCAAAAGTTCACTGGGATCTGGAGAAAGGGTAGCAGGAGCCCAGGATCCACCAAGGGCTGCAGAAGGGGCTCAAGGGGTGGGGTGGGCCTGGCTCCACCCACTCAGACCATCTGCAAAAGCTAAGGTCTTTGCAAGGGCCGAAGACCTGCAAGCCCAGCGTCTTAACTCTAACTGCACCTGCCCCGGATTAAGTTTTCTGCTAGTGAATTATTGCTTCTTTCCTTTAGTCTGCAAACGGCTGTCACGTGATCCAGCCGCCAGGGAGGTGGCAGCTTGCCTGCCCTCTTGCCAAAGGCTGCAGGCAGAGGGGAGCCATGACTTGGGGGGGAGGGAGGTGGGGGGAGGGGTTTCTCCAAACAGCCACTCCTGAATAATGGGATTTTGCGTGTTTCTCTCACTTGGCCGTTCAGCTCAAGGAGAATGAAAGCCTGTCAGAGACAAGAGCTGGAACCTAGAAAGTGGACACTCTCTCTCTGTCGGAATGACCAGGACTCTGTCTCTTCCATGCTTTGACCCTACTGGGTGCTCAAATCTGCAGGGTTCTGACCTCATTGAGAAGAGAGAGAAAGTGTGACCGGAAGATTTCCCATAATTTAGGACACAAGTTGCTGGGCTGAAGTCACTGACACCTGCTTACTAGGCATTTTGTAAATACAAATAATGTTCCCACCAAGCAAGAAGGAACCGTGAGGTGGATCGGGGTTCGATCCCCAGCATCCCATCTGGTCACCAGAGCACCACCAGGAGTGGTTCCTGAGTGCCGAGTCGGGGTGTGACCCAAAAAGGCACAAAATAAATAAATAAATAAATAAATATATAGGAGAGAGAGAAGTAACTTCAAATGGTTATTTCGTCAGTGATGAAGGAAACACTTTAGATGCCTCCACTTGGACGAACAGCTGGGGTCAGTGGGGACAGGCTGGTAAAGGGGTCTCATGAAGACGACAAGAGTAGGGAGTCCCTGCACTCATTTGTGGAGTATAGAATAACATCACATGAGGCTGACACCCAAGGACAGTAGACACAAGGGCCAAGAATATTGCCCCATAGCTGGAAGCCTGTCTCATGAGTGGAGAGGAGAAGGCAGCAGGAATAGAGAAGGGATCACTAAGTCAATGATGGCTGGAGGAATCAGTCGGGATGGGAGATGTGTGCCGAAAGTAGACAATGGACCAAACATGATGACCTCTCAGTGTCTGTATTGCAAACCATAATGCCCAAAAGTAGAGAGTATGGAGAATGTTGTGTGCCATGGAGACAGGGGGAGGGTGGGGAAGGGGGTGGTATACCGGTGGTGGGGAATGAGCACTGGTGGAGGGATGGGTGTTTGATCATTGTGTGATTGTAACCCAAACATGAAAGCTCGTAACTTTCTCACAGTGATTCAATAAAATTTAAAAAAAAAAAAAGTAGAGAGTCCCAGAATCAAATGTTGTTCACAAGCAACAGCAGATATTCCAAGAAAGGGTAGGGCTGTTCTGTCCAGCATTTGTGACCAAAAAAAAACCACAGCTCCCCACCACACACACACACACACACACACACACACACACACACCATCCAGGACAGCTTTAGGATGAATTTAGAAAGCAGAGCTATGTTTATACAACATGCTTCCCAGTGGTACCTGAAACACTCAAGGTTCCCTTCCATTCCGGAACCAGAAGGAATGTGGGCTCACAAAAAAAAAAAAATGAAGGGAGGCAGGGGGAGGGAGAGAGGGGGGCAGAAAGTTGCGGAGCAGAAGCTTTCACCTGAAAATTATCCCCATTATCCCCAGTTTTGCAGGAATGCTAGCAGATCTCTCTCTCTCTCTCTCTCTCTCTCTCTCTCTCTCTCTTACACACACACACACACACACACACACAGACGAACCCATATGCCACAAGTGTCAATCTTTTGTTTTGTTTGAGGGTCACACCTGGTGATGCTCAGGGGTACCGTCCTGGCTCTGCACTTGGGAATTACTCCTGCCTATACTGGGAGCGGGCGGGGGGGGGGGGGGGGGGGGAGGAAGGACCATATGGGATGCCAGGGATCAAACTCAGACTCAAACTAGCCGCGTGCAAGGCAAAAGTCCTACCCACTGGACTAGCTATTGCTCCAGCTCTCCACGCCCCCATGTGATTCTTAAAACACAGATGAGCGGTGCCTTCTGCCGATAAGCAGGTTGGTATAGAACACTGGACAGTAGTCTTCTCAGAGGCAGAGAGAGGAAAATGAGGATTTCAGGAAAGCATCCTGATAGTGCTTTTCAATTCCCTGTCACAAGCTTTCTCCTGGCCAAAGTGTCAGCCCCGGCTCTGAGCATTCAGGGGCCCGTTAAAGGCTGACCCAGAGAGGGTCTGCACAACTGCATTAGTGCTTCACGTGGGGGGAGAATCAAGCCTTGGTACCCAGGTGCTGAAAAGTGCCCACCGCCCTCTGAAACCATCAGAACAAGCCTGACTGAATCCTCCTGTGAAGGCCAAAATGCCACCAAACGCCTGTGAAATCAAATCCTCCTTTCAGAACGGCTCTTCTCCACCAAGTGCCTCCTTTTAGCTTGCAAAGTGGATTTCATACAGTTCAGCTTTGAACAAAAAGAGAGAGAGAGAGAGAGAGAGAGAGAGAGAGAGAGAGAGAGAGAGAGAGAGAGGAAGGCAGGAAAGAAAGGAAACAGGAGGACGGTTTCTTTTCTGAGCCCGGTACTAGGGCCCGGATGACATCACCACCAGCCAATCAGAACGCTCCCCCCGTGTCTGGTGTTCTAACACCATTTCATATTTATGGATAAGCACCAGAAGGGTGTCAACCCTAAGCTGCGCTTCCCTCCCTACTCACTTCTAAATAAAGTGCCTGCTTTCATTCAGCAGCCAAACTGCCAGGGGGAAGGGGAGGGGGGAGGAGAATTAAGCCTCCCAGCCTCTCTTCCTCTCCTTTCCAGCCTGGGGTTCTGACAATCCTCTAACAATCAGAGGAAGGCTGAGGAGAGAGGGGCTGAAACCTGGTGTCATGGGCTTCCTGCAAAGCTGCCGAATGCCACCGGGAGCTTCCCAGCACTTGTCTGCTTGGTCAGGCCGGGCCCCAAGGCTTCATCTGGAGGAAGAAGTTGGACACCTGAGCCCAAGAAATGAGCCTGACTCCAAAACCATCCCTAAGGGGCTTAGGGCGGAGAGCACCAGCATTCCCAGGACAGTTCACAAGTCCTGAATCCAGGCAGCTGGACGCCAAAGAAAGAAACCCAGTGATCGGACACTGGAGACAAAAATCCATGTCAAATGGGGACCGGTCTTCTCACTTTGGTTTTATTGGGGAGGGGGCGTGCACATTTGGTGGTGCCTGGGGGTAAGTCAGATGCCTTATGGTGTTGGGGGTGGAACCCAGACCAGAGAGTGCAAAGCATGAGCTCAGCCCGCCCCTGAACCATCTCCCCAGCCCCTGGCGACCCTATTTTCCTGTGGTGACCAGAGAATAGGGCATGGCCCAAATCTGTCTCCAGGCTAACACCAACACTCCAGGCAGGAACAGAACGACACAGGGTGGCTTTCTTGCTGTGGGCAGCAGAGAGAGAAACAATCTGTCAGAGATAGCAGCCACTAGGCACCCCCCCTCCACCCCGACCACCACACACACACACACACACACACATGCATGCATGCACCGGGCTCTCACACTTCTCCCCCAAACCTTGTCTGGAGATGAATCAGACCCCCCTCCCCTCGCTTTCCTCCTCCACACCCCTAACCATCTGATGTTGTATCCGGATTGCTGGAGCCAGCCCCATTCGAGAGTTATAAGCGGTAATTTAAAAAAATGCTTGTCCGTACAGTCAAGATGACAAAATTTGGCTTGCTGGCCCGGAGTCCGTGACAGCTCTCAGCTGATGTTCCTTTCCTACAGATTTCACAATGAACGCAGGGGATAGATGCATATATAATATAAGCTCAGAGAAAATTCCGTGTCGACAAGTTTCCTCTGGTTTGGCTCAGTGGCGGCGGTGAAGCTGCCACACTGCTGCACCCCAACTTTTTCCAGATGCCAAGAACATGCATGCAACAAAGTGCCTGGAGCCTGTCTCCCCTTTTCTAATTAACTGGGTGCTTAGGATAATTGCTCAGTAGAAAGGGCCTAGCAGAAGGTGAACGGGGGTCTTTGCAATTTGGGGAGCATGTCACCCAAATCGTTTTTATTTCTCTTACAGGTACCCATCTAGGGCAAACAGCAAAGATTCTTCTTCCTGCTACATCTGAAAGCATCTTATTTTATACACAGCCCACAAACACTCTCCTCCTTGAGGGCCCATACAAACCAGAAGGGTCTCAACATAAGGAATGGACAGTTATGTGTGAAGCTAAGAAGAAAAGAATCTCACCCAGGCCCTCCAAATCCTTATGTCATCTGAAGTCAACAGATAGTAGAAAACTGAGGGGGGGAAAGTGTCTCTTTTGTCAATATTTTATTTTTCAAAGGGGCTGTGGGGGAATTTCCTGGAGCCCCTGTTGTTAATTGGTGATATCATTTTGAAAGCTACAAAATTCACAAATTCAGAAGCAAAACATGGCAATCTGAGCACTCAGCAAAAAGAAACACATCAAAAAGCTGTATGCCAGTATCAGAAGCCAAAAATAAATATGCCAATACTTCGAAAGTGCCTACATCCCCAAGTCATCTCCTACAGGGGCCAGAGAGAGGGGACAGAGGGTAGGGCACGTGCCGTGCATGGCTCTGACCCGGGTTCCATCCCCAGCAACCCCCAAGATTGTCAGTAGTCATCCCTGAGCCCAAAGTCAAAAGCAAGCCCTGAGCACTTCCAGATGTGGCCCGAAACTAAAACAACTCAGTGTCATCACATAGGGTGGATGGTACCATTTCAGGAGCCTACATATTAGAAGGCCTGTTCTTGGCTCTCTCCTCCCTGTGCGCCATGGCAGCTGGAAAATGGCGACACTATCTTGGCACATCTGAAAATCATTTCTAGTTGCTCAGAGTTGTACTCACTGGAGGTGGTGAGTTGGCAGCATAATTTCTCTCCTAACGAAATTCCATTTAGAATAATCTTGCATCATCTATTCTCTCAGCACCAGTCAATAAGTACAGCAGACCCAGGCAAGCTGGGCAAGGGCAAGGCCAACTCTGTGGTATGTTTAAATTGTCTGTAGAAGTGGATCCCGGTGATCTTGGAGGCCTACATTTGCCAATGACTTTTGTGTGGGGGGCCAGCAGAGGTGTGAGCAGATACGGCCAAATGTGAAATTCTTGGGGTCATCATCAACCAAAGGAGATGCTGGGGCCAGGAGAGGCAATACAAGGGTTAAGAAAGCTGGGGCTCGCCATCTTTGAAGCGTTCAGCATAAGAGAAGGAACACATGGAGGGTGCGGGATCCCGGAGGGGAAAAAAAAAAGAAAAAACAGGTTCCAAAAAGAGCCGAGATCACCGGCAAGTTCCAGATGGAGTAGGCGCCGCATCCCGCCTCCCCCAGATGGAACCCCGGTGACCAGAAGCCTCTACAAACAGCTCGAGTATGCAGGAACGAGGACTTTTTCTCAAATCTGCCGGACTACACCTCCCAGGTAACCTCTGATTCCGGAAGTCACGCCCACAGCCCGCCCCCCAGCGCCATCTTTGAAGCGTTCAGCATAAGAGAAGGAACACATGGAGGGTGCGGGATCCCGGAGGGAAAAAAAAAAGAAAAAACAGGTTCCAAAAAGAGCCGAGATCACCGGCAAGTTCCAGATGGAGTAGGCGCCGCATCCTGCCTCCCCCAGATGGAACCCCGGTGACCAGAAGCCTCTACAAACACAGCTCGAGTATGCGGGAACGAGGACTTTTTCTCAAAACCGCACGGCCGCTCTCTATATACAAAGTGATCAATGAGAAGTAAACCACCCAATCTTTCTCCCTGAAAATCAGAGTTAAGTTTGGAGCACGGCCACAGCCCCAGAAACACAAGGACTTAATGCAGAACCCAGCAGCTTAGAGCAGGAAAGTGAACGGACGATGAGTTAACCCAGGCCATCATCTCTGCCCAGAGGGGAAAGGGTGTTGCCCCATTCGCCCTCTCTTCTCTGGAAAGAAGGATGGCGGCCGCATGGGAGCCTTGTGGACAGCAGGTATGAGCCGGGGGTGTGGGGGCGACTAAAACCTCATGGGAAGGGGGGCGTTCCGGTCCGTCCTTCACGCCCTACCGAGGTCACCAGTTGCCCCCCACGAGCGGCTCTCCAGCACAGCCACGGCCCCAGAAGCACAAGGACTTAATGCAGAACCCAGCAGCTTGGAGCAGAAAAGTGAACAGACTATGCATTGATCCAGGCCATCAAGTCTGCCGGAGGGGAAAGGGTGTTGCCCCATTCGCCCTCTCCTCTCTGGAAAGAAAGATGGCGGCCACATGGGAGCCTTGTGGACAGCAGGTATGAGCCGGGAGTGTGGGGGCGACTGGGGCCTCATGGGAAGGGGGGCATTTCGGTCCGCGCTTCACACCCTACCGAGGCCACCGGTTGCCCCCACGAGCGGCTCTCCAGCACGGCCACAGCCCCAGAAGCACAATGACCTAATGCAGAACCCAGCAGCTTGGAGCAGAAAAGTGAAAGGACTATGCGTTAATCCAGGCAATCATTTCTGCCCAGAGGGGAAAGGGTGTTGCTCCCTTCCGCCCTCCTCCCTCTGGAAAGAAAGATGGCGGCCACATGGGAGCCTTGTGGACAGCAGGTATGAGCCGGGGGAGTGGGGGCGACTAAAACCTCATGGGTCGGGGGGCGTTCCGGTCCGTCCTTCACGCCCTACCGAGGTCACCAGTCACCCCCCGCGAGCGGCTCTCCAGCACGGCCATGGCCCCAGAAGCACAAGGACTTAATGCAGAACCCAGCAGCTTGGAGCAGAAAAGTGAACGGACTATGCGTTGATCCAGCCCATCAAGTCTGCCGGAGGGGAAAGGGTGTTGCCCCATTCGCCCTCTCCTCTCTGGAAAGAAAGATGGCGGCCACATGGGAGCCTTGTGGACAGCAGGTATGAGCCAGGAGTGTGGGGGTGACTAGGGCCTCATGGGAGGGGGGGCATTTCGCTCCGCCCTTCGCGCCCTGCCGAGGCCACCGGTTGCCCCCCGCGAGCGGCTCTCCAGCACGGCCACGACTCCAGAACACAGAAACCAATTTCTTAACTATCTGACTTTCAGTAGAAATACTTCCAGGGTCAATAGGTAAAATAGCAGAAATCCAAAACCAACATTTAATTCTTGAACCCAGCTGTAGAAAGCAAATCACTTCACAATGCTTTTTCAGCATGTCTGATTTGGGGGGGGGGGGGTAAACTCTAAATAATAGTGGTGAATCTTATTGAAACAATGAATCTAATCAAAGCAGATAGAGTGTTAACTAGAATTCATCTGCCTCACAGGGACGGGGAGGGGTGGGGGGTGGGGTTTTATTGGGGTTCTTCAGGGTAAAAAATAAGTATTGGTAAAGGGAAATGTGTTTGATATTTGCATGACTGAGACATAAACCTGAAAGCTTTGTAACCTTTCCCACAGTGATTCAATAAATAAATTTAAAAAAAAAAAAAAAGAAAGAAAGCTGGGGCTGGAGCGATAGCACAGCGGGGAGGGCGTGCATGTGGCTGACCTGGGTTCAATTCCCAGCATCCCATATGGTCTCCCCGAGCACCACCAGGAGCAATTCCTGAGTGCATGAGCCAGGAGTAATCCCTGTGCATCTCCAGGTGTGACCCAAAAGGAGGGAAAAAATTGCCTAGCACATAAGAGACCCAGGTTCAATCTCTGACACTGCAAGGAATGATCCCCAAGTACAGAACCAGGAGTAGGCTCCGAGCTCAGACAGGAAGGAAGGAAGGAAGGAAGGAAGGGAGGGAGGGAGGGAGGGAGGGAGGGAGGGAGGGAGGGAGGGAATAGAAAAATATATATATATACTTTTTCCCTTATATTCACACTTGCTTATACAAAGTCCCATGGCCAGAAAAACCAAACCTTTTCCAAGTTCATCATTTTATTGTGTTTATATTTTAATTTTGCTTTTGAGGTCAAACACAGCAGTGCTCAGGGGTTACTCCTATCTCTGCACTCATGAATTGCTACAGGTGTTGCTCAGAGTACCAAGTGGGGATGTAGGAATTCTGAGGACTGAAATTGGCTGTGTGAAAGAAAAACACCCTTCCCGCTGTTCTGTTCTATCACTCCAACCCCTTCCAAGTTCTTCGGAGCAAGGGTATAGCCTACAATTCATAAAATCACCAACTCCAATCTAACTTCTATAGTCACTGCACAATATTTGGGGGGTGGGAATAAAGCTTGGAAAGAAAGCCAAGAGACCCTCCTGGTGATGGTTGGCCTGGAAGACTCCATGCCCAAGTCCAGTACTATCATGCTCCTTGGTCCAGCATGCTGGGGGCCACCAGAGCCAAACCCAACAGTGCTTAGCAGGGCTCAGAAAATGCCAGGGATCAAGCTCATGGTCTCACGCATGGATGGCAGTTGCTCCATGCCTGTGAACTATCTCCCAGGCCCCGCACACACGTGTAGAAGTCAGAAATGAGAGGTAGATTTTGAACCCAACTCTAACTATTTAGTCTACATTTTCCAAATGTTAGGCTGAAGGCTAATTGGAGAATAATTTCATAATGATCTGATTTGATGGGACCCACTTGCACCCAGAACAAGGTAGGTACCTTACATTTATGAGAAGAATACTACTCATATATTCCTCAGTAGTATCAGGCAGTTAGTATGTAAATGATAACCTGAGGTTACCTTCTTACGTCATCACATCTTAATCTAAGCTTTGCCTTTTTGAAACAAGTCAATCTAATTTGAGACTGATTTTTAAAAAAATGTGAGTCCTTTATAGAATGCAAAAGCATCAGATCTGTTTTGGAAATTCTTGAAAGTTTTAGAAAAGATAGTAGGTGGGGCCAGTGAGCAGATTGGGTGCTTGCCTTGCCTGTGGCCAAGCTAGGTTTAGGTTTGATCCTCAACACCCTACATGGTCCCCTGCGAACCAGCAAGAGAACAATCAGCTGAAACCAAGCTTCTTAAAATGTGGTTCATTGACTCCACACGAGGGTAACCACATGAGCTCCACTTGGGGCTACTGAAAACAGTATGGAGATTTCTCAGGAAGGAAGAATAAAGCTCTAGCAATTCCACTTCTTAGTATCTACTCCCAGGACATAAAAACGTTTATCCAGACAGATACGCACACCATTATCCAACACTTATTAGCACAGTAGCAAAGATATGAAATCAACCTAAGTGTCTAAGGCCAGATGAGTGGACAAGAGAGGTGTGGTATCTCTACACAGTGGAATACTCTGCAGGTCCAAGGAAGGATGAAACATGCAATTCACTGCAATTTAGATGGAACTGGAGAATATTATGCTTTTTCTATTTTGGTTTTGGGGCCACATCCAGATGTACTCAAGGGTCACTTTTGGCTATGTTTAGGGATCACTTCTAGTTATGCACGGGCACACCATTATGTGGTGCCAGGGGTCAAACCAAAGCAAGCACCTTACCCACGATACTACCTCTCTGACTTCCAAACACTATACTTTTTAACAGAACCTAGAACTTTTGAATGAAACCTCACAAAAGACATGTTCTTCTGTGCCTAACAAGATTGTTCTAGTTTTGCAAAGGCAACTCTACTCCCTGGTCTCTAGGCTACAGGATGGGAAACTGAACACATTTGAAAAGCTGGCAGAGATGGACCTTAACCATCCCATCCAACGTGCTGACTTCCGAAGCACCACCCAATGAAGAACTACCCAATCACTGCTCCAGGAAAAGACAAGGACATCCAGATTTCCTTTGTAATTCTAAAACAATATATTCCAAGATCATTAACTCTGCCAATTTGTTTAGAAGAGCCTAATATGGTTCTCATAAACAGTTCATCTGCATGACTAACATCTTGCTTGTTTTGATTTCCATATAATAATAATACCTATTGAGAATAACCAATTATAGTCACATTCACTTCTAATTCCCAAAGAACAGGCTGTATCAGCAAAATACACTTATGACATCAATGTAGTTGGGACTAAAGGAGGACTATATGTTGTGTCAGCATCATTGGTAGTGATGGGCACATGGACACACACATACACACACACACACACACACACGAATGTAGAAAATGACCAGGTGCAGCAAAGCAAGAGTCAGCAAACTCGTTTCTTCCCTAGCATAGCTGGGTCCCTAAAGTTCAATGTCCTAAAGCAATCCTGGTTTCCCCATTATGAGTTCTTGAGTTCTTACCTTTTATCCAATTATAGTTAAGCCACTGGATTTAGAGAGAAGGCTTAGGTATGAATTTCATAAAAACACAAAACAATTACTAAGATACTTATTTATCCAGGCATATAATTCCAATTGACAACTGACAACTTGAGGCATCTAAGGGGGCCTAGCAGGGCATTCATGGTATTAACTGTCCAGGACAAAACAGGAGGGCTATGCTTGAAGCTTATCTTCTAAATTACTGAGGGGGAAAAAAATAAGCACAGATCACATGCCCTGGCCTGGCTAATCTCTGGCTGAAAATTATCTCACCTAATAGGAACAGCCAGATTTCTGTACAAATAATTGCCCAAATCACTTGCTTATTTTAAGAACCTAGACGTTCAGATTCTTCTTCACATGTCTGAGGAAAGAATTTTGTATTGCATTAATCATGCTTTGTGACACCTTGCTTATAACTGGGTCCCCTTTTCAGCCTGAGAGGAAAGAGGATCGATGCTGATTAATGCTCTTCGGTACCACCTTATAAGGCAATGGAGCTTGGCCCTACATCTTTGTGTCCTTCGAGGAGTCGGGGCAAACAGCCAGATCCTTGATTTGGAACAACTCATATAATATGAGAAGAAGCCTTTTTAATATTTTTATCATGACTTACAATACTGTTAACAACGGTTTCTCATGCACATAATTCCAACACCACGCCATCACCAGTGTACCCACCTCCCTCCAACAAAGCCCCAAATGCCCTTCCCTTGAAGCCCGTCCCGCCGCACACACACCCCAACTCAATGGCATGGATAATACCCCCTGTTGCGTTGTCTTTGGCCTTTGTCACTATCTCAATGTGCATAATAAAGTCCAAAATATGAGAGATGATACTCACCCCTTTCTTTCCCACTGCACTCAATATATTCTCTAGTCCCATCCACATTGCAGCAAATTGCATGATTTTGTACCTTCTTAGAGATGCATAACATTTTGTAGTGTGTGTATATGTGCCACAACTTCTTGGTCCATTTATTTGCAGCTGCGCATTTGGGTTGATTCCGTAGCTGGGCTATAGTACTAAGTGTGGGGAAATAACATGAGGGTGTATATACCCTTTTGAACTCCTGTTTTTGTGTTTGGAGGATGAATGCCAAGAAGTGGTATTGCTGGTCCATAAGGTAATTTGATTCCTAATTTTTGGAGAGATCTCTATATTGCTTTCCATAGAGACTGGAGCGATAGCACAGCGGTAGGGCGTTTGCCTTGCATGCAGCCAACATGGCCGACCCAAGTTCGATTCCTCCACCCCTCTCAGAGAGCCAGGCAAGCTACCGAGAGTATCTCCCCCGCTCAGCAGAGCCTGGCAAGCTCCCCATGACGTATTCGATATGCCAAACACAGTAACAACAAAGTCTCCAATGGAGACGTTACTGGGCCCACTCGAGCAAATCGATGAACAACGGGAGGGCCTTACTTTACTTTACTTTACTTTACTTATATAGAGACTGAACCAGACAACATTTCCACCAACAGTGGATGAGAAAGGAACCCATTTTTCTAATTTATGACAGCTTTCTATAACTCTGCAACTTAAACAGCCTTACTTTGCATATTATTTATTTTCTGGAGATCTAGACTCTGATAAAAATATGTATTCTAGGTTCTTTGGTTTGGTTTTCCCAGAAAGGCTGGAAATAGTTTGGTGGTAGAGCACCTGCCTTGCAGGCATGAAACTCCAAGTTCAATCTCAAATTCAATCCCCCTGAATCCCCACATACTGAGTGCAATCCAGGCACCAACATCTTTGTGATCCCTGGTGCTTGGCTCTAAAGTGCTCCCAACCAATACAGACAAATGAGTGTGACCTCAGACATTGCAGCGGTGGTGGTCAAAGGGAAAAAAAGGGCAGTATATTTTTTAAAAAATAAACACATCAGGCTACTTGGAGATAGATAGCAGTTAGGGTATATCCCTAGCAAGAGCATGACTTGGGTTCAATTCCTGGCATCACATGGTCCCCTAAGTATTACCAGGTGCAGCACTCAAGGTCCCCAGTACCCACAAGGGGTGGGCCGGGGGTATCACTGACACTGCAAGTCTCAAGTAGCATCATGTCTTCAGGCCCTTGCACTGGACCCCAGCCTGATTGGCCAACAATTGCAGGTCACGTGGGTGCTCGGATTTCCAGAGCACAATCGAGGAGGCCCCATTCCCCAAAAAATGATCTTGGATTTTTGAAGACCAAAGCAACCAAAGAATGAACAAAAGAGCCCAGCAGATATAATTGTAATTGGATTACAGATCTCCAGAAAAGAAATAACAGACCCAGAAATGCTGTTTAGGCTCCAGGGTTGCAGAAAGATAAAAGCTCCAAGTTGAAGTGCGCTTGTGTTAGCAAGTCAGGATGCTGGATAGGCATTGCTCGGTCTCTGACACGTTGTGCACAAAAGAGATGCTTTGCAAGTGCTGGTCCATGGACCACGGATGGTCAATAGGCAGGAAATGGTTGAAAAGTGCTCATTTACCTCAGTGCCTTGTATCTGCTGGCTCAGTGCTCAGACAAGAGACGGTCCTCAGGTTTCAAAAGTTAAAAACTACTACACTAATGCCTTTTGGAAGTTATGGGCCAGGGACACAAATACATGAGACAAAATGTCTTGAAATGGAGTCAGTGATGCCAAGCTCTCATCAATGAGCAGACCTGATTAGGGTTTAACCTCCCTCAGCAATCTGTCAATCAGGAATCTTCTGCTGAATTGGGGGACCTGCCTGGCCTTCCTGGGGTCCCCTAAAAGTAAGGGGTCTTGCAATAGCCAACCATGTGGGCATTTTGTTTTAGCCTCACACAACATCCTCTTCCTGTAACGTTCTACCTATAAACGCCTTCATTTTGTACAGATCTCTGTGACCCATATTTTACTTTCTACAATTCTTTGCTTTTATTGTTGTGAGGGCCACTTATAGTGGTGCCCAGAGGGTCCTATGGTGCCAGAGATTGACCTCTGGCCCTAGCAGATGGTCAGGGCCACAAAGTGCAGGGTCAGGCATGTTCTCAGAGAACTGTCACATTCTTGGCCCCTTTATCTTCAAGACTAAACAGTGCCTGGATCAAGTTGACTTTCGTTGGAAGAAATTCTTAATGGTCCTGAATAGGACTCCATTTATCTTTTAACACAATCTACATATATGTGGTTGCCTATGTAAGCTGTTAAATATAGTCCCCTTCAATAGTTATA
Source organism: Sorex fumeus (assembly GCF_029834395.1). Classification (NCBI taxonomy): domain Eukaryota; kingdom Metazoa; phylum Chordata; class Mammalia; order Eulipotyphla; family Soricidae; genus Sorex; species Sorex fumeus. The sequence continues at coordinate 15,395,551 of NW_026606151.1, forward strand.
AACTCGAGTCCACACATTCCAACGTTGTAATGCCCTGTGGGATGGCTGAGCACCTTACCTGGTGCTTAGTCGAATCACTGCCAACAGTTCAAATCTAAATTCTTTGGAGGAAGAGGGAAGGACAAATCCACAGGAAGAGGAGGTAGAGAGGAGGGAAAGGGATGAATCACTGCAAAGCACAGTGAGGAAGAAAAATGGCACCAAAATCTCTGGAGTAGGGAGAGACAAAGCTGGCAGAGCTGGTCCATGTGGGGTTATCTGTCCCCTTTATCCCATTAACCTACAGGCTGAGTAATTGAGGTGATTTCAGCATGGAGTGTACCAGAGACCCGAGTAATGGGTTTATCCATTGGTGAATCACACTGTTTCTGCTCCAGGGCCATAGATTTTGTGCTTAACTCAAATTAGCATCTTGCATATGCCTCAAACGGGCCACAAGAAAGGCCGGAGCATGGTGGTCTAGCCACGGGGATTTATCATCATTACGGGGGGAAAGGAAGATCTCAAGGATCTGCTCTCCCTACCACAGTGCTTCTGAGGCAAGTTCCCCTGAGATTGAAAGCCCAGGATGAAATCTAGATCATCCCAAATCGATAGGTGACCCGCAGTTCATGGTGCTCTCATTAACAGAAGCGTCACAGCTCTTGTTCATCAGTTAAAAGGCAGGGGAGAAGTGCAGAGTCTAAAGTTCTTGTGTACTCGGCAATGCTCAGGGCTTACTCCTAGCTCTGCACTCAGAAATCACTCCTGGGAGTGTTCAGGAGACCCTATGGAATGCCGGGGACTGAACCAGGCCAGCTGCAATGCAAGGCAAATGCCTGCCCTACTGTACTATCACAATGACCCCCCAACGGTTGATTTTTTATACCACAGATAATATTTTCTGAAAAGTAAACTCATCATATCTGTACCATAAATCACGAAATCTGACAGAATCTTTCCTTTCATTTTACATACACATGTATTACACATGCATCTCAAAACTTAAGACCATCAAGTAGCTTGTAAGTTCAGTCCACCTTTTCAATATTGCAATATTGTCTTCTATGTTGAAATTCTGATTGTGACTTACTGTTAAGACATACTATAGTGTGTATGTGGGGGGCACACCCCCACTGATGCTTGGGCGGGGGGGGAAAGTAGTTCTTGCGTACAGGTCTTCCCTTGAATTCAAAAATAAAAACTAAAAAGGAGAGTTCCATAGAAGGCAAAGTCAAAGTAAGTTCATGTAAACGTTTATAGGTCTCCACAGATGCCAATACCAAACTACCAAATCATGCCTTTGAACACAAAAAACTTAAGGTAACAGTAACAGATAGCAAAAGCAGTGTGGGTGACAAACATTCCCCCTGATTAAAGACCAGGAAGGGCTCCAGAAGTGAACATGCTGGGGAGCGAGGACGGGGTGGGGCTGTCCCTACAGTGTCCTTGCGAACACCAACTCAGGACTAGTTTTGTTTTTCACCTTTTGTTGTAAAAGCAAAAGCTTGCCAGGACGTCCCTTGGTTGGCACAAGCAGATACTAATGCCAGCCTTTTCTAGATGCAAAGTGCACTAAGTTGGGGCCAGAGCAATAGTACAGTGGGTAGGGTGTTTGCCTTGCACGCGGCCGACCCGGGTTCAATCCCCAGCATCGCATATGAGCTCACAAGCACCACCAAAAGTAATCCTTGAGTGCAGAGCCAGGAGTAACCCCTGAGCATCGCCTGGTAGCACTATAGCACTGTCCTCCCTTTGTTCATCGATTTGCTCGAGCAGGCCCTGTAACGTCTCCATTGTGAGACTTCTTGTTACTGTGTTTTGGCATATCGAATACATCACAGGTAGCTTGCCAGGCTTTGCCATGCGGGCGAGATACTCTCAGTAGCTTGCTGGGCTCTCCGGGAGGGGCAGAGGAATTGAACCTGGGTCAGCCAGGTCAGCCGCGTGCAAGGCAAACACCCTACCGATGTGCTATCCCTCCAGCATCACCTGGTATGACTCAAAAAGAACAAAAAAAGCACCCAAAGTTGACTTCAGCAAGCAGGAGACAGCCTCTATTTCTATTGAACTGATCATTCTGAGCGCCAAGAATCTTAGCTTTGCCGCAGGACGTTTGGCTGAAAAGGCCGTGAAATTTATCCTCAACTTGAGAGGAAAAAGTGTTCGACTGCTCAGACATGCTTCCAAATGAAGTCTCACTCCGAGCACTCAGCGTCTTTTTCCCAAACTCCTGGAGTGACTGGTTTATATGACAGACTAATGGGTCCCCACCATATTAAGTAAATTCAGCAGGAGGGGGACTGTAACAAAAACTAGCTTTTGCCTCTTTATGAGTGGCCTGATGGGGAAAAGGCATCTTTCAAAATGAAAAACTTGGCTGCAGGCTCAACTCTTGCATACCAAGCTTCGGTTTGTGGTGAAACTGAACAGTCTTGTTAATAAACCCTCGAATGTTGGAGATTAGGTTGATGGAAATGCTGACACAACATTTAGCCACAGCTGGTACTGCAAAAAATAAAAAAGAAAGAATTTAAAAAAAAAAAAAGCTTTTAAATATGTGGACTTTCCCCAGAGCCTAAGGCACTGTGATTTTTAAACTGTAAAAGGGAAACTCAGGAGCAGTGAAAACCACAGTAAAGCATTGTACTATTAGGTTTCTAACAAAAGTAACAAACATGTTCCGTATTGAAAAAGAAACAAAACAAACAAACACTGTCCTCCTATTATTCATCGATTTTTTGCTCCAGCGGGCCCAGTAACGTCTCCATTTTGAGACTTCTTGTTACTGTGTTTGGCATATCCAATACATCAAGCTTGCCAGGCTTTGCTGTGCAGGCAAGATACTCTCGGTAGCTTGTCGGGCTCTCCGTGAGGGGCGGAGGAATCGAACCAGGCTCGGCCGGGCCAGCTGCGCTCAAGACAAATGCCCTACCACTGTGCTATCACTCCAGCCATTGAAAAAGAAATATTTCTCTTTTTATTGGGTGGGGGGAGCAACATGGGCCAGTCTCCAGAATCACAGATTACTCCTAGCTCTGCGCTTAAGGGTGGCTCACTCCTAGAGGAACTTGGGGGCCCACATGGGGTGGCAGGGATCGAACCTGTGTCAGCTGTATGCAAGGCAAGTGCCCTTCCTACCTGTTGTACTATCTCACCAGGCCCTAGGGAACATTTCATTTGAGGGCCACACCCAGCAGTGCTCAAACCTTACTCTTGGCTTTGTGCCCAGCGGTCACTCCTGGTGTTTGGGGAGAACCACATGGGCTGCCAGGAACAGAACCTTGATCTCTGGAAGACAAATGTTTTACCTTGTGTGCCATCTCCTGGACTGGAGCAATAGCACAGTGGGTAGGGCGTTTGCCTTGTACGCAGCCAACATGGCCGACCCGAGTTCGATTCCTCCGCCCCTCTCGGAGAGCCCGGCAAGCTACCAAGAGTATCTTGCCCGCATAGCAAAGCCTGGCAAGCTACCCATGACATATTCAATATGCCAAACACAGTAACTCACAATGGAGATGTTACTGGGCATGCTCGAGAAAATCGATGAACAACAGAAGGACAGTGATACAGTGATACAGTGCCATCTCCACTCCCTGTCCACCCCCCCCCAAAGTTTTTAAACATATTTGCAGGTCCCAATGAGATAGTACAGGAGTTCGCAACCCAAGTTCCATCCTTAGCACCCCACCCAGCATCATGAAGCGCGAGCTTGAAGGGCCCCAGATAGCACTGGGATGGCCCTGGCGGCCCCAAACATCACACAGCTGGAGCCGAGCCACATTCTCAGGCCCTCAGAGTGAACCACTGACCCAGTTGGCCGAGAAGTGCCGCAGCGTCCCCAGGGGCTCCTCAAAAAATAATAACACTCACCCAATTTGCTACCAAATTTTTAGGAGAAGGAGAGAAGCAAAAAGAGTTCAGGGGAGGAAAAGTGAACCCCGTTACTTCTAATGCAGCGGAGAACAAGAAGGGCCAAACAGAAAGAGCTGTGATTTTTCTTTTTTTTTTTTTTTTATCTTTCACAGGCAGAGGGGCCAGAGCTCAGCCTTCAGTCTATTTTTTTCTCTCTCTGATGTGGAAGTTCATTGGCCTATGCGTGAGCAGGCATGCATGGGGAGAAATGAGTTAGAAGCTGGCTCCGAAGCTCCAAGATCCTGACTCAGGTGCATCTTTGGCACAAGCTAGGGACCACCTCAGAGACAGGCATCTATGCATTCTTCATTTATTTATTTATTTATTGCTTTCTGGGTCACACCCGGCTATGCACAAGGGTTCCTCCCGGCTTTGCACTCAGGAATCACTCCTGGCAGTGCTCAAGGGAACATATGGGATGCTGGGAATCGAACCCGGGTCAGCCGTGTACAAGGCAAACGCCCTACCCGCTGTGCTATCACTCCAGCCCCTCTCTGCATTCTTGAGGTAAGCAGAAAAGGAAAAGACCAGGAAAGCTCATGGGTTTGCAAGACTGGATGACTAAGAACAGACGTTGTGGTGCTGTTTCTGGAAACTCACTGATCGTATGACCCAGAGATGCTTTCAGGAAAATTTTCCTTACTGAGTCCTACACCATGCCATCTGTCTTCTTCCGACACACCCCGTACCTAACACTGGGCTTAGGGGCAAAGCCAGGGGCAGGATATGGATCAGAAGGTTCAGGGGCTTCTCACACAATACCCCACAGAGCCAAGTCAGCAAAGACTCCCCAAGCAATTTTGATGGCAGGATTGAAAACCCCCATGTCTGATCATCATGAGACATTCTGCTTAGTCCCTGGAAGAACAAGTTCACAGATAAAGATACTATAAAAATCTTATCTGCTACATATTATATCTACCCATCAATGAATATACAATAGACTCCTTCGGCCACTGTCTCCACCATTTGAATAGCTTCGGCTACTGTTGATCTTGGGATGATTCCTCCAATGTCATTTCTAGAAGATTGTTCTCTACAATAGCTCAGTAGAGAGAAATTCTTGTGCCCACTTAGAGGTGAGACTGGCCCAGCCCAGCCACCCACCCTTCTATACTCCTCATGAAGGGCCATGATCCCATCCTCTACCTCACCAAAGCCCATTCTTTCACTTTCATATGCAATTACGATATTATCCTAATAATAGTACCTAATAATAGTACCACTTTGTTTAATAACCCTACCATCTACCATGGCCAGGTTCCAACACCTGTCATCTAAAATATGACAACAGACCCGAACTTATTCACAAATGGAGTTCCAGATTCCCTCTACTTATTTTCTTTTTCTTTTTTTTGTTTTTTGCTTTTCTTTTTTTTTTTTTCAGAGGCGGGGTGTCACACCTGGCATTGCACAGGGGTTACTCCCTGGCTCATTCACTCAGGAATTACTCCTGGTGGTGCTTGGGGGACCATATAGGATGCTGGGCATCAAACCCGGGTCGGCTGCGTGCAAGGCAAACGCCCTCCCTGCTGTACTATCACTCCAGTCCCCAATCGTTGTATCTTTAGACCTAGTAGATGTTGCGTTTTCTTTGATTGGACTCTCCTTAACACCTTTACCTGGCCTTTGTCTCCCATGCTCTCCCATTCTCTTATGAAATCTCTCATTCCTTAGTATTCTTTGCAAGCTCGTTCCCTTCACCACCCACCAAATGTTGTGCTTCAGCAAGCCTGGCCCCTGGGCCTTCTAATACTCTGCTTTTGCCTTAGTCCGTCTCACCCACGGTTTCAAGTACCTCTTCAAGGTTTTCAGCTCTCTGCATCTAAATCTCCCACCCGGTCCTCTGCTCTAAGCTCCAAAGCTATAAATCCACCCTCCCACTTAACATCCTCCCCTAGCAGTCTCAAAGAAGCTCAGCTAAATGGTTTTCCTCTCCATTCTGTCTCTGCTCCCCTTCAAAACTTGGGCCTTGGGGGCTGGAGTGATAGCACAGCGGGTAGGGCATTTGCCTTGTATGCAGCCCGACCCAGGTTTGAATCCCAGCATCCCATATGGTCCCCCAAGCACGGCCAGGAGTAATTCCTGAGTGCATGAACCAGGAGTAACCCCTGTGCATAGCTGGGTGTGGCCCAAGAAGAAAAAAGAAAAAGAAACAAAACTTGGGCCTCTTCTCTTGCTCAGTGCACAGATCCTAGTCACCTAACTGTGCAGGTCAGAGGCCCGGGGACTTCTTTCCATGTACAATCCATCACAAGGTGCCCTGGAGCTTCTGGCTTGCTTGTCAGTCCCTCCTGGTCACACAACAATTGGATGAAGAGTGGAGGGTACCCGATCCACAGGGAAAGGGGTGGAATGTATTGATGAACAACTGTCACGGGGGGCAGCTGTACATGAGTTTTTGCAACACACCTTCAAGTTAGAGTCTCATTTCCACATCTCCATTCCCAAACTTTGCAGAGGTAGGAAGATCTACTCAGTTCTCAAAATACCCAGCCAAGACTTCCCTTCATGAGGGACCACCAAGTACAGGGTGCTAGGAGGACCCGCTCAGGATGGGAGATAGGGGCTGAAAGTAGACTACAGACCAAACATGATGGCCACTTAATACCTCTATTGCAAACCACAACACCCGAAAGGAGAGAGAGAGAGAGAGAGAGAGAGAGAGAGAGAGAGAGAGAGAGAGAGAGAGAGAGAGAGAGAGAAAAGGAATGCCCTGCCACAGAGGCGGGGTAGGGTGGAAGGGATGGGGTGGGGGTGGTGAGAGGGATGCTGGGACCATTGGTGGTGGAAAATGGGCACTGGTGGAGGGATGGGTATTCGATCATTGTATGATTGAAATGCAAGCACGAAAGTTTGTAAGTCTGTAACTGTACCTCATGGTGATTCACTAATAAAAAATTAAAAAAAAAAAAACTTTCCCTTCACAGTTTCCCCAGGACACACCAGCCGTTTCCCCTCTTGCTCTCATGGTCCTAACACACAGTCCTGGCCAGCAGGATGACCCTCTCCCACCTTCAGGTCTCAGCACAAGGCAGACCATAGGTAAGCTCAGCAACCAGGTTCCAATTGTTTCATGGCTCTGATCCATTCTTTTCTTTTTTTTTTTGCTTGTTGGGTCACACCCAGTGATGCACAGGGGTTACTCCTGGCTCTGCACTCAGGGGTTACTCCCTAGTGGTGCTTGGGGGACCATATGGGATGCTGGGAATCGAACTCGGGTCAGCCACGTGAAAGGCAAACGCCCTACCCGCTGTCCTATCACTCCAGCTCCAGCACAGATCAATTCTTTATCCATCCTAGCAAAGGACACTTAGAGGAAGTGGTGATTTGCGAGGCCCTGAGCCCCCCAGACACCCCAGAGGCTGTTTCCCCAATCTTCTGCTAGCAAAGAGAGCTTTGTTCCTTCCATTCCTCGGAGACACAAAGGCCTCAGACATGCAAAGGTTGGGGGGTGAGACAGGGTGACACCACCAACCCCAGGTTGTCCCCACTTCCGGGTAGGGAGTGCAGTGACTTTGGGGCCTGGGTCAACCCTGCAGAGGTGGGTTTTCCAGACTGTGGGGAAGGCTGTCAGCAAAGGCCTGTGTACACAGAGCAGTTCAGCCACAAGGCTGGACGAGAATCAAAATAAACCAGAGCCTAATGAGCATCGAAGATTTGCCGGCTGCGATCCATGTGACAAACTCCACTCTAGCTGCCGTCCCGGGAGAGGCAGCTCCAACTCTAGTGACAGAGAGAGCTGAGGACTGTTTTTATTAAAAAAAAAATGAAAAAAAATGTAAAAAATACCTTTCTCACAGAATCCCACACTCGCAGCTCTGGAGGGGTTCATGGCTCCTTCTGCCTGCAACCCCAAATTCTGGAGGCTGTAGGAACCCCCTGCTCCCATCTCTTTGCTCCTTCTCTCCTCTCCCGCCCATAAATTAAGTTAATGAGGAGTTTTCTAAAAGCGTACATTCTCTTCAGGGCTCTGTTATTCTTAAGTTAATGTCTCTGACATGTCGCCAGGTCAAACAGGCACAGGCAGCAATAACTCTTGCAACAGCTCCAAAACGTAGCCTCAAATGTCACCGAGTCCTACCCTGATCGTTCTTCCCCTTTGATTTGCGCTGGGGGCCTGCCTTCCTCCCCTCACATTTTTATAGCGCACGCAAACGCATCAAAGGAACCAGCTGAGGATGTGAGGATTGAGAAACACCATCAGACTCCGTGCTCAGATCTTTCCTCTTGCCTTCCCCAGAACTTGTCTCAGAGAGAAAAGGACAAGTGTAAGTTTGATGCCACCCAGAAAACAAAATACATCTAAGGGGAAGTGAGCACTTCCAAAATGCCAGCACACGCGTCGACCCCCTTGGCACGTTTTCCCTGTAAGGCTGGTGGATCTGTGATGGGTGAATAATATTTTTTTTCCATGAGAAATGAGTGGGCCTGGGTCTAATGAAGCAATCAAACAAGTGTGACAGAAGCAATTATTTCAAATCACCTTCCTAAACTAACACCCAGTGAGGGGATGATCAAAAATACATAAAAAAAAAAAAGCGAACATAATTGCAGGAGAGCCTGATTTCAACATACATAATGGGCGCTGTAACGGTCAGAATAAACAGCAATATTTAGTCAAGGCCTTAAGCCTCAAACATATAACGTGATTAGGCACATGTTTACACATCAGCTCATCTATGTAGAAAATGAACTGGAATTTTTTTTTTTTTCAGGACAAAAATGGGAAGAATTGTTGTCTCCACAGTTTGGCCGAGTAATCCAGGCTGAGTCTAGACTGACCAAACTTTTAAGGCAAATAGTACAAAGACATGGAAGAAAGACGGAAGGGGAAAAGAGGCAGAGGGGAGGACAACAAAGACAAAGTTGTTTTTGTATTTCTCCTAACTGACCAGAACCCAGCTTATCTCCTCAGGAACACTTTCCAACAATGCGGTCAGCAAGACAGCGAGTCTGTGCCTTAATGGCCAAAAGTTCCCAAAGGTGATAAGATAAAGTGACACTCTTAACACTAGCGAGTACACATCTGTGGGATAAGTGTCTGGCTCTTAGTTCCAGCTGCCTTTCTCGCCAGGCATAATGATAGAATTTGACTTCTGGAAGTCCCCTGAGACATAATTTTACAGCTCCCAAGGCCTTTTCACATACAAGGATCTCACCTGGTTCTGTGACAATCAAGGAAGAACACCCAACGTACAGCAAGCAAGCCTGCAATTGAACCAAGTCTCGCCGTTTTCCAACGACACGTACATAAGTGAACTGAGCCCCCACTGATAGCTTTGGGTTTTTTCTGAGTTACATATTTTTATAGTCATTGTCAAAAATACCATAATAGGAAAGCGATGGAAGTTGCCATAAAAATGAAAAGTTGGTGAATTTTCAATGATCCTACAAGTCAGATGCACCACAGGCGAAATCATACACAGATAGGTTGGTATTAAGCTAGCTTCAAGAGGGATATACGCTTATTTTCACGGAGTAATTATCTTTCACGTCTATCTCCATACCCAACTCCACTTCCTGCCTTCCCAAATATTTGTCTAGGCCACAGAAGCATTTCTTCCGACCATGAATTTGTGCTGTTCCTGGTGGTTATTTCGACTGAAAACATACTTAGCAGAGTACAGTGTGTTCCGAACCCATCCGTCTTACCATGGAGTGGGAACGTCCCGACGCTCCATGAGCAGGAAGATCTGGTAATATTTAATGTGAACACAAGCCACTGCACCCCCCCACCATACACTCCACAGCACACACACAGCAGCAAGGATCAAAGCCCAGACAAACCCAAGCCGGGGGAAGGAATTCCACAACATCAAAGGTAATTATTTGGGGGTTGTCCCAATAGCTGTTGCTCATTCAATTAAGATGCTACTTTGGCTAATCTTAAATCAAGCCGGGCCTCTCAAAAGTCCAAGCAGTAAAAGCAAAAGTCAAAACATCCTAGCTGAAGCCTAGTTTTTCCCCCTTAAGGAGGCCTGTACCTTTGACTAAGGGCTCCACCGCTCACAGTTGGCTAGTTCTCCTCACCCAGGATGGAACAGGACTGGGAATTTCTAGCTTCCAAGAGAGCCATGAAAAACAGTTGGTTCGTGAAACTACTGTCCCTGGTCTTTCACTAAACACACACACACACACACACACACACACACACACACAAACACATACACACTCCTACTGTGTAATTGTACAGAGTGATAGGGGCAAACCTCTGTGTTTTTACTTCCCAGGGACCTTGTTCATTCTCACCTGGTCTTTCAGTAAACACACACACACACACACACACACACACAACACACACACACACACACACACACACACACACACACCACCCCCTAACCCCTGATCCTACAGTAGACATGTCTAGGGTGGCAGGGGCAAATCTATAGGTTTTCACTTCCTAGGGACCTTGATTCTGTTCATTCTCCCCAAACCAGGCACAAGTTCAACTATGTGGTACCTGGGTTCTGACACCACCCCACTCCTACCTCCCAGAGGGTCAGAATATTCAGGGATTGATCAGGTGCTTGGTCCCATCTATGGGCAGTAAAGAAGTCCCCATCTGGCCGTCCCCACAACACTGTTCAAATGGAAGAATGGGCACTTGGGTGTGTGTGGTTAATACAAAAGAAAATGACAGGCCACTGGCAGAAGCATTGCCTTATTGTCTCCGTGATAATTCCCTCTGCCCCATCAATACGTTTATTTTTCCACCAACAGGGGTGGGGAGTGGGGTGGAGAAGATGACTCACTTTCCAAGTGCTTGCTATGCACCAGGAACTGGAGACAAGTTTTATAAATATTGTCCCATTCAATCATGCCCACGGGCCTGCCTAATAGGTAGATCAACTTTGAAAATGAAACTTAAAAAAAAAAAAAGTTCAGGGCCAGAGTGATAATACAATGTTTTGCCTTGCACACAGCTGACCCAAGTTTAAGCCCTGGCACCCCATACAGTCCCCTGAGCACTGCCAGAAGCAATCTCTGAGTGCAGAGACAGTAATAAACCCTGAACACCGCCAGATGTGGCCCCCAAACTAAAAACAAAACGTTTAGTCCAAAAGCAGACGTGGAGACAGAACTGTAAGTACATCTAACTAACTTCTAACACATCTGCAAGTAAAAAACTATGATCTCCCTGAGTCCACCAAGGATCTGGGATCAACTTGGAAATGAGGGTGAAGGGCACCCTACCAGTTCCCCTGGGCCCTCCATGCAAACAGCTCACTTTGCACCCAATTGGCACTTGTCCCAGAAACCCCGAGCCAAGTTGTGACTTCTGTCCTTCAGCTTGAAATCCCCATGTCTTGTCATGTCAGTGAAAATGACACACTTTGTCTCTTCCCTAAATCTCCTCAAGTCCTTTATTGAGTGGGCATAGGAGCTGGTGATCTGACAGACTGCAGTGCTTAGAGTCTATTGCTAGCTGCGTTCCCAGGAGCAAGCTTCGCCAGTGCTCAGAGGACCATATGCCCTGCCAGGAACCAAGGCAGGCTGCTGAAGGCTGAAGGCAAGGCAAGCATCTGAACCCCTGTACCATCTCTCCAGCCTTCCTTAGGTTGACTTTGAAAACAAAACATGACTTTGACTTTGAAAACAAAACATGATCTAAAAAGTAAAAATAATAATAATAATTCTTTAAAAAAGCGTTTCAACCCATTTCCATGACTCGACCATCAAATGGAATCTAAACTTCATTTGACTTCTAAACTCCACCCTGCTGCTACTGCCCCACAGGAGAAGGTGAAAAACACCGAGTGTGGTTTCTTAATCATTCTCTCCTCATCAACCTCACACTTTGCTTGACTTACAAAGTGTGTCACCTCCCCGTCCCTCCCACAGACACACACACACACACACACACACACACACACACACACACAGAGTCCCTTTTGCAAATGATGTCATGGAAGCTGGGCACAGCGGCCCCTTTTTTGACTGAAATCTCATAAATTTTCCCCCCTGCACATCTCAAACACCTGACGCGATAAACTGAGTCTCAGTCTTGCCATGATGCACGGAAACCCCTCAGGTTCCTTGCTGGAGACAGGTGGGTTTCACCTTAAAGGAGCCTCAGACCCTTCTGAAATTCATGAAATCACCACAACCCAGGCCTGAAGCACAGCCTCAAAGCACAGGCCTCGCGTGCAGGAGGCCATAGGTTCAATCCCTGGCAATTCTCTGCTCAAAAAGAATCCGAAAATGGTCTAACTACAGCCAGATTCTGTTTCAGAACTACAAGCATTTCTTGGAGGCACCCACAATCCACTCTGCGCTATTCCAGGTAATATATATTTCTGTGGGATGCCTGAGGGCATCAAAATCAAAAATCCCTCTGGGTCACCCAGAAGTGAAATTTCAACCCCAATCCACCCTCGCTAATGAACCCCTGGGAGCCAAGAGACACCCTCATCCCAGGGGTCATGTGACCAGCAGTTATGATCTCACTGGGTTTAAGCCACGTCTACAGACATCCTATTTACACACAGCTCAGACAGTCCAACCTGGAAAAGGAAATGCCCTCTACAGAGTCCAGGGCTGAAGTATGAGGATGGAGCCCTCATGAAATCTCATTAAGAACCCAGAAGTTTGAGCAGGAGAGAGAGCTCAAAGGGTACCAATGCAAGCAATGGGTGCAGGAGCCTGGCCTCAATCCCCAGCACCACGTGGTCCCCAAGCACTGCCAGGAACCACCTTTCAGGGGTTGGGAGTAGCCACTGAGCACCACTGTGTATGCTCCCTCCTCCCCCGAAAGAAAACAAACAAAACAAAGCGAGATCATTTGGATCCAGAGCCAAAGAGAAGAGCACTGGGGTTAAAGCTTTTTCTTGCATACAGTAAAACACAGAGCCAGGAGTGAACCCCAAACACTGCATTTGGGGTTGGAGACCCAACCCTCCCTCCCCCCAAAGAGAAGTTGGATCGTGGGCCAAGGAGAAAGCTCAAAGTCTTGAATGCATGAGACTCAAAGTTAGATCACCCCCTGTATTGAAAACAAAAATTATGAAACTAGCGTCCAAGGCCAGGGAAAATGGGCCAGGAGGACTGGTCAGTGGTTGAAAATTACCACAAGGGTGTGGGGTTGGAGGGCAATTAAGATAGAGGAGGGTCCGGTATGACAACATTCGTTGGAAAGGATCACTCTGGACAAGAACTGAGTGTGAGTGTTGAAAGTAGGTAAAGGGATAGACATGGTAACCTTTCAGCATCTGTATTGCAAACCATAATGCCTAAAATGAGAGAGAGAGAGAGAGAGAGAGAGAGAGAGAGAGAGAGAGAGAGAAGAAAGGTGCCTGCCATAGAGGCAAGCTGGGCTGGGGGGTGGTTTTGGGAGTAGGGGGGAGGGAAACTAGGGACACTGGTACTGGGGAATTACACTGGTGGAGGGATGGGTGTTGGGACTTAGCATGACTGAAACCCAATCATAAACACCTTTGTAATTATCTATCTTACAGTGACTCAATAAAATAAAAAATATTAAAAACAACAACTAACTTAAGTCCCCAGCACCAAAAAAATTCATCAGCAGATACAGCCGTGGAGGGGCTCTGAATTGGGGGAACAGAACAATATCACACTGCCAGGCTGTGTGTTGAACCATCTGGCACTGCTGCTGACAATCATCAGGGGTGGCCCGGGGGGTCGGGGGCATCACTGCTTGGGATCCCTTCCCCACCCCCACTCACATAAAAAGAACCTGGATCCAAAGGAGAAACATCAGTTTTGTTCCATCCACATCTTGGTTCCTCCCCTCCATTCACGACAGAGTAGGGTCCAGGAAACACTCTGGAACTCACAGGCTCTCAGAAGCAAGGGAACCACCCCAGGAATCTAACAGCAATTCTCAGACTTGCAAGGGCCAAGGAACCAGCTGAGCCGGTTGGAGAGAGAGAGAAAGAGGGAATGTGCCTGCACAGAGGCAGGGGATGGGTAGGGGTGGGGGTGGCAGGAGGGACACTGGGGATATTGGTGGTGGAGAATGGGCACTGGTGGAGGGATGGGTACTCAATCATCGTATGACTAAAACCTAATCACGAAAGTTTGTAAGTCTGTAACTGTATCTCACGATGATTCATTAAAAAAAAAAAAACGCTTTCCAAGTCCATCCCCCGCACCCCACCCCCAGTGACCCCCAAGTCCCTGTGTCCTCAGCCCAGGCCAGGAGTTAGGCCTCTGATCAAGTGCCCCAAGTGATAGGATGCTGGGGGTGACCCCCATCCCCTGAACAATCCCCACCCACGGCGGGTCGGGGGGAGCGGAGAGGTGGGAAGAAGGCCAGTGTGAGCAACAGTTAAGTCATGCCTTTGGAATTCCCAAGTGGTTTTAGCCCGGTTATAGTCTCGGCCATCGCTCCAATCATAAAAGCCTGCCCAGTTAAAAATTCACCAAACACACCAGGGACAGAGAGAGCCTGACATCAAAGCCCTGATAACACTAATGGTGGGAAACAGGGAGTTCTCTCCCAGGGCACCTTGGCTCTGTCTCTCTCTTCTCATGGATTTATGGAACGCCTGCCTCCCGGCTCTGAGGCTCAGGCTCATCCTTGGGGATGGACCTACCTCCTTCCCCATCTGTCCAGCTTGTCTTTATTTTTCTTCTTGCTTTGAAAAGGATATGAGCTCATGATCTACAGTGAATCCCATGCTGTGTTTTTCGTATCACATCAGGGTTTGTTTCTGAGGTGAACCTTCTACAAATGTGAGGGTGAAATGTACCCCAGTAAGACGGGATCAAATGTTTTATACACACAGTTGAAAATAATTTTTTCTTTAGGAAACTAAAACTCAGACTAACAATAAAAAAAAAAAAGCCTGAGCAACGAGAACACCCAAAAGTCTGATCAAAAGACATTGTCTTAAAAGGGATTCAGAATGTCCTGTGGAACATGTATTAAACATAGACACTCTGTGAAGTGCTGTTAAACAGAAAGGGGAAACGGAACAGAACCCAGAAGTTCAAAGTTCCAGCTCCCATCAATAAATGAGGTCCTCTCTCCCCACAATACCATACTCTGGCTATTTTCTAGCATATGGCATAAAATGTTATAATCTTAAATGCTTTCAGCTTTAGAGCCCACATTATAAACACTCGTGAACATTTATGGAGCTTCATAAGTAACCAGCTCCAAGGTCAGACCAAATATGCATTAAAACAAAATAAACAATCCCAGTTAGAGGCCAAAACTGTTTCAGCGTTTACTGGATAACCTGAAAGCCATACCTACCTGCCCTCTCTTCCTCCCCAAGTTTTTCTTTACAAGTTCCTCCGCCAGGAAGCATCAGAGGAAGTTGGAAGGAGATAAGCGAGTTTACAGCTTCAAGCTGGAAACAACTTGAAGGACTCATGGGGGGGGGGGGGGGGGCTGTACTGCAGAGAGCCACAGTAAAGCCCGAGACTCAACAGGTACTTGTACATAAGCCTGACAGGCTTTGCTCTTCAACAGAGTCACAGCCCTTACATCCCACTAGACAGACCGACAGTGAACCAGTGAGCAGCTATTTAATAAAATGATCTGACAGGTAGAGTGCCACAAAGGAAAAACAGGGGAATCCAAGTGACAAAGTATTGGGGGTGGGACAATGTGTGTGTGTGTGTGTGTGTGTGTGTGTGTGTGTATATATATGTGTGTGTATGTATGTATATTATTTTGGGGGTCACACCCAGCAAAGCACAGGAGAGTATCGCTCGCTTTAGAGTTCTTTTTTAGTGATGACAGTCGCCAATAACGGCACCATATGCAAAGGGCAGAAGTACAAATAGGAAGATTTTAGGGAAAAGTCTGGTCAGATCCATGATGCTTGGTTCTTACTAAAGGAAGGGCAAGCTTCAAACACATTCCTAATGGAATTCTCATTTAAAACATGCACATTTTTTTTAAAAGTCCAATATCCTGTATTAAAATGCAAGGGGCACTGCTTTGGAAGTTTGCAAAGAGTGAAATAAATCCTTGTATTTAAAAGGAAATAAATATTTGAAGATTCTGATGCTACAAGAAAACCATAATCTATTTCAGATTAAAGGACATTTAAAGAGGCATCGCTTTCTAGTAGCTGGGATTAGAGTTTGGTTAAAGCTTCAATCACTCATGCTTTTAATCTGAAATTGGTCCTTAAAAGCTGTAATGAATTAAACAATATACCACCCACAGAATCAATTGTAAAAAACATACTGTAACTAAAAGCATAATGACTCAATTCATTTCCTTCCTCATTTTCCCATAATCCATTTGACCCCCTTCCTGTCACTTAATCTAATCATTGGCTGAGTTTCCATTAAGTTAAGATTCTCCCTGTCGTGCTCTCTGAAATCACTGTATCGGTTCTCCTGGATGGAAGGGGCAATGTTATAAATATCACCATCTGCAAATGAATTGTTCAAACGCAAAGGAGATAGAGAATGTGAAGCCTGGCTGTGTATCAGAAAAGAGGGTGGTATTACACAGGAAATCTGGAATGAAAAATCTTTTCCCCCCATCCCTTGGAGGAAATCGTCTTAGATAGGCGTCCAAGTCTGATGAACACAGTTTTCTCACGACACTACTTATGTGATTACTACCTCCTCCACCATCACCTCTGCTGTGGACAACTAAGTTATGCACGATACATTACAGTTCCCAAAGCATTTGTTTATCCCCTAATCTCATCAAACCCTCACAATGGTCCTGAGACCTTTTAATTACCCTCAGTCACAAAAGTAAATTGCCCCAACTAGGATTTGGAGTGAAGACTTGCATGCATGCCAACTGGCTTTGGCTTCTCATCAAATCCGACACTAATGCCCAAGACATATTTCAGAATAAAACAAAGTGGCCGCTAAGCAGACCCCTTTTTCTCTGAGTGTCTGCACTGAGAAGTGAGGGATATTGGCTTCGCTGTGTCCACAGAAAATTAATCAGAAACTCCTCTGTCCAAGCAGACATCAGAGAGCTGGTGGCACCAATTAACCCTTGCATTTGCATCTATCTACAGAAGAGACTCACTGTTCACCCAAGGTCACACAGTAACACACGGTACAAACTAAAACTCCTTTCTTGGAAGGCTAATCTAGCTGATAATTAAAAGGAGAGAGAGAGAGAGGGATATGGGATCCCAGGTACCACTTTGACAAGTTGATTCATCACCATCTTCCAAACTTGAACGTACATGGCTAATATCAGAGTACAATGAAATCAACTCCAGTTAAACACTCCTTCTTTGCTCAGTGGCCAAAGCATGCCTAACAGGAGTGCTGCAATTATTTCTACTTGACTCATTCTTTGGACAGTTTCTTGTCGACCAAATAAAAGTCAAATCCCAGCTAAGGAAAGAATGACAGCCGAGGGTTTTCTTTTCCCTCTCTTAGGAAGCCTGGTGATCATTTGGCCTCATTTTGTGAAAACAACTATTTCCATTCCGGTGTTTCCCCTTTGGTGGTGGGAGGAGGTACATAATTGTCAGAATTATAATAATAATAGCTTACCTTTGTGTAGCAATTCATCACTTACAAATAAATGCTTTGTACTCTCCTAACTGCAAAAGTGGTATGAAAATTACCCATTTTCACAAATCAATGAGTGGAGGTTCAGAGATGTCAACCCATGTCAACAAAGGCCCCGAGTAAGAGTAGGACAAGGTCACCATCTAAGTCGTCAGCCTTCTGCTCTTTTTCACCTTCCTGCCTCTCAAGGCAGTATTCTGATGCAGTCTTCTCCTGGACTCCTATCTGTCACTCTACAGAGAGGACAGAAAAGTCCCAAGGACACTAGAAAACTGTTCTGCTCTGCAGCAAGACAGCTTTGTCCTTTACTCTTCCATTAAGAAAATTTTGACCCACAGGCTGCCTCTTCTTGTGGCAAGCATGAACACGGCACACTCGAGCAGAGAGACGGGTTCAAGTGCCCGCATGCTCACACAGTGGCAGCCAAGACCAGGACCACAAGGAATCTGGTCCACAAAGACAGGGTGAAAAAAAGTGCCTGGACAGCTCAGACAGAGAAGGGAGCACCAAATAAAGGGTGTTGGGAAGATCTGCCCAGGATGAGAGATGCAAGCTGAACATGAATGCCACTCAATTCCTCTTGTGCAAACCACAGCACCCAAAAGGAGAGAGAGAACAAAAGGGAGTGCCCTGCCACAGAGGCAGGGTGGGATGGAGGGATAGGGGGTGGGAGGGATACTGGGATTAGTGATGGTGGAGAATGGGCCCTGGTGGAGGGATGGGTACTTGATCAATCATTGTATAACTGAAACCCAAGCACAAAAATTTGTAAGTCTACAACTGTACCTCATGGTGTTTCACTAATAAAAATTTTAAGAAAATAAAATAAAATAGGAAAGAAAAAATAAAATTTAAAAAACAAAAATTAAAAAAAAAAAGTGCCTGGAGATGTTTCAAACTTAAACTAGGCAAGGAGTGACCCAGGGCTCATCACAGAGAACAGAAAATGAGAGCAGAGTCTGGGTAGGAAGAGAGGAAGAATCTACACCCGGGAGAGAGGGAATGATTATAAGCCCAAGGTTTTGACAGAAGAAATGTGGCCGATCCAGAAAGATGACGATTCTTCCTTGCACCACTTCGCTGCCCAAACATGCATGGCTATTCAAGAGGTGACTCAGTTCTCTGCTTTGTCAGCTAGGAATGACATCTTTCAGGTGCAGTGAGGACAAGAAAATGTCTTGGGTTATTTTTCTTGAATGCCCATAAAAGAAAGATGTTTGAGCTCTGGATGTTATAAATATGCCTTTTCAATCACCAATTTTTCAAATCTCAAAATCTCATTTAAAAAACTGAGGGGCAAGACAGCTAGGAATGGCTCTGCAATGGACATGGATGTCCTGAATGCTCATGGACCTGGGTTTAATCCTCAGGGATACCCTCATGGACCAAATGTGACCCCTATTACTTAGCTCTTGGAAACCCCCCAGCCCAGGGTAGGGTGCAAATATCTTGCACAGCCCAGGAGGATGCAATTGGGGAGCAGCACTAGGACTTCCCTGCAATCAGTATAAAAGCCAGCACACGCATGAGCATTGTAACTAAAGCATGCAAGCCCCTGAAGGGTCAGGGTACCAGTCACATATCCAATGGTATAGCTACTCTGGAAAAACATCCTTCAGTGTCTTTTTTTTTTCTTTTCAGGTCACACCCAGAGATGCTCAATGGATTGCTCCTGGCTCTGCACTCAGGAATTATTCTTGGTAGTGCTTGGGGGAATTATATGGGATGCCAGGGATTGAACTCGGGTGGGCAGTGTGCAATATAAATGCCCTACCTGCTGTACTATCACTCTGGCCCTCCTCAGTGTCTTTAAAAGCTGAGTTCTTGGAGCCAAAGAGCAAGCTCAAATGGCTGAGTACATGCTTTGTAGGCAAGAGACCCAGGTTTAATCCCTGGTACCAGATGATAACCATTCCCCAACATACACACATGCATACACACACACAGCACCATCAGGAAAGCCCTAAGGTCAGAGCCTGAACACCAATGTGTGATGCTCAAAAACAAAACAAAACAACTGGTCATTCAGTGACCATAAACCCAGTACCAGAAATGTTACTCTTTGGTATTTATCCCCAGAAAAAAAAATGAAAATTTATGTTTATACAATAACTTGGGCTGAAGCGATAGCACAGAGGGCAGGGTGTTTGCCTTGCACACGGCTGACCTGGCCAACCTGGGTTTGATTCCTCTGCCGCTCTCTGAGTGCCCGGCAAACTACCGAGAGTATCTCACCCGCATGGCAAAGCCTGGCAAGCTACCCGTGATGTATTTGATATGCCAAACACAGTAACAAGTCTCACAATGGAGACGTTACTGGGCCCACTTGAGAAAATCGATGAACAATGAGAGGACAGTGCTACAATAGCTTGTATACAAACGTTCAAATCCAAGGGTGAGAAAGATAGTACAGTGAAGAAGGCATTTGCCATGCATGTGGCTGGCCCGAGATTCTACCCCCAACATCCCATATGGGCCCTGGATCACCACTAGCAGTGATCCCTGAGTGCCCTGCAAGGTGTGGGCGCCAAAACAAACAGAAAAGTTCAAAGTCAGTTTAGTAATAAAATCCCCAAGCAGGTAACAGTCCAGATGTCCTTCAACAAGTGGATGGTTAAATTAGGGTCCAGGCATACTCACCATGAAATAATATTCCCCAATAAAAATAAAGAACTATTGATGCGTACAACAACTTAGATGGATCTCCGAAAAATGATGATGAGTTTTAAAAGGTAAACTAAATGGTTACGAATTATGAATCCACTTATCTTTTCTAATAAATGGAGTGATCATTAGTGTTTTTCCAGGGAGGGGAAGTGAGGAGTAGTAGAAGGCCGGAGCAAAAGGGAGAAGAGATGTGTGTGCTCTTGAAACTATTCAGAAAGGGAGATGCACAATCCTCCAAGTGCAATATAATTAAGAGAAATTATGTACAAACAACACTAGAAAACTGAGTTCTCCTGATAAATTGAACAACATCAATATCCCGGTTATGATCTTGTACTGTGTGTGTTTTTGCAAAATGTTAACATTGGAGGGGAAAAAAACTACATAGAGGCTAGCACATTTCTGACAATTGCCTATGAATCTACAATGATCTCAATTAAGATTTCAATTAAAAAGCAGATCAACGACAAGCACCTGCTAGCTCCTACGGTTCTCAATGATAACGTATTAATTTGGCCCGCCTTCTTTGAAACAGGTCCACTCCATGTTTGCATTATTCCCACACAATTGCTTATCATAACTAGCTTTCATTATAAAGACTGTGAGAACTTTTCATTAGAATGAAAGCCATGAGTGAAAGAGCCCTTAAACAAAAGAGGACATATTGGAAGCCTTCATTTGCATAAAGCTGTGGGATGGTATATCTAATCTGTGATCCAAGTAGGAAAATAGGGAACTCAATAGTGGGGGACTGCTCCAAACATTAAGGCAGGGAGTGAATGGGAAGATTTAACAAAGAATTGGATGACAGAAGGTCTGTCTTGACAAGAGTTCATGGTAACTGAGTGTGTTGTTCGTCGATTGCCTCGAGCAGGCCCCAGTAACGTCTCCTTCGTCCTAGCCCTGAGATTTTTAAAAAATGCTATATTCAAGGCTCTCTCAGGGTTAGGAGAATGAGGCCCATCATTGTTACTGGTATTTGGCATATTGGGTATGCCACGGGGAGTTTGCCGGACTCTGCCATGTGGGCAGGATACTTTCGGTAGACTGCCAGTTTGTCCAAAGTAAGAACGAGATAATAAGACGTTGTGCAGCTGCAAATGCGGCCGTGCACTTCCGGGAGCTGGGTTTTATAGTCTCTGGGTCTTGGCCGTTGATGGGATTACACGGTGCCAGGGGGCCAGTTGGTGGGTGTGACCCCTTCCTACTGGAAGATGGAGGATCTGGGTGGAGGATGCTCAGCCCCTATCTGAGCAGGCTTGGAGATCTCAGCCCCGGGACCCGCATGCCTTTGTTCCTCTGCCGGTACCTTCATGCGTTTGGAGAGTGGTCTCAGCATGGTGATGACTGGTTCTGGAGGTCTTCGGCTGCAGGAGCTCTGGTCTGAGTGTGTATGTTTATAAAAACTCATGCGCACCAATAAAATGTGTATGCTTCATATGGATGTAAACTTTATGGTAACTATTCATATAACAATAGAAAATTGAGCTTCTATTCCTGAATGTGCTAACTTCACCTACTCTCCACCAAAGAGTGTCGGCAATAAAACATGTCTGTGATAGAATCAGGATGACCAAACTGAACAGTTGTTTTTTTCTTTTTTTTTTTTAAAGTTTATGATGACCCCCATCTCTTAGACGTCAGTCTTAGAAAAGGAAATTGCAATCAACAGAGTAACCATGAAGCAAATTCATATTAAAAAGTACCATTAAATCAGACTAAATTAAAACATGTAATTAGGGCCCTCTGAAAGTAATTTTGGCTAATACTTTGTTTACATGCAATATAGATGGAGCAACTACTGACCTCAGGCACTTTCAGCAGCTTTTATATTAATTATTACATGTGCTTTTTATATTCCAGCTCAAAATATCCTTCATGGCTCTGAACAGCGCAAAGTCTCCTGCCAAGGTTACTTCACAGGAGTCTCTTTTTCCCACAGAAGGAAAGTGAAATCCGATGAAAATCACAGACGAACACTGAGGCAACATCATTTGGCCTCTAGGAAGTCGTATTTTTTGCTTACCCATGATCCTGTCCCACGTAGGGTACTAACTTTGGCAAAATTACTATAGGAGAGAAATGGTGGGCTGTTCTTAATTACAATTATACCCGATAGGACCCAACCCTTTCCACTTAATGGGCTTACACTGCAGAGACTTGTCTGCTTAATTGGCCAGACAAGTCAAGACGCTGCTGAAAATTATCCCTTGACCCTACCGGCGATTCCTAGAGAAGATAACAATAATGTGAGAAACGTCTACTGCCTACTCTGCAGTTGGGTCTCAACTGGGCTGCTGGTCCCAGATCCAGCACTGAGTGAGTTTTAGGTCCAACTGTTGTCTTCCTGGTGATGTATCTGTGGCCAAGACTTCCCTCACCCAAAACATGAAGTGTATTTTAGTGATTCTGTGCAATGGAGCCAGGAGTTACTGAAATAGACATGATCCTTACTGTCTCTCTGCCGCAAACCTTAACTTGTTTCACAATATGTGTTTAAAACACTGAAAGAGATCATTTTTTGTTTTCTTACGAGTGGGACCAAGTGGCAAAAATGAAGGTGAAAGGAAGCTAGAGCAAAACAAAACTGAAATTCTGGGGCTGGAGCGATAGCACAGCAGGTAGGGCATTTGCCTTGCATGAGGCTGACCCGGGTTCGATTCCCAGCATTCCATATGGTCCCCTGAACACCACCAGGAGTAACTCCTGAGTGCAAAGCGAGGAGTAACCCTTGAGCATTGCCGGTTGTGACCCAAAAAAACAAACAAACAAACAAACAAACAAAAACTCAGAAATTCTGCTTAGAAGAAAAAGTTTCTGATTGGACAGGGAAGAAGCGATGGGAAGGAGAAAATGACGTGCTGTGAACCACATCAAAATGACCTAGAAGACAAGCAGAGGCTTCTAGACATATGGATGGGTTCAACAACAGATATCAAATGAACAGGGCAATGCACACGCACATGCACACACAACACACAACGCACATACATACATACACACACACACACACACACACACACAGGTCCTGAGCCTGTGCAATTTCCATTCCAGGGTCAAATTTTGCTTCTCTATTTCCTTCTCACTCTGAGGCACTGCACATTCATCTTTCATTATGCTTCACCTCCAGTCTTGTGGCTGCATTACTGAGTTCCCACAGTGGGTTGCAAACACCCACCAGATTGTCATAGAGTCAACCAAGTTTTACTACAGCTAGTAACCACAACTGGCTAAGTTACCTGTGAGAAGTCATTACGACCCAGACACAACTCAATAACACCCAGTCCACTAGGCAGGCAAACGGCTTTCGAGAAGACACTCAGGTAAAGAATGCTGCTCCTCCCCTGGTCCTGCCCTGCATATGGGCACCATAAAGTGATCCATGATGTTGGAACACTGGAACAATGTATGACTAAAACACAGTCACGAACAATTTAATAATGCTATACTCAGATGATTCAATAAAAAAAAAAATTTTTTAAGTGATCCATAAGCACAGGGACAGGAGTAAGCCCTAGCACTGCTGGGTGAGGCCACCGCCTATATCTGTGTGTGTGTGTGTGTGTGTGTGTCATTGTGAAACTTTAAAACAGATTTGGCAAAGGTGTCCACCTACTCGTTCACTTTTCATCTAACACATATTTGAATGGAGATGCTGGAAATAAAGCTTGTGGGGGAAAAGTAGTTCAATGAAAAGCAGTCATTTCTGAGTTAATTCAAACAAGATCCTAAACATAAACAATGTCCACTGTGATTTCTTTCCAAAAGTCAAGGTAAGGCCAAATAGAAGGAAGCTTCCCGGTGGCCTGCGTGCTGCCAGAGTGTTTTACTTGGAACGATAGCACAGCGGGTAGGGCATTTGCCTCGCATGCGGTCAACTCGAGTTTAATTCCTCCACCCCTCTCAGAGAGCCCACCAAGCTACCAAGAGTATCTTGCTCGCACAGCAAAGCCTGGCAAGCTCCCCGAGGTGTATTGGATATGCCAAACACAGTAACAATGAGTCTCACAATTTATTGTGAGACGTTACTGGTGCCCACTTGAGCAAATCGATGAACAACAGGAGGACAGGACAGGACAGTGCTACACTTCTTTGAGGGTATGGGGGGTGGGGAACACAGCCTGTGGTGATCAGAGATTGATCCCAGTGTTGATCGAAGGGCCCAGGTGCAGTGCCAGATGCAACAGGATTTGGGTGCATAAAAGGCAAAAGCCTTTGGCCCAGTGCATTTTTCAGCTACCCCAGATAATTTTTTTTTTCATTGCTTGCTAACCCACTTATTTTTTTTTAATTTTATTGAATCACCATGAAATAGTTACAAGCTTTCATGTTTGGGTAACAAAGCATGATAATCTCCCAGATAATTTTTAAATGTTTTTGTTTTGGGGGCCACACCCCGGACTTACTCCTGTCTTTGCTCTCAAGGATCATTCCTGGCATGATTCCAGGAAACCACAGGGGTTCCAGGGATTGAACCTGGATTGGCCACGTGAAAAAGAAACAAAAAAGGGTTCTGTGAACAAGATCTGGAGAGCTGGAGGCTAGACAGATGGCACAAGATTCAAATGTTTCCCTTGGGGCCTGAGCGACAGTGCAGCAGATAGGGCAATTAGCTTGTATGCGGCCAACCCAGGTTCGATCCTCAGCACTCCTGTTGGTCCTCCAAGGCTTGACATGAGGGATTCCTGAGCACAGAGTCAGCAATTGGTCCTAAGCATTGCTGGGCCTGGCCCCAAATCCCAAAAATATATAAAGTGCCTTGCATCCGACTGCCCCTGGTCGCTCCTCTACACAGTGTGGCCCCCTGATGCTCATAGGACCCCCACCCCACTCCAGATAGCCTGGTGATTTCAAAACCTTTAGAGCCAAGTAGAAACACTTCCTCCTCGGGTCCAAGCACTGAAATGCCCACCCAGTGACCCTGGAGTGGCTGCAGGGGATGTTTCCCCCAAATAAACATGGGAAGTTGGCAGATGAAGACACAGACCCCTATGCTATGCAATTATTCCAGACTCTGAAGACTTCAGCCCACAAGAGCACTTCTCTGTAGCAAAGTCACACGGGCCTTCTCGGGAGCACCTCTATCGATTCAGGAAAATCTCCACGGTTCCACGCTCCTCTGCCCCGCTATGTTTTTATAGACACCGTTGAACAACAAAAACACTGTGTTGCAAATGGAAATGGCCCGTTCCCGATTTTGTGGCCACAAATGGGGTCCCTAAGAAGCACTATTAACTGTAATGATGACTTGCTGCTCCCCGGTTATGTGTCAGCCTCAATAAAGCCATTCAGAAATCATCTCCTCGGCGGTAGAAGGGGCAGACACAGCCAGAGCCAATGAAAGGGAGGTCGCTGTGGAAAGGAAACCACAGGACCATCTGGTGAACTGTGAGGAAGAATGTGGCCCTGGAGCCACAGAAAGAGAATCAAGTGCAACCCAAAAGGCACTGGGGTGGGGGGCCGGTGAGGGTGGGAGACTGTGGAACTGTGGAAGGCATGTTGTGTTTCCTTCTAGGGAGAAACCAAGAAACCAACTCATCAACTGGGCATGCTTCGGGTCGGAGGCAAGGCCTTGCAGAAAGGCAAACTTCAGTCTTACTTTCTTGGGGGCCAGAGCAATGGAACAGCATATAGATTTCTGGTCTTGCATACAGAAGAGCTGGGTTCAATCCCCAACACCCCACACAGTCCCTCAGACTCCACCAGGAGTGATCCCTGAGGACAGAGCTGGGAGTAAGCCCAGGTAGGTGTAGCCCAACATCACCACCCAAACACACACACACACACACACACACACACACACACACACACACACACGAATCAATCATTTATTGGGCCCAAGAGATGGTTCAATGGGCTGAGCACATGCTCTGCATGCAGGAGGCCCAGTTTGATTGGTAGCACTATACAGAGCTGGGAATAGCCCCTGAGCTCTCCTGGGTGTCTCCCTATCCCACCTCTATTCCTCCAAATGCAATCCCTTTGCTTTTATTCTCTTTTGTTTTGTTGCTTTTTGGGTCACACCCGGTGATTCTCAGGGGTTACTCCTAGCTCTTCACTCAGGAATTACTCCTGGCGGTGCTCAGGGGACCCTATGGGATGCCGGAGATCCAACCCAGATAGGTCATATGCAAGGCAAACGCCCTCCTTGCTATACTATCTTGCCAGCCTCACAATCACTTTCTTTAAAATTTCACAATTCACATACTCACCTGAATCCTAATCAAAAACTAGACACGAGAAAACTGGTTTCTTATTCGTTAGACTCTTTTAGCAAGGGCCAGAGAAAGAGCTCCAAGGGCTGAACACGCTTGGCATTGGCATTTGATGCCCAGAACTCCCAGAGTCCCGGGGGCAATACTCAGGCACAGAGCTAGATGAGGCCCCTGACACTTCCAGATGTGGCTCAAGCCTCATACATACATACATACATACACATACACATACACACACACACACACACACACAATGAAAGTAAATGTTAGGTACTCCTTTTATGAAAGATTTGCTTGCTCCCTGCAGAAAACAGAAGGGAGAGAACAGGGAAAGAATAGAAACAGAATTTTAAATGTTCAGAGCCCCAGTTCAACCAATGTTCGCCTTTAAATATGCAAAAGCACAATTATATATATATATGCATTTTCTTCTACTACTTGGCTCACTATAAAAGAAATGCAAATGATGGATTGTCTAGCGTTTTTGTGTTTGATATTGTCCCATATTCATGTATATTGTGACTCCTTGATTAGTGTATAAGGGATGTTGTTATATTTATTCCTGTTTAAGAAGACTTCAGCATCTAGGTTGCATGGGACTGTGAATGGAAAGAGATATTAGTAGGTGTATATTTGGAGGCAAATAAGTTGCACAGTCCTGGACCAGATAGACCAGACAGAGGAAAGGCGCTTGCCTTGCATGCAAATGACCCAGGTTCAACCCCGGTATCCCCCATAGCTCCCCTAAGCCCTACCAGGTGTGATCCCTAAGAGCTAGGTGTTAGCCCTGAGCAAACAAACAAGTGAAGCCATAAGAAATGCATAATATACAATTTCAGAGCTTTCTGGAGTTGCATGCATTTATTCATGGCCCATGAATAACTAATATTCACTTTGGTCCCTTTAATTCAATCGTTTGTGGCTCCCGAGGCTGTGTGGGGCTTTCGATGGTCCTGAGGAAGGTAATCTAACTTTCCATGAGAGGCCTGAGTCTGTTGTGTTTAGCAGCATTACAGGAAAAGCAAAAACCAGCGCGGGAGGAGGAGAGCAAACAGAGCAATACAAGTCGGAAGCAAGGAACAGAAGAAAGGGGGAGAGGGCAAGAGAGGAGTGGAGGGGGAAAGTTGAAATATGTCAACCCCACCCTGAGATCAGAACTGAGCTTGAGATGTGTTTTGATTCACTTCTCAAGTTTTCCCCCGAAAAAAAAAGATAAAAAGAAAAAAAATATATATATATATATATATATTCCCACATGTTCAGCAGAACATGAGCACAAGCAAGCTGGGATTTAATAGAGTGCAAAAGGGTAGGCGAGCGTCCAAGAATGCAGAAAAGAGAGGCGGGGGCAAGGGGCAGGGGTCCAGCCTTCTGGTTATGAAAGGACAAGGCAGGCGAGGGAGGGAGGGGGGGTTCCGGAGGGGAGGGGGGGCGGCGGCCCCCTTCCTCTTGGCTCCTCCAACTGTAGGTCTGCAGCGGCGTGGGACGCGCCCTGGGTCAGCCGAGCTCAGATCCCCGCCCTCCTTCCGCAGGCGGCTCTGGGTGCCTTAAGGTCATTGCTAAGTTTGGCACACAAGGGCTCACACTCAGTGAAAACAGGCCTCCGAAGAATGAGGCAACAGCCAGGAAAGAACCACTTTGCAAACAGGCTTCCAAGGAGAATTAGGCTCTTCAAGTCCCCTCTGCAAAAGTTCACACCATCACCCGGGGATTTGCACAGGGCGCCTGGCCACCAGACAGAAGGTCCAAGCTCCTGGACTCTACCCTGGGGTGGGGGGGTGCAATCCCCTCTTCCATACTCTTGCTGGGGGAAAAGAAAAAAAAAAACTAGGTCACAAACTTCACCAACAAGCCTGGCCTGTCGTTTTTTTCAACGGTGGTGCGTTCTGTTCAAGAGGTTATGATCACACAGGCCGGGCAGCAAACAGCCGGTCAAGTCCCGGCCTGCCCTGAGCAGCAGCAAAGGCCGGCTGGTTACCCGATCTCCCTTCTCGAGATGCAAACCACTGAACTCTTCCTACTAAATCCAAAACTGTATTTATTCTCACCTCGCTCCCCCCCACCACCAGCTTTGACCTAACAGCTCATGTAAAAAAAAAAAAAAATCAAAAAAATCCGGTTTCACCAAAGTATGAATATACTTGGCAGCTGCACAGTTTACAGCATCGGGTTTTTTTTTTTTTTTTGGCCTGCCGCAGAGAGAAGGTTGGGTGGGGTGGGGGCACTGATTTTATTTATTTATTTGAGGTTTGGAAGGGGGGCATCCGAATGCCTCCAGCTTCTAAGCCAGGCTCCTTCCATGTCTCCCCAACCCGTTGAGAAACAGGACGGGGGGTGACCCTAGAAGTCAGCCCCCCAAGGAGAAGCAAACAGGCTCTGTGGCTCTGTGAACCCAACTCCCACACAACCGCCCCCCCTTCCTTCCAAGTCGGCCCGCCCTCAGCCCAGCAGCAGGACGCGGGCCAAGGGGCTTGCCTGGCCTCCTCTGCCTTCCCTGTCCACTCCCATTCCCAGGGCAGCGGGAGGCGGCGCCCCTGAAGGCAGGGGCTGCGTCCACGCCCTCCTCCCAACTCAGCCTGGACAGCAGCAACTGACAGTGCCTGGGGGTGGCCAGGGAACCTTTGGCATCCCCCTCATCCCCTCCCGACAGAAGATGAAACTCGGGCAAGTCCCTCGCACCCCCGACCTAGGCTCAACAATGGGGTGCCTCCCCTGGGGTGGGGGTGGAGGCAGTGGGGGGGGGGGGGGGGACACAGGGTTTGAACCTGAGAAGGCAGCAGGGCCCAGCTGACTGACAGCCAGCCAGCCGGCCGGCCGGCCAGCCAACCCCCACTCCCAGCCAAAGCTCCAGTTTCTCTCTGCACCTCCCAACCCCTCCGGGAATCAATCAAGGCGGCCTCCACCCCGCTGTACCTCTGATGACTTTTTTCCTTCCAGTGGGCAAGCCGAGGGAAGGGAACTTAAGGACAAGTGTGTTCCAAACAGAAACGCGGCAGAACACTCGCTTGGCCCCGCGAGCGCTAGGCCCAGATTATAGCCCAACGCCTCCTGTCCTGGACGAGTGGAAAGAACCAGGGTCGGGCCCAGCCGGCTGCATGAACGCCTCTGCCCAGCTCCACAGGATCAACATGACCCCAAATAGCTTGGCAGTCCCCACCTGGCCTCCTTTTTTTTTTTTTAATTCAGGGTTTTGTTTGGGGTAAACATTTTTTTTTTGAATGTCTTATTCATTATCATGGTGGTTGGTCTTTTGAACCTACATTCTTACTACCTTTTTAGAGCAGGCACCGTGTATGTGAATTTTATTTTATTTTTGCTTTTTGGGGTCACACCTGACGATGCAAAGGGGTTACTCCTGGCTCTGCACTCAGGAATTACCCCTGGCGGTGCTCAGGGGACCATATGGGATGCTGGGAATCGAACCCGGGTCAGCTGTGTGCAAAGCGAACACCCTACGCGCTGTGCTATCGTTCCAGCCCCTGTATGTGAATTTTTACATGGAGATCTTAGCACTGAAATTAGGACACTTGGGCCTGGGAAAATAAGTCTGGAGCACAGGCTGTGCAGGATTTAGACCCTAAGTTGCATCCTTGACATCACCACTGTGGCCTTGGAGACCCCCCAGAGCATCACTGGATTATCCCTGGTAGTCCCCAGCATTCAAATCATTGAGCATGGCCCAAGGACTGTCTGAGCACTGCTTGGGAGCTCCTAGAAAACCAAATTAAGTGGGGAAATCCAAATATCAAAGAATAATAGCATTAACAGTGTTAAAAGTGTAAGGGTAATCTGATACGCAATAAAACTTACACTGTCACTACAACAACTTGTAGAGGGCACAAATTTTGAGTCTTTATATTGTGATTATGTCTACAAACATGAAAAGGGATTACTCTTCACCAAAATACAAAATTAAGGTGCAAACCCATTAAGGTAAGACAAAATACAAACCAAAGCAGGCAGCTTTCCCGACCCAGAGAACTCATCAATCATTCCAGCTGTCTTGCGATAATGCTCCAGCAACCCCACCAGTGAAATGAGATCGTTGCCAATTCCTATGCATTTAAAAAGGGACAGATATGTCACACTGGGGAGGAAAAAAATGCATCACGTGATCAAAAAGACATTTAATAATTTGAAACAGGACAAGAAATGTCAGCAAATAACTTTGGAATTTGGTACCTCTGTAAAAGCCCTTTCTGGATGTTCCTGAAATATATATATATATATATATATATATATATATATATATATATGGTAAGGTAAAGGTAAAGGCCCTCCCGTTGATCGTCGATTTGCTCGAGCGGGCCCAGTAACGTCTCCATTGGAGACTTTGTTGTTACTGTGTCTGGCATATCGAATACTCTCGGTAGCTTGCCGGGCTCTCCGAGAGGGGCGGAGGAATCGAACTCGGGTCGGCCATGTTGGCCGTGTGTAAGGCGAACACCCTACCCGCTGTGCTATCGCTCCAGCTATATTTTTTTTTTGCATACAACCAATTTTGCTGCTTCTGTAGTTTCCATTTGTGAAAGGATTTGGAATAGACTGAAGTTAGGAAGGATGTTTAGGCTGTGAAGCTCAGAGAACTGACACAAGTGACTGAGAGTAAGAGAGAGAGAGAGCATGTGGGGGGGCATGTGGGGGGGGCGGGAGAAAGAAGGGAGGGAGGGAGGGAGTCATTTACCAGCCACTGATTAACACTGCATTCTACTAAAGTAAAAGGTGTTCCCTGTGGGAACTTTGATTTCAGTGCCAACTTAAAGAACAGGAACACACACACACACACACACACACACACACACACACATATTTCTTGTTTCACAGGAAAAGAATGGTTTGCAAACTATTACTTTAGAGACCTCAAGATTGACAAAGAATGCATTATCCAGACTAAGTGTGAAACACATGGATTTCTCAGAGAGTTTCTCTGCACCCTGTTCAGTGATTTTTGTCACAGTGAAGAGACAAATGACGAAGATTGAAGGACAATGACCCCAGAGGATGGACATACAGTTTGTTTAAACCTTACAGCTAAGATTGAAGGATAATGCCCCCCCTTAGAATGTACTGTACATTTGTTTAAATCTTACAGGCCGAGGCCTCAAATAATGATTCCAAGAGTAAGGAGGAAACTTGTTCTCTTCATTCCAGAGGTACAGAGTTGCCTCCCACACAGCAGGAAGTGCAGTTGCTGACATGAGACAGCCAGCAGGTCAGTGCTCTGAGAACCCATTGCCAGAAGAGGAAGGAAAATCACGGGCCATCAAGACCCCCAATGGCCTCCCTGGGAAATACGGCTGCCCATCCACTCAACAGAGAGGAGGAGGGACGACTGTCCTTTGTCACTTCCTCAGAATGCTGGTTCTTCACTCCTCCACGTAGCAGAATCTTCTAGAAGGTTTATATCAAGTATGCATTTAGAACTGAGAACCACTGCTCAATCCCCATCTGGGTTCAACCTGATGCATTTCATTAGCGGAGGAAGTCATTGAGACTTTGTTGTCAGGGGCACTTTTTGTGTACTGCTGGAGGAGGAGGAGTTCGCCCCTGCAGTGCTCAAGAGATCTTGTGGTGTGAGGAAGCAATCCTAATTCTCCAGCAAGCAAACCACGCACACCAGCCCTTGAAGCTCCCTCCCCAACCCCTCCTTTAGATTTCTGATGAGAACTGCCAAGCAAGCCCTCCCTTATTAGCACATTTTGTGTGTGAGAGACACCCAAGAGGTTTGCCAAAGAGCATCAGTATATGTTCCACGTCATTCATGTCAAGTAGACTCCACATCCCTGAGTGCAGAGCGCCCCTCCCATGTGGGGACCACACTTCACTGCCATGGCCTCTGACTCATTACCCAGGGGCTATTCCTGGCACTGTGGTGCTCAGGATGACCCCTGGCTATGCTTGGGTGATCATATGGGTGCTGGGGATTTGAAACCAGCAATGCACCTTAACCCCTCTGCTATCTCTCCATCCCCCACCCCCTTTTAAATGTCTGTCACAGACTTGTCTTGCAGGAAGGCATGGGGATAGAATTTCTCAGGCAGGTCCTCTCCAATTTCCTAGCAATCTGTAACACAGGAAAGAGTTCTCTGCAGTCTGTCACTGTGATACAAGTGCTTCCTTCACACAGACACCTCAACAGTCAGGTTCACCCTAGACAAACAGCCCCCCGCTAAGCAGAGCTAAGCACATTCCCTGACCTGAAGGACCTCAGGGACGGACAAAGGCAACGTCTGTGGATTGCACGCAGTTATCTTTTAGTATTGCAAAAGCTGCTGATAAGAAGTGCCCCCAGTACAGCCTCCCATCTCAGTTACCTCCTCTGCCATCCACAAATTTCTGGATAATGATGACCCCCACAGAAACAGAGAGCACTAGCACCTTAGTATGATGCAAACCACAAGGACGGCGGTTCCAGTTATCCTACACAATAAATACCTCTTCCTTTCTGGAATGTACATTCATTCACACATCAGACTCAAGAACTCTGAGTTTTGGGGTAGGATGGGGGGAAGATGGAGGAAGAGAACTGAAGCCTTAGACTGGAAAAGCCCGCAAACGTAATGATAAAAGAGCATTGGCAAAAATGATGTGCTAAGTTTCTAGGATGGTATCGTCTAAATATTTCAGTGGCGGCTACTGGTTGGTATATTGATGTCGTCACTGATTCTGCACATGACTGCAATGTATGCTTACATTACAGGTGACACTACTGGGGAGGGCTGTCAATCCCTGACATTCCCTATGGTCCCCATAGTACCACCAGGAGTGCAGAGCCAGGATTAACCCCTAAGCATCACTGGGTATGAAACAAAAACTAAAAAAAATAGAAGTGACGATTTTATGAAATGAAGACTGACGTGTACCTTTGACTGTAGAGCGTCCTTGACAGGGATTTGCTCCAGAATTGCAACTGTCCCACAACCTAATTGTGCTAATGTCACTGAGAACAATCACACAAACCAAATGGCAAAGTCTACCATGCCTGGGCCACAGGCCTATGTAGCCATGATTGTGGTGACTTACCACCGACTGAAATATTAAGTGCCACATGACTATAATCTTACTGAATCACTAAAGCGCACCAGGCATGATGCTAAGAATTTCACCAGTTAACCACTCTCACAACCCAACAGAAGAACTACCAAGATCTCCATCTGAGAGATGAATATAAAAGTGTTAATAAGATCATGTGTTCTGATAAGCGATGTTTGATGGTAGCTGGGCTCCGTTTCTATTGGCTTGGTTTGCTTTTAGATTTTTGTTTGAGGGCCATCCTCAGCATTGAGGACTCAAGGATTTATCCTGGCTGTGCTTGGGGGATCATGTAGTAGAGGGGATGAAATCAAGGTTCAGCCTACATAGTCATCTTCCCAGCCCGAGCTGAGGACTAAAGTCTGGCTGACTTCTGTACCATAAGAGCGACCAATCATTTCTATTATACATGATATAGCATCTTCTAAGTAGCAGTGTCTTGTAAAATCCTATTCCTTCCACAATTTAAAAAAAAATACAGGATACTGGGAATCTCAATTCTTACTTAACCTTTATAGAAAGCATTCAGTGTGATGCCATGGTGAGTGTGAGGGACTTGGGATCTTGTCTCATAAACACCAACCAGAGTCACACCACCCTATTTTCAGCACCCACCTTGTCTACTGTAAAACAAGAAAGGTAACATCAGCTTCACAGCTGTTGGGAGAATTCACCGAAATGGCAGAAAATCCTCTAACCGGCCAGCCAGGTATCCTAGAGGAAAGGGCAGTTCAGATAGAGAAGGGAGCACCAAATAAAGGATGTTTGGAGGATCCTCCCAGGAGGGGAGATGCATGTCAAAAGTAGACTATGGACTGAACATGTTTGCCACTCAATGCCTCTTTTGCAGACCACAACACCCAAAAGGAGAGAGAGAACACAGGGGATTGCCCTGCCACAGAGACAGGGGGGATGGGGGGATGGGGGTGGGAGGGATATTATCCATGGTGGTGGAAGATGGGCACTGGTGGAGGGATGGGTATCTGATCATTGTATGATTGAAACCAAAGCACAAAAAATTGTAAATCTACAACTTTAAAAAAAATAAAATAAAATAAAGGGAAAAAAAAAAAAGAAAATCCTCTAACCATGTTCCCTTGGAGCCTCAATTTCCTCATTTGTCAAATAGTAATAATATAGACTATCACGTAGCTAGGACAAAAGGTGGGGGTGGGTGGAGAAATTCTAGAAATGAAAATGCTTTGCAACATGAAAAGTGATGCTTTAAAGGACCTGGGATTCTGACCATGAGTCCTTCTGCATATACTGCATCTTAAAGGAAATGATAAATCACTTGGCTTACATGGAGGAGTTCCTATTTAAGAAAGTCTGGGCTTTGTTATTTGTAAAGCAAATTACCCTGACTTTGTTTTTCAACTCTGATTTTCTATTTGGCTTGGCTTTATTTTGTTTTGACTCTTGGGCTTCAACAAGTCATTATAAGTACCCATTAAGTGCTCAGGCCTGGAGGGGGAAAAAATATTTGAAAATAGGATTCTTACCCTGGAGGAAGGTATAATATATGGCTGGGTTTTCTGAGAGTAAGCATACATAAAATGTGTGGATTAATCAGCAGTTGCCAGTGGTTATGATCAGGGGAAAGGGAATGAATATTAAAAGTGTTGGTAAGAAGAAACAGTCCTGCGTCCTCTGGTGATGGTCCCTTGACCACACAAGGATAAACTTTCATACAAATACATCCCCTTCTCAAGTAAAAACTAATAAAATTCAAACACGGTCCCTACCCCACTTATATCAAAGTCAGTGTCCTGCTTTTGACCTGCCTATGTGTAAGCTGTCATTGGGGAAGGTTTAGAAGGGAAAGACATATGGGAACTTTGAACCGTTACTGCAATTCCTTGAGCTCCCAGCTCTACTTAAGTAAATAAAAATGACTTTGAAAAAAAAATGTTAAAGGTGAGGAAATGCCCAGTAAACTAATCTGGGCAGATCTCAGAGAGGCATGACTGAGAAGACAGTGTACGTACAGTGACTCCTGCTTAAATAAAAGCAGGAAGTACAGTACTGATACATTTCCATGTAGAACTAAAAAGGGCTATGGGAAATTACATAAGAAATCAAGATCAGGGGTTTCCTGTGACAGTGGAAAAGAAGGAGCCTCATAGATAAGATACAAAGATGGAAGGGTGTTATTTGAGGGGAGGGAGGAAGGGAGGTTGGGGACATGGGAAGGGACACCCAGCACACATGGTTCTCTGAGCACCCATCAGGATGATCTCGGGCCACAAAGTCGGTAGTAAGTCCTGAACACAGGTGGGTGAGGACCAAAAACAAACAAACAAAAATTTAAATGAAAAAATTAAAAACCCCAACTCCAGCATCTAGCAAAATGACTCTTCAGGAAATGTCCTTTCACCTGTTAAGGAATATTGAACTTATTCAATCTCCTGGGCATTAAGAATTAAGATCTCATTGGAGAGACTCATTTACTTGCTAACAGATATAAATAGCGGTACTTATATATCTTTAAACAAAAGTGACAAAAGTCCTTTTGAAGCCCTCAAACTTATAGTAAGCAGAATCACTCTTAAATATAAGTGGCCATAAGGAGATGTTCCTTACAAACTCAACAGCAAGTTTCTGAGTGAAACTTGCATCCTGATACTTCCAGTGAATGTGTGAAATATGAACTCAAAGAACAGTTCTTATTAAATTATATTAAAATATTCATTATTGCTCGAGCGGGCCCAGTAACGTCTCCATTGGAGACTTGGTTGTTACTGTGTCTGGCATATCGAATACTCTCGGTAGCTTGCCGGGTTCATTATTGAAAAACAACATAAAAGCTGCTGGGAAATGTACACTGGTGGAGGGTTGGGTATTGGAACACTGTATGACTGCAACCTAATCATGGACAGCTTTGTAAGGGTCTGTATCTCACAATGATCCAATTAAAAAAATTTTTTTAAATATAAAAGCATGGTTTTCTGCATTTCTTTTTCTATAAAATCCACTTGCCTTTAATGGTAAAATTAAGGGTGCTATATTCAAAGAAAACCTGGACCCTTTGAACTTTTCAACTATCTTGTGATCATTTCCAATGTCATGAGCTGCTAGACAAACATGCAGAACTTTCGACTTTAAAAGCTGTGCTACTCCTCAAAAATAATTTGCCTCCTAGAGAGTATGGCCCACATGACTCATGACTCAGACCCTTGGCAAAGCACACAATCAATATGGGGCAGTAGTTCAAAACACAGCAAGCCCTGCATCTGGCTCTGCCCATTCCCAATTGGTCAAATTAATTCATTTTCCTCATTTGGAAAATGAAGCTAATACATTTAAGGTGTTGGCGAGATGAAAGAAATCGTAGCATGTAAAGAGCTCCCCACAGTGCCTGGTATATGCCAACCACTGAATTAACATCAGCTAGTAATGATATAAATGACATATGCTCCATACTCAACGAACACCCAATGTCCAATAAGGAGCTTGGCCGACTAGTTCAGCTTAGGGTGGCTCCAAGAATTGCATTCTCAAGGTTGTTCTAAAGGAGAAAACACTGAAAACGCTACAGACAGGCTGGCAGCCTGAGCTATGACTCTACTTCCCTAAGGAGAAGGGAACACATCCCAACAACCACATACTCTTCTGCTGTGATGACTCAAGTTAATCTGAGGACATACACTTTTTTCATTTTTAGTTTCATTTTCCCAGATGTCATCTCACAGCATTTCTTTTTAGTAAAGATTCCCAAATATCCTGAAACACATTCAGGTGTTCCCCACCTTTAATTGAATCATCGTGAGATACAAAGTACAATACATTTTTTAAGTAGTTCCGGGGCAGGAAAGAGAGCTCAATGGGGTTGCCTGTGGAAAGCCCACATTCGTGAGCCATCAGGAATGACCCTCAGCACAGAGCCAGAAGTAACTCCTGAGCACTACCATGTGTGACCCAAAGTTCCCCCTACCCACCAGAACAGGTGTTTTCAATGGGTGGCTTACAAGAGCAAAGGCTGGATAGTTAGTTGGTTCTTACTACTTTGTGTGAACTATATTCACAGATACCAGCGTAACTTCTTAACCCATAGAAGTTCCAATTATGTGATTCCAATTATGCCATATTAAAGGCTAAATCAGCATTAAATCAGTGCCAGGGTGATTTTAATCAGAAACACATTTTTTTTCAGAGGGGAGCAATTAAGGACAGTTAACGGACACCCATGTTGTGAATGAAATTATTCACAATAGCCAAAAGATGGAGAAATACTAAATGCATTGACAGATGAATGGATAAACTAGGATTATATGTAGACAGTGGTTCATCGGTACCAGAAAGGAAATTGAGATGAATGCAGTATTATTGCACAATCTTAGAACATTTATGCTAAGTGAGTAGAAAAGTCATAAAAATATCGAAACAGTATGATTTCGTTGGCACAAAGAGTCTAGTAGAACCACAGTACCACAAAGAATGGTGTCAGACAGGGGAAGGGCAGAACAGAGAGATAAAGTGTTTAATGGGCCCAGAGTTTGAGAATGTCCTTAATGGGAAGAGCTTGAGAAAGACAAAAACGTCTTGTTACCACGAGTGTACTTATTACAGCTGAACTGTGTGTTCAACATGATTAAATGGCCACAATAAAAATGACTGTGCTCAGGGCTAAAGAGACAGTACAGTGGGCAAGGCAGCTAACCCAGGTTCCACTCCCCTGGACCTGAGCCCACCAGGAATGATCCCTGAGAGCAAAGTCAGGAGTAAGCCCTGAGCAACACCAGATGTGACACCCACAAAAAACTTGAGCTCCTTGAAAACAGGCATATAGAAACAAACTAAAGAAATAGTTTGTAGAGGCTGAAGAGATAAATGAAGAGGCTGAGTACATGCTTTTCATGTAGGGGCTCAGGTTTGATCCCCAATGCCACATGGTTCCCCAGCAATGCCAGGAACTATCCCTCAGCATTGAATTGAGAATAGTCTCTGAATACCATTTATCATAGCACTCCTCAAAAAAGGAAACAGTTCGTGTATTTGCGAGCAGGACTAATAGCTAGTATATAAGCATTGCTATAATTTAACAGTTCCCCTCAGTTTAAAAAAAAAAAAGGACTCAACATTGTCAGATTAATACTCCAAATGTTTGTAATATGTAGACGCAAGTGGTGTTCTAAATCTCGGTCATGAAAGACAAGCTGAGTCATCCAACTCTGAGATCTTCAGCGGGGGTTACAATTGCCAAAATGACAGGATCCCAGCTAAAAATCTCCAAACAGAACATGAACCATCCATAACCTTTACTATCCAAGTCTAATAAATTTCAGTTAGGTTAATCCTATTAAGATCTAACACCATTATCCTTTTAAAGTGAAAATACACTTAATTAGATCTTAGGAATACAGAGGCAGCCCAGTTCCTTCACTTTAGTGTCTTTTTCTCGGGCTTTATGGACATGATATGAATATGGATGAATATGGGCCACTGGCTTCTAGAACTGCATTATCCCTTTACCCTTCCCTGCAGCTTTTTAAAAAAAAAAAAATCTGAGTATATATATTCCAGCACTCGTTTCCAGGAAGCTAGCAGGAGAACAGTTCTTTGGAAGCAAAGGTGATCAGTGAATAATTCCCATTACCCCCACATCCCTCAAGTCAACCCCTTCAAGAACAGACTTTGCAAACAGGGTCTCATATAAAATGAATCCCCCCCCAAAAAAAATCTTCCAACCAGATTTGGCCAACTATTTCTTCTGAAACACGGCAAAGTGAACTGGGAAAATGATCTTTGTTCCAAGAAATGAGCAAGATTTTGCACTGTAAATTTGGTGTTAGGGCTTCAGGGGAATAGAATAAGAATGAAAAGGACTCCATACCTTGGACGCCAGCCTCACATGCTGGGGGGAAAGGCAGCTGAAATAGAGAAGGGATCACCATGTCAAGGATGCTTGGAGGGCTCGCTTGGGATGGGAGACGTGTGCTGAAAGTAGACTATGGGCCAAACACAACGGCCACACCCAAAGAGAGAGAGAAAGAGAGTGAAAGGGAATGTACCAGCGACAGAGGCAAGGGGGGAATGAAGGGGTGGCAGGAGGGATACTGGGAACATTGGTGGTGGAGAAAGGGCACTGGTGAAGGGGTGGGTACTCAATCATTGTATGACTAAAACGTAATCACAAAAGTTTGTAAATCTGTAACTGTACCTCATGATGATTCATTAAAAAAAAATTTTTTTAAAAGAATGAAAAGGAGCAGAGACATAATATAGGGGTTTGGATGCTTGTGTTTCACTGGGCACACTCCAGTTTGATATCTAGTCCCTTAGGCACTGCCAGGAGTGATTCCTGAGGGAAGAGTCAAAAGTAATCTCTGGGTACCACCAATGTGGCTCCACCCTACCCCACCAAAAGAGCAAAGTTTCTAGGGCATATAACTAGTTCAGGAGGGGCCAGAAAAACAGTTCGAGGTTAAGGAACTTGTGTGAGATTCTACCAAATCTAGATCAAATCCCCTGCACCACATATGGACCCCTGAGCACCACAAGGAGTCACTCCTGAACAGAACCAAGAGGTCACTCCTGAACATAGCCAAGAATAGCTGGGTGTATTAATCAAAGACATTAAAAAATTTAATTTTCATAGACAAAACGTTGTAAGGACAATGAAAAATCTCGTATTAGCTTGGGTCAAGCAGGTGTTTATATCCGGTGGCAAATAGTCACTTTTGTAAAAGTAATTATGAAACAGTAGGTAGTGCTGTATACAATTTTTAAGTATAGCAAGCGCCAGGAAGCAGGATGATCAAAATCAGTTTATGGCCTGTGTTGGCTGGTGGTAAAACACACGCCTAATATGTATGAGGACCTGGACTTATGCACACCACAAGAAAGCATCAAAATCAGCTCATGGGAAATCTCAAGCAGCTCTTAAGCTCGATTTATGTGTCTACAAGAAACAATCTCAACTTGGTAGAGGCAACACCTTAGCCTTGGTATACTTAGGTAATTTTGTATGATCTCAAAGGATAAACACCCAAAACTGCAATGCATTTACTTTTCTTACTCAAAGGTACATTTTTTTTTAGTTTTTGTTTGTTTGGGGACCACACCTCAGTAAGCAGTACTCAGGCTTACTCAGGACTTTGTGCTCAGGGAATCCCTCCTGGTGGGCTGGGGGACCACCTGAGATGATAGGGATTAAACCCAGGTCAGCCACATACAAGAAAAATGCCCTACCTGCCATACTATTGCCCTGGCCCCACCTCTTTTTTCCCCCAAAATTCTGGTTGTTATGAGTAGAATTAAAAACAGTGGCCTATAAATATTTGGAATTGCTAGCAGCAAGTTTGTATGTCAGCCCCAAACAGAAATTTTCTAATCACATAAAAAAACTGGAATTAGATGAAAAATAACTTTCAATTTCTTTTAGAGAGGACACTTTTAAAAAGGTCTAAGAATCAGAAATCTTCCCAGTAGCATCTCTGCAAGAATCTGCACAGGATGTTTAGAGAACACATCAACATGGAGTTATCTAAGAGACATCGCAAAGACTGGGCAGATGGCTCATGCTTTGCATGCTGGAACCCAGGGTTTAGTCCCCAGCACCATCTGGTCCTCTGAGCACCTCTGGGAGGATGTAGGAGTACCCAGTCCAGAGTAGCCCCCAGGTACCAGGGCCAAATGTGACCCCAAATGAATGACCTTCTCAAGGAATGCCTGTGACGAATAAGGTTTAAAATGTCTGTTGTCAATTAAGAATAAATATATTCTTAAATCAGTTCTGCTTTTTCTCTCCATTTTGGAAAATGAAATTGCACTTTTATATTACAGTCACATCTGCCATCAGCAAGGAGATGGAAAGGGCATGAAAGAAAATAATTACTTGCATCCAGAAGTACTCACCTCCTCCCGACACCTTTCATTAGAAAATATATAATTTTTTTCCAATACAATATTTCAATTAAAAAAATAACTTTCTACTCAAGGCTAGAGTTCTATTTATTTTTAAAGGAGGAACACACAACCTCCAAGTGCAGCTTGGGTTTACATCGGACTAATCCTCCAGATGAGCCCCTCTAAGGTCATGCTGCTTATTTATAATGAGTTCTGTGATTTTTGGATACCGTGTGTGAGAGAGAGCAAATGAACTACCACTAGTCAATAGTGAGCATGCAAGAGATGTCTAGGGAAGCAAACAGGAGCAAATCTTGCAAGTTAATTTTGGATCACTCTTGCCGGAAACTTTGGAAGGGTTTGGGGATGGAGGGAAGCAACAACCCTTGCCAAGAAAAACCTATGATAGAACTTCTTTCCTTTTCCTTTTTCCATGGAACATTTCAACACTCCTCCAGCGAATCCAGTTCAGTCTTTGCATCATTTCAGGGATAGCTAGGGAAGTTCTGGTTCCATTGATGGTCTTAGAGAAACTCAAACTGCCTCACATAGATCATAGCGGGGTCTCCGAGCTCCTGTCTTGGAAGAGTGATAGTCATTTATAGGACAAGGATCGGAGAGAGAAAGAGTACAGACCCCAGCACCATACAGTCACCTGAGCATCACCAGGTACAGCCCTGGAGAGCCCTGAGCACTTCTGGGCTGACACACATCATACCTAGCACATCCGCGGGCCTGGGTAGTATTCGATACCAGCCTGGAGAAGTTTCCCATTTATTTATGTATAAATTTATGTGGGCTGGAGTGATAGCACAACAGGTAGGGCATTTGCCTTGCATGCGGCTGACCCAGGTTCGATTCCTCCTCCCCTCTCGGAGAGCCCGGCAAGCTACTCAGAGTATCTTACCCACACGATAAAGCCTGTCAAGCTACCCGTGACATATTTGATATGCCAAAAACAGTAACAAGTCTCACAATTTATTGTGAGACGTTACTGTACCCGCTAGAGCAAATCGATGAATGGGAGACTGCAGACAGTTCTATAAATTTATGTATAACTTTATGAATAATTTAAGTTTCAAAATAGGGGTTGCTTTAGGTTTTTGTTATTTCCCCCAGTATTATTAAGATCTAATGAGCATATACTACACACACACACACACACACACACACACACACACGCTATCAAAAGAAGCACCTAGACCTCCTGAGTATGGCTTGAGAGTCTCGCCCTCCATCTCCGCTCCAAAAAATAAGGGAACCACAAAAGGGGGGCTAGTTATTCTGCATGCTTTAAAAACACAATGTTCTCCACCCCTTCCAATAGCACAGATGCTGTATTTAGAAGAATGCAGCAAGACCTCACACTCTTGCATAGCTGAAGACCTAGAAATGGAGGAAAACATCCCCCTCAGTTAGTTCGCTCCCAGCTCAAGAGCCACCCTAAAGGAGACCCCTATCTTGTTTGAAGTCAGAGCTCTCCTCTGAGGGGACACAGCCCAGGGTACTTTTTTTCTTCTTTCTCATCTGAGAGATAATTCTCAGGTGGTTATTTCTCAACAAATAAAGAGCAAGTCTCTGCACAGGTTCTGAACCCCCTGGCAGCCTGACATACGGGTACCAGGTCCCACCAAAATAGAAAAGTGGAACCCAGGGCCAGGCCAGTGACTATACAGAACAGCCAATAGTAAACAAGTGCAGTTTAAGGGTAAAGGGGACAGGGGTTAGAGAGGATATGTTCTCTGTGCCCGAAACCTATTCCATCCCTGGCACCATGTGTCTGACAGACACACACCCCACTCCAGCAACCCCAGTGAGGCCCTTGGGGTTTCCCAGAAGTTCTGCATCCTTCTCCCTGCCCCCACCTCCAGGAAAGAATTATAGCTTTGGGGGGCAGAGAAATAGTACAGCAAAGTAGGGTGCTCGCCTTGCACACAGCCGACCCAGGTTCAATCCCCGGCATTCCATACGGTCCCGCAAGCACCACCAGGAGTAATTCCTGAGTGCAGAGTCAGGAGTAACCCCCAAGCATCATCAGGCATGACAACTCCCCCCCCCCCAAAAAAATAAAAACAAAAATAGAATTACAGGTTTAAAAATATGCCACTTTGCAAAGCTCTCTTTTCTGCGAAATACAGCTGAACCCCGAATTCAGACTGCAATTTTCACTCTCCTGGCCCAGAATTTCTTTGTTCTGGCTCCCAGACCAGGCTAACCTACGGAGTAGGCATTATCACAGGCTGGGGCTGGAGCAGGCCTCCTGGGGCAGTGACCCCCCCAAGACCACCCATGCTTCACTCCAGTTTGGTGATGTGAAAGCAAAGGCTCCCATCTCTGTTTCTTTCTCCTCACCACTTTCGACGTCCCCGAGTGTGATGCTCCCATGGTGGACACAGTCCTCAACCCACACAAATGGGCCACTGGACACATTCAATGCAGGCTGGTGCTAACTACCCCCAACTCAATGCCCCATCTCTGCGACACACTGTGGCTCCAGCAGGCCTTCCCTCCTCGGATTGGCCAGTTAACCATGACTCCACGCTCAAAGGAAGCATCTGCCACTCACAGAACCAGGAACTAGAGCTTACTTACCAAAGGCCCGCTTCCGGTGACAAGAATGCAATGAGACACAACCAGATGGATGGATAGGTGAATCCCAGGAACACCAACCTCCCAGTCCTGCAGGAGTCCATCGCCCCAGAAGCTCTTATAAGAAAAACACCAGCCTGCCCACAAGCTCTCTAAGCCCTTCCGCTTGGGGTTAATACACAGGTGCCATCATTTAGGCACTAACTGAATCACCGAAGGCAAGATAAGTACAGCAAGAACCCGCTTCCCATCACCAGGCTGCCAACCCCCCTCCCCCCACCATGCAGCCCCCTCAATTCAGGTCTTTCTAAAAGTCATCAAATGTACAAAGACTCAAGTGTTGGAAAGGGACTTGTTTGGAATGACCAGAGCTGGTCCTTTCACCACTATCGTTCCTGAGCTGTCTAAAGCCGGGACAAAGACCCGATAGGGACGGCTCTTAGCTCCCAGCAAGGGGATGTTATGGATTTTCAGCTTCTGTGATAGGAACCAAAGATGAAGACTGATCTAGGTATTCTAACTCAACATCAGTGACGCAAGTGTAAGAGTGCCATCTAATATACTTTTATTTTTTTGTAATTGA
The DNA here is from genome assembly GCF_029834395.1 of Sorex fumeus. Taxonomy (NCBI): domain Eukaryota; kingdom Metazoa; phylum Chordata; class Mammalia; order Eulipotyphla; family Soricidae; genus Sorex; species Sorex fumeus. The sequence goes on from NW_026606151.1 coordinate 15,439,858, forward strand.
ATCACTGTGAGATAGATCTTTACAAAGATGTTTATGATTAGGTTTCAGTCATGCAGTGTTCCAACACCCATCACATCAGCACCAAGAGTTCCCAGGTTCTCTACCATCCCACCCCATCCCACCCCACCCCCAGTTGCCTCTATAGCAGGCACCTCTGTCTCTCTCTCTCCTCTCTCTCACTCTCTCCTCCCTCCCTCTTCCTCTCTCTTCCTTCTCTCTCTCTCTCTCTCTCTCTCTCTCTCTTTCTCTCCTTCCCCCCTTTTGGGCATTATGTTTTGCAATACAGATACTGAAAGTTTGTCTGTATATCCCTATTCTTAACACTCAATTCTTGTCCATCATACTCATTTCCAACTATTATTGTCATGCTGGTCTCTTCTCTATCTTAACCTACCCTCTGCCCCACACATGCCTGTGATAGGTTCCAACCACTGACCAGTCCTCCTAGCCCTTGTTTTCCGTGGCCTTGGAGTATCATCTGATAGACTTTGAATGTCTCAGGATATGTTGGTGTAAGAAGCAAACAAATATCAAACGGGGTGTGTTTTTAAAAATGGGGCATGGTTTGAACAGAGCAGAGAATTTTGTTTACTTTTAAATCAGTTGGTCTCTGGACTCATAAGAATCACCTGTAGGGGTTATGGCTGTGCTCAGCTCCCAGCATCTTGGGGATAAAGCCAACTACTGAGAGTGCTAACGAGCTCCCAGGTGATGGTACTCTTATACTTGCATCACTGAGGTGGAGTTGGAAGTGCCTAGATAGATGGGTGCTCATCTCAGGACCATGCTTAGAGAATCCCTGTTCTAAACTAGTGTTCTTCAACCTTTTACACCTGTAGACTGGCACTTGCCGGCATACTGGTCAGTGGAGCAGCAGTTATAGCAAAGGCAGGAGACTACTGGGTTTTTCTTTGTTTTTGTTTTTGCTTTGGGGTCACACCCGGCAGTGCTCAGGGGTTACTCCTGGCTCTGCATTTAGGAGTCACTCCTAGTAGAGACCACTATTTGTTGTTGTTGTTTTTCTCCATCCGCAGACCAAGTACTGTCTAGCACCAATGTTTAAAGACCACTGTTTTAGGGCTGGAGCAATAGCACAGCGGGTAGGGTGTTTGCCTTGCATGCAGCTGACCCGGGTTCGATTCCCAGCATCCCATATGGTCCTCTGAGCATGCCAGGGGTGATTCCTGAGTGCAGAACCAGGAGTAACCCCTATGCATCGCCAGGTGTGACCCAAAAAGCAATAAATAAATAAATAAATAAATAAAGACCACTGTTTCAAACCAAACATCTGGCCCTTCTAAATATCTGAAAAGCAAAGAGGGATTTGCCTTTTGTATTTTGTGTTTCCTCAGCATTATGAAGATAAAATGAATATACAACACTGAATAAGTTTGAGGTGTACAGCATAATGATTGGCATAAAGTAAAGTAAAGGCCCTCCCATTGATCATCAATTTGCTCGAGCGGGCCCAGTAACGTCTCCATTGGAGACTTTGTTGTTACTGTGTCTGGCATATCAAATACTCTCGGTAGCTTGCCAGGCTCTCCGAGAGGGGCGGAGGAATCGAACTCAGGTCGGCCATGTTGGCTGCGTGCAAGGCAGACGCCCTACCCACTGTGCTATTGGCATATATAAATAAATATCAGAACAAAATAACTTCCATTATTTCTTTTGGTGAAAGTTATTTCATTTTCCCTTGGATGAGAGCTCTTGGATGAGAGCTTTCAAATAAACCATCCAGCAGTTAGCTCTGGCCACCCTACTGTCCATTAAGTATCAAAGAGATTTTATTAGTAGTAGTAGTAATAGTAGTCACCATGAAATTACAAAGTTATTCGTGATTGGGTTTCAGGCATAGGCACATTGTCTTGGCAACAATCCCTTCAACAGTGGCCACTTCCCTTCACCATTTTTTTATAGTATGTTTATGTAGCACTGTAGCGATGTCCTCCCGTTGTTCATCAATTTGCCCAAGCGGGCCTAGTAACGTCTCCATCATGAGACTTGTTGTTACTGTGTTTGGCATAAAGAATACATCATGGGTAGCTTGCTAGGCTTTGCTGTACGGGGAAGATACTCTTGGGCTCTCGGGGCTCTCCGAGAGGGACAGAGGAATCGAACTCGGGTCAGCCAGGTCGGCCACGTGCAAGGCAAAGGCCATACCCACTGTGCTATCATTCCAGCATAGCACATATATACATATGACTATTGCCCATGGGTTGGAGATTTAATATGAAAGGAAGTACCTATTAATTACTGCTTCAGATGGGACAGGTACAGTTATGTTTTTTAAAAACAAAGTGTGATAATTTGATTAAACAAACTTTTGGACTGGAGCAATAGCACAGCGGTAGGGCGTCTGCCTTGCGTGCAGCCAGCCCAGCTGAGCCGGGTTCGATTCAGTCGAAGAAAGAGCTGGACGGCACCACAAAGGGAGCCAACTCAGTCCTTTTTTATGGGCATCTTCCCCCTCTCCAAAAACATCTTACCAGGGGCTGGAGCTATAGTACAGCGGGTAGGGCATTTGCATTGCACATGGTCAATCCAGGTTCAATCCCTTTATCCCTAGCATCTCCGGAGCACTGCCAGGAGTAATTCCTGAGTGCAGAGCCAGGAGTAACCCTGTGCATCGCCAGATGTGACCCAAAAAGTAGGGGGGAAAAAGCATCTTACCAGAACTGCTGGATTGGGATGGCATCTGGGGTCCTCTGGGAGCTGGAAGACAAAGGAAACTGAGTCAAAAAGTGATACAAGAAAACCGAGAGGCACCCTCAGTTCTGGGCTCCGCGTTCGATCCTGTTGACCTGGTCAGTGTCTGCAGAGAAGTTTGGAGCATGAGTGTTTATTCAACTGAAGACCCCAAAAACTCCCGCCCTTGGCCTTGACTTGTTTCTGGAGCCATGCCATGAGGACACGATAAAGAACAAGCCTCCTGCTCCCCACCCACAGCATAAGCAGCAGCTTCCTCTGGTTTTCAAGCTCCAAAAGTGGGTCCCTCTCCCAGCTTGGGCCTCGACTTCATTATCTGGAAAATGAAGCGTTTCGGATGTTCTTCACAGAGATTCCCAGAGCCGGCCATGCCTTACTACCCTCACAAAACTAGCAACCCTGGGTCAGAGAGCTGGAAGGGGGGTGGGGGGAAGGAGTTTGCTCGCCTGACATGTAGTTGACCCCAACTCCATCCCCAACATCAGGGTCCCTGAGCACATCCAGAAGCATCACCCAAGCACAGAGCCAGGTCTAAGCCCTGAGCACTGCTGGATAAGGCCCAAATGCCACCCTCTGGCTTCCAATCAACAACCACCCTGGGGTGCTATTGAAAGAAAGGAATGAGGCCCCCTGAATACCTATGCGGACTCCAGCGAGCCAGATTCTGCCATTAGAAATTCAGTTTCTGGATGGTTTTGTAGGACTCAACCCCTGCAGAAGGTTTTGTTCCGAGAGACAGATGCTAAGCACGTAGGAAGAGGCAGCCCTCCAGCAAACCAGCAGAGGCTGCACCCAGGAGAGATACTCTACCCCAAAGCCCTTGCCTGGCACTGGGCGGGGTGAACTTGAACTACAGGCCTTAAAAAAAGACATCCAGGGGCCAGAGAAAAAGTAGGGCCGGTGGGGTGCTTGCCTTGCACACCCCTGACTCAGGGTCCATCCTCGGAACGCCATACAGTACCCCCCAAGCCCCAGCATGTGTGATCTCCGAGAGCAGAGCCAGGAGTAAGTCCTAAACCCCATCGGATGTGAACCAAAAAATAAATAAAAAGAAAAGACATGCAAAATTATCCAGGTGAAGTTTGTTTAATGGGCGTAAATTTTTTTTAATGGGTGTTTGATTACAATCTGGTATTTGGTGGAACTGTTGTTTGATTCTAAACTAACTGCCGATAGACTAATTCCTGCACTGTAGCACTGTCCTCCCGTTGTTCATTGATTTGCTCAAGCAGGCACCAGTAACGTCTCCATTGTGAGACTCGTTGTTACTGTGTTTGGCACATTGAATACGTCACGGGGAGCTTGCCAGGCTTTGCCGTGTGGGCGGGATACTCTTGGTAGCTTGCTGGGCTCTCCAAGGGGGACAGAGGAATTGAACGTAGGTCAGCCGCATGCAAGGCAAATGCCCTACCCGCTGTGCTATCGCTCCAGCCCAGACTGCTACCTAGCCTGAAGAATTTGTAATGTTGCAAACGGTTCTCTTTTTTTGTTGTTTTTTGTTTTTTGCTTTTTGGGTCACACCCGGCAATGCTCAGCGGTTACTCCTGGCTCTGCACTCAGGAATTTCTCTTGGCGATGCTTGAGGGAACACATGGGATGCCAGGGATCGAACCAGGGTCAGCTGTGTACAAGGCAAATGCCCTCCCCACTGCGCTATCACTCCGGCCCCCCAAATGTTTCTCTTTTTAAAGTACCTATTTTCCTGAGCCTGGGAGATAGCCCAAAGAGCCACACACGTGCCCTGTCTGAGGGAGGCCCAGGGTGGATGCCCAAAACTGCATGGTCCCATGAGCACTGCTGGGGGCAACCAGCCAGGAGCATCCCCAGGAGCTGAAAATACCCCAAAACTGAAAATAAATTTAAAAATCATTGCTGTTTCCTTTCTCGAATACATTTCATAAAATAAAGTGAAAAACTCTGCCATTTTCAATAGCCTGTTGAGACCAGATACAGCAAGGAAGAAGAAGGATGTTGTGGCTTTTTCCTTCCAATTTTCAGAGGTCAAACCCCAAATGACTTATTTTCTTTTCCGGTGCCAGAGATGAAAACCAGGGTACCCTGAACTAAATATTTTCTAGGCAACTGATTCCAAATGCTAGCTTCCTGGCAGGACCTGCTTTGGGGGACTTTCAACTCTTTCATCGAATAACTGGTTTGGATGTGTGTGTGTGTGTGTGTGTGTGTGTGTGTGTGTGTGTTAATTTTGTTTTGTCTTTAAGGAGCAATAATTTTCTATTAGAAATCCCCTACATTCCTCTTTGGCTCATGTTGCGGGAAACGGCTACAGCAGCTGGGCATGTCATATAAAGAAACTGTCTAATTTTTGAGGCTCAAGGTCATTTGAAGCTCACCTTTGGGACTCACATAATTGGCGAAGCCCATTGGACCCAAGAATCAGGTGGCAAGATAAACTATTAGGTACAAAACAGAGGTCTGATCTGAAGCCCAGCTGCTCGGCTCCCCACAGGCTTCAAGAAAAAAATTCCAGCACTAGCCACCTCCCCCATTCCTACAATTAATTGTATGAAATGGAGAAAATGAGCAGAGGTGAACAGAACAGCTGAGACCCCCTGGCTCCCCAGAATGTGCCAACTCTGCCTAGGGTCCCCCCAGCTTCTACTGGCTCCCATGGGCCTAGAGGTGCTAATGAGGAGGTTCATCATGGACTCCTGCAAAAGCACCCTACATTTAGCCAGCCCTAATCCCAGTCCAAACTGTGCATGGTGGGGATGGGGGAGTCCTCACTGGAACTGCAGAAGGAGGTGTGAGTTATTTCTGTCACATGCCCCTGCCAGAACATGCCAAATTAACACCCATACCAACCAGTTTTCTTTTCTTCAAACATTAGAACATACACAATAAATGCGTCTCCACGGAATCTGCAGCCTGATTGCAACCTCGTTCTTGGCCATCGTAGAGCTTCAGGAATCTGGCAGATTCCTGTGTCTGTGGCTGGAGCAATAGCACAGCGGTAGGGCGTTTGCCTTGCACGCAGCCAACATGACCGACCCGAGTTCGATTCCTCCGCCCCTCTCGGAGAGCCCGGCAAACTATCGAGAGTATCTCGCCTGCACAGCAGAGCCTGGCAAGCTCCCCGTGATGTACTCGATATGCCAAACACAGTAACAACAAAGTCTCCAATGGAGACGTTACTGGGCCCGCTCGAGCAAATCGACGATCAACGGGAGGGCCTTTACCTTTACCTTAATAGAGAAAAGGCCAATATGACAGGAGCTGGGAATGATCACGCTGGACAAGAACTGAGTCTTAAAAGTAGGTAAAGGAATATTCTTGGTAACCTGTCAGTATCTGTATTTCTGTATTGCAAACCACAATGCCCAAAAGGAGAGAGAGAGAGAGAGAGAGAGAGAGAGAGAGAGAGAGAAAGAGAGAGAAGAAAAGCACCTGCCATAGAGGCAGGCTGGGGGGGGGTGGTTGGTGATATGAAAGAAACTGGGGACACTGGTGCTAGGAAATGTACACTGGTACAGGGATGGGTATTGAAACACTGTATGACCAAAACCTAATCATGGACAGCTTTGTAAGGGTCTGTCTCACGGTGATTCAATTTAAAAAATTAATAAATAATTTTAAAAATGAAAGGACAGATTCCTGTGATGGGTTAAAAAAAACACACATGTACCCACACAGCCACAAGCAGGTGGAAAGGATTTTTTTTGCAAGCACAAACCCACACCCTTCAACTAAAAGTGGATGGGGTGGGGAGGGTCAGAGATGGAACCAGCGGAGATCCTTGCAGAAAAGGGACCCCTAATCACATTAGCATACAGTTCTAAAGGAAAATGGTTGCTCTGAATTTTTCTTTAGACATAGCAACTTCAAAAAAAATCCCTCTTTTCCTGGTGCATCTTTATGTAGGAAAGCCTTCCTGCCTTTGAAGTCTGAACACAAAACAAACAGGAGTCTTTACAAGTCCTGCTCGGCCACCCAAGGAGAATCAAACAGTTTTCTGCAGTCAACCACCCCGGGACACCAGCACTTAAAGAGAAAGAAGGATTTCATCCTGCAGCCGGGATGTCTTTTTCTAGGGAAGCGAGGACACTCTTTTCATCTAAATATTATACTGGATTTTTTTTTTCACTAGCCAAGCTAAAGAACTAATTATTCATTGATTGAGCAGAAGTTTAGAAATAAACCAAAAAAGAGAAAGCAAGCAGAGAGGGGATGTTGGGGGGGGGGGGGTTGGGGGAAGGCGGGGAGATGAAGGAAATTTTCTTCGAGAATCTCAGCCCAAGAATTGAGCAGGGAATTTGAAAGTGCTGATGTGGAGAAAGGCGGGAGCGGGGAGCAGAAGGCCGGTTCTCCTTGGTATAAAAAACCCTGGGATGAGGCTCTTCAAGAGCATACACTGCAGTCTACTTTCAGCATGCATCTCTCATCCTGGGAGGATCCTTCCAGCACCCTTTACTTGGTGCTGCCCTCTCTATCTGAGTTGCCTTCTCCCCCAGCATGTGCGGCTGACTTCCAAGCCATGGAGTGAACCTCCTGGTACTTATCTTGGCTATTCTTGGGTGTTAGTCTCCCATTTTGTTACTTTATATACCCAATGCCTCTTTTGCAAACCACAGCACCCAAAAGGAGAGAGAGAACAAAAGGGAATGCCCTGCCACAGGGGTGGGGTGGGATGGGGGAGTGGAGGAGGGATGCTGGGAGCATTGGAGGTGGGGAATGGGCACTGGTGGAAGAATGGGTACTCAATTATTGTACAACTAAACCCAAGCATAAAAATTTGTAAGTCTACAACTGCACCTCATGGTTTTTCACTAATAAAAATTTTTTTAAAAGCATATACTGCAGGAGACACAGAAGGGGGGTGGGGCAGCTGTCTTTAGAGTCTTTAGCAAGACAAGAACTTGGGCAAGAGAGGCCTGCAGACCCCAGAGAAGGGCTTGCCGCCGCCATCATGAGCAGCTTGGAACACGGTTCTCTAATCACACTCCTGCACTGCATCTCCATCTTCCTAAAGAAAGGACACATTCTGCAGCCAGACCTGGAAGAGGTCTTTCCTATCCACGCCCTGAGAAATCTGTTTCTAAGATTGCCATGGGGGAGAGAGGGGCACACAAGCTCCCAGATATTCAACACAGAGGCAGGGCACTTGTCATCCCAGTGTGGGTGGCCTTTTGTTCACCTGCAAAGTCATCCTGCCATCCTCATCATCATCGCCCAACTGATTTGATCTTTAAAAGATGGATGGGAGGGCCGGAGCCATAGCACAGCGGGTAGGGCGTTTGCCTTGCATGCGGCCGACCCGGGTTTGATCCCTGGCACCCCATATGGTTCCTCAAGCACCGCCAGGAGTGATTCCTGGCTGCAGAGCCAGGAGTAACTTCTGAACATCGCAGGGTGTGACCCAAAAGGAAAAAAAAAGAAGGATGGGAGACAGCTCAGGGGCTATAAAGCGGGCTTTGCAAATGGCGCTACATAAGACCCCCACAAGCACTGCCAGGACCGACTCCTAAATAATGAGTATGAAGCAAGCCCTGAGCACCACTGGGTAATACCCAATGCCCACCGTCCCCCAAACACACACACACAAATGAAGAATGAATGGGAGGGGGCAGATCAAAGAGCTAACGCATGCAGGGGCCCTGGATTCGCACAGTTCTCTAAGCACCAGTGGAAATAGACTAGTGCCCCCCACACAAGAAATTCAGTGGGGACTTGGAGCCCCTGCCCCCAGATAAAAGGAATCTATAAGGGTAGAAGATCGCCTATATAATTTGACACACTTTGGACAAATCTCTTCTGCTCATTTCTCTGCCTCAGTTTCTTCATCTGCTCAATGGAGCTACCAGAGTTTATCTCACTACTGTGAACTTCAGCTGAAATTAGGGTATGGTGCAAGCAATGCCTGTTGATCTCAGAGGGTCCTATCCTTCACTTCAGCATTAAATGCTGCCTTCATTCTGACCCCATGAGTCTTCGTGAACACCCGCAGAAGGAATCTCCCCATCTCTAACTTCTCCAAATTTAAGCACAGCTGTGTTTAGGTCCCAACAACTCTCTGTCACCATGGCAGGATTACTATCTCTCTGTCACACATCTACCAGCTGACGGGTCCGTGGAGGCAGGACCCAAATTTAGGTCATGTTGGTCTTCTTTTCAATGCCTCGCATATTATTCAAACTATGAATCTTAAATTCTGATAGGAACAGGACTCTGCAAATAATCTTGAGGAAACCTTTTATTCTGTAGATAAGAATACGAGGTCCACTTGCATTTGAGTACCGTATGACTAAGTAATAGAATTCTTCCCACGTGACAAACTCGAATGGATGCAGGAATAGAGAGGTGACAGAGTAGACAGGTGAAGAGTAGACAGGTGAAAGGATAGATAGACGGATGGACAGTGAGGGTAAGGGAGAACAACCAGGATTGTCACTGTCACTGTCATTGTCCTCCTGTTGTTCATCAATTTGCTCGAGCGGGCCCAGTAACATTGTGAGACTTGTTACTGTGTTTGGCATATCAAATACATCACCGGTAGCTTACCAGGCTTTGCCGTGCGGGCGAGATACTCTCGGTAGCCTGCCGGGCTCTCTGAGAGGGGCAGTGGAATTGAACTCAGGTCGGCCGTGTCAGCCGTATACAAGGCAAACACCCTACCCACTGTGCTATTGCTCCAGCCCAACCAGGATTAGCTGCAGCAAATGCAAAATATTGTAACCAGTGAACCCTTTGGGTCACTATACTGACACCCCCTAAGTAACCCCACCCACACTTGCTTTCTTCAGCTACAAAGAAAGTTTTAAGGGCCAGAGTGGCAGTATAGTGTGTAGGGTGTCTGCCTTGCACGCAGTCAACCTGGGTTCGATTTCCAACATCCTGAGCCCACCGGGAGTGATCCCTGAGTGCAGAGCCAGGATAACCCCTGAGCAGTGCCGGGTGTGGCCCCAAAACCAAAAACAAACCAAAAAAAGAATTTTAAATATCATGTACCTAAACTGGTTCCTAAGGTCCAAATCAAGAAAAGTCACTTGCCAAAAAGGATTTGAAATGGTTTCACTTGACAACATAATTGCACACAGACGTTTCCGATAAGCAGTAATTCACCTTCTCCAAGCAGTCCGCCCACTTTTCCCAAAAGCCACGTACCGGGCACCGGCAAACTCCTCCTGGAAGAACGTCCTGTCCTTCCCGTTTGCCACTCGCATCCTCCCCCACCTTTATTGAGCCAAGTGCAGTCCCCACCTGAAAACACCCATCGAGAAGGCCAACTGTAAAGACCCTGCAGACACTGGAAGGAGTTGGTAGACAGAAGCCAGTTTCCTGTTAGGTTCTATGCTTCGGGCAATGTCGTGAAAGACACAAGATGCAAGAGGCATCCAGGGTAAATAGAGAAGGGACCAGTCTGACAATAATGGCTGGCAATGATCACGCTGGACAAGAACTGAGTGTTAAAAGTAGGTTAAAGGGATATACCAGATAACCTTTTGGCATCTGTATTGCAAACCACAATTCCCAAAATGGAGGAGTAGGGGAGAGAGAGAGAGAGAGAGAGAGAGAAAGGCATAGAGGCAGACTACGGGGTGGGGGCAGACTGGTGATGGGAGGGAACCTGGGGGCACTGATGCTGGGATATGTATACTAGTGGAGGGATGGGTATTGGAAAACTGTATAACTGAAACAAGAGAACCTAGAAGAGAAACCATTTTATCATGCACTAAGTCAAGAACAAGAGTTACAGTCCTGGGCTGGAGCGATAGCACAGCGGGTAGAGCGTTTGCCTTGCACGCGGCCAACCTGGGTTCGATTCCCAGCATCCCCTATGGTCCTCTAAGAACTGCCAGGAGTGACTCCTGATTGCAGAGCCAGGAGTAACCCCTTGTGCATTGCCAGGTGTGACCCAAAAAGCCAAAAAAAAAAAAAAAAGAGTTACAGTCCTACAACATCTGGTTCACAAAACAACATGAAGCATCTAAATTAAAAAAAAAAAAAGTTGTAATATTTGAAGCCCACAGCGGTAGGGCGTTTGCCTTGCATGCAGCCAATATGGCCAACCCGAGTTCGATTCCTCCGCCGCTCTCGGAGAGCCCGGCAAGCTACCGAGAGTATCTCGCCTGCTCAGCAGAGCCTGGCAAGCTCCCCGTGACGTATTCGATATGCCAAACACAGTAACAACAAAGTCTCCAATGGAGATGTTACTGGGCCCGCTTGAGCAAATCGATGATCAACAGGAGGGCCTTTACTTACTTACTTACTTACTTACTTACCTCCACTACCCAGTAATATTTTTTTAAAAAAAAAAAAGAGTCCTCCAGGGAGGAAAGGTTTCCCAGGGTGTCTCCCTCGGGACTATGGTGATGTCCTGACCGGAAGCATTGGGGGAGATGCTGCAGCACTGTGGGAAGTGCCATGTTGGCCAGGCCCGCTCCTCTCCACAGCCCGAGCTCTGCTACCTACTGGATGAGCAACGTGGGGGACTGTGGGATGCGGGATGTTGAGGTAAGATACTGAGCACCAAGAAGATCATGGGGGCGGACTGCCACAGCCCCGGAGGTCACTCAAGGAGCCTTCCGACATGGGGCTCCCCATGTCCCCTTTACCAAATACAGCACTGAAGCGCTTCTGGCACCATCCTTAGCCCCATGCCCTGCTTTTCTTACAGCCACTATTGGATAACAGAGACTGTGTTTATTTAACACCCTTACCAGTGTACTTGCCAACATATAAGCTTCTTTAGGACAGTGGTGACAATTTCCCTGAATTCCACATAGAGCCAAGAGTTGCACAGGACACAATATGGAGGTGAATGAATATCTACCAGATGGATAATTGATACCCACCCAACCCCAATCAGAATCTTAACAAAGCAAACCCACTGGTAGTAAGTTATTTTTTAAAATTGGGTCTTCTTCCATACCACAGGATTTGGTTTTAAGAAAACAAGTGTTGTGGGGCCCTGAGAGATAATACAGCAACTAGGACACTGACACTCGCCTTGCACAAGGTCGACCTGGGTTCGATACCCACGTACGGTCCCCCAAGTCCTGCAGGTGGGATCCCTGAGTGTAAGGTCAAGAGTAAGCTCTGAATTCCATCAGGTAAGGCCGAACCCCCACCTCAAAAAGAGAAAGAAAAAAAAGAAGAATGTGACCACGAAGTAAAACATTCTCGCTGAAAGGGCTATGTAAGGAAAATGAAAAAAAAATAGTTTTATAAAAACAAAGATATGTAGAGCCGAAGGGACTGTATGGGATTAAGTGCTTACCTTGCATGTGGCCAGCCTTACTTCAATCACAGGCTCTGATTACAATCCCTTGAGCACTGAGCCAGGAGTGAGCCCTAACCACTACCAGGTAAGTCTCCAACCCCCAGACCCCTAAGAATCCCTAAAATCTGTTCTTTTTACATGCAAAATCTTTCTTACACGTACAAGCAAAATGTATAAACTTTGTGTACCCTAGAAAGCCCACTTTTCTGCAACTAGAAATGGATTAACTGTTAACTGAGCCACCGACAAGTTTTCCCATTCAAAAATCACTTCAGCTTTTTTTATAAGTACGAGGTGCTGGGTAGAATTTCAGGTTAGCTGTAATATATCTGGGGAGAGTAAGACATTCTTCTCTTTACTACCGTCATGATCATTGGTTATATGAGCACAAGAGGCTCAAGAGGGTGGGTCTGGCATGTATGAGACAGTGGGTTTATCCCCAGCATCAATGTGAATGTAGGTACTACCACCACCACCACATCAGAGAGAGAGAGAGAGAAAGAGAGAGAAAGAGAGAGACTGAAAAATTAGCTAAGGAAGAAGGAGAGGGATTGCTCTTAAGCAGGGCATTCAGCAAAGCCAAGACTGATTCTACCCCAATCACCTTTGGTGCTCTTATCCCATTGACCATTTAAATGTCTCCAAAGCAGGGAGAGTTTCCTAGCAGAGACCCAGGACACTCCTGGAAGATCATCTGAGCCCTTTTTCATTTGCTCCTGAAAAAACCAGCAGTAGCATCTGCCAAAACTTGTCCTTGATCAGCCAGTTCCATCTTCTCCTCCACCCACGAGCTGTCTTCCTATCTACCCGTGCAAATAAACCTCTCTGCTCCTCATCCTGTTCCCGGTTTCCTTCATCACCCCCACCAAGGAAGATGCCTGTGAGGGCATGTCTACAGGCCGCCCCTGAGCTAGACATTGTATGAGCCAAGGTTAACAGAACTCAGCCCTGGCTCGGAGGTGGTTCCCCCCACCCACCAAAGATAATGGCTTGATTTGAGACATTTTACCACCAGAAACACTCCCAGTTCCTTGTCCTAGGAACAGTATGGTCTGCGGCTTTGGGTATTAAGAGGCGTCCATTTTACAAGTCCTTGTAAATCAAAGAATCCCCACTCACACAAGAACTCACGGCCAGTGCCAACACGGAGCGGATTTATAAACCATGAAACCAGGGCGGTGAGGCGTGAGGGGAATGCCCTCCTTTCTTCTTTTTGCAAGGCTTTTGGAGTTGCTCTGCAATCCTAAAATAGCAGTCTTGTTCAGGACACAGCCAACCGGGCTCAATAAATATCTGAGCCATGTCTTACAGACACATTAAGTAATTATATCCCAAGATAATTATGCCAGGCCCATTCCCCAGGGAAATGCTGAGGTAAAAAAAAAAAAAAGAAAATATTAAATCGCCCACCGAAAAGGAGAGATCCAATACCTGCTATGCAAGGGGGAGGGTGGGGGCATCCCGAGAGGATGTTAAATGTTCATTTTTCTTCATGACATTTCTAGCCGCGTGTTTGAAAAGACCATAAGGTCTGCATTATTTTCATCCAGAAAATAAGTTCTGGGATTTTTCTTGTAGGGATGTTCAAATGGAAGGAGGACATTTGATATTTTCCATGTTCCTAAAGATCAGAAGGACTTGGAGAATAATGCATTTTTCCCTCAACAAAGGGCATCTCCAAGTTTAGTCTGCTGAAAAGAATCATTCTGACAGTCTTAATATATTCTTTTCAGGAATGCCCTGTTCAGAGAATTCCACAGGAAAAAAAAAGACGGGGGGGGGGGGGGGGGGAGGGGGGAGGGCGGAAACAAACAGAAGAATCCCAGGAAAGCACAAATTTAAATCATTATGGCTTCTTGTAAATAGATGAGGCCAAAGTATTTTCAATATATTCCAGGTATTAGATTGAGCAGGGGGAGAAACGGGAGTGATCATCTTCAACATTACATATTTTTTACATTCTCCAGATGGAGCAATATTAAAACATATATTTGAAAGAATTGCCAGGTTTTCAATGAACAGCTCACAGGAAAATCACTTTCAGAACCACCGAAAGACCAAAAAAAAAAAAAAAATACCCCTAAGGTAAGAAATTTAAAATTGCATCACGGTTGTAAGCAAGAACAATGACCCCAAAGGCAAGAATAATTACAGTCTGATATTCTTATGACAAGGCACCTCTTATCCACGACTCAATGTTTTCTAAACACTCATTTGCTGCGATGGTACTACTAGGGAATTAGAGGATGAGGAATTTTAATGACTTGTCTTAGGTCAATGGTCAGGTTGAGTGGTTGACCGAAATGTAAATACTTGCCTGTGGTCTGCTGATCTGAAAAGAATCAACCACATAACTTTCAATTAATAATTTGGAGATGCCTATTTCAGAGGCATTTTCAAGGAAACCCATTAGACTTTCTATGAAATTCTAATTTTGCACCCTTTTCCTCCTTTCCATTATCTTCACCATAGCCCAGGGAGGGTACAAGGTAATTGTTTTATAGTTTTTGTTTGGGGGCCACTCAAGATGGTGCTCAGGGCTTACTCCTGGCTCTGTGTGCAGGGATTACTCCTGGTGGGCTAGGGGGACCATATGGCTGTGTCGGGGATCAAACCGGGGTTGGCTGCATGCAAAACAAACACCTTACTCACGGTACTACTCCTCCAGTCCCAGGTAGAGAAAATTAAGGAATTAAGGAAAGTTCCTAAGCGGTCTGCAAATGATCTCCCCCCGATTTATTTCCTTCTCTCTCCCTTCTTTCTTTACTCCCTCCCTTCTCCACCCCCACCCCCTACCTAAGCTAAGTCTCTCCTCCTCCCTCCTCCACTGTGCCCTTCTCTCTCTTTCACTCCCAGCAGCTAAGAGGAGAGCAAAGCTCCCTCTAACACTGGCCTGACCATATTGCACGGCACCCTGAGACAGGAAGCAAGATGGCTCCCCACTGCCTCTAAGAATATTTAAATCTCTGTGTCATCAATCTCATGTTTGTGTCTTTCCTCCACACACCTGACACAACGCCATCACATCTCCCAGCTTATTGCCAAGAGGCTCTTCAACAATTGCCTATGGGATCTGTATCTAGAATTTCACTCCCCACCCACCATCCTCTCTGATTTGGTGATACCTGACTATGATTGATGTATGGGTACAGAGAAAATAATCATGTCTGTAGAGCACACCGGGGAAAGAGAAAAGATTGTTCAGCTAGGGAAATCTCAGGGCCCCAGATCTCTCTCAGCCCCTGTTCTTCAACCTTTTTATACCTGTGATCCATTACCTGTCCTACATACTGGACAAACAGCTATAACCAAGGAAGTAGACCAATCGTTTTTACCTTTCTACACCTGTAGAGAAGCATCTATCCAGAGACCAGTGTTTGAAGAATGCTACGCTAAGCCAAGCATGGTGCCCCAATGGGAAATTGTGCTGATCTTACTGATCTATCTCTCTTTTAAAAGCTATCATCCACTTCAGTTGAACATATTCAGCAGACTACCTCACATCCCTTCAGTTCATCAAAATTCCTAATAATAACTAAACCCAACACTCCAGGGACTGGAGTGATAGCACAGCGGGTAGTGCGTTTGCCTTGCATGTGGTCAACTCAGATTCGATTCCCAGCATCCCATTTAGTCCCCTGAGCACCATCAGGAGTAATTCCTGAGAACATGAGCCAGGAGTAACCCCTGTGCATCGCCGAGTATGACCCAAAAAACAAACAAATAAATAAATAAATAAATAATGAAGATGTAGTTCCTCTTAAAAAATAAAAAAGCCAACACTCCATTTTTTCCCCTCTTCCTGTTCACCACTGTGTACTATCTGCTTGAGTTAATTAACCAGTTGATACCATGACATTTGACGGTAAGAATGTCTTACATGAGCATCTATTTTCAAGAGTACCCGAGTCATTTTCCCCAGAAGATCACAACTTGAACAGGCTCTATAAGTGTCATGATATCACAAGTCTATAATGCCACTTCAGACATACAACGGGGGTTCCCCAGGTCATCTGCAAAACCAATTAGGCAGGTTCTAGACAGGAAATCCTTGGCTTAAATACTGTGATCTGGCTCCCAAGATATAAACCTCACCTGAAGAGGAAGTTTATCATTCACCATGTTTATTCGGGCTGAGTCTAAACAACGACACAGACTTTCAGACTGGAAAACTTAGTACAAATAAACGCTTTCAGACAGGTCCAGATTGGAAAAGAGAATTGCTTCTCCTCTCTGGGTCATTAGGCCCAAACATTCGTCACTCAAGTTATAAACACTATTAGGTGCCATGCCATACCATTTTTTTTTTTAAATTTTAAATCCATGTTTGGTATCAGATGAGACTTTGTAACATGTCATAAATTCCCCATCCGAATATGGCAAGTATTTTTATTTTAGCTTTATTTCAAGTCTGAAACTCAAGCTGTGCTAGTTAAAACAGGCTCTCGTTATAACTCAGTTGGCCTCACAGTAAGGTCAGAACTCTTAGATTCCCCTCGTGTTCTTCCTCCAAGGTTAAGATGCCTGGGAATTGAGTGGATTCACATTTTCTTCCTTGACCACAAAGTCACCCAGGGTGACTTGCCAAACTCACATCTCACTCCTGATTCAACCTCCTCCCTGGGCCACTCAACTCAGAATTAATCTAGGAGAGGGCGAGCTGGAGAAGAATGACTCAGGCTCCATAAATTGCAGGACCCTCCTTGTCTGAAGATGAGATGCCCCCTCTCTCTCCCCCCTCCAACCCCTGCCATCTTTCTTGATGCAGGCTGGAAATCTGAAACTCTGATTAATGCAAAGCCGATCCTGGTCCCTCTGGAGGCAATCCATTTTTAAGTGAGTTATGAGAACTTGGATACTTTGCAGATCCTGGAAGAATGAAATATGAGGAGAGAAAAGGAAGTATGACACATGCTAAGAAGCTGATCTCTAGGACTGGCAGGGGAGGGCAGGGAAGCTCCGAGAGGGATAATATAAAGACACGATGCATATTACAAACCTCATTGACTGATAATACCACTGAAGAATCATTACTGGCTTCTCCAGTCTTAAAGTTTGAAAGTTGAGCGGTTAATATGAACTTGTAATTTTACGCAGGAAAGAATCTTGTAGCCAAGGGTGGGCAAAGGATTTTAGCACTGCCCTTGAATCCATCTGCACATTCATTCTGCTTCTCCTGGCTTTGCATTGGAATTTTTTTTTGTATGGGGAATCTATGAAGGCTTGTACTACAAAGCAAGCCAAATGTGTCCTTCTTACCTCACTGGATCCCAAACAAAAGAAAGTGTGATAATTCTAAGGTAAGGGTCAGAACTGGCCTGGAGCAAATTTTCTGAGCAGATCTTCAGGGGAAAATTAAATCCCAACTGTGGTCCTAGCTCTAACAACAGCACATTTCCATTCAAATTCACTCTGTTCATTAGAAGCCAATATTATTTTAAGCGCCTGCAATCCATGAGTTTGGCCAGTGATGTGTATTAATAATTCATTTTAATTCTATAGGTCTGCCTTCAAAAGTCTCTGAAGGGGATATTGTGGGGATGGTAAAAACTAATTGTTTAGTCTACATTAATATAAGCAGCAGCAAGCAGCCAGTTGCTTATGTAGACAAAAATGCCCTTTCTAGTCTTCATAAACGCCTTTCGCTTTTGGTTTGTTTTTATAAGTCAGTAAATAAGACAATTTGCAGGGTGGGTCTCACTGTAGTGTACTTTGGGGCAAGACAAGTAGGTTCTCAATAAGTGATCAACTTGCAAGACAGGCACAATTTACTTTTCAAGAATACCACAATTACTATGACTTTTCAAGAATATCACAATTTACTAAGTCAAAGACAAAGACATTGAGCACCATCTTCTCCTGGGCAAGGAATGTAGAAACGAGAAGTCAAAATAATATTACTGCTTAAATCTCCCACAGGACCAGGACCATAGGAAATGAGAATCTAAAAAAAGCCACAAAAAACATTTCATGATTCCCAGGACTTGGGCTGGATCTCCTTCAAATTCCCCAATTCTCTAATCAGCTGCATCATCCCTAGGAAATGAATATGGCTCAGAAGGAGGAAAGGGCTCCTGTGCAGTGAGCTTAGGGAGGCAAAAACCCTTTGCAGACAGAGTATAGGGAGCTAAACACGCTACTAGATAATATTAACAAGAAAGCCTTTGGATCAGACACCCTTCATGTAAACTCCTGTCCACAACAGGTTTTTCTGAGTGCAACCACTTCTCAAATTCTCCTGTCTCTCTGCCATCACTAAGACAAGCTCCTTTGAGATGAAGTCATGAAATTTGCTTGTAAGTGGATGGAGAATATCATGCTAAGTGAAATGGGTCAGAAAGATAGGGACAGACATAGAAGGACTGCACTCATTTGTGGAATATAAAAAAACATAAGATGAGACTGACACCCAAGGACGGTAGACAGTAGACACAAGGGCCAGGAATACTGCCCCGTAGTTGGAAGCCTGTCTTATGAGCTGGTGGAGAAGGGAACTGGAATAGAGAAGGGATCACTAAATCAATGATGGTTGGAGGAATCGTTTAGGATGGGAGATGTGTGCTGAAAGTAGATAAACGACCAAATGTGATAACCTCTCAGTATATGTATTGCAAAACATAATGCCCAAAGATAGAGAGAGAGTATGGGGAAAATTGTCTGCCATGGAGGCAAGGGGAGGCTTGGAAAGGAGGGGTATACTAGGGACATTTGTGGTGGAGAATGTGCACCGGTAGAGGGATGGGTGTTTGATCATTGTATGATTGAAACTCAAACATGAAAGCTTTGCAACTGTATCTCACGGTGATTTGATTAAAAAAAAAGACAAGTTCCTTCTTATCTTCCCAGCGTCTTTTTGTGCTGACTATGGGCATGCCTTATAATTTTTCATTATTTTGAAGAGACTTCCTATTTCTCAAATGTGTCTTGGTGAGGAAAACATTTTACATGGAGAAATAAACCAATGTATTTGAAATTACTTAGCTACACATCTTTGGAAATATATCCACGTGGGTAAGCACTTAAGAGTTTTCACAAGTTCCTCCATTTCAAAGAAATTAAATTTTTATCTTCTCACTGAGCCATTTTAATTTTTATTTATTTATTTTTACAACTTAAGAGCCAAGCAGTATAATGTTGCATCGTGCCCTTCAATGATGGCAAACAAAATGAAAACAAGACAACTTCAGACAAAAGCATCAGTCTTCCTCTGATTTTCAAACAAAAAGAACTCTCACCACTCAAATAATTCATCAGATCAGATTCATTATATTAATATCTGGAATGACTTCTCTAATTATGAAAATAACTATGGTAACCCCCTAAATAAATAACATAAACTAACTATGCACCTTTCTTGTGAATGCTTACACTTGATTTCTCAATAAATCTTTAAGTCTTGGGCACCCAAAAATTAAAATATGATATACTGTTCCATACTGCATGAAAAGGAGACTTCTGAATATAGAGGTCTTATGTTGCACTCTTATGTTACAATATTGACATGAATTTCAAAATTTGGAGTCACCTAGGTGTTTTTTTAAATTATGGGGACAGAGGGATAGTACAGATGGTAAGGCACCTGCCTTACATGAAGGCAGATTTGATCCCCAGCATCACATATGGTCTCCTGAGCATAGTGAGGGAAAGCTCCTAATCACAGTCAGGAGAGACCTCTGAGTACCAGTGAATGTGGTCCAAACATTTCTCCCCCTCAAAAAATTATGAATTTATTAAAATTGTTATCAAAATTGATTAATTAATTTATTAAAATATTAATATCAGGCAGACCCAAATATCAAGTTATTCAGAAGAATGAACAAAAGCAACAATACAGAAGACCAGTTTTGAGTCTAATCACAACAGAACAGCAAACCACATCTGCTTTTCAGTTTGAGGGCCACACTTGGTGATGCTCAGGGGTTATTTCTGGCTCTGCCCTCAGACATCACTCCTGGTGATGCTCAGGGGACCATAAAGGGTGTCAGGAACTGAACCCAGGTAGGACGCTTCCAAGTCAAGTGCCCTACCTGCTGTACTATCCCTCCAGCCCCAGTGAAGCACCGCTCCAAGAGAAGATGCCCAATGGTGCTCAGACTTATCAGATTTGCACAACACCCCAGTGTCTGAGGCCTGCTGGCTCTGAAAGTCTCAGGAAGCAAGTATCACAAGATTCCCTCCCCATGACCGTCCAATCAACGGGTCAGAGTTAGGATGCAAAAGACGGAATTGCTCAGACATGAGGCCGGAAGGTGGGAGATCCAAGATAGATTTGTCCTTGGAGAGAAAGGGGTCACAAGGCTGAGCTCCAGAAGTCTAGAGCAGCCCCCAGCAGTGGTCTGTCCCGTTGATTTCGTAGGACTGTAAAGACAGATTGTATTTTGTCCTTTAGGGCTGATTTTAGCTTCACATTTCCCATTTGCAAAATGTTATCTGGCATATCTTGTGTGTGTGTGTGTGTGCGCGCGCACACACACTCACACACACACACACACACACACAACCCCCTCCCCTTAGGGCCTGTGGAATTCTGTAACTAAAATCAAATATTAAATGCCTTCTCTAAATTGTGAGAACTGATACATTCGGTTACATGTTTTAAAGGAAAGTCTTTGAATAAATTGTGATATAAAACTTGGGAAGGCGATTATGTGATATGTACACCAACAGGAGAAAAGGCCAGTGGCAGAGAAGAGAGACAAGCCACAGTACCTTGTCTGGGAGGCAGGTATAAACGTTGAAAAGAGCAATCAGAGGGGCTGAAGCAATAGCACAGCGGGTAGGGCGTTTGCCTTGCGCGCAGCCGACCCAAGTTCTATTCCCAGCATCCCATATGGTCCCCCAAGCACCATCAGGAGAAATTCCTGAATGCAGAGCCAGGAATAACACCTGTGCATCGCCAGGTGTGACCCAAAATGAAAAAAACAATTTTAAATAAGGAAGAAAATAAAAGAGCGATCAGAGAGGTAATAAGAGGCTATCAGGTATTTGCCTCGAAAACAGACAAACCTGTTGGGTCCCTGGCACTGAATACGGTCCCCGAGTAATTTTAGGGGAGTAACCTCTGATCACTGCCAGGTGTGACCCCAGCAAAAAGAAAAACCTCAAACATTTAAAGAATGAGTTCATGAATTTATAAGCAAAAGCATATGACTCATAATTGTTCCAAATGGCTGCTCTGTAAATTGAATAACTCATTCTTGTGGGCTGGAGCCATAGCACAGTGGGTAGGGAGTTTGCCTTGCATGCGGCCAACCTGGGTTCGATTCCTCTGTCCCTCTCGGAGAGCTGGAAAGCTACCAAGAGTATCCCGCCAGCACAGCAGAGGCTGGCAAGCTCCCCGTGGCGTATTCGATATGCCAAAACCAGTAACAACAAGTCTCACAATGGAGACGTTACTGGTGCCCGCTCGAACAAATTGATGAACAACGGGAGGACAGTGCTACAGTTCTATTCTTGTGTGAAGAGTGTTAAGGTTTGATGTCATGGGGGCAAGAGCTTGGCTGCCTATGTCTAAGACTTCACAAACAAGTCGGAGATGCTGAGCAAGTAAAAAACCCACTCCCGTATAATTGGCAAAACCATCTTCTGCCATTTTTATACTAAGGATGAAAACTACCATCACTAGGTTAGGTTGGGGGTTTGCTTGTGTCTTATTCCTTCAGATCCATTTGCAGCAGAATTCTTGGGTCACTTTCAATACAAAATAATTGTCCAGACTCCTGGAAAAAATGTGCATATTCAAGAATATTCAAGAAAGCATATCCAAGGAAAAAAAACTGTTGAGAATTGAGCCATGCTTCTTCCTTCAGGGGATTTAAAATAGCCCTGGCCCGAAGGAACCCCAAAAAGTCCATTTTATGTCATTTCTAAGGCAGGCAAGCTATCTTACGGGGAAAACGAAAATCGCGTCTAAGTGAATTCTTTGAGTAAGGGGTGAGAAAGGAAATGGACAGCCCTCAATTCCCTCATAAACAATGACACATCTAACCAGATCAATTGTCCCCAATGCCTCAAGAGTATTTCCCTTTTAATAAAGGTGTTGGCGATGAGCAAATAAAATATTTACAGAGACTTAAAAATGCATATTAGTCCTATTTTCGCTCTCTTCGCAGGCAACAATTTTGAGACACTTATTCCTCATTATCAGAACAATAACCACCCATCTGAACAGCTAACACACAATCCTTTGCCAATCTGTGCTGAATAAATTAGGCTGGATGGTTTTACACGGAAATTATGCCAACATCATTGATCATTTCTTGTTTATGGCTCCTTCGCTTACATCAAAATAAATCAAATCGTACCCAGAAAAATTCCCTTCATTTGACTGTTTACCTATCTTCTGGGAGGTCTTTCATTTGAAACAAGTCCCTACTGTCACTGAACTCCAGCGGGCCAGTATTCAGCCTGAGTGAAACCTCACTTCTAAGAATTCTGAATCTGGTTCACCTTTCCAGAACCAGCTTAAATTCAACCGCTCTTCAATGTTACCTCTCCCTCAACACCCTTTTGGAGATTTCACTGATCGCTATTATCAATTATGTTGACACTTTTCTTACAGACTCTCCTATGCATAACTTTAATGCTTCAAATATCCAAAAATGTTTTCTCCCAGCTACAATTTCTGTTGTTTTTTTTTTAAATGCCTTCATTGCTTTCTCTCTATACCGCATACCAGGCATTCAGCCAACATTCTTGAATGGATGAATGAATGAAAAAAAAAGGGAATGATCACATACCAGGCCTTTGGAAAGTGAGCTTCGGGGTAACCACCCACGTATTAAGGTGATGTTCCCAAGCCCCTTTGAATAATTCAGCTAATAGCTAGAATGTCATACAAAAATAAACACCAAAGATACACTGTGTGTTAACATAGTACATTTGGAGTCAAAGAGAGTACAGGGATAGGGTGCTTGCCTTATGTATGCTCAACCCGGGTTCAATCCCTGGCACTGTGTATGGTTCCAGGAGCACCACCAGGAGAGATCCTTGATCACAAAGCCAGGGGTAAGCCTTATGCACCATGAGGTGTGACCCACAAAAAAAAAAAACACAAAAATCTAACACTACTATATTTGGGAGTGGGCTGGAGCGATAGCATAGCAGGTAGGGCGTTTGCCTTGCACGCGGCTGATCTGGGTTCGATTCCTCCACCCCTCTCAGAGAGCCTGGCAAGCTACCGAGAGTATTCCACCCACTCGGCGAAGCCTGGCAAGCTACCCATGACGTATTCAATATGCCGAAAACAGTAACAAGTTTCACAATGGAGACGTTACTGGTGCCCACTCAAGAAAACTGATGAACAACGGGAGGACAGTGCTACTGTGCTACATTTGGAAAACACAACCACAGCAGATATTATTCTATAACACTAATGCTATAGAATAGGCATGTATTTAATGTGCTTTTAAAAAATCTGTAAATTCTCCTGAAAGTACAGCAATAAGAGCCACACAGCATTACCCAGCCAAACACACAGGAAACACAGTTTTGGCTTTCTATGGTTGAGTGAGGGTATGGTATGCCAAGGCTTCCCCTCAGGTGTGCCTCAAAAATGACCCATCTGGTCTGGAGTTGGCTGAATGAGAACAGATGCCCAGTATCCTAGGAAGAGCTGGAAGGGTCCCCTCATCACTGGCCTCGTGAAACAACACCCATTTCCTTTTCTGTGAGCATCTAACAAATGCTGGAGCGATAGCACAGCGGGTAGGGCATTTGCCTTGCATGCAGCCGACCCAGGTTTGATTCCTCCGTCCCTCTCAGAGAGCCCGGCAAGTTACCGAGAGTATCATGCCCGCACGGCAGAGCCTGGCAAGCTCCCCGTGGTGTATTTGATATGCCAAAAACAATAACAACAAGTCTCACAATGGAGACATTACTGGTGCCCGCTGGAGCAAATCGATGAACAATGGGAGGACAGTGCTACAGTGCTACCTAACAGATATCTGATGTGAGCATTAACTGGAGTAGTGGAAGAGACTGGTTGTCTTTCTACTTTGCACGGGTTTGGTGAGTATGGGATATCTCCCCACCCTCTCCCCCCATAGCTTAGATGGTCAAAGCTATGAAAGCCAGCTGGAGTCAGCAAACAAACTCCCCAGATAAACTCTAAGAGAAGCACAAAGACAGCTTAGAACTGGGGAATATTCTACAGGCATGTATGTTTGTTGTCGAGAAAGTAAGTGCTCTGTTAGTGTAATAGGGAGGGGGAAAAATCTTCATCTGTCATTGTCAGGAGGTGGGCAGCTCGGGGACAGAGAGGAGGCAATGTAGCCAAACCTTGTAAGATTCTGGAAATCGGAGAACCAGGGAGCGAGGTGAGGGAGAAAGGCAGAGAGGAGAAAGTGAGAAAGATTAGAACCTGTAGGGAAAGGACAAGCAGATACTGAAGAACATGGAGCTTCCTCTGAAGTCTGAAATTAGGATGTTACTGGGATTTGAAACTCCCTTTGTACCACCAATAGCCATTCAAACCCTTATAATACCATGTTTGATTGCCTGCCACCCTCATGGAATGAAGCATGAGGCTGTGTTTGAGTTTGCATAGCGAGAATATATCTCTGCAGTAGGGATGAGAACTGGGGTTAAGGATTCAGATGGACAAAAACTAACCCTTCAATAGTTCCTCATGGAACAGAGGTGAACCTACAGCAAGGAAAGAGCCTAAAATGGTCCAGTGGGTGAAAGGAGGGGGATATTGACACTTCAGTGGCAGAAACATTGTCCCTCTAAAACACATAAACCGCAAGCACCTTACCTGCTGTACTATCTGTCTGACCCTTCCTTCTCTGCCTGGGAGGAAATCTTAACTAGATCCAAAGAGGTAAATCAACAGTTACATCTTGGGAACTGCAGTGGAGCGATCAAGTCAGCTTATGAATAAGCCTTGAGTGACAGGCTTGGGTAACCATGTGCGATGTTCCACTCCGTCCCTTTCTTCTTTCTTGCTGCTTCTGTGGATCACACACACAATTTGGTTGTGCTCGCCAGGCTTGTGGTGCAGACACAATAGGCCTCTGTGCTCACCAAGGGGAAATCTCTTTGGGCCGTGGTGCTTATGTACATTGCCTATAACCTCCTTTCCAATGGGCCCCCTAAGATCCTGAACTCTAATATCCTGAAGGTCAGGCTCAGAGAGATGGTGCAGAGGTTAAGGTGCTTGCCTGGCATGTGGCAGCCCCTGGTGTGATCCCTGCACTGCATATAGGACCCTCAATTTCCACTAGGGGTCATTCCTGAACAGAGAGCCAGATATCCAGGGCCAGGCCACCACTGGGTGTGGCCTAACACCCCCAATCTTAAAGGCAAACACATACAACTTTGGGGACATGTGCTAATGTATCACCACTCAGGCTCTGACTCCCAGATTCTATTTTCAAAAACTACAACTGAGTTTTCACATCTCCCAGTACACTTTGTCAATGGCGTCCTTTTTTGCCCTCAAAATGCAAATGGTTTTCATGAAACGGCCATGTGACTTAACAATGGAAATACTAATTGGCTCTCCTATCATGAACATAGGGTTAATGTATTGATTTGATCCTCTTGGGCAATCATGAAATTCCAATTAGTGGCCGGTGTATATGCAGAGTTGTCATTTCTAGTCGGTGGAACTGGATCTGGCTCTGAATTACTCACATTTACTCCACACACCCCATTGTATACCACGCGTGACATGTGGCAGACAGCTGGGGAAGGAGACAGCCATCATTTCCTGTCTCGCCCCTAGTCCCAGGCAATGCCCATGACACAACTGTTGTGTTCTTAATCTTCTGGAAAGTGTGGGCTTATTTACAAAGACATCAGCTCTTTAGCTTGTTTACCAATGTATTCATTCTGACTTTCATCAGAACTGGACTTTTTCTTCTGGGATTTACAAACCCGGTAAAGACCATTAACAGTGTTTTCCAGAATCAAATCAGTGTTTTTATAAACGGAGAACATGTTGACTACAGTAAAATTTAGAACTAAAAAAAAAAAATTTTTTTCCTGCTAAATTAGTCTGTTTTCTGACTTGTCAACCCACTTAGAGCTACAGTGTTAAAAGCTGGTGGTGAAGGAGTTAAAAGCTCAACTCTGTCCTTAATTATGTTTAAAATAAATTTTAGCATGCAGCCTAGTGTGCGCACAGAGCTATGGAATAATCCACGGGTCTAAGAACCTGTAATTCCTAATTGACAGAGAAGCTTATAATTGTATTTCTATAATGTTTAGTAAAAACATTCAGCATGTTTTTTTTCTTTTATAGAAAGGTCCATAATAAGAAATGATGATTAAAGAAATAGTTCAACTGAGATGTATTTAAAGCACATTTATTTCTTTCTGAAAGGTCATTCCTCCACACATTTGGATAAGAAAATGGTGATTTTTACAGCACCAGTGCATTTTAAAACTTTTTCAAAGGAAAGAAACCACGTCTTTGTAGTAACATGTTTCTTCTGAGATAAACATGTCACAATTCTATCACTAGATATTCCAGATTTCATAGCTATTCAGTGTTGAAAAAAAAGTGTCTTATACACCCTCTATTGTGCTGAATTTGGAACTTGCATGTTGCAAATGGAAGCTATCCTGAAAAGTAAAAGAAATAAATTACTTTTGTAGAAAAAAAAAAGAATCACAGAACACAGTTACACTGGAAACAATAGCCAGAGGTGAAGGGAAAAAATAGCAAGATGTATAGCAGTTCATTAAAAATTCATAGGAGATTGGGAAAGGCAAATTTAATTTGCCTACCTTCACCAAGCACGCTGAAGGACTTTGACAAATACAACATACAAACTGTGTTCTATGAAATTTTAAAACTCCCAAATTCTGTCATCACCAGTCGGCTTCTTAACAGACATGAGCGGCTGAACACAATCCATTTACTCAGAGCTGACCCAGACAGGGATTAAAGGGAATCGAGAGAATGAGAGGACACAGTCTATTGGTTCATGTACCAGAAAATGCTCTAAAGAAGCAGTTTTTAATACCAACAAGCTCGAAAGAGTGAGGCGGGCTCTCTTTCTTGAAGAGAGCCCATTTCTGAAGGGCTTGAGTTGGCTAACCTGCTCCAGAACCGTCATAAAGCCAGTTATTAAGAATTGGTGGTATCAGTCGTGTGGTTCAGTGGTAGAATGTATATGTAACATATATGAATGTATATGTAACATATATGAAGCTCTGTGCTCAATCCTTGACACCACAACATACATTCATATACACACACACACACACACACACACACAACAGTTGTCAAAAAATCTTTAATGTGATGATTCCCAGAAGAGAGGATCATTCCTTGTTTGTGAAATCCCCCTTTAGAAAGCCTTCTTTCCCGTGCCTGCCTCTCCAGGCCAACTGTTAATGCCCTCACAAGTCATTATTTCACTCTCATTCATTAGAGTCTTTACAGGTTCAAGTAAAGTTTAAATGTTAAAAGTGTCACTCAGCTGCTGTCACTGACATTAGGGTGACTACATCCAGGGCACCAAGACAAAAGCAGCCCCCTCCATCCATAGGAAGGAGGGCCGAGAATGTTTTTAAATGCAAGGTATAAACCTGACCTAGGAATACACTAAGGCACTAATGGAATACAGGTAGACCAGAAAGCCCAGGAAAGGCAGTGCCAAGCAGATGTCAGCATCTAATGCTTCACCTGGGGTGGGACGCCCCAGCCAATGGTCATCTGAACAAGCAAGAAAGGACACTGAGAGCATTGTCCAAAGGTGGAAATGGAGAAAAACAGAAATCTCTGGAGTGTGCCTTAAATAACTCCACGCGGAATTCGCCAAAGTCTTGCATGCAGTCCCCAAATTGACCTCCAGTTGTAAAGACCTTGAACTCATCCCAGACTGTACCAGTCTCTCCCAAAACAAAGCCTCCTCACTCAGCCCAGTTCCCAAGAACTGAAGAGGCCTCTCCTGCCCAGTTCTTCCTGGGAAGGCCCACTCCCCTTCTGGCTCAGTAGGACCCCCATACCTCAAAGACACCCCCCTCAATATTCACAGAATAAACTCCTTCTCTCTCTCTCTCTCTTTTTTTTTTTTTTTGGTTTTTGGGTCACACCGGTGATGCACAAGGGTTATTCCTGGCTCATGCACCCAGAATTACTCCTGGCGATGCTTGGGGGAACATATGGGATGCTGGGACTCAAACCCGGTAAGGCAAACGCCCTACCCATTGTGCTATCGCTGCAGCCTCTCCTTCTCTCTTTTACAGTGCTGGAGGCATGAGGCAAATGCTTGAGGAGAGTGACAGTATAGCAGGTGGGTGCCTTCCTTACATGAGGCTCACCCAGCACCGCATAAGTTAAGCCCCACAGGCAGTGATCCCTGAGCACAGGGTCAGGAGTAGTAAGCCCTGAGCACTGACAGATGTGGCTTCCAAACAACAACAAAAAAAACAACAACTGAGCATGTTGAGAGAGGGAAGGGAAGAGATCTCCCAAACAGTGCTCTGGGAGCCTGGGAGCCACTCCTGGAGATTATAGCAGTGTAGGCAGAAGCTGAGGGTTCAAGGACATATTGTGGACAACCAGGGTCACCGTTCAGGAGTCTACCAAGACTGCACCTCGTGATGCTGTCAGACCACGTGTGCTGGGGATCCGAGTGGGGCAGCCGGATGCAAGGAACCAATTTAAACACGTTTTCCTCCCCCTCCCCTGTCCATTGCGGTGGTTGTTCATGCTGCCATGTCCAGGGTCATCATCATCATTGGGTTGATGCATTGCCCTGAAGATGTTCCCAGACCAGTGCTCCTGGGATTGCCCCTAAGGCCCCATACCTTGCCAGGAGACCCCAACCCCAGTCCTTGGTTCCTCTGTTGTGACTGTCAATCGCAGTCTAAATAAATGGTCTATTTAGTGGCCATGGAAAGTCACTGAAACTTTCTATGTTTTAGTGACATAACGTTTTAGTGACAACCCCAAAATGTTTTTTTTTTTTTGGATGTTTAGCATTTAGGAACCTTTTGTTGAAGAGAATGCCCCCACGCACCCGCCTGGTGCTGAAACGCTGTCTGTCCCCAGGCACAAAGGACTGGAGTGTGTTAAATAATGAATTACAGCGTCGCAGGCTGAGTTGAATGTTAATGATTCTCCGATATACGTACTCGAAATCACGTGTCTCTAAACAGAAAGATGCAGAAACCACGTAGAAGGAGGCAAGCAGGAACCCGGCCCTACAGGGCCCCGAGGAACAACAGAGACTTCGCCGTGGACATAACCACCACGAATCCCACAAAACTGAATGCACTTGTTTGTCCTGCATTTTGGAAGTCCTTCCCCAGTGAAAGACATTTTGCTGAATTGGTTTATTTTATTTGAGTTAAATCACATGGCAGCTGGGAGGAACAACAGTAGCAGTGAAATGGTTAAAAAAAGAGAGAAAAAAAATCACTCAACTTTGGTTCTTAATTAGGTCTGCCTTTGCATGCTGATCAGATGGACTGAACACAGCGCAGGCATAATTTCACTCCCTGGCACCAGGCACCACGTGGGTCGCGTTCCAGGCTTTGAGGCCCTGCCCCTCACGCAGGGGATTCTCATTAAAAATCTAATATATGAGACCAGAGAGACAGTCAAGGAGGGGGTAAGGTGCTGACCTTGCGTGTGGCAGACCCTGATTTCATGCCCGGCCATCACCCGTGGTCTTCTGAGCAACCCTAAGAGTGGCCCCTATGCACAGAGCCAGGAATAGCCCTGGAATACCACCAGGAGTGGCCCCCAAAGTCCCAATTGAACCTCCCCACACAACAAATCTAATGAAATACCTGAGCAAAAAAAAATTCTGTTTCCTTTTCTCCCAAATATTCCAGTTTCTTTTATTTGCCCTTGAAAATATAAACTATAAACTAGTTGGGTTGGAGAGACAGGATAGCAGTTAGGGCACTGGTCTTGCACATACCAACCCAGGTTAGATCCCCAGCATCATATATGATCCCTCAAGCCCACCAGGAGTGATCCCTGGGTAGAGAGCTGGGAGTAAATCCTGACCACCAATGGGTGTGATCCAAAAGCCAATAGATACGTAAATATAGCGATAGATAGATAGATAGATAGATAGATAGATAGATAGTAGATAGATGAGTAGACAGATAACAAAGAGAGCCCAGGAGAGAGTACAGGACTTACGTCACAGCTCCATCCTGCCCCATCATTGCCCTTGCTATTGATATTGTGATAAAAAACCTAGTTATATGGCTCACATTTTTTTCTGCTTTTTGGGTCACACCAGACGATACACAGGGGTTACTCCTGGCTCATGCACTCAGGAATTCTTCCTGGCAGTGCTCGGGGGACCATATGTGATACTGAGAATTGAACCCGAGTCAGCCACATGCAAGGAAAATGCCCTGTCACTGTGCTATCACTCCAACCCCTCACATATTCTTTTCTACAGTTGTGGTGCTTGCTTGGGGTTGTAAGTCAGGCTGTGGTGCTCACACACTTGGACACAGTGTTCACTGGGGTTTTGCATGATTACTCAAAAGGCCTCACTCTCCTGGTTGTAGCCGTGAGTGATGGTTCAAGTGTTCTCCTCTGGCTGTTACACCACTCACACATGTGCTCACCAGAGATCATATCCCTTTTTGTGGTACTTACACACCTACCTGACTGCATTGTGGCTGAAAGTCACTTTTGGCATGACAACTGCAGGTTAAACAACAGAACTACCCACATTGCATCTGGTGCATGTGGGGCACCAGGCATTTGAACTCATGACTGCATACTTGCAGGGGAAGAACTGCAAGTTCCTGTGCTATTCCTCTGGGTCCAACCCTCCCTCTAGACCAAGGAAGTAGAAAAGATGGTATACTGATGAATTACTTAAATATATATATATATATATATATATTTTTGAGTAGTGATAAAATATATCCAAGATTAAATCAACTAGTTTAGCCAATTAAAACTCTCTTTTTCTTCACATCACAGGAGCTGCATGTAGCATGCATGATCTTTTTCTTTCAGAATATTGTGAGATTGGATATAACAGTCCCCCCTGGCTTAGATTCAGGGTGACAAACACCGGCCCAGGAGACATTCTCCTGAAACTTCTCCTGACTTCCTCTTTCTCTCACTGATCAATTTCATAATCAAAGGTACTGAGAGTAGAAAGAAAGAGAGAGAGAGAAAGAGAGAGAAAGGAAGGAAGGAAGGAAGGAAGGAAGGAAGGAAGAAAGGCAGGCAGGCAGGCAGGCAAGCTCTCATGATGATAAAAGTTTTATCAAATCCATAACCACCCACTTAATATATTTTGGGACTGATTTTATTTTACATGACTTATTTAGGTTTCCTAGGCTGTGTTGGAAGTAGGTAAAAGAATATACCTGATAACTTTTCAGCATCTGTATTGCAAACCATTAGGCCCAAAAGGCCTTCTTTAAATCAATGAACATTAAACAGAGCGGCATCTTGAACTCCCGAGAAATCTCAATGAGCTTGGTTATTGTGTGGATATGGTCGATGGTGCTGAATTCTTTGCGGAACCCTGCTTGTTCGCATGGTTGTCCTTCATCTAGTGTTCTGCCAATCCTATTTAGGATGACTCGAGTGAACAAGTTGTAGATGACAGACAATAGGCAGATCGGGCGATAGTTGCCAATGTCATGGATGTCTCCCTTCTTGAACAGTAGTACGGTCCTGCTGGTTTTCCATTGGAACGAAACCTTGCATTCAGACAGGTAGCGAGTGAAGAGCCGAGCCAGTGTATTGATGAGTACTGACGGCAGGTTCTTCAGGTGTTTAAAGAAGGCCTTTGATTCTGTTGAGACGGAAGCGGTCATTGAAGCCCTAGCCAATCAGGGCATTCAAGCCCAATACATCAGGATCCTCCGTGAGCTGTATTGCGGATTCACTACCAGGATCTCACCATTCTACAAAGAAGTGATCGTTGATGTCAAGAGAGGGGTGCGGCAGGGTGATACCATTTCACTGAAACTCTTCAATGCCACCCTCGAGAACATCATGCGACGACTGGAATGGGAAGGAATGGGAGTGAAGATAGATGGTCGGCAACTACACCACCTCCGCTTTGCTGATGACATTGTTTTAATAACACCAAACATCAGCCAAGCGGCACAAATGCTGGCCGACTTTAACCGTGAGTGTGGAAAGGTAGGACTACAGCTGAATCTTACGAAGACAATGTTTATGAGAAACAGCCTTGTTCCTGACGCCCCATTCGCTCTCAATGGAACGACCATCTCCAAATGCAACAGCTATGTGTACCTAGGTCGAGAGGTCAACATGACAAATGACCTGGCACCCGAGCTGCACAGGAGGAAGAGAGCGGCTTGGAACGCCTTCAAGAACGTCGAAGAAATAGCTAAGAGGATGAAGAACCTCCGGCTCTGGGCACATCTCTTTGATTCCACTGTTCTTCCTGCATTAACATATGCCTCAGAGACCTGGGCTCTACGCAAACAGGATGAGAAAGCTATTCAGGTCTCCCAAAGAAGAATAGAAAGAGCTATGCTTGGAATATCACGTTTCACTCAAATGAGAGAACGAATCCGGAGTTCTGACATCCGTCGATGATCAAGAATCAGGGACGCTGTCTCATTTGCCAAGGTGTCGAAAATCAGATGGGCTGGTCACGTAATGAGATTTAAAGACGACTGCTGGACTAGAGCTGTTACCGACTGGATTCCACGGGATGTCAAAAGACTGCGTGGCCGCCCACCTTCCAGATGGTCAGACTTCTTCGTCAAGATCATGAACGATCGGTTTGAGGCCCTTCATGTTCCCGGAGCGAACAGATGCCGTTGGGCTACACTAGCACGCAATAGGGACAAATGGAGACGTTACTGGCGCCCGCTCGAGCAAATCAACGACTAACGGGAAGTTAAGTGATAAGTGATAAGACCCAAAAAGGGAGGGCGGAAGAAAAAGAGAAGAGGGGAGAGAGACAAGAGAGAGTCAGAGAGAGAGAGAGAGAGAGAGAGTGTGTGTGTGTGTGTGTGTGTGTGTGTGTGTTTGCCTGCCATAGAGGTTGGGGGGGCGGGGGGCAGGAGGGAAACTGGGGACACTGGTGGTGGGAAATGTCCACCAGTGGAGGGATGAATCATGAACCCAATCATGAACTTTGTAAGTAGGTATATCACTGTGATTCAATTAAAAAATTAATAAATAATTTTAAAATTAAAAAGGATTATTTAGGTTTCCTAGTTGGGAGCTATTGAGTTCTCTCACTTTCCCATATTTATCCTTTAGTCAATATAGAAACGGTGCGGGATGATGTCTCCAACGCATTTCAGTTCTCACACATTATAACTCAACTACCGAAATCACAGTGACTTAAAATGATTATTAAAATCAGATATCTACATGCACCACAAAACTGATGCTCCAGGAAATCGAAACCAAAAAAAAAAAAAAAAAGTCTGATGCTTATGGTATCACTCATTCCTAAACATAGCCTCCGGAGCAGACAGAAATCACTGGAAAGAAAGCAAACCCCGTTTCAGCGACCTCACACAACCCCTTCTTATAAACATTATGAAAACCCCTTCAACACTAATCTGCTTAAACCAGCGAAGCTTAGGCTGACTAATAAAGCTGTCTCATGTCATTTCCATGTCGTTTCCAAAAAAAAAAAAGTAAGTTTTGTTAAACTTATCAGCAGATTCGTAGAGGCAAGTTAAGCCAGGCCCTGGTTCATTTGAACGAATGAGGTGAGCCATGACATGGGACTTTGAAGGTGAGCACCCTGGCACTGTGGGTCTGGGCAGAGACCCATGGAGATTCTACTCAGTTCCATTCTTGACTGATATTCCCCAGCATTTGTCTAACTGGGTCTTTGAAGATCAACTGTTGGACTAGTTAGTGTTTGCAGGTCTATTTAACCAGTTCTATGGCATTTCAAAAGCCATCATATGAGCTCACAATGTCACCCACTAACATGACTCAGAACACAAAGTCATACCCTACCTCCTTGACAGTATATGAGAGACATCCAAACTCATTTTGTCACACTTTCTTCCAGAAAGGCATCACACAGCACAAAGGAAGCACAAAGGAACCTTCCACTAATCCAAGTGATTAAAAATTCTGTGAAAATTTAAGTGTATGTATGCCTCTGTGTATGAAGCTTTAAATATAATAAGAAGCAAAATATAAATGGGGAGCAGAAGGAGATACTGGATGAGGAAGATGAGAGAAAACTAGAAAAACAGAACTGAGAAGATAGATTTAACCCAATCACGTGAATATTTACACTAAATATAAATGACCTATACATCCCAATGAAAAGGGCATGGAAGAATGCTTTCGCCCGACTGATCTGCCTTCCGTCGTTTATCTACCATCCACTATCATCAAAAGTGCTCCAGGGATGTGGATCTTGGGGAGCAAGTCTGAGGCTATGAGCTGGACTCCCCAGGACAATCCCACACCACCAACTGGGAGTCTCACTCTCCCCATGTGGTGCCCAATACCCAACCCACAGCACACCTCGGACCAATTGTGCAAACGTTTCCTACAAGGTCTCAGGGAGAGCAGTCAAGAGTGAGAGTACCCCAAACGAGTGTACCTCTGCAACCAAAACAACAGCCAAGAGGGGAAATGACTAGGGAATCAAAAAATATATACAGAGATCCTATTCCCCCAGCTCACAAAAAAAAAAAAAAAAGTGAGCAGACAAGCCAATAATATAAAGAGAATATTTCAGAGCTGTATACAGGAGTACTTTGAAGTTCCTACAATAACAACAAAAATCATAGGTGTTATAGGGAAGAGGCTCAGAAGTAGAGCACTTGCCTTGCATGTGAACTGGAGCAATACGGCAGTGGTTGGGCTCTTACCTTTCATGCAGCCAACCTGGGTTCGATCCCCTGCACCATTTATGGTCTCCAGAGCCCCATTAGGAGCGATCCTTGAGGGTAGAGCCAGGGGTAAGTCCTAAGTGCAGAGCCAGGAGTAAGCCCTGAGCACTGCCAGGTGTGGTCCCAAAAAACCAACAACACAAAGAAATAATTTTTTTTCCAAAAGAAATTACAGGCAAGGGG
Source organism: Sorex fumeus (assembly GCF_029834395.1). Classification (NCBI taxonomy): domain Eukaryota; kingdom Metazoa; phylum Chordata; class Mammalia; order Eulipotyphla; family Soricidae; genus Sorex; species Sorex fumeus. Next base: position 15,474,797 of record NW_026606151.1, read on the forward strand.
TGGGGGAGGGAAGAAGAGATACAAAGAGGAATACAAATGTTAATAATATTTGTAAGAATGCATAATGTCGATAAGAGAAAAAACACATGGAGGGTGCGGGATCCCGGAGGAAAAAAAAAAAGAAAAAACAGGTTCCAAAAAGATCACCCGCAAGTTCCAGATGGAGTAGGTGCCGCATCCCACCTCCCCCAGATGGAACCCCGGTGACCAGAAGCCTCTACAAACACAGCTCGAGTATGCGGGAACGAGGACTTTTTCTCAAAACCGCGCGGCCGCATAAGCGGCCGCGCGACATCTATATACAAAGTGATCAATAAGAAGTAAACCACTCAATCTTTCTCCCTGAAAGTCAGAGTTAAGTTTGGAGCACGGCCACAGCCCCAGAAACACAAGGACTTAATGCAGAACCCAGCAGCTTAGAGCAGAAAAGTGAAAGGACTATGCGTTAATCCAGGCCATCAAGTCTGCCCAGAGGGGAAAGGGTGTTGCTCCCTTCCGCCCTCCTCCCTCTGGAAAGAAAGATGGCGGCCACATGGGAGCCTTGCGGACAGCAGGTATGAGCCGGGGATGTGGGGGCGACTAAAACCTCATGGGAAGGGGGGCGTTCCGGTCCGTCCTTCACGCCCTACCGAGGTCACCAGTCACCCCCCACAAGCGGCTCTCCAGCACAGCCATGGCCCCAGAAGCACAAGGACTTAATGCAGAACCCAGCAGCTTGGAGCAGAAAAGTGAATGGACTATGCATTGACCCAGGCCATCAAGTCTGCCGGAGGGGAAAGGGTGTTGCCCCATTCGCCCCCTCCTCTCTGGAAAGAAAGATGGCGGCCACATGGGTGCCTTGTGGACAGCAGGTATGAGCCGGGAGTGTGGGGGCGACTAAAACCTCATGGGAAGGGGGGCGTTCCGGTCCGTCCTTCACGCCCTACCGAGGTCACCAGTTGCCCCCCACGAGCGGCTCTCCAGCACGGCCACAGCCCCAGAAGCACAAGGGCTTAATGCAGAACCCAGCAGCTTGGAGCAGAAAAGTGAAAGGACTATGCGTTAATCCAGGCCATCAAGTCTGCCCAGAGGGGAAAGGGTGTTGCTCCCTTCCGCCCTCCTCCCTCTGGAAAGAAAGATGGCGGCCACATGGGAGCCTTGCGGACAGCAGGTATGAGCCGGGGATGTGGGGGCGACTAAAACCTCATGGGAAGGGGGGCGTTCCGGTCCGTCCTTCACGCCCTACCGAGGTCACCAGTCACCCCCCACAAGCGGCTCTCCAGCACAGCCATGGCCCCAGAAGCACAAGGACTTAATGCAGAACCCAGCAGCTTGGAGCAGAAAAGTGAATGGACTATGCGTTGACCCAGGCCATCAAGTCTGCCGGAGGGGAAAGGGTGTTGCCCCATTCGCCCCCTCCTCTCTGGAAAGAAAGATGGCGGCCACATGGGAGCCTTGTGGACAGCAGGTATGAGCCGGGAGTGTGGAGGCGACTAAAACCTCATGGGTCAGGGGGCGTTCCGGTCCGTCCTTCACGCCCTACCGAGGTCACCAGTCGCCCCCCACGAGCGGCTCTCCAGCACAGCCACGGCCCCAGAAGCACAAGGACTTAATGCAGAACCCAGCAGCTTGGAGCAGAAAAGTGAACGGACTATGCGTTGACCCAGGCCATCAAGTCTGCCGGAGGGGAAAGGGTGTTGCCCCATTCGCCCTCTCCTCTCTGGAAAGAAAGATGGCGGCCACATGGGAGCCTTGTGGACAGCAGGTATGAGCCGGGGGAGTGGGAGTGACTAAAACCTCATGGGTCAGGGGGCGTTCCGGTCCGTCCTTCACGCCCTACCGAGGTCACAAGTCGCCCCCCGCGAGCGGCTCTCCAGCACGGCCATGGCCCCAGAAGCACAAGGACTTAATGCAGAACCCAGCAGCTTGGAGCAGAAAAGTGAACGGACTATGCGTTGATCCAGCCCATCAAGTCTGCCGGAGGGGAAAGGGTGTTGCCCCATTCGCCCTCTCCTCTCTGGAAAGAAAGATGGCGGCCACATGGGTGCCTTGTGGACAGCAGGTATGAGCCGGGAGTGTGGGGGCGACTAAAACCTCATGGGAAGGGGGGCGTTTCGCTCCGCCCTTCACACCCTACCGAGGCCACCGGTTGCCCCCCGCGAGCGGCTCTCCAGCACGGCCACGACTCCAGAACACAGAAACCAGTTTCTTAACTATCTGACTTTCAGTAGAAATACTTCCAGGGTCAATAGGTAAAATAGCAGAAATCCAAAACCAACATTTAATTCTTTAACCCAGCTGTAGAAAGCAAATCACTTCACAATGCTTTTTCAGCATGTCTGATTTGGGGGGGGGGGGGGGTAAACTCTAAATAATAGTGGTGAATCTTTTATTGAAACAATGATTCTAATCAAAGCAGATAGAGTGTTAACTAGAATTCATCTGCCTCACAGGGACGGGGAGGGGTGGGGGGTGGGGTTTTATTGGGGTTCTTCATGGTAAAAAATAAGTATTGGTAAAGGGAAATGTGTTTGATATTTGCATTACTGAGACATAAACCTGAAAGCTTTGTAACCTTTCCCACAGTGATTCAATAAATAAATAAATAAATAAATAAAAAAGAATGCATAATGTCGGAGCTGAAGCTGGAGCAGTAGCACAGAGGGTAGGGCATTTGCCTTGCAAGCAACCGACCTGGGTTCAATTCCCAGCATCCCATAGGGTCTCCCAAGCACCACCAGAAGTAATTTCTGAGTTCAGAGCCAGGAATAACCCCTGAGCATTGCCAGGTGTGACCAAAAAAGCAAAAAAACTAAAATAAAATAAAATAAAAATGCATAATCTCATTAATTATCCCAAAATGCAAATTAGAGCCACAAAGAGCTAACCAGCACTCTCCACACTGACCAAAGGTCAGTTAGCAAAGAGGCTAAATACCAGAAATGTTTAATTACTGCTCAAGTGTGGAGTGTTCGCATAGAAAAAAAGTCAGCATCTCATCAACTTGCATAGATGCAGAGACTGTAAGCCAACCATTCAACTAGGAAATACATCCCAGAAAAATACAACGGTGTGTGTCCAGTAACACAATCAAGCATGTCTAGAGCAATATTATTTTCAACGACCAAAAACCTGCAAACCACCTGTCTCTGTTTTGTTTCGCTCAGAAGGGGATCCTGAACCAAGGGGTAAAGTTACAGGTATCATAATTGTTTCACGTTGTTCCCCTGGCCAGGGCTTTGCAGATAATAATGCTTTTTTTTTTTTTCAAAGTCAAGGTGTGGATCAACTCCACATCTAGCCAGCAACCAGAACCTTTTTTTTTTTTTATCCCAAAGCTGATGCTGGTTTTGTGTATCTGTGTCAGCTTTCATTAAGAGATGCACATTGTTTTTTGGACACCCCGCTTTTGCACACTTCAGAGACTATTAGTGTAAATGCAAGTTGTCCACCCTCTAGGAAATGAAAAAGGAGGGGAAGTTGCCCTTGGCAGCAACTTGAATGGAAATGGAGAAGACTTAACAATAAGTCAGGAGAAAGACAACAAATGGGTGATCTTAATCATTGGTGTGACCTATAAAAGCAAAGTCAGGGAACAGGCAATGTCCAAGATGGGGTGGAGGGACCCCCATACTTGGTTCGCAGAGTTGACACTAACTAGGAAGGTAGACAGTGGGAGGGTGACAGCCAATGAACTGTGGAGATAGGGCATTAGCTGGGCAGTGGGGGAAGGGCGCTCTGTCAGTAACACTGGACCTCTACAATATATAAATATTTTCAATGCTGTGAGACACTTGTTACCCCAATTTTTTTAAAGACTCGCCAGAGAGTGAGGGAGTCATGTATATGCCTTACGTGCAGGTGGCTTCTGTTTGATCCTCAGCACGTAACCCCAACATGGCCAAGGGGTACTCCTGAGCATTAAGTCAATTACAGATCCTGAGCACCCCGGTGTGACTCAACACCCCCTTCTCCAAGAGAAAAAGATGCAAAACCTACAAATTGAAGCAATTGTTATTTAGGGGCATGAATGAAGAAACACCAAGAAGAAACAAACACAAAATCACACAATCACATTTCTTTCTTAAAAGACACAATTTAGGGCTGGAGTGATAGCACAGCGGGTAGGGCGTTTGCCTTGCGCCCGGCCGACCCGGTTTCGATTCCCAGCATCCCATAGGGTCCCCTGAGAACCGCCAGGAGTAATTCCTGAGTGCATGAGCCAGGAGTAACCCATGTGCATCGCCAGGTGTGACCCCAAAAGCCAAAATAAAATAAAATAAATAAGAGATGATTGTTTCTTTTAAAAAAAAAAAGACACAATTTAACTGCAAAGGGAAAAATATTGTTTCTGGGGACCAAAGAGGAGGCCTAATGGGGGGATAGAACAAGATGACAGGGAACGAGAACAGCAGGACAGCAGGCAGGGGTGCTTGCGCTCCCCCAAACCCATCAGGAGTGGCCCCCAATTGGAGCCAGGAATAAATCCTGAGCACTGCCAGGTGTAACCCCAAGACAAACAAATCCAAGATGGCAACAAGAGTGTTCGAAATTGAAGGGTGGATGCACCAGAAACATATGTTCATCTTTATTATATGCAGAAGTATGAAGAAATAAATAAAGTCTAAGGTAATTTTTAAATAAGGAACAGAAATACAAGATGTCCAAAATGGTCACATAACTCGAAGTGGAAGGAAAAGGTTTTTTTCTTTAGATTTTTCTGTATTTGCCATAATAAACATGCATTCCTTTCTATAGCAATGAAATAATTTGTGGGGCTGGAAAGATAGCACAGCGGGTAGGGCATTTGCCTTGCACGCGGCCAACCTGGGTTTGATTCCCAGCATCCCATAGGGTCCCCCGAGCACTGCCAGGAGTAATTCCTGAGCGAAGAGCCAGGAATAACCCCTAAGCATCGCCAGGTATGACCCAAAAGCAAAAAAAGTAAATAAATAAATAAGAATTTGTGGGTTCCAATGGTGTCTTAATGGGCTGTAGCACATGGTTTGCCTGCAGGAGTTCTGGGTTCGACCCCAAACACCATGAAGTCTCTTGAGCACCACCAGGTGTGGCCTAGAAAGAAAAAAAAATATTTTAAGGCCATCATATCTCCAAAACCCCATTATTTCTCAATCCTGGTCCTACCTACTTACAGGCAGAGCCAGGCTAAGATTTCAGGGCTGGGGGGATTCCCTATTGTAGTTACTAACCTACTCAAACATCTCTAGTTTGCTAATTCAGCTGCAAATTCACATGTGCCCACAGGCACTGAAGCCAAAAAAAAAAAAAGCAAGAAAGGAGAAATGTAGGCCAGTTCTAAAAATAAACAATCCTGTGGGCAATTGCAAAGTTGACAAAAATAAAAGGGAAGAGAGAATCAGAAGACTACAGGCTAGATTCTATGGTGGCGCATTTCACATGATTTCTAAGCTTTCCTGAAGGGATTTTGAGTTGGGAGTTTTGAGTTGCCTCAAACATGGCTTAAACCATCAGAAGTCATTAAAATATACTAAAAGATTCTCTATACTTAATAATAAAAACCGTTTCACTTTGAAAGACAAAACTGAAAAGGGTAAAGGAAATTTTAAAAACCCATGTGATCTACAGAACTACTGAAAGCAGGAAAATGAAGGTTCTGTGACTGATGTTAGAGACTTATATGGTCATCAAATGCCTTGTGTATTTTAGTCAACCTTTTCATGAAGCTCAAATAAATTCTACTGCTCTGGGAAGTAATATTCACCCCCCCCCCAAAAAATAACAACAACAACAATGGTTTACTGTTTGAATGGAAATATATAATCATATGACTCTCCTATCAGTGCTCAAAAGCATAAAGGCTCTGGTGGACTGGAGCGATAGTACCATGGAGAGGGCGTTTGCCTTGCACGCAGACAACCTCCTGGGTTCATCCCCGGCATCTCATATGGTCCCCCAAGCACCACCAGGAGTAATTCCTGAATGCGGAGCCAGGAGTAACCCCTGAGCATCGCTGGGTATGACCCAAAAAGAAAAAAAAAGAAAGCATAGGAGCTCTTGAAACGTCACCCAAAACCCAGCTACATTAATTACCAATTGATATGTGAACCCTGAATAGATATATTTGTTCCATTAGCAGAACAGTATTTTTGTGGTGCTATCGACTTAGTTAAGTGTTCTCTCGGAGTCCCACATCACTAAGGTCCATGTAAAAGACTTGGCCCCACAAGCACTCCTAAGCGCCACGCACATAGTTATCACTGAGCACTGGAAGGGAATCTCCATGGTGAGCTCAGATCAGCTTGCTGGGTAGGGCAAGTTCCCACCAACCCAAATTAATCAGCTGTCTCCCGCAAAGCAGGTTGCTATCCCGGGCCCGCTTACCCTGTTCTTTTCACAGGGCTGCAGGTAGCCAGTTTCTGTGGGGAAGCCCAGTGTCCCATGACAATCCTCTCAACCCAGAGGATAATTATCCTCACACTGCACAGCATGGGAGCACCAGGTCTCTGTGTTACATTTTGGTTTTGCTTATACCAAGCTACCCTCTGATTTCCTTTCTTTTAAACATAATTTTAATTTTTTAATTTCCCATTGTGTGTGCATGTGTGTGTGTATGTGTGTGTGTGTGTGTGTGTCCCACTCAATAGTGCTCAGGGGATGAGGCAGTGCCAGAGATCACATTGGGGTCAGCCACATGCAAGGTAAGAGATTTATTCTGTATGTTATCTCTTGTCCCAATTTTTTTTATAAGAAAGGTTAGGTAACGTGGTCATAATAGTGCTCAGATTTAAGATTTTGATGTGTAATTACTGCATTCCACCACCACAATGTAGCCAAGCTTCTCAACCCCTATCCCTATCGTACTCCTTGTCCACCTCTTCATTCTCCTTTACTCTCTCTACTCTACTGCTTGGTATCTATTTTGTAATCCAGGACCAATGGTTGGTTCAATGCTTTCTGTCTCCTTGTTTTGCCATTCTGTGTACCACAGACAAGTAAAATCATCCTGTTTTGTACTTCTCCCTCTGACTTATTTCTCTTTACACAATACCCTCCAATTCCATCCAAGTTGCAGCAAATAGTGAAGTTTTATCCTTTTTATAGCTGCATAGTATTCCTTCATGTATATATGCTACTCCTTCCTTACCCATCCTTTTGGCCATAACCTGACTATTGTACTAAGCACAGGAGCAGCAGAACTTTGTACCAAAAAGCACCTGGAAGAGAACATGGAGGAAAAGGAAGATACTCTCAAATGCTGAACTTGTATCACTCACTGTCTTCCTGTTGTTCATCGATTTCCTCGAGCAGGCCCCAGTAACACCTCCTTCATCCTAGACCTGAGATTTTAAAAAGTGCCACATTCGAGGCTCTTTCAGGGTCAGGAGAATGAGACCCATAATTGTTACTGGTTTTTGGCATATTGAATACGCCACGGGACTTTGCCAGACTCTGCCATATGGGCAGGATACTTTTGGTAGCCTGCCAGGTTCTCCAAAGTAAGAACTAGATGATAAGATGTCCACTTCCGGGATCAGGATTTTATAGTCTCTGGGTCTTGGCTGTTGATGGGATTACACAGCACCAGGGGCAGTTGGTGGGTGTAATGCCTACATACTGGAAAGTGGGGGGTCTGGGTGGAGGAGGCCCCAGCCCCAATCCGAGCCGGCTTGGAGATCTACGTCCCAGGTCCCGCACTAGACAAGATGACAACTCTGCAGCAAACAACTCCACAAATACTGAACTACAGCTTGGTAACTCTCATCACACACAAGAAGCAACATGATGATAAGAACTTGAATGTAGTAAAGACCAGGGAGGTCACAAGGGCCAAAAGATGAAAAGAAGACAGGGTATTTCTTCTACCGCTTTGACTAAACCTCTGGCATATGTTTTACTTTCTGTTTAATAAAAGAAAAAAACAGAAAAATGTTTTCTGGTTTTCCCGATATAAAAAGTCAACTTCGGGGGCCAGAGCAATAGTACAGCAGGTAGGGCTTTTTCCTTGCATGCGGGCAACCCATGTCCAATCCCCAGCATCTCATTAAGTCCCCTGAGCAACAGTAGGAGTAATTCCTGAGTATAGAGACAGGAGTAACCGCTAAGCATAGCTAGGTGTGGCCTCAAAACCAAAATAAATGAATAAGTTAATAAAATTTTAAAGTACCATAAGTTAATGCTGTCACCAAGGCAGCATTATCTTACTGTCAGAGGGTCCTTCAAGCCCTCTCAGATAACTGAGCTGTTCTCCAGACACTCTTAGGAGAAAATATGTTTAAGAACACTATAAACAATCATTATGTTTAACAGCATCCTTTAAAAATGTAAATCCCTGGGGCAGGAGCAATAGCACAGCAGGTATTTGCCTTACACGCGGCCAACCTGGGTTCAATTCCCAGCATCCCATATGGTCCCCTGAGCACTGCCAGGGGTGATTCCTGAGTGCAGAGCCAGGAGTAACCCCTGGGCATCACCAGGTGTGACCCAAAAAGCCAAAAAAATAAATAAAATAAATAAAAACGTAAATCCCAGGGTTGGAGCAAGAGCGGAGCAGGTAGGGTGTTTGCCTTGCATGTGGCCGACCCGGGTTTGATTCTCAGCATCCCATATGGTCCCCCAAGCACCACCAGGAGTAATTCCTGAGTGAATGAGCCAGGAGTAACCCCTGTGCATTGCAAGGTGTGAACCCCCCCCCAAAAAAACCCACAAATCCCCGGACACCAAAGGTTTGTTTTTCATCTTTACCTGCTTGAGCCATTACTTCAGAACTCCTTCTCAACCTTCCTAATAAGAAAGAAAAGGAGGAAAGAAACTGGCAATCAAAAGTTAACAAGAGGAAGGGCATTCCAAGAGATTGCTAAACAAATCCACCTTACCAAGAGGGGCTTTAAAAAAAAAATCTCTCTTTGCATTTGGAGAGAAGGCAAAGAGACCATAAAAGGGGAAAGCGTAAATGAGGGAAAACTCTTTACATAATCATTTACTTTTTTTTGATTTTTAATTAAACTTAAATTCCCAGTGATGCGGAGTTTATTAACAAGATAATTCTTTCCAAGTGACTGCAGAGCACGTTCCCTAAGAATTTTATGGTTTGTCAATAGCAGATGGTTGCAAGTAATCTAAGAATTGAGTGAGCCAATAAAATAAAAGGAAATGACAATCCACCCCCACAGACACCTGAGAAGCCCTGTACAGAGTAAGAGGGGGCTCTCGAGTTACTTTCAGCATCTCTGTTTAAAGCTAAGGCTTGGCACTGATTATTCCATTTGCTCTTCAATCTAGCTTACCACCCTCCCCCAACTAAATGGCAGCATCCTTCCTCATGGCCCCTATCCACAGCCTGGATTTCCAGGAATGAAGCGCACATTTTTATAGCTGGAAGATAGTCACAGATCACATAAATACGCCTCTCGGATTATCAAAATAAAACTGTAGTTGCCAAGATGTACTGCTTCCTAAAGAGCTATGGACCTTGGCGAAATCTATTTTCCATGCACTTTTTATTTTATGTTTATTTCATTTGGGTTTGGGGTTCACATACTCGGAAGCTATCCCCAGCCTGTTTCTCGGGGGTCACTCCTGGCAGTGCTCAGGGGACTGTGTTGTGTCAGGAATCTAAAGCAGACATCCTACATGAAAAGCATCACTTAGTCCTTTGAGCTATCTCTCCAACCCTCGTCCAACCCTCGGGGTGCTCAGAGGCTCAGAAATTGTTCCTGGTGGTGCTTGAGGAATCATGTGGCATCAAGGATCCATCTCAAAGCTCTAGCAGGTAAAAGCTGTATCCTCATCTTTGAGCCAACTCCATGACATGTGACATGTGTGCTACTTACGAGGCGGCCCCACTTCCACACTCTACCAATGCCTCCTCAAGGAAATACTATGTTGGGTCAGAAATTCAATACAGGGGGTAATGCACTTATTTTGCATGTATCTGACCTCAGTTCAATCTCCAGCACCACATGTGGTTCCCTGAGCACCATCAGGAGTGATCCCTGAACACAGAACCAGGTAGAAGCTCTGAATATAGTCAAGTATGGCCCCAAAGAAAACACTGTGTAATGATTCTAGACCTTCAAAACTTTGAAACGGCAGGTCGGGTGTTTGCCTTGCATGTGGGCAACTGGGTCTCTATCCCTGGCGCTCCATATGGTCCCCTGGCACTACCAGGAGTGACAATTCCTGATCACAGCTAGCTGTACCTCCCCACCACACACACACACAAAAAAAAAAAAATCCTATCCAGGTTCACCATCAATGAGTGAGCAAGTGAGTGAGCATGTGTGTCGAGGGATGAGGATACAGATGAAGAAGATGAATATATAAACTTCCTCCCCGTTCAACATGAGAACTTTGAAAATCCAGGAGGCAAGCCAGCCTACTAAGAAGTACCACTTAAGGTGTCTGAAAACACGCATCTTCTTGAATAAAACTTTGAGATGGCAGCCATGAAACAGTCTAAAATTATAACCAAATTTCCAAGGCTAAAACAGCCTGTTGTTCCTTTTTCTAACTCTATGTTACATTCATTCGATGCTGACAAATCTGCAGAGCTCAACGAGTAACACAACTCAAGAGTTTGGACCAGAGAGTCAGTACAGCAGGTAAGGCAGTTGCCTTGCAGGTGGCCAACCTCAGATCAATCCATAGCACAACATATGGTCACCCCGCCTCCCCACCCCAAGCACTGACAGAAGAGATCTTTGAGTACAGAGCCTGGAGAACTACAGGGTGTGGTCACCATGTCAACAAAACACAAGAACAAAGAGCCTGAGTGAGATGCTATGCTGGGAATATTCCCGTTGCATTGGAGCACGGCCTTACGGTAGTTCTTTCTTCCTTGAAATGACATTGATCGTGACCTTGTGTTGGAGAAGTTGACCTCAGAAGGTCGGAACCAGTCAGTGTCTGTGTGGATGGTCTCCACTGCCTGCGCAAATCAGACAAATGACAATTCTTTTTTTCCCAACACCCTGTTATACGCAACTGCCATTACTGGGGCTCAAAACTCAGCTGTCACATCCATATTTTTCCTAAGATAATAATCCTTCAGTCAAGTTTCCAAAAGGCCATGGCAACAAAACCCAACGCAGAGGATGGAGAGGGTTGAATAAGCCCATTGTCTCTTTTAGAACAAGAGAGCTGTATTCATGATGAAAGATGAGTCCACACTCCATTCAGACTTCAATTTCAAAAAACCTCCTCCACTTTTTAAACTGACAATGTCTACACTTGCCATTGCATTGAATGTTGCCATGACAAAGTAAAAAAAAAAGGGGGGGTAAGGTTAGCCCACATTGGAGGGCGGCAGTGGATTGAGATGGGAAGTGTCTTTTGTTTTTTTAATAACTCATGAACGTTTCCACGATGTCTTTTGGGGTCGAGGGTATCCTTCATATTTTGAAAACTTTGGAGAGAATTGGAAATAATTGAACTTATTATTAAGCACTTGGGAGTTGATGCTTTGACCAAAGAGATGAGTCATAGGAAAATAATAAGTGTTTTATACTTAGATCGCTCCATACAGATAATTAAGTAGTTTCACATAAACTACCTTGCTTCTCATCCTTATCACTACCCCATGAGGCAGAAATGATTGGTTTCTAACAGAGACGGGGGCTCAGTGTGGAAGGTGTCTGTCAAATTTAACGCTGCCCTGCACCTTTGGGACACCTTTGAAGAACTCGGCTAATTTCCCACTCTCCCAGGAAAGGCTCACTTCTCCAGGCCTTCTTTGCAAAGGGACACCTTTGACGTTGCTCATTAGAGTAGAAGTTACAAAGGAGTGACTAGACGTAGGAAACTACGCGATGGTTAGCTTCCATTGGCTTGAAATGATGAGGATGAGAACAGAGGGTCCATCCAGCTTCTGGGACCAAACTGGAAGTCAGGCCAAATTCTCAGAGCAAACTGGTTAAACTCCTATTACAGCAAATACAGGAGAATTTGCCAGGAGCCAAGCAAAGTTCTACATTGAGTGCTCAGTGATGCAATACCGGGGCCAGACCATGCTTCTTTGGCACATAATTTTGAGTACTGTTCCCCCAAACTAAACTCTGTTGGTAGGATGCCCCACCGGCTCCACACCTCATGAACCTTCCAATATCCTTTCAGTAAACTCAGTCTCCACTGAGAGTCCATTTGTGTTACTTGCAGCTAGGATCCTGGACTAGTTTGACCTGGTTGTCATCCAACATTCCTTTCCCGGGGGAAGTCTTTCTGGACAAGCAATGATTAGGCTGCATTGGAAGGATATCTCAACTACAGACAAGCCCAACTGTGAGAAAGGAGGAGAGAAAGTAGAGACAGAGGACCTCGCAATGCAAAGGTACCTCAGTAGGAAAGATGGTGGTGGAGCAAGACTGAGCCTAAGGAGAGGATGAAACAAATGAAAGGACATTGGTCAGAACAGATCAGAGCACAAGAGTATGCACAGCCATATGCCCAGCTCACTTTGCAGATCCGAAAGGAGAGTTTCTTTATTAAGTCCAAATAAAAATAACATATATTCATAGTTTTCACCTTCAAAGACAGAGGAAGACCAAGGAATAATCTATCCACAAAACACTCAGGCTTACAAACAGGAAAAAACAATGATCCCCATACTTTTTTCTGTTTTTTCAGAAAAAAAATGAACTGTCCAATAGAGGATCCCAGGGATTAACACTCAGATGATAAAGATAAGGAACACTCCAGTGGGGAAACTTGGTTTGAGCCCCACTGCTAGATTTTCAAGGTCTGTGAGCTGAAGGAAATAATTTCTTTTATTTGGAGAGGCTGCCCATGTACATAGAACACATAAGCCCTGTCCTTCAAAATGCAGAGAATTATTCTGAGGTGCAAAGAACCCAGACATGCAGGAGCTCCAGACAACACTGCTAGGAATGCAATAATCGTGAGGGTAAAATTGCAGCTATTATTATTCCCTATAGTCACGTAAAGGTTAAGTAGCAATGCCAGCCTGCCGTGGTTCTCAACATTTCTAATTAGGCAAACCCCTGTGTTCCGAATACATGAGTATTTTTTTAAGTAGCATGCCACAATAATAAAATGTTTTAATTTTATAAGGGGATTGATTAACTAAAGTTATTGTGCTTTTTGTTTTACAATATATACATTTTCCAAGTTTTGGGTATGCCATGAACCAGTGCAATGTTCCATGGCCCTCCTACCTGAGAATAAATAAAGTATTCTTATGTTTTATTTTAAAAAATTCTTATTTTCGGGGTCTGGGAATGCTATTTCCATTTAATTTATATGGGAAAATTTTTTCGTATTCCCAGATCCTAAAAATAACATACCAAATCATACCCAAGTAGGAACTTTCTGCTTTTAGACAGCAGAGGAAACCTGTATGTCAATTCTATTTCAATAAAGCTGGGGGGAAAAAACAAACTCAGCAATAGTCAAAAACTTTTACCACGACGCTTGAACCTTTTTTGGCATTGTCTCATTAAATCATAGCTTTCAATGAAACGTCATTCAGTGAGCATTAAAATGCACAAAATAGTGGTGAGTTGGGAATAGCAGTGAGGTTTCGCAAGGAATTTTCTAGGGGTGCAGTATTGACATTTTAAAAATGCCTAAAATGTCATTAGTAAACAGATAGGTGTTTGAAAAGTAGTCTTATTACAGCAATTACTTTAGAATTGGGGATTGGGGTGGGGATTGAGCTATACCCAGTAGTGCTCAGGACTTACTCTTGGCTCTGGTGGGCTCAGGAATCACTCCTAGTAGGATTCAGGGAACCATGTGGGGTGAGGGATATCAAACCCGGGTTGACTGTGTACAAGTCAAATGCCTTCCCTGCTGTACACACACACACACACACACACACACACACACACACACGGCCCGCCTTCATGATGCTAAGCTCTCTTATGATAAATTATATCAGGGTAAGCTGAGATGAATTTTTTGGCTCCCATGTATTAACCTTGAATAAACTCACAATCTAGAAGACATAAACTGTAGTATAACACATTCTTCTAGGATGTATGCCATCCTTTTCCAAGAGACATTATCAAGACCATCTCTGGAGTCTAGAATCCAGAGCCAGCCTAGAATTCTCACTAGAGGCAAGAAGTAAACTTTTGATGGCAGACCGAACACATGATATACGATATCCGTTTTATGAATACAAAGGATGTAAAAATGCTTTCGCTGCTAAATAAAAATAGTTTGTAAATGTTTCATAAACTAATGATTTTATCAAGAACATTTAAGACATAACAGTGATCGTTAACAATGAGTGAGCAAACACAAAGTTCTAGACCAAGTTGAATATTTGTGTGAGTTAACTCGGCTGAGCAATGGGGAGGAAGGCTGGGAAGATGTGACAGAAAAGGAGGCAATTTTTCAGGGGTGATTTGTCTACCATCTTTATTTTATTTTATTTTATTGTATTAATTGGGAGACAGAGGAGAGTGCCGGCATCAAACCCAGGCTCTCAGCCTCACACATGCAAGGCAAGTACTTGATCACTGAGCTACAACCCTACCCTGTTCGCCACCTTTAAGGTATGGTCATGTGGGCAAGACAGGGGAGAAATAATCTCCTTGGGGTTATATGGGAAAGATAATAGCATATTGCTTGCTTTGCCTGGGAGAAGATTGGGTTCTATTCCCTGCACTCACATAGGCACTGAGCCAAGAATAGCCCCCAGACACCATCAGCTGTTTCCTCCCCCTAATAAATAGAAATAGGAATTATGATGCTTGCCTGGCATGTGCTAAAAAGTGGTCCAAATCCCCCAGTACCACATATGGTCCCCAGCACCACTAGAAATGATCCTTGGGCAGCACTGGGTGGTGCCCCCAAACGAAACAAAAGTAAAATTAGGTCATGTATAATTCTTTACCTGCACCTACCCAGATCATTCCCCAGTGAAAATTTAAGATAAGGGGCTGGAGTGATAGCACAGTGGGTAGGGGTATTCACCTTGCATGCGACTGATCCAGGTTCGGTCCCCGGCATCTCATATGGTCCCCCAAGCATCACCAGGAATAATTCCTGAGTGCAGAACCAGGAGTAACCACTGAGCATGGCTGGGTGTGACTCAAAAAAGACTAAAAAAAATTTAAGACAACTTGATGGCAAAGGAAAGAAGAAAAAGGAAAAAGTGCCTGTCATAGAGGCTGGAGGGGAACTGGGGACATTGGTCTAAGGAAAGGCACAATGGCAAAGGGGTTGGTGCTCCAATACTGCATGCCTGAAACTCAATCATGAATAACTTTGTGATTCGTGGTGATTCTATTTTCTTTTTTTTCTTTTTTTTTTGTGATTCTATTTTCAAATTCATGATAATATAATTTTTAAATTTAATAATTTTTGGACCTAGAGAAACAAACAAATTTACTTCAAATTATTACAACAGAAAGGCAAATGGAATTATTAATACATAGATCAAGAAAAGTCCATTTGTGGTAACTGTTCTATCTCTACAATGATGTTACTAAAGTCATTGTCTGAGAAGCTACTGTGCTGGTTGGTGCCAGCTGAGCTTAGTATGTAATTGTTCAGCCTCATTAAACTCAGAAACTTTCCAATCAGATTTGCTGTGATCCTACTGGGCTGACAGTACTATGAAATTTGGAGGTATTGCGCAGCCACAGTCCAAAAGCTATAAATCTGGAACAATTCGGTCACCTGACAGTTTGATAAGCTTCATTTATGGAGCTGGGCGTTTTCTATATTGCATAATGTGGGCTGTGGCTGTGAGCTGCTGCATCTTTGGGCAGAAAGGCGAATCTGCCTACCCCCATTCCAAGAAGTCCCCCTAGTTCTCAGCCCAGAGCAGTCTATCTGGGAAGAATCGATGCTATCATGTTCTTTTGGAGATGGGGTGCTGTGCCAACAAGATGACCCACTTCATAGTTTTTTTTAATTTCCTTTCTCTCCTGTCTGATACATCTCATACATTGTGCATTATATTCATGTGAATGTTATGAACCCATGAAATCATTATATGTAGATACAAGCTATCAAAAATGGAATCTTACTCAGTTTTGGGGTTCAAAGTTAGGTAAATGTGGGGCAGGAGCAACAGCACAGGGTAGGGCATTTGCCTTGCATGCAGCCAACCCGGGTTCGATTCCCAGCATCCCATCTGACCCCCTGAGCACTGCCAGGAGTAATTCCTGAGTGCAGAGCCAGGAGTAACCTCTTTGCATTGCCAGGTGCGACCCAAAAAGAAAAAAAAAAAAGACTAAAGGTAAATGCAACATTACCACACTACAGATTCTTCTCAACTGAAATATTTTTGCTCCTTTGCTGTCTGCATTTTTACAATTCAAGTGTTTTCAAACTTCAAATATCCTTAATTTTCCTGGATTTCTTCCCCAAAGGCACCAGCTCCTACCATCAGCAGAAGTTGAAGCTTCAACTAAAGATCCACCTAGAAGCCAAAGACTCCCACACTTGCAAATCGACACCAACCAGAAGCCATTTATTTCTAAAAATAACTTCTGTTAATATTTATTTTATTCATCAATTTAGTGGTAGAGCGAAGATATGATACTCAGACCCCGCACACTGCAGTCTGCAGAGAAACGATTTTATAACCATACAATTGCTTCCTGCCAGTGGGCTGCAGGAACAGTCTTGGGAATTTAAATGACCGATTTATCCAGGGAAAGAAAGCTTATTTTTAGTAAGGGGGCGAGGGGTGGGGGTGGGATGTTGATTTAATTTATTTTACTGCCTGTGAGTCTACTTCAGAAAGGAGAAGCACTTTGATTAATTAGATTAGTGAATTCAGTAAGATGTGTATTCAGTGGGGTGAATCAATGTTTCCCTGAATGTGGTTGAGCTTTATTTTATGCTTTCAAATCTATCCGCTAGGTAAGATACTGAAAGCCAAAAGCCTTTCTCTCTCACCGCTCTCTCAACTATTTTTTCTTATGTTCTTATGCACTTTTTTTGTAAAGGGCCATAGATACATTTCATAGTCTTCCCTATTTCCCCACTTCTGAGCCCAATATATGAATAACACACATGTGGATGACAGAAGATTATACAGAAGAGGAAACTGACTGTGTATCTTCATTCTCCTTTTTATGATTCCCAGTTTCCTTGTGTGCTGATTTGTACATTTTATTTCTACCCAATACTAAAACCTAAAGGATGGAGGTGCTTTTCTCTATTAATGAAAACACAGTTAAAGATGATTAGAGTGGGGTTTATGAGAGCAAATGAGTTTTATTATTTTTTCTTGGGTTTGGGGAAACCACATCCAGCAATGCTCAGGGATCATTTCTGGCAGTGCTGGGGTACCACATGTGGTACCAGGGTTCAAACTGGGATCACCAATCACTTGATCACTTGATTTCCCGTTAATCGTCGATTTGCTCGAGTGGGTGCCAGTAATGCCTCCATTTGTCCCTGTCACGTGCTAGTGTAGCCCAATGGCGTTCTGTTCATTCTAGGAACACGAAGAGCCTCAAACCGATCGTTCATGATCTTGATGAAGAAGTCTGACCATCTGGTAGGTGGGCGGCCACACGGTCATTTGACATCCCGTGGAATCCAGTCGGTAAAGGCTCTAGTCCAGCAGTCGTCTCTAAATCTCATTACGTGACCAGCCCATCTCATTTTTGACTCCTTGGCAAACGAGGCAGCGTCCCTGATTCTTGATCATCGACGGAGGATCACCCACGTACAAGGCAAATGCCTTACCTCCTGTACTATGTCTCCATCCTGTTTCTTTTTTTTTTTTTAAGTTGTGGCTGAATTTCCCAAATTTGGCTAACTACTCTTTCTTCATTCTTATACTGACTGTCTTTCTTAGGAAGTTCCTTTCATCTGCCTTGCTACACAAAATCACTCCTGATTCATTTGTTACTGAGGCTTAGTGGGCTGCAGCTGTTCAAACACAGAGCTGCCTATGAAAGCCTGAGAAATTTGGGGGACACAATCAAATTTTAAAATGGCAGTTACACATTCTTTGAGCTGATTGCAATGTTGATATTTTATATTTAAATGTATTAAAAGTAAAATGGCCCGTTCTGTGGTATCAAAGACTGGCCTCCCTCAGCCTGGATATGATGCTCAAAAGCAGAAAATCTCTAGAAGATATTTTTTATTTGAAAACCTTGACTACAGGGTCAGAGCGGTAGGTAGTACAGTGGGAGGGTGCTTGCCTTGCATGTGCTATTCTAGGGTTCGATCCCTGGCATCCCATATAGTTGCCTGAGCACTGATAGGAGTGATTCCTGAGTACAGAGCCAGGAGTAACCCCTGAGCATCGCCAGGTGTCGGGTGTAGCCCCCTAAAAAAACTGAATACATAAAAGAACAGGGTCTTGAGATCCTAGCATTTGAGGACCAGTGAAGATTATTTAACCCAAAGTTACCAGCAAAGGGCTGCTGATTCAGACATAAAAATATTGGGTATTTTCTGAGAAATATCAGTCATCACTGATTTTCAACTAAAGTTGCAAAAGAAACCGTCTACATAGAGGTTCGCATCTCTCTAGCACTCTGAAAATAAAAAAATATATAGTTTTATCTATAGTAAGACATTGTAGGATCCCAGTCTCCCTCAAACTAATTAGATGCACCTAGTCTTGAATTTCTAAAGCAGAGAGGCCAGTCACGGTCACAGTCACGGTCCCCCCATTGTTCATTGATTTGCTCAAGTGGGCCCAGTAACGTCTCCATCATGAGACTTGTTGTTACTGTGTTTGGCATATCGAATACACCACTGGGAGCTTGCCAGGCTCTGCCGTGCGGGCGAGCCGGGCTCTCTGAGAGGGGCGGAGGAATCGAACTCGGGTCAGCCATGTTGGCCGCTTGTAAGGCTAACGCCCTACCGCTGTGCTATCACTCTAGCCCAAAATAGAGAGGAAAAATCAAAATTAAAAAAGTCTACCAACCCAGGGCTGGAGTGATAGCAGGGCAGGGAGGATGTTTACCTTGCAGCAGCCAACCCGGGTTCAATCCCTGGCATCCCATGTGGTCCCCCAAGCACTGCCAGGACTAAGTTCTGAATGCAAGGCCAGGAGTAATACCCTGAGCACTGCCAAGGTGATCCAAAAAGGAAAAAAAAAGTCTACCAACCCTTCTAAATTTTGCCCTTTCCTCTCTCTAATACATCTAGCTAAGCCAGCACTAAATGTAAAGATTCTTGGGTCAAATCTAAGAAGTTCTTTGAATACTTTTTTGAAGAACCCTGAAAAGAATGTGCAAGTTTAGATAAACATATTTCCCAGCCGAAACAAGAGCATTTTCTAATGAGTGGTCAAGATCCCATCTCCACCAGTCCCCAGAACCCTCTTTAGAATCAACCCCCTAAAGTCCTTTGCTTCCTTCCATTTTCCTGCATTCCCATAGTCACTTCCGAGTTCTCTCCTCTCCAGATGAGAAGCTGAGCCTCCTTCACACTCCATCTAGACTGACTTCCTGGGAAGGTGATCTGTCAGGAATCAAATTGACGAGCATTCGAATGAATTCCTACCCCCTGAACAGGGTTCCAGGTGCTCCAGCTCTCCACTGTCCCCCAGTTCATTCTCTCTGCTTCCACCATACATGTGCGCGCACGCACACGCACACACACATACACACACACACACACACACACACACACACACACACACACACACATATACCCTGGGCCTTACTACTACACTCTCCTGTAAATACTAGCAACCATCTCACCACATTGACTTTCTGGGCTTCCTCCCCTGTTCCTCTGACCTACTCTTGTTTCATCATCGGGTCTCTGCTAGAAATCACTTTCTGCATGAAGTTTTTGTTCCTCCGCCTCTGGTTAGAGAACCCAACTGCCTCTCCTGCAGCCGCTGTCTTATCTCACTGGGTTGATCCCAAGCCTCATTTCCAGATCATAACTACTTGTCTATCACCCTTGCAATGGAATCTCCGTAGACACAGCAGCTAGTGAATCCAGCACCCCCAAAATGCCCACAGTCCAGGCCCAACCAAGTGCCTGGCGTCTGGTGAGTGTTCCAAACAAACATCTATTTAGAAATTAGCTCATCCGGTAGAGACAAAGGCCAGGAAGATTGCTCCATGGTTGGAAGCCTGCCTCATGAGCTAGGGGAGAAGGCAGCTAAGATAGAGAAGGGACCACTAAGTCAATGATGGTTGGAAGGATCACTCGGGATGGGAGATGTGTGCTGAAAGTAGATAAGAGATCAAACTTGATGGCCTCTCAGTATCTGTATTGCAAACCAGAATGCCCAAAATTAGAAAGTTAGAGGGAAATTGTCTGCCATGGAGGCAGAGGGACGGGGAGGACAGAGATACTGGGGACATTGGTGGTGAAAAAAGTTCACTGGTAGAGGCATGGATGTTCAATCACTATATGACTGAAACTCAAACATGAAAGCTTTGTAATGGTAGCTCAAGGTGATTCAATAAAAAAATATTTTAATAAAAAATAAATTGATTAATTAAAACTATAATAAAATAAAATAAAAATAAAAATTAGCTCATCATCGACAAAGTTTTCATTAGAACCAACAGTTCCGGAACTCTGTGACAAGCATCTTTTCTAGAAATCACCTGAATTTATCTTCTTTTTTCCAAAGATAATTTCCAAATTATCTTGGTTTTCCATGCTAAGCCCCAGTTGGTCCCCTGAGCACACCAGAAGTGACCCTCCTCACTAAACTGGAAATACTGCACATACAACCTCACTGAGCACTTGCTGGTGTGGCCCCCATACCTAAAATTTAATAATAAAGCAAATGTTTATTAAAAGATTTCCTACAGTCTAAACATAAGTTACCAGTTAGTAAGTGTTCAGTGATTATTTCTGCTAAGAAAAAGGAATGAATGGGTTTCGAATAGTGTAAAACTTTAGTTTGATACATGATGAAAGGGTCAGAACACACTAGTCCAGTTACCCATCCTAGCCAGGTGCTGAACCTTAGGAGTTTTCTGAACCACCAAGCAAGCACAAAGCAACTGGAATTCAGTATTAGTCTGCCTTACTCCTCCTGCACTGGCACCATGAAAGCCAGTTTAGAAACACAAACACTGGGGCCAGAGTGATAGCACAGTGGGTAGGGCATTTGCCTTGCATGTGGCCAACCTGGATTTGATCCCAGGCATCCCATATGGTCCCCCGGGCACCGCCAGGAATAATTCCTGAGTGCAGAGCCAGGAGTAACCTCTGAGCACCTCCAGGTGTGAGGAAGAAAGGAAGGAAGGAAGGAAGGAAGGAAGGAAGGAAGGAAGGAAGGAAGGAGAGAAAAATGGAGGGAGGGAGGGAGGGAGGGAGGGAGGGAGGAAGGAAGGAAGGAAGGAAGGAAGGAAGGAAGGAAGGAAGGAAGGAGAGAAAAATGGAGGGAGGGAGGGAGGGAGGGAGGGAGGGAGGAAGGAAGGAAGGAAGGAAGGAAGGAAGGAAGGAAGGAAGGAAGGAAGGAGAGAAAAATGGAGGGAGGGAGGGAGGGAGGGAGGGAGGGAGAGAGGGAGGAAGGAAGGAAGGAAGGAAGGAAGGAAGGAAGGAAGGAAGGAAGGAAGGAGAGAAAAATGGAGGGAGGGAGGGAGGGAGGGAGGGAGGGAGGGAGGGAGGGAGGGAAACACACCTTCACCTTTATTTCTCTGAATTCCAAACATACCAATAATGAACTCCTCCTCCAGAAGATTCACTGTTGTTATAATGATGGGGGTAAAGTCGGGGCGGGAGTGTCAGGGGGAGGTCAGTAACCTGCCCCAGAGCAAGCTCTATTTCAGTGTCCCTCTGCCAGGAGGAGTGAAATCAGTTCTGTGGCCCATTGCAGTCCCTGTTTATGAGTTTCCTGATTACTTCCCCCCATGTAAGAACTGATTTATGGACAGGGACTGGAGCAGTAGTAGGCAGGGAAGACAATTGGCCTTACACGCGTCCAGTCCAGATATCTGCACCTCATACAATCCCTTGAGCCTCTGCACCCCCTAAGTGCAGAGTCAGGACTAAGTCCTGGGCACAATGGGATCTGGTCCCTAAAATAAAAATTAACTCCCTGGCAGTCTGGACCTGCTTTCATCCATCCTAAAGCACCAAGTGCCTAGAGACACTGTTCAAATTACTCTGCATGGTCAGTCAGACACGCCATACCACCTCCCCATCTCATCCCTGGATTCTCCCGGCCTTGCACCCCCATCCTCTGTGTAGGGCTGGAGTGACAGAACAATGGATAGATAAGGCACTTGCCTTGCATGTGGCTGACTCAGATTCCATCCCTGGCATCACATTTGTTCCCCAGAGTCTACCAGGAGTGATCCATGGGCTCAGAGCCAGAAGTAAGCCCTAAAAACAGCTGGGTGTGCTCCCCTCAAAAAAAAAAAAGTCCTCTTTGCTAGGAACTTGTCCTTCTCCCTACTCTATTCCAGCCTCATTCCTCACCCCCTTCTCAAGCCTGGCATCTGCTCCGTACCCCCAGGTCGAATCAATTTTCCCCTAATTGTCCTGCCTCTCTTTACCATGCTCTGGCCGCTTAACACCTTGATATTGCCATTACAACTCATGCATCTAGTCCCCTACCCAGCTGAGAGCTGCTAATGAGATTCCAGATTTTATTCGTATGTACAGGCTTGCAGCATCAAAGAATAAGGGGATTTGTGGTGCTTTAACAAATGAGTATGCAACATCCCTGCCCGCAGTGGAGAGCATACAATAAAAATGATCAGAAACCTGACGGCAATTCCACTCATTGGGATCCCACAATCATAAACGTGAAAATACAAATGCCAGGACAACAACTGACTTAATCTACAGATTTGGCATCAGTTACAAGATGGACCCTCATAGTGACAAGGAAATGGCCCAGTCTCTGACAAAGGAAACTTGCATTGTTCCAACTGGAAGAGTTGGAATCGATTCTAAAGAGACTGTTAGAGATTTGGAGAGGCTCTATCTGGCCTTTTCCTGTTTGTTCAGCAGCCAAGCTGTGTTAGAAAACTACAAGACTTGGGACTGGAGAGATATAGTACAGCGGGTAGGGCAATTGCCATACACACAGCTAACCAGGGTTCAATTCCCTGGCACCCTAACTGGGACCCTGAGTCCTGCCAGAAATGACCTCCGAGCTCAGGACTAAGAATAAGCCCTAACCAACGCCAGGTATGGCTCACCCCCGCCCCGCCCCTCCAGACCAAAAACAAAAAAGTAAGAGGAGGCAGTACTTAAAGATGTCAGATGTTTGCATATGGAGACTAGGAGTGGAATATTCAAGAAAAAGACAAGTCTGTTATATTGTGGTCTTATTTTTTTCTTCCTTAGGATGGTTAAATATGGTCCCTGAGGAGAATTTCTGCTCATTTTCTTTTTAGTTATTTATTTTGGTTGAGGACCTTTCACTAGGTGGTGCTCAGGACTTATTCCTTGTTCTGTGCTCAAGGATCATCACTTCTGACCATGCCCAGGAGACCATCCACTGTGCCAGGGATTAAACCTGGGTTGGCCGCATGTAAGGCAAACCCCTTACGTGCTATACTGTCTCTCGAGCCTGAGTTTGAATCTAATAAATCTCCAGATGATCCAAACTTTACACCTTCAGAAGAGCACTGTAGCACTGTACTGTCCTCCTGTTGTACATCAATTTGCTCGAGCGGGCACCAGTAACGTCTCACAACAAATTGTGAGATTTGTTGTTACTGTTTTTGGCATATTGAATTTGTCACGGGGAGCTTGCCAGGCTTTGCCGTGCAGGGGAGATACTCTTGGTAGCTTGCCGGGCTCTCCGAGAGGGACAGAGGAATCAAACCCAGGTTAGTTGCGTACAAGGCAAACACCCTACCCACTGTGCTATCACTCCAGCCCACCTTCAGAAGAGAAACTAATGAAATCTGGCTACTTCGCCTCAGTGACTCATTCCTCAGCCCTTGGCCTGAACGCCTACCAAAAGGTCACTGAACTCACCCAGACTCTCTCCACTGCAATGAAGATAGAGAACCCAGGATTAGGGCCGACTTGTAATCTCCTAACAGTAACACCAGATAAAATAACTGAGGACAAGGAGATGGATGAAGGGCCAAGAACATACGCTTGGCATTCAAGAGCCCCAGGTTCAATCCTGAGTACCACATCGTCCCTTGAATACAACACCTACATTTTCTTCTCAGAGTAAATGAGGTGAACTTATGCCTAACAGAAAGTGTTAACGATTTCCTAGGGAGAACATTTTGAGGGGGAGAGGACAGGCTTGGGGATACCCCATGCAGAGCTTGGGGGCTGCTCCGAGCTCTGTGTTTGAGAGTTATTACTTCCAATAGAGCTTGAGGGACCAGGTGCTCCACTGGGGATTAAACAGAAATCTGCCATATGAAGGAGAAAAGCATGTCTTAAAAAGAAATACTTCTCTGGAAACAACCCTAGTGCCCTAGAATGGATGACTGGTTAAAGAAACTTTGGACAAACTCTACACAATGGAATACTATGCAGCTGTCAGGAGAGATGAAGTCATGAACTTTGCTTATAAATGGATAGACATGGAGAGTATCATGCTAAGTGAAATGAGTCAGAAGGAGAGGGGGCAGACATAGAAGGACTGCACTCATTTGTGGAGTATAAAACAACATAACATGAGGCTGACACCTAAGGATAATAGATTCACAGAACAGATCGATTGCTCCATAGCTGGAAGCCTGCCTCATGAGGAAAGGAGAGAAGGCAGCTGGAATAGAGAAGGGATCCCTAAGAAAAAGATGGCTGGAGGAATCAGTCGGGATGGGGGATGTGTGCAGAAAGTAGATAAAGGACCAAACATGATAACTTCTCAGGGTCTGTATTGCAAACCATAATGCCCAAAAGTAGAGAGAAATTATGGGGAATCATGTCTGCCATGGAGGCAGAGGGAGGGTGGGAAAGGGGGGATATACCGGGGATATTTGTGGTGGGCCATGGGCACTGGTGAAGGGATGGGTCTTTGATCATTGTGTGATTGTAACCCAAACATGAAAGCTTGTAACTGCCTCACGGTTAGGGTTAGAGTTAGGATCCAATAAAATTTTTAAAAAATAAAATAAAATAAAAAATAAATAAGTAAATTTTTTTAAAAAAAAGAAATAAAAATACTTCTCTACCTTATAAAATAAAAAAATAAAAAGAAAGAAAAACTTTGGGGATGGAGCAATAGTACTGTGGGTACGGTGTTTGCCTTGCATGCGGCCGACCGGGGTTCAATTCCCAGCATCCCATAGAGTCCCCTGAGCACCGCCAGGAGTAGTTCCTGAGTGCAGAGCCAGGAGTAACCACTGTGCATCAGCAGGTGTGACCCAAAAAGAAAAAAAAAGAATACTTCAAGGCTAAAACAGTTCTTTACCTACAATATAACTTATACAGCAAAGGCAGCTCAAAATGTGGGTGCATGTGTGCAAAGAGCCCATTTTTAATATGTCCTACATTTTGTTTATTCAGTGTCAGGAATCAAACGCAGGACCTCACACATGTAAAACTTGTGTTCTACCGCCGAGTCCTATCCCTGACCCTTGATATACGCTCTATTCTGACATGGTGTCTTCAGTCAACCATGGGGATTTAGTTGTTTTCCTAGTCCCAGTTCTCTGACACTGTGTTCTGAATTAATCCAGTCTTCTCTCTTCTGGTTCTCTGTT
Source organism: Sorex fumeus (assembly GCF_029834395.1). Classification (NCBI taxonomy): domain Eukaryota; kingdom Metazoa; phylum Chordata; class Mammalia; order Eulipotyphla; family Soricidae; genus Sorex; species Sorex fumeus. Next base: position 15,500,314 of record NW_026606151.1, read on the forward strand.
CTTTGTTGCCCTAGTTTCCCTCTGTGCTGCTAAGATCCCATCCCTGATTTGATTCCAGACACCAAGCAACCTCCACTTCTTCACACTCCCCATTCTCTTCTCAAGAGCTCCACGTGGAAATAACTGGGTTGCTTCAAACTGACTCAACACTTCTTACCGATTATTTACAAGAGTGACAAACTCCTCACCAAGTGTCTGGGGTCACTGGGAGGCACACGAGTTGAAGAAGCATTCCACGTTCTTTCCAATACTGTGGGTGTTCTACACTTTCCACATTGGCGCTGCCAGTGAACGGATCCAAACAACCGTTTTTCTCAGACTGCCTTTAACATGCATAGGTATGCATTGTCTCTAGAATAAATCCCCTTTTATCTTTTTCTTTTCTCTTTTTTTTTTCTTTTTTTGGTTCTCAGGCCATATCCAGCTGTGTTCGGGGCTTACTTCTGGCTCTGCATTGAGTGGGGGATCACTCCTGGCAATGCTGGGAAATCATAGAAGGTGTCAGGATGAAACCCCAGGTGACGGGTGACAGCATGCAAGGCAAGGTCTTATCTGCTGTACTAACTCTCCAGACCCTCATGTAAATTCTTAAGCCTAAAGATCATTCACTTCAACAACTACCCTGAAATACATAGAATTGGTTTCTTTCTGTTTGAGTTTCTTGGGGGGAGGGGGGTAGAGGGAGCAGGGAGCAGGTGGAGAGGGGTGCTGGGTACTGAAGAGGGCTTGCTTGGTTTGGAACCACATCCAGCTGTGCTCAGGAAATCATAGGCGGTGCCAGGGATCAAATCCAGGCCAGTTACCTGGCAGTTTAAGTGCCTCCCCAGCTTATTATCTCTCCAGCCCCTGAGGGTGGTTCTTTAAAATCCTGAGCCTGTCTAACTCAGGAAGGCTGCATTCCTGTTTACATAAGGACAAGGAACTCCTGTTACTAATGAGTGTGCAAGTATCCTAACCCTTCTCATCCTTACCTGCCTCATTTGTAACATGAGGGATTAACCGTGACCCTGTAGGAGAAAGGTTTAGCAAAGACACTGGCTGCCCCAAAGCCTGGGCTCCCAAGTGCCAGGTATTTATTTGGTCGAGAGTAAAGTCTTAATTACCAGTGGACTGGGGTGAACATTAGCCCAGAATTATGCATGTCCTGGGAGAATGAAGTCACTGACAACCTCAGAGGGAGCAAGCTTTCCCGTTAAAGACAGGACTCTTGTCCTGTGACAAGCTCTGGTCTGCAGAGACCCCCAAACTCTTCTATCTCCTTCCTTCTCCCAGTTTCTTTCTCTTCTCCCCATCTCTCTGCAAATGAAAACAGCCCTCGGGAGGGTGTTCTATAAATGGTACAGGAATGCGACAACAGCTGATAAAAGACACCAGATGAAGTCCAGGCAAATTGGTGGCTAGAAAGGTTTACATTGTGGCAGCTGTGGACAGAACACACATGTAGTTTTTATATATCTGGGTCCCATTGTGCTGTTTTGGATAAAAATTCAGGCAGCCTGAAGAAACCAACACATTCAATGGAACATATGGGCTACCGATGTCTCTAAGATCCCTTAGGTATTTTAAATGTTGGAATAAAAAAAAATTTTTTAATGTAAAAAGGTCCCATTATCTGTTAATGCTCAGAATAGCAAAAAAGAGGAAGAAAGGAAGGAAGGAAGGAAGGAAGGAAGGAAGGAAGGAAGGAAGGAAGGAAGGAGGGAAGGAAGGAAGGAAGGAGACAAAGATTTCTTTGTTTAAAGAAAATAAGTCAGCTATAGGATTATTGTGGACTTATTCGGCCCATTCAGCAGTATTTTTCACTAAGCAACCATGCAAAAGATTTATTTTGTCATTGTCCAACACAAACAATTGAAGAAACTGCCTAGTGCAAAATTCCCTAAGAGAAACAATCTGCAATTTAATTAGTGAATAATTGAAGCAATTTTAATACAATCCCAGGCATTTTTAAAAGTAATATTTGAATAGACATCTGCAGCATCTGTTACATGTTTAGGAGAAGCTCTATACTCCCTGATGCCCAAGGTTATGAACAAGACTGTTTGTTGTTAGGGCAAGACCCACAATTTCAGACGAAACTCCAAAAATCCCACATTCTCGGCACCTATCCCATCCCCTGAAGAGAGAGGAAATATTGTCACAGTCTTTTGAAGTGCAGGAGGACTACTGAAAGTGTTTCCAGACAACAACACTAAATCCTAACTTCGTCATTACCTTTTTTCTCTTAGCACTTCAAGTCCCTCATTAATAAAATGGGAGTATTAAGGCTTACTTCACAAGAGTTTGGAATAGAAAATGAGAGCATTTGCAATAAAACAACCTCACCGTGGTAGATGAAGACGGTGAAATGTTGAAGAAGTGGAAACTATACGTCTAACTAGCAACAGTCCTAGGGCACCTTCTACAGTAAGAAATTTCCTACTTCCGCTTTATAGATTTTATCTGTGCTATTTTCTGTGCTGTTTTCATCTCTGCTATTTTCACATGCACGCTCTCAGGTTTAAAAAAGAGAGAGAGAGAGAGCCCTAGAGATGGATGTCTGTGACGGTTTACACCATGCGGTGGCTACTTACTGACACCAAACCATGCCTTGAAGAATGAAAAATGAATAATACAGTTTTATATCATCATGTGCATTTTGCCACAACTTCAAAAATGCATTTAAAAATATTTACTCTGAGGGTTGTGCAGATGGTTCACAGGGCTTGCTTTTATCAATTTTTTAAATTTATTTTTATTGAGGCATCATTGTTTCCTAGAGCACATGTTTTCTGTATGCCAGGTCTTTATATAATGATATAATCCCCTAGTAATGGGGAGGGGGGACCTCTTTCTTAATCTATAGCTTGCTCAATTGAAGAAGCCAAGAATGGTGGGGTGAGGGGTGGTGTGGGGGGCGGGGGCGGGGGTTGCTGAGGTTTCTAGATATCTTATATGGTCTGAGAAAATTCTAGGATCTCAGCCAAACTTTCAGAAAAGACCTTCTCCCCACACGCCAGGCTTTTGTTAGTTGCCCACAAACACAGTTCAAAATAAAGGCACCCACTCAGGGGCTGCCAAACCTTCCAAGTCCTAATTTGTAGCCACTAGAAGAGAAACACAGTGCAAGGGTATGGAGGACACACTCCTGAACACAGCAACCTGAAATCCTTCAAGAGTTTACATTTGACACAGTTGCATAAAGTCCCAGTTTGTGCTGCCAGGGAAGCCTTAAAGTGAAGAAGAACCCACAAAAGAAGACGAATGGGAATCCATGATCCCATTATTGGTAAGCAGACTGGTGAGTCATAAGGGTTCCATGTAGGGCCTTGAGTCTAGACACAAAAATAACTACGGGCAGTGGGAAGGCGGCAGGGCTGGACATCGGCTTTAGTCTCTGATCACCAGCTCTGCTAACCTCATGAAAATCACCAATAGTTTAGAGATAAGGGCCAGGAGGATCACTCCACAGTTTGGAAGCCGGCCCCAAATGATGGAGGGAAAGGCAGCTGGGATAGAAAAGGGACCACTAAGTGAATGATGCTTGGAGGGCTCGCTCAAGAGGGAGATGCATGCTGAAAGTAGACTATGGACCAAATATGTTGGCCACTTACTACCTGCACTGCAAACCATAACACCCAAAATGAGAGACTCAAGAGAGTAAAAGGGAATGTGTCTGCCAGTGAGGCAGGTGTGGGGGGGATGGGGTAGGGGTGGTGGGAGGGATACTGGGAACATTGGTGGTAGAGAATGGGCACTGGTGGAGGGATGGGTACTTGATCAATGTATGACTGAAATGTAGACATGAAAGTTTGTAAGTCTGTAACTGCACATCATAGGGGCTGGAGCGATAGCACAGCGGGTAGGGCGTTCGCCTTACAAGCGGCCAACATGGCCGAACCGAGTTCGATTCCTCCGCCCCTCTCGGAGAGCCCGGCAAGCTACCGAGAGTATTCGATATGCCAGACACAGTAACAACAAAGTCTCCAATGGAGACGTTACTGGGCCCACTCGAGCAAAAAATAAAAAATAAATAAAATTTAAAAATCACCAACATATTCTGGGCTGTGCCTTTTCAGGCCTCAATCTAAGGTTGGTGGGGTAGACGTGGGTAACATGGAAATGCCCACTGTGAGGCAGCTCTCTGTTCGATTCCATTCTCAGTGCTCTATTTGCAGTGCTCTATTCTCAGCTGTCCAACAAGTCTAACAGCAATAGCATATCAACTCCTTTACCATTGACCAAATGCCTGAATTCACATCATGGCCTCTAAGATCCTAGGAGCTATGAAGTAATGAGAGCAAGCTGATGACAGGGATTAGTGTCCTCATAAAACAGCCCCCAGAGATGAGGCTTACCACTTCCATGAGAAAAACAGTACCAAGGAATCACAGAAAGAAAGGTTCTGATCAAACAATGCATCTGCCAATGCCTCCATCTTGGGCTTCCCAACCTCCAAAACTACATGGTGAGGGAGAGAGGAACCCAACAATTCTTTCATTTGAGCACCTCCACACACCCACCCACCCACCCTGTCCCTACCCATCTCTGATATTTTTGAGACAGTATTTAGAGACACCATCCCTTCTGCATGACAGCCTCGATCTGGGGAGAAAAACAAATAGCACTAAACAAACAAGCACACAAAGATGCCAGGGAGAGATAGCAAAGAAAAACATCTACCAAGAACTCAAACAAATGTCACGACAAGACACAGGGCAATAAAAATATGGAGCACGGGTCCCATGAGCTGGATACAAAAGCAACAGACACCCAGCCTCTGACCACAGTGGACACACAGTCCTGGGCCTGCACCAGCCACAGTCCTACACATCAATGAACAGCCCCTAGGCAGGTCAGAACAGTCACTGAGACCTAGTACAGTCTGCAAGCACTTGGCAATACACAACTTAAGGGAGCTTCCCAGGTGAACTTCAGGATCTAAGGAACAACTATAGACAGAGGCAGATCATTCTGGGGAGGTGGCTGATTTACTAATCCACAGGGCCAGCATAAGACTTGAGTGGTCCTAGGACAAGTAGATCTCCAAACCCACTATCTGGAATCTTCAGAGTTTCTACAGAAGCCCTAATAGGACTCAACAGCACCTGCCAACCATATGATTTAACTAACCACAATGGAGGTCAGGGAAAGACCCAGTGGCCAAAGGGCCTGCCTTGTACGTGTTTGGCGCTGACTTCCAGCCATCTCTGAAGTTACCAACTGCATGACAGCCATCTGTACAAAAGTGATCCTGGCAGCTCTGTGATCTGAGATCTGCCCCCAAACCACAAGCAATTTCCAGCCCCCACCAGAATCAGCTATATGTGAGCCCCAAGATTAAAGGTTGCAGCCTGGCATGGCCACTAAAGAGATGTGTGAGCTCCATGGACAGAGGACCGCCACCCCTCCACTCTGTGAACATGTGTGTGAACACCTCATATGAAGAGTATGACTGCTGGAAAGAACATGTGCAAGCAGCACAATGAAGGGAGAGCAACTCCCAGCATGCATTGGGCTGCAAGTGCAAGCAACGCTGCTGGTGTACAATGTCCCTGGGTGAGTATCACCATGAAACATGTGAGCACCAGATCCAAGTGTGATGCAACCTCTCGTCATCACAATGCCAGTGGCGGAAAGGGAAGGGAGGCAGGAAGTCACAATACAATTTTTAAATCATTTTACTTCAAAAGGGTAATTAAATGTTGCATCAGACTCCCAACATCATGTCCTAGTACTGAGATAGTAGGCAATAGGAACATTACAAGCACAAGGAAAGGGGGAAGAAGGCTCTAATTGGTCCAATCCAGCCAACTGGTCAACCAGGGGTCCCGTCTTCCTGGTGACCTCTTCCAACCACGTAGTCTGTTCTCTGGGACAAATCAATTGTGGTAAATAACCAAGTGAGAGGAACACTGTGTCACTTAAGGAGGGTCTCAATTACAAAACAGTTTATCTCCAAACAACAATGTTCCACATACTCATTTCAAAGCGTTAACAATGCTATAAAAGAATTGTTTTAGTTCAGCTATAAACAGGGCAACCCAGAACATTGGCACAACTAGAAAAGCTCCTGGATTAAAGTTAATGGAGATGCTGGAAAGCTCTTTTACATGGGAAAAAAAAATCCTTTCATCGTCAACCTTACTGGCCACTTCACTAATTCTATATTCCCTTTCTGTTAAATTTCAAGTTCCGGAGGAAAGATGCTGCTTTAAATTGGCCAAGTCTTCCATTAATACCGAAATAGCTCATTTATAAATCATCACCCTTTATAAAGATTTCAGCTGAAATGACATCAGTGCAAAGTGTCTGAGACTTTTCACTCTCAGCTTCCTGTCAAATACTCCTGGAAACAGACCAAGGGAAGGTGGGGATCTTAGAGCCCAAAGGCTAAGGTCAGGGTCTGGGTATGGTCATCTGGAGGGACTTTGTACCAAGCAGCAATAAAGGTTAGCCTCGGAAACTCCATCTCACCATCGACCTCCTGGGCAAGGCAGGGAGTGTGCAGTCTTCACTCAGCAGCACAGAAGGACAACAAAAAATCTGGCTGCCTGGTGATCCCAACTGACACCCCTTGGAATTCCTTTCTCCAGACTTCCAAACAGCCTCAGAAACTCTCCAGCATTTTGCTTTCCAACGCACCCAACTGACCTCTTTCAAGGAGAGATAAGAAAAACAGCAGAAACAGCAGATAGTGGCAAAGGGGGATCCTATTTCGAAGACTAACAACCAAGAATAACAGAGTACCAGGTTTTAAGTACCAGGAGGTTTACTCCATGGCTTGGAGGCCAGCTGCACACGCTGGGGAAAAAGGCAACTCAGATAGAGAAGGGAGCACCAAATAAAGGGTGTTGGGAGGATCCTCCCAGGATGGGAGATGCGTGCTGAGAGTAGACTTTAGACCAAACATGACTGCCACTCAATGCCTCTTTTGCAAATCACAACACCCAAGAGGAGAGAGAGAACAAAAGGGAATGCCCTGCCACAGAGGCAGAGTGGAATTGGGGCGCTGGGGGGTGGGAGGGATACTGGGATCAGTGATGGTGGAGAATGGGCACTGTTGGAGGGATGGGTACTCGATCATTGTATAACTGAAACCCAAGCATAAAAATTTGTAACTCTACAACTGTACCTCATGGTGTCTCACTAATAAAAATATAAATAAATAAATAAATAAATTTTAAAAAGGGGATCCTATTTCTAAGAAAAACATTCTGTCAGATGGCAGCAGATGGGAGAGGTAGAATGATAGGGCTAGCAAAAAAAAATAGCCTCTCTCTTTTTGAATATTAAGAAGTCTTAATATAGGGGCTGGAGCAATAGCACAGCAGGTAGGGCGTTTGCCTTGCACGCAGCCGATGTAGGTTCAATTCCCAGCATCCCATATGGTCGCCTGAGCACCGCCAGGAGTAATTCCTGAGTGCATGAACCAGGAGTAACTCCTGTGCATCGCTGGGTGTGACCCAAAAAGCAAAAAAAAAAAAGTTTTAATATAGACTAGAGGACTGGAGTGATAGCACAGTGGGTACGTCACTTGCCTTGCACACAGCCGACCCCGGGCCTACCCCGGTTCGATTCATCCACCCCTCTCAGAGAGCCTGGCAAGCTACCGAGAGTATCGCACGCACACAGCAAAGCCTGGCAAGCTAACCGTGATGTATCCGATATGCCAAAAACAGTAATAACAAGTCTCACAATTTGTTGTGAGACATCACTGGTGCCCGCTGGAGCAAATCAATGAACGACAGGAGGACAGTGCTATACAGTGCTAATATAGACTAGATGTGCTGGTCTCCAGCTTTCAAAGCTACAGTCCCATTCCAGGGAACCCATGCTCAAAGTAACCCTAAGTCCGGTCAGGAATAAGGAGGCCTACATCATTACTTAAAACAGAGACTGAGCCCCGCCTTCATTCAGAAAGCTTTTATATACACATTGCCTGGCTCCTAAACGGAGCTCATTTACCACGCAAATCAAACGCAAGCTGCTGCAATGTCTGAAAGAAAGAGGGACTTTGCCAAGATGCCTGAGTTCCAAGGGTGTCAGTAGATGAGTGTAGCTGTCAGGAAGAAAGTAGGGCAGGAGAAAGAAAACTTCTGGCTGCCACCGTTGCCCCCAAGCCTGATCCCTGAAGGCCTAGTGAAGTTTCCTTGGGGGCTAAGACTACTCAGAGAAGGAAATGTGTGTGGTTCTTAGATGAGAACTAGTTAAATCCAGGCTTCAGAGTTCCCCAAATCTGGGCTGGGCAGATAGCTCCATAGACCAGTGCACAGGCTTTGCATGCAGGAGGCTGCAGGTTTGATCACGGGCCTTGCTTGCTGACCAGGCACATAGGCTGTTCCGTTCTGCCAAGACCTCTTATAAAATGCAGCCTGTTCCCGGGCCACGGCTGGGAGGATAGAGGCAAACGCGCATCTCTGCGGATGCCATTAGTTCCAGTGAACTGCTTCTTGTCCAAGAATGGGTTTGGACCAGATGGTTCCTGCTAAGGACTCGGCGGGGCTATATCCACATTTGAGCAACTGTTTGCAGAAGAACGGAAAACAGAGCTAGAGAGGTCTGGAGACAAGGCGCAAAAGTTTCAGCCCTGATGAAAGAAATGGGCAGGTGTCCCTGAAGGACACCATCTCCCTGAATTATTCCCACCTGCGTCACACTGCTGGCACCCCTGGGGATGGGGCCACACCACTTGCACACTCCAAAAAAAAAGGGGGTGTATGCCCACACCCAGAAAAAGACATGCACCCATGAGATCCCATGCTTCGCTGCATGGGGTCCATGAATCACACAAAATTAAAATTTTAGGGATCCCTAGGGTGGTGTTAGAGTGACTGCTTAAGTTAGTACTCTGGGCAAGGGTCGAAAGGGTAGTTTCCAGATTGACAACCAGGGCTGCCTTGCATGTGGCCAACCCCAGTTCAATCCTCAGCCCAACATGGTTTTTTGAACATCACTAGGTGTGGCCCTGGAGGCCCCCAAGCATGGTCCAAGTTGACAGAGTAATTTTGGGCATGGCAGGGCTTTTGCAGTATTGCCACTTGGACCTTTGCATTGCCTGGGAGGACCCTGGCCCCATAAAAACATTCATCATTATCATCCTTGTAAGTCACGACACTGCCTTTGATGGAATTAAGTATTCTTTCCACCAGTCACCATGCAAAGAGGTAAATCCCACGAGAAGTAAGTAATCGAGGAGGGAAGGACTTAGACTGAGAATTAAACTTCCCCCTTTTTTGCTCTAATGCTAGCGTTTCCTGGCTTGAACTTTCAGCTTCTCTTCCTGGTGCCCACACGAGGCCAGGGGTGGGGAGGTGAATCTGACTTCCTCTGCCATAGAAAACAGTGAGTGGCTGGAAACGTGGGCCATAAAATAAAGCCTTGGAGATCACCTGGGTCTAGGGCTCCCAAAGCAATTAGAGCTGGCATCAAGTTGTAAATTCTTCTCTGTACTAAAATGCTCTATTAGCCTACATTTTAATAAAGCCGTGTTAAAAGTTACAGCCTCAATTTAGAAATCTTCCAAGAACGAAAACCCAAGCTTGAGCTGAGCGAAGAGAGGAATAAAATCAGCCTCTTTCAGAAACAAATACAGTAAGGGCAGCTATAAACCATGCAGCCAGTAGCAGCAGCAGCAGCGGTACTGAAAGGAGTGAAAGTTGATGTATAGGAAACAGGCATAAAGCCCAGGAATTACTACCTATTCTCCCAAGTGACTGATGGACAAAGAGAACCAGAGAGGATGCCTTGGACCAATTGCTCCCAAGATATGCCGACAAGCCTATAAGGAAAGCAAGAGGAGAATGAGAGATTAAAGATCATACTTTTGGGGCACACGGGGGGAAAAAATAATTCAAGGGCTGTGTTTTGAGGAAGAAGACAACAGAGCTCTTTGTTTTTCTTTGTTTTGGGGACTAAACCTAGCAGTGTTCAGGGCCCGCTGCTGCCTTGGAGCTCAAGATCACTCCTGATAGTGTTGAGGGACCATATGGGATTCTGGGGATTGAGCCTGGGTCAGGAGCAAGCAAGCTAAATGCCCTACTTGCTGACCATATCTACAGCCAAGAGCACTTTAAAACACACACACACACACACACACACACACACACACACACACACACACACAAAGGAAATCAGAAATAACTGAAGCCCTGAAGAATAACACAGGTCTTAGAACAGCCACCTTTCAGGTGTAAGGTTGTAAGACCCAATACCCAGAGTTGCCACATGCCAAGCGTGATCTTTGTGGCTCTACTGTCTGTGATCTCTGGTACAGCAAGGAATTTCTCGCTGTACCATAGCCAGACATGTGCAAGCACCATAAAGAGGTGCAAAGCCATGCTAGGGTAAAAGGCAACTGGGATAGAGAACAGACCACTAAGTGAATGATGCTTGGAGGGTTTGCTCGGGATGGGAGATGTGTGCTGAAAGTGGACTATGGACCAAACATGATGGCCACTTACTACCTGTATTGAAAACCATAACACTCAAAGGGAGAGAGAGAGAGAGTAAAAGGGAATGTACCTGCCACAGAGGCAGGGGGTAGGTGGGGATAGGTTGAGGGTGGCAGGAGGGATACTGGGAACATTGGTGGTAGAGAATGGGCACTGGTAGAGGGATGGATACTTGATCATTGTATGACTGAAACATAATCATGAAGGCTGTAATTGTATCTCACAGTGATTAATTTAAAAAATAGATAGATAGATAGATAGATAGATTTATATAGATATATATGGGGGCTGGAGCGATAGCAAGGCGGGTAGGGCGTTTGACTTGCATACGGCTGACCCGGGTTCGATTTCCAGCATCCCATATGGTCCCCTGAGCACCGCCAGGAGTGATTCCTGAGTGCAGAGCCAGGAGTAACCCCTGTGCATCACCGGGTGTGACCCAAAAAAGCAAATAAATAAATAAATAAATAAATAAATAAAATATATATGTATGTATATATCACTGTATCACTGTCATCCCGTTATCCATTGATTTGTTCAAGCAGGCACCAGTAACATCTCCATTTGTCCCTGTCTTGTGTTAGTGTAGCCTGATGGCACATTGGGGGCTCTTTCTGGGTTGGGGCAATGAGGACCATCATTGTTACTGTTTTTGGCATATCGAGTACACCACGGGTAGCTTGCCAGGCTCTGCCATGTGGGCGGGATACTCTCAGTAGCTTGCTGGCTTTCCAAGAGGGACAGAGGCTTTTGGGGCGGCCTCTAATCGCTTTTACAGGTGTTCCCAGTCTCGAATATATATATATATATATATATATATATATGAATATATATATGGGGGGTGTAAATTCTCCTATGCGCCACAACTGACAAAATCGCCATAACCAGGAAGTACAAGCCCTGCCGTGTACCTGTGTGAGCACTACAGCAACCCCTGGGGAGCACCACAACCACAGCTCACATGCCTCAAATAAAGAGCATGTACTCTTGGGGCTGGAGCAATAGCACAGTGGGTAGGGCGTTTGCCTTGCACGTGGCTGACCCGGGTTCGATTCCCAGCATCCCATATGGTCCCCGAGCACCGCCAGGAGTAATTCCTGAGTGCATGAGCCAGGAGTAACCCCTGAGCATCGCAGGATGTGGACCCCCCCCCAAAAAAAAGAGCATATGCTCTTTCCCACCAGAAAATACAATAGGGAAGCCATTGACAATGGTTTAAATTCAAGCACCACAGAGGATTCAGGAAAAAAAGAAAAGAGGGCAGAAGCAATAGTACAGCAGCAAAGGCACTTGCTTTGCATGTGGTTGACCTTGGTCAGGTCACCTGCAGTTCATGTGGCCCCCCTGAGCTCCATGAGAAGTGGTCCCTGACTGCAGGACCAGGGGTAAGTGGTAAGCACTGATGGGTGTGGTCCCAAAACCAATAAAAAGAATATGAGCTTTGGGGTTTGAAGCGATTGCACAGTGGTAGAGTGTTTGCCTTGCACACGGCCAACCCAGGTTTGATTCCCAGCATCCCATCTGGTCCCCTGAGCACCGCCAGGAGTAATTCCTGAGTGCAGAGTTCAAAAAGCAAAAAAGAAAAAAAAAAAGAATGTGAGCTTGGATGAACATGTGTGTGAGCAAGCACTGCAGCTGTGCAGCTGACCTGAACTGTCCTCTACATACAGTGCAGTGACCAGACACCAGCCAGTTACATGGGGTGCCCCAGTCATTGTCACAACACAACAGCAACAATGAAAGGAAGGAGGGGAAGCTTTAATACAAGAACAAAATAAATAATAGAATTTTAAAGAATTAAATTTGTTAGAAACACATCTTAAATTATCTAAGGGAAACTAAGATGAATAAGTCATGTCAAGACAAGACTGTATTTCCCCAGCTTCACTGAGAGTTCCCTGACATGTGCCTTTGTGTAACTTTAGGGGCTCAACAAGTTTATCTCAGACACAAACAGCTTACAAACTGAGGTCTGGTATTTTTTTTTACACTTCTGTATTCCTGGTAGGTTTTCTGTTTTCTTTTGGATCTCGAAAAAAAGCCAATACGATGGCTACTTCCACACCCCAAAGCCACCATCATGAATCTGGCCAGAACTCACCACGTCAGGACTGAGAGCCACTGAGAACCTAATCTGCCCAAGATTCCAGGAACACCAGTTTTTGTGGCAGAAACCCCAGGCCTTCTCAGATTCCTTCCCAAATGCCTCCATCTCAGGAGGGAGACCTCCCCCAACCTCCCCGTACTTCTGGAAGACCCAACAGCCATGCCCAGTTAAATATTTTGGATTTTCTAGTGTGTGCAACTGCATGTCTAAGCTCTGCAACCCTGGCATCCCAGTAAGAGCACGCCACATGGGATGGAATGTAACACAGACACCAACCAACAGTGACCAACAAATTATTAACACAAAAGGCATACTTGGACCTAATAGCTTAGTAAAACCTCAGACAAGGACTTAATGATCCCATGGTGAGATATAATTTGGACAAATTTTCTTCTACAAACAAAATTTTTGATCATTCCATTTGCCATTTAATGGTAACAAGTAATATAATATAAATTTTTGTGGGTCTGCCACCAGAGTAGGCTCGAGGGGTGGTTAGAAAAATGGAGCCACTGGTCGAGAGAAGGTGACATTGGTAATGGAATTAGTGTTGGAATATTGAATGCCATAACAAATCATTGTGAACAACCTCCTAAGGGTTTAAATAAAAAGGGAAAATAAAAATTAAAAATTAAATTAAAGTAAGCCAATAACCTTGAAAAATGTGTAATTTATACCAACAACAAAAGAAAATGATGTCCATTTGATTTTAATTTGCAAATTACTGTATATTTCAAGGATCAGTTATTTTGATGATATCTATAAAGCAACAGAATATTCTGGTGGAGGGAAGTTAATCCTGGTGGTGGACCAGGGCTGGAATATGGTATACCTAAAACTCAACTATGAATAATTTTATAAATCATGGTGTCTTAGTTAAAAAAATATGGAATTCTCAGAAAATACAACAGAAACACATAATTTATACACGATGCCTATGAAAGCGGTAGGGCATTTGCCTTGCACGAGACCAACTTGGCCAACTTGAGTTCGATTCCTCCACCCCTCTCAGAGAGCCCGCACAACAAAGCCTGGCAAGCTACCCATGACATATTCGATATGCCAAATACAGTAACAACAAGTCTCACAACGGAGACATTACTGGGCCCGCTCAAGCAAATCGATGAACAATAGCAGGACAGTGCTACAGTGCTACAGTGCCTATGAAAGAGTGAAAAACTAAAACTCAAAAATAAAAGGCAAAAGTGTGCCTTTGTTCCTCTAAATATCAGATCACCATTATCACCTCAATTTAGACCTTGGAACTGAATTTTGAAAACAATCTCGGAGTAGAGCAACCCTAAACATTCACATTTCTCAGCCTCTCAAGAATCTACCTCACTCTTAGTATGGAGAACTAGAGAGAGTTCACTGAACCACAACAAGACACTATACACAGTAGCTACACCTGTATTTCTATTACATTCTACCCTTTTAATGCATGTAAGTCTGGGATGTGCATTTGTTCCCAAAGTCTTTGATAAAATGCTTTACCATTCAATATTGTAAATGTAAATAAAGTACTGCATCATGTATTGATTTTGTTTCAGATGCAGTTTTTCCAATGTCTTAAGAATAGTAAAGTCTATATTACATGTCATTCTCATAAAGATCATTTTCTTGGAGAGGAAAAAAGTAGTCCAAAGTATGATGGATTTTCTTCTACTGATGGATGGAGGGAAACTCAGCAGGGTAACAACCACTCTGATAGATCTATATAGCTGAAGCATTCTCAAGTGAAAGAAATAATAAGGGGACAGCATATCTTGCCATACTGCGGTTATAACAGGTTTGGATTGGCAGTGATTCTGCTAAAAAAAAATAAAGGAAGGAAGGAAGGAAGGAAGGAAGGAAGGAAGGAAGGAAAGAACAATCTCCTAGCTGGTAATTTCATTTCTGCCTCTTTTTATTGACTAAAACTTCCAATCCATAAATATTATAAATTCTACATAAGGTCTAAATGAAAGAGAGAGAGAGAGAAAGAGAGAGATGGGATTTAAAACTAGAAGTTCCCTTCCATGCATCTCCTGATATTTTAAGAGTAGAAAACCAAGGCCCAACTTTTATTTTGTCTCCTAAATTTATCAGGGTCTTCGGAGACACGGAGCAGTGGTTGTAAAAATACCTGGAATTTTCCATTTCCTCCACGATGTCTGCATTAGACCAAAAAAGAGGAACAAGGGGTAAAGAATCCACAAATCATTCTGTTTCCAAACAGAGCAGTGCCTACACCACCGGCAAGAAATAGACCCTGGTTTCACATGATTAATAATTTAGGGCTTCATTCAGAAAGATTTTAGACCCAAGCCCTTAAAGAAATCTTTATGGGTTTCTGACAAAGCTGATACAAGGATATAAATTATTTACCCCCTCCAACGAAAGATCAATGGGCGTCATGGGCAGAGGAGAAGGTGACAGTTAAAGCACGAGATGCATTTCCCGGAACTCCCATCCTAATGTCTGGGAGACCCACAGGATGATTTGCTTCCCTTGGGGGGGGAGGGGATGAAGAGAGGGGTGTTAAGGCTACACCCAACAGTGCTCAGGGGGTGTTTCTGAATCTGTCCTTAGACATCAATCCAGGTGGTGCTCCAGGGACCATATGTGGTGACAGAGATGGAACCAGGGTTGGTCATTTTTTAAAAATGTATTTATTTATTGCTTTTTGTGGGGGAGTCACACCGGATGGTCATCAGGAGTTACTCCTGACTCTACACTCAGGAATTACTCTTGGCGGTGCTAAGGGACAATATGGGATACTGGAGATCAAATGTGGGTCAGCTGCGTACAAGGCAAATGCCCTACCCACTGTACTGTCACTCTGGGCCCCATTAGTTGGCCATTTTTGCAAGGTGAATGGCCTTGTGCTCATTTTTATATGAAAACTGTATTCCACAACTGGTGTATGTTCTCAGGCCAAAGCCATCAAAATCATGTATTAACCTTGAGAAAATTCTACCTCATTCTTTTGTTTTCTCTTACCACTACCACCACCTTTTTTTATTTGGGGGTGACAACTGGTGATGCTAAGGAGTAACGCCTGCCTCTACAATTACTCTGGGTCATGCTCAGGGACCATATGGGATGCCAGAGATCACACCTGGGCCGGCCGCGTGCAATTCAAGAGACCTACCCACAGGCGTTGACCTTCAAAGTCAACCATGCTATGATTCTCTGGCTCAACAAGTTCATTTCTAAACATGTAGATGTTTAGACCCAAACCACTACCTCCACTTCTCACAATGAGAGACCACGTTTTTCCTACTCAGTGGCTTCAAAAGGAAACGATTATTATGAGTGCACTAAAAAGAAAGCCTGCCCCCTTATTCCTTCCATTTTCCACTCCATTATACCACTGCGAACCTCAGTGTGACACCAATTATCAGATGAGGTTCAGAATAAAAAACAATTTAAAAAAAAAAAAACATGCAGGGCTTCGCCACACAAAACGGTTGAAGACAAAAACTGTGGGACAGATCTTGAATAAATATATCAGAATGTCAGGGCCTTGTTAAATTCACGACTTCCTGATTAGTAAGATTTACAAGCCAGTTGGAAAAATGAATTGAAAGGCCAGAAAAATGAGTGAGATAGCAAGCTTATCCAAAACAAGATACTGTGTTTCACAAGAACATTAGAGGGATACGAAAGCATCTAAGATTAACTGTCCACTGTCCCCCCGTTGTTCATCGATTTGCTCGAGCGGGCCCAGTAATGTCTCTATTCATTGTGAGACTAGTTGTTACTGTGTTTGGCATATCGAATATGTCGCAGGTAGCTTGCCAGGCTTTGCTGTGCGGGTGAAATACATTCAGTAGCTTGCCGGGCTCTCCGAGAGGGGCAGAGGAATCACACCTTGCAAGGCAAATGCCCTACCACTGTGTTATCACTCCAGCCCCTAAGATTAACAATAGGTGCCATTTAAATTTAGCAACTTCAAGGAAATGGCAAAGTGGAAATGTGAACCATGCACACTTATATTCACATAGATATCTGTCCAAAGTAGGGCTGGGATTCAGGAGTTGCAGCCCTAACTCTGCAGCTGTGTTAGGTGTGGCCTTAAGAAGAGGGATAGGGGATGGAGTGGGTAGATAAGACAGCAGGTACTTCCCTTACCTTGCACATAGCCAACCCAGGTTCTATCTTGAGAAATTCCAATGAGGGACACATTTCCAGCAATTGCTTTGGATATCTTAGTAAGGAGAATAAGAATGCAAGAGGATGAGGTAAGAAAAAAGCAGAAGAACAGAGGAAGGCTTAGGAGAATCGGGGTGGTGGGAGGGAAACTGGGGACATTGGTAGTGGGTAATATACAGTGGTGAAGAGACAGGTGTCAGAACATTGTATGACTGAAACCTAATCATGAACAACTTTGTAACTGTGTATCTCATGGTAAAAGGTAAAGGTAAAGGTAAAGGCCCTCCCGTTGGTCGTCGATTTGCTCGAGCGGGCCCAGTAACGTCTCCATTGGAGACTTGTTGTTACTGTGTCTGGCATATCGAATACTCTCGGTAGCTTGCCGGGCTCTCCGAGAGGGGTGGAGGAATCGAACTCGGGTCGGCCATGTTGACCGCTTGTAAGGCGAACGCCCTACCGCTGTGCTATCGCTCATGGTAATTCAATTAAAAAAATAACAAACAACAAAAAAAGATGGCCAAAGAAGAGGCAAGGGGAAAAAAGAGAAAAGAAATGAACTGGGCTGGAGCGATAACACAGCAGGTAGGGCATTTTCCTTGCACGCGGCCGACCCAGGTTCGATTCCCAGCATCCCATATGGTCCCCCGAGCACTGCCAGGAGTTATTTCTGAGTGTGTGAGCTAGGAATAACTGCCTGTGCATCGCCGGGTGTGACCTCCCCCCCCCAAAAAAAAGAGAGAGAGAGAAAAGAAAAGAAATGAGCTATTCAAATAGAAAATGTCTGATCCAGAGAAATAGTACACGGGGTTAGGTGCTTGCTTTCCATGCCACTGGCCCCTGATTCAATCCCCAGGACTGCATATGGCCCCCTTAGCACTGTCAAGAGTGATCCCGGAGCACAGAGTCGGGAGTCTCCAAGCACCCAGGATGTGACTCAAAAAAAGAAGAAGATGGTGAGACCAGTTAAGGAATTCATTCCAGGAATAGAGATTTCCATAGTGAAAGGCAGTAGACAGGACAGATGCCCAGGTGAGAAGGACCCAGCAGCTCTGAGAGAGGAGAGGCTGGGAGAGTGGACCAGAGCTCAGGTGGAAGACAAGAAAGATATAGGCTGGAGGTCACGATGAACAGCCACGCCGAGACCCCAGAACAGTGAACACTGGCTGCCATTCCAGAATGCTTGACCTCTCTTAACTCAGCTAAAACCCACCAGATCTCAAGAGGTTGGTTCTATGGTTACTGCTCACTTTATAGAAGAGACCCCTGAGTCAGGGGGACATGGGATAATGGGGGACAGGGTTGTGAGAGCTTTCAATGGCAGCCACTGAGATGGGCAAAGGGGTCAGGTGAGTGGTTTCAGGTTGTAGGATGAGAAAGCACGGGGTGGGTCCTAGAGGAGGGAGCCCACATGAAAAATATCATAAAGGCAAAACCCACAGAATACTAGGACAGACTTGAGAGGCAGTGAGACAGGGCAGGAGGGACTGAGAAGTCCAGGATGTGGAGACGGAGAGAGAGAGAGAGTAGGGCAGGGAAAGTGCCTAACTTGCATGTGACTCACCCAAGTTCGAACCCTCACATCCCACCTGGTCCCCCGAGCCCTCCAAGAGTCATTCATGAGCAGAGAGTCAGGAGTAAGGCCTAAGCACTGCCAGGTGTGACCCAGACACAGAAACAAACAAAAAAATTCAAGATACTGACAAAACTGACTGCCATTCTTACTATTGAAATCAAGTCAAACTATAGTCCAAACAAGATTGCCACTCAAAGTCTCCTTTGCAAACCAAAGCACTCAAAGATAGATAACAAAATGGAATGCCCTGCCACAGTGGTAGGGTGGGATGGGGGAAAGGGGGTGGGAGGGATGCTGGGACTGGTGGTGGTGGAGAATGGGCACTGGTGGAGGGATGGGTATTCAATTACTGTATAACTGAAACTCAAGCACAAAAATGTGTAAGTCTACAACTGTACCTCATGGTGTTTCACTAATAAAAATTTAAGGGGAAAACATAGAAGATTAAAAAACAGACAAAAAAAAGAAATCAAGTCAATCCATTCCATCCTTTCAGGACAAAAATTCTACCCAAGGAATTTCTTGGTTGTGTCAAGAAAATCATAATCTACGCATGATAAAAGATGATCTGTGACTTGCATTTTAACCCCAAAGGCACCCAAGTAGGTCTTGCTGAGATGGCTTGTTAAGGAGCCCATGAGCTGCATTTTTCCCTTGTTCCTCACCATCCAGAGCCCAGAGCTATCATTGTCTTAGACATGGTCAATGACGGTAGCTCACCCCACACCTACCACCTCCAACAAACCACACGATCAGCTCAAAGTAAGTATCGTTAGACTAGGCGCAGTCATTTCGTCTCCAAACACACAATTCTACCACACCAAGCAACCCAAATCTATAGCCTTCCCCAAATACAGCTCTTGCTTTCTGAGAAAGCTTCCCATACCACATATTTAAAAAAAAAAAACCAAACAAACAAAAACATGGCCTATTCGGGGCTGGAGAGATAGCACAGCGGGTGGGGCATTTGCCTTGCACACGGCTCACCCGGGTTCAATTCCCAGCATCCCATATGGTCCCCTGAGCACTGCCAGGAGTAATTCCTGAGTGCAGAGCCAGGACTAAACCCTGTGCATCACCGGGTGTGACCCAAAAAGAAAAAAAAAATGGCCTATTCTTTTTATGTTTAACTTGAACGCAGCTTTGCCAGTCAGAAAAAAAAAAGGAATTCCCTTAGAAAGCAACCAAAGCATTAAAAAGAATTATAATTAATATACCAGCACTCAGAGACTTCTTTGCCTCCATTTGCCAAAACACCAACTGGCTTCCCCAGGTCCCCCTCATAGGCATTCTGACACAGAGACATCTAAGTAAAGGAGAGCAGCATAGAAAGTTCTAGGCGATTATTTTTCTGCTGCTGGTCACTTGTGTCTTTCCGAATATCAAAGTAAAAAGAATACCCTGATTCAATAAGCTGTGATGTGCTTTCAAACATCGACTGATGGTCCCGTGCATCTCTTTTAATATCAAAATATGAAGAAGGCCCTACTTCAAGAATCTCTGAGGGGCTGGAGCAATAGCACAGTGGGTAGAGCGTTTGCCTTGCATGCAGCCGACCTAAGTTCAATTCCCAACATCCCATATGGTCCCCAGAGCACCACCAGGAATAATTTCTGAGTGCATGAACCAGGAGCAACTCCTGTGCTTCGGCGGGTGTGACCCAAAAAGCGAAAAAAAAATCCGAGATTCTTTCAAACATAAAGATTAAGATTTCAAACTCCGGAAGGGAGCATAACATGACACTTGCCATAACCATGCCACCAGACCCCACACCAAGCTGTTTCACTCAGGGTGCCCCAGAGGGACCCAGCCCTGGCAGCCGAAAACCTCCAGAACTCACCCTCCGGTAGGCTCACAGCCGCTCTCCACACACTCAAGCCGGGCCTCACCCATGAGTCAACCTATTCCTGGACACTTTATACCTCGCACACACCACCCATATTCCAAGAGTACCACACCACATTTGATGGAGTTCAAAGTATAAGGCAACCAATCTTAGAGGAAAGTATTTTTTAAAAATTATATATATACATATATATATATATATATATATAAAAGCACACAAGGCTCAACTTTTAACAACATGTTAGTGATCTCTTATAGAAAGGCTTAATGGCCCCTGGGTGGAATACAACAATCCTCACTCTCTTTCCTCTAAAGATACTTTTTTTGTAGCATTTTCAGTTGTTTTTCATAACAAGCACTATAGCACTGTCCTCCCATTGTTCATTGATTTGCTCTAGCGGGCCCAGTAACCTCACGAATAGCTTGCCAGGTTTTGCCGTGTGGGTTAGATACTCTCGGTAGCTTTCCAGACTCTCTGAGAAGGGCGGAGGAATCAAACCCGGGTCAGCCAAGTTGGCCATATGCAAGGCAAACACCCTACCCACTGTGCTATCGCACCAGCCCACAATACTTAATATATAATTTCGGTTCTACTTTGGGGCAGAAATTGGGGTTTGAGATGGAAACACCCAAAATATGGTGGTGGAAAGGTGTAATAGTGGTTGATTGGTGGATTGGTGTTTGAATATTAAATGTAATCAAATATTGTGAACTACTTTATAAAAAAAAAAAGGTAAAGGCCCTCCCGTTGATCGTCGATTTGCTCGAGCGGGCCCAGTAACGTCTCCATTGGAGACTTTGTTGTTACTGTGTCTGGCATATCGAATACTCTCGGTAGCTTGCCTGGCTCTCCGAGAGGGGCAGAGGAATCGAACTCGGGTCGGCCATGTTGGCCGCTTGTAAGGCAAACGCCCTACCGCTGTGCTAAAATAAAACAAATTATAAAATATTTGGAAAAAAAAATCTCGAGCAGCAGAGAAGAATGGAGAATGGTCCCTGGGCTCTGGGAGGGACATCTGTCCCCTGTGAGCAATTTCATCCCTAGGACCAGGATCCCCTCTAGGACATAGTGCCCTGGAGCAGGTGAGCTAACTCAGGGCCCAGGAAGCTGCGCTTCTCCCTCTGCAAATTCCTCTGTTCGATCAGCCCTGCTGAAGGACCCTGAACTCTCCGACATTTTTCCCAGACAGATTTTTCTCCAGCTATCACATTCCCCAAATGAAAATGCAACAGCTTGCAACCACTGCAATATACTTAAGATGTAATAATGGAAAATGAGATGTTATTGATTGGAGAGGGAGGAGAAGTAACCACAATGGTGTCATCACATCAGAGAAAGAAAGAAAGTGAACAGATGAGTTCTTCAAGGCTGAGGTTTGGTTGCCACCCACTACAGATGGCTGGGTTCGGAGTGGCAGTCTCCAGACAAAATGTGCTCTACGTGTAATGTGTGAGGCAGCCCTCAAAAGGACACACCACGCATCCATTCACTCCTGTGGGAATCCTAGCTCCGGGAGTACACCAAGGCCCAAAACTTCTGTGCTAAATCCATTCTGATTGGTGAGAACGAGAGAACGAACACACACACACACACACACACACACACCAGTGCCCTACAATGTTGTGCTTGAGGGTTTCCATTCCACTTCCAATGAAATGATGGCAGAGTAACATGGAAGGGAGCTGCAGTGTTATAAATGCTCAAATCAAACTGTATTTTTAACAGAGGAACTAAGACTGGGCAGGCCACGTGGTGATATCAGCCAGGGAATATCACTCAAATATGATCAAATGATCAACAAAGCTTCTCTCCAACTTTGAGGGCAAAGAGTGGGGATGATGGCTTTAGAGAAAAACTATACAGCAGCACACAGAAGAAATACTAATAAATGATTTCTGCTAGTGATTCTTGCCATTTTATTAGTTTGTCAAAACCTGCAATTTTCTAAAATCGAGGCACTGTGATTTACAAAGTTGTTCATGATTGAGTCTCAGGCATCAATGTTCCAACACCCAGCCCTTCACCAGTGTCCACTTGCCTCCACCCATAAAACCTACAATTCACCAAGTGAGCAGCTGTACATCATGTTAGAGAAAGGAAGCCAGGTTGGGATCATCAAAGTTTTAATTATTACAAGAGTAACATTACTTTGAAGAGGTATAATTACTGAAAATGATCTCATTCCTTTTCTACCTGTTTAAACAAACCAACAAAAAAAAATCAGACTTAAACTTGAAGGGTTTCTTCCCAGAATAAAATAATTACCAATATTTTAACTTTCTTTGGGGGGAATGGGAGAAAACTGCTTAGCAGCACCGGAGACTGTGGGTCTACACCCCGTGGAAGAAGTAGCCAAGCATGAGCTCCAGCCTTTTGAGCTAACTCCCCAATCTCTAGGATCCCATCTAGTCCTTGGGGTATAGGCACATACTCACAGGTATGTCTGCAATGATGACAAAAGATTGATAATGGACTAAGGACTCGAAAAACTTAGTGGATTCTCCCCACCAACCTGGAGCCATAGATGAAGACAGCACACAGTGGTCTGAAAAGCAGGGTAGTTGGGGCTGGGGAGGCAGCTCAAAGGGCTGGAGCACAGGCCTTGATTGGAAGAGCCTTGGGTTCAATCCCCAGCACCACACAACCCCCGCACCCATCCCCAAAATCAATTAAGAGGGAAGTGGGAAAAGGTAGTAGGACTTTATTTCTTAATATTTATTTATTTATTGCTTCTGGGGTCAAACCCGGTGATGCTCAGGGCTCACTCCTGGCTCTGCACTCAGTAATTACTCCTGGCAGTGCTGGGGGGGGTACCATATGGGATGCTGGGAATCGAATCTGAGTTGGCCGTGTGAAGGCAAATGCCCAATCTGCTGTACTATCACTCAGGCTCCCAGGACTTTGTTTTAGCACATATCAAACTCCTGCCTTCTCCCCCTCACTTGGGCCATGGCATATACTGACCCCATCAACTTCTTAAGAGAAGTGCAGGAGAGCAGTAGCAGCAGCAGAAACTGGGTTTGGACCCCAAAGCATCAGCCCTGGGCCAAGCTTGACTCTAGCTCTAGGCCCTCCACCACTGTTAAGGAAGTTCTTTCAGAGAGAGAGAGAGAGAGAGAGAGAGAGAGGAGAACATTGTCTTCTTGCAAATCTGCTTTGCCCTAAGACCCTGGTGTGATCAGGGCTGGGCCTAACCCACAGGCATATTCCAAGAGTGTGCAGTGAATTGTGAATAGATGTTTCCTGAATCTGGCCAGAGCAGGGGCGCCCGTTGTGCTCCAGAAGCAGTGCTTCCTCCCTTTATGAGGTCCTCCCCACTGCAATCATTTCCAGGGCCACCATCCATGGCAAGCATGTGGGGCTACAAGGCCACTGAAGAAAGAGCTCCCGGACTCCGTTATCAACAATGACCAATTTCATGGACACCGGCATGGATGGTTGTGCTTTTAAAATAAAGAAACTGGGCCGGAGTGATAGTGAGCAGGTAGGGCGTTTGCCTTGCAAACAGAGAACCCGGGTTCAATCCCTGGCATCCCATATAGTCCCCCTGAGCACCTCCGGAGTGATTCCTGATGCTGAGCCAAGAGTAACCCCTTGTGAGCATCACAAGATGTGATCCCCTCCACCCCCCCCCCAAAAAAAAATAACACGTTTGATGCCCAGACCAAGTGTTTTACCTAGGAAAATGCAACAATGGCCAAGAGTATTTTCTAACATTTTTTTTTGTAACCTAGAAAATAGCGTGCCGGATCTGGGGTCCCCAGTAGCTTCTAAAGGCATCTTGAGAGCTTGGGGCAAGGGTGAGGGTTCAAAGGGTGAGTGTGCATATTATCTGCATGCAGCAGCCCTGGGGTGGATCCCCAGCATCCCAGAAAGGGCTTTCAGCATTGTACCAGGTGGAATCTCTGAGCTCCACCCAGTGTGTCTCCTCCAAATAAAGAAACCTGGAAACTCATTAAAAAAAAAAAAAATGCCAGCTCTGACCATACTGGCTCCAGGGTAATTGCAGTACAACAGACTCTTCCCGGATGCTCTCTGCAAAAGCACTTTCAGTCTAAATCAGAAACATTCACTGCTCTCTGCAGAAGCACTTCCAGGTTAAGTCGGAAACATTCACTGCTCTCTGCAGAAGCACTTCCAGGTTAAGTTGAATAAAATTCACTGCTCTCTGCAGAGGCACTTCCAGGTTAAGCCGGAAACACTCACTGCTCTCTGCAGAAGCACTTCCAGGTTAAGTCGGAAACATTCCCTACTCCTTTACAGAATACACACAGAGCAAGTCCTATTTCCACCAAGCTTCGACTCCAGGAGGAGTGAAGCCCTTATTACCCAGCCCACAGAGTTTGTGGAAATGGGTCCTGCAGTGCTCAAGACCACCATCTGCCTGGATTTCACCTTTCACGGGTGCCCCAGTCCATCCTCAACAAAGCATCTTTTCCTTAAAAGGGACCTGTTTGTCTGTCCCTCACCAGCGGGACCTCACCATGTCCCGCTCTGGAATGTGCAACTCTGCCAAAGAACAAACGCATCCCTTCTAGTCCCTGCAAGAGAGTTGGGAATTCCACCAAGAGAAACAAACTCGCTTCTGCGACTTTCTTTGCAGGGAACAGACCTGACCTCAAGCACACCCAGTGCACAGATGGGGCACCTCCCTAAACTTCTCTGTGCTTCAGGCCAACCCGGGACCCATCTTTAGTCCCAGAGCCTGACTGTTCATGCTCTCTTAAACCTCTGCCCTTCTTTCTACTGTGCCAGGGGACAAGAAAGTTGTCTTTGTATCACTTAGACATTCCAGGGTTCTTTTT
Organism: Sorex fumeus; assembly: GCF_029834395.1. Taxonomy (NCBI): domain Eukaryota; kingdom Metazoa; phylum Chordata; class Mammalia; order Eulipotyphla; family Soricidae; genus Sorex; species Sorex fumeus. The sequence continues at coordinate 15,525,215 of NW_026606151.1, forward strand.
TTTGGGGGGGGGGTGGAGGGGCAGAGGAGCAATTGAGGGGAAGTTTGGGGTCAAAGAAAGCAATAACAGAACACAGTCAAGAGTTCAAGAACTCCAAAGAGAAAGGAATGGTATTTTCATTTTTCTCCCTGATCCCGCAGGCAGGGGTGTATCTACTCGATTCATTAGGCCACATTTATCCGGTCCCCGGGAAGCGCTAGCCACAGATACAGTGGAGACACAGGACATGGTCCATTTCCTTAAGCCGGTTTGTTTTGTTTGGGGGGGGGGGGGGGGGGGGGACAGACCGGTAGTGCTGAGTTTACTCAGGCTCTATACTCAGGGGTCACTCCAGGCGGTGCTGGGGGGTGCCGGGAATCTAGAATCTGCAGGAATCTTACCCCTGGACCTCTCTCTGGTCCTACCTTAAGCAGTTTCAAAGACAGATTGAGTGATAGGATACTGCAGCACACGAAGAACGTCCGTGCAAAGTACTTTCCTAGATGGGACAATTTCCCTTAACCTAGAGGACAGGGAAATGCAACTTGCATCATCTCCTTAGCTCTCCCGTCCTGCGTTCCATCTGTCCCCCTGGGAGATGCTGCCTTCGTGCCTGAGAGCTCCCATAAAGCCCCTCCAACCAACCACACACAGCACGGCCGCCCTCCAGCAGGCGACCTCACTCTCCTTGTGACTCCAACTTCTCCCTTCCAGACCAGCCTGCCTCTTGCAAAAGAGTCAGTGTCTGAAAGGAGGCACCGAGGGAGAAAGGAGCCACACCACAGCAGGGCTGAAGGAAGCGATTTCCTAACGAAAAGCCCAAAGCCCGCTGCGCCAATCTGGGCATGAAAGGAGACGGGAAGGGACGGAAATGGTGGCCCGGGGTCAGAAGGAAACCCTGCCCAGAAAATAAAATGTCTGAAGTGACAATCTGGTACTCACATTCTTCTTACAGTTTCCTCTTTTTTTTTATCTTGCCCAAGGGGCTCTGTCTCCTAACAGGCCTTTGATGAAAAAGTTACTGCTGCTTTTAGCCAGCAGATGTCACACACACACACACACACACACACACACACACACACACACACACACACACACACACACCGAGATAGACAGTATTTTAAAAAATAGATTCCAAGAAGATATGCTTGCTTGCTTGCTTGTGTTTTTTCTTTCTTTCTTTCTTTCTTTCTTTCTTTCTTTCTTTCTTTCTTCCTTTCTTTCTTTCCTTTCTTTCTCTTTCCTTCTCTCTTTTTCTTTTTTTCTTTCTCTCTTTCTCTTTCTTTTTTTCTCTCTCTCTCTTTGTTTCCTTCTCTTTCTCTCTTCCTTCCTTTCTTTCTTTCTTTTTTAATTTTTATTAGTGAAACACCATGAGGTACAGTTGAAGACTTACAAATTTTTGTGCTTGGATTTCAATTATACAATGATCGAGTACCATCCCTCCACCAGTGCCCATTCTCTACCACCAATGATCCCTGTAACCCAAACAACCCCCCCCCCCGTCACCCCCATCCCTCCATCCCACTCCACCTCTGTCTTTCTTTCTTTCTCTCTCTCTCTCTTTCTTTCTTTCTTTTTCTTTCTTTCTTTCTTTCTTTCTTTTTTTGTTTGTTTCTTTCTTTCTAGGAGGAAGCCACACCCAGCCGTGCTTGGTACTCACTCTTGACTCTGTGCTCAGAGATTCCTCTTGGAGGGATGCCAGGGATCGAACTCAGATCAGGCAAGTTGCAAACACCCTAACAGCTGGACTATCACTCCAGCCCCAGCCGGGCAGGTTTTTTCTAATCCTGAAGACTAATAAATTGAAATATGAAGCCAGAGCCATACCACAACAGGTAGGGAGAAGGATTTGCACATAGCTGGCAGAGATTGTTTCCTGGCACGCCATATGGTCCCCCAAGCACTGCCAGTGTTGATTCCTGAGTGCAGAGCCATGAGAAAGCCCTGAACATCAAAGGGTGTGACCCAAAGAACCAAAAATAAATAAAAATTTAAAAGAAATTGAAATATACAAACAAAGGAAATGAGATTACACAAATTTCCCATACAAAATGAGCTTTCTTGCATATGTAAACCTTAAGAATCAATTCCTGAGGCTGGACAACAGTATAGCAGGTAGGTCTTACATGAGGTCAACCCGGGTTCGGCCCCTGGCACCTCATATGGTCCTCTGAATTCCACCAGGACTGGTCCTTGAGCACAAAACCAGAAGTAAGTTCTGAGCACCACTGGGTGTAACCTAAATAAGTAAATAAATAAATAATATGAAATGAAAATCAATCCCTGAAGTAGAGTGATGTCAAGACCAAAGAAAACTGTTAACTCTATAATATTCACTTTTAATCATGTAAGTTTGGTCCCTTGATCTGAAAAATACACCCATGGTGCCAGAGAGATAGGACTAAAGTGAAGGCACTTGTCTTGCACACAGTTAGTTGACCAGGCTAGATCCCCAGCACCAGGTAAGCTTTTCTGAGTACTGCAGGAGTAATCCCAAAGCACTGAGACTTAAGCCCTGAATATCTGCAGCTGTGACCAAAATTCCTCCACTGACCCCTCAAATAAAAATACACCCTTTCTTTACTATTCTAAACATGTCTGAAAATTTCTCTCCATCTCCAAACCTACCTCTCCCTACCTTCTAGTATTACACAATATTTAATGAGATTTTAATCGTGGGAAGGAACAGATTACTCCAGCGTAGCAATGAGACTTTTTTTGACAATGGAAGGTTGGGAGATATTTTAAGGGTCAGAGGAAGGAAATCTTTTTTTGCTTTTTGGGTCTCACACGGCGTTGGTCAGGGGTTACTCCTGGCTCATGCAAGCAAGAATTACTCCTGACAGTGCTTGGGGGACCATATGGGATGCTGGGAATCGAACCCAGGTTCGCCATGTGCAAAGCAAACAGCCTACCCGCTATGCTATCACTCCAGCCTCCTAGAGGAATAGAGGAAGGAAATCTTATGTCCCACTTTATTGTGCATCTCACAGTGATGAGGGGAAGAGGCTGTAGACATTTCTGGGGGCTCTGTACCCTTTGTTAACTGTCTGGGTAACTGATGGGCATGAGTCTAACCTAAGTCGATTTCCATTCCCAGTTACACTCTTCTTTTGCTAGAAGAACCCATATATTAGTCTTTCATTATAAAATAATGCCCTGCTTTCAGACTTCCATTCTATTTCGGTACATCCTTTAAAAGCAAAACGCATGCCATTAAAATACATTTGCTCCATTGAGTCAGATTTTTAGACTCATTAGGATGCTCATTGTTGACACAATAGGTCCCTCAGACACACAACAATCTGTCATGAAAGACCTACACTTGGAGGGATGACAAAAGTGTTCTGCAAAGACTGACTTCTCAGTGTAGTTGCTGTCAAAGACATATATTAATATCATCCGAGTTAAAGAGTATTTATTCTAGAATTGCATTTAAATGCAGGCCATTTAAATAGAAAATGACTTCATGACCTATTTCTGCAAGTTCAGTTGCTTCTGTGAAAACAGTGGCCTTAATGATTCAATGGGAGAAACGAAGGGCAACCAGTAGAAGTTCAGACCCCCACAGGACACACCAGCCCCCTGTTCTCCTTCCAATTTGATTACAGGGTGGCTTCCCCAAGATTTTCATTTCTCTCTTTTTTTTTGTTTTTTTGTTCTTAATTTAAGTGAACTTCCCCCCCCCCCCCGCCCCCTAAGAGTGAAAAGGAAATGGTCTATGAAACTATAGTTCAGAATACTAAATTTGGGTCATTTGTTAGAAAAGTAAACCTTGAAATGTGTTCAATTTCACCCCATCAGAAGTGTCAGAACTCGGGAAAAAAATTAGTTTTAAAAAAAAATTTTTTTGTTTTAAAATCCAAAGGTGACATTGCCTTAGGAGTGCGATCATGTTTTAGTCTTAATCGTGCCTCATAACCTGATAGATTGACGACATAAAGGCCAGTTTTCTGAGCAAGGAAAATGCCAAACTGAATCTTTAATAGACAACTTTTAAAAAGTGGAAGAAACACAGAAAATATTGCAAAAATTTCTCTTCCACATTTGATATTCAAGGCTATCATTTATCTCTGGATTTGCCTCTGTGTAGAACCAAAATGAGACATTTGGTCAATGTATACTGATAGAGTTAGAAATGCAGAATTGCATTAGAATCTGAGGTGGGGGGCAGGAAGTCCCCAAACATTATGTGATTTGCCTAAGGCCACACAGCCAGTAGAAAACAAAACAGACACCAAAGTTTAATGTTTAACGTTTCCACTTGCTTGCTTCAGAGAACTCTGCATTGCACACACCTACCTCCGTAATAACATGCAACAATAGGCAGGTAAAGTCACCCTTAAAAGACAAATAGAGGGATGGAGAATCAGCACAGTGGGTAGGTATTTGCCTAGCATGCAGCCGAACCAGGCTTGAACCCCGGCACCCCATATGGTTCCCCTGAGTCCCACCAGGTGTGAGCACTGAGCACAGAACCAGGAGTAAGCCCTGAGCACTGTCAGATGTGATTCAAAAATAGAAACCAACCAAGTAGAAGGTTGATGGGATGGTACAGGACTCAGGGCACATGCCTGGCAAACAGCCAACACCAGGACACCCAAACAGTACAGGATGTTGTCCTGGAGGTCCCCAACCCTACTTTGGATGACCAGAGTGGTCCCCAGCAGCTCTATAGCCTCAGACCCTGGCATCGAACCACCAGCTGGAGAGTCCAAGGATCACTGAGCACTCCCATGGAGAAGAGGGGGCAGCAGAAAACTGAAAGGAGTGTTGAGGCATTTTGAACACTCTGGGCATATCAGTTTTGGAAGCAAGCCCACAAAATGGTGTGTCAATTATAGAGCAATAAGACTTATCTTTTTATTATCCCAATCACAAGAACATCAAGTGTAAAATATCTAGGAATGAACAGGAAAGATTCAGGGTCTATAAAAAAACATTATCTGAAAAGATATATATGTACATATATATATATATACACACATATAAATAATTAAAGGATGATGCAATAGCACACAATTCATGAGTGGATGAGAAGAATAATGTAAAAATATCTAATCTCGGGGATGGAGCAATAACATAACAGGTAGGGCATTTGCCTTGCACATGGCTGACCCGGGTTCAGTTCCCAGCATCCCATATAGGCCCCAAAGCATTGCCAGGAGTAATTCCTGAGTGCATGAGCCAGGAGTAACCCCTATGCATTGCCAGGTGTGACCCAAAAAAGCAGAAAAATTAATTAATTAATTAATTAAATCTCTACTAAATAAATTAAATCTCCATCTCTTGGAGCGATAGCACAGCAGGTAGGGTGTTTGCCTTGCACGCGGCCAACCTGGTCAACCCGGCCAACCCAGGTTTGATTCCTCCACCCCTCTCGGAGAGCCCAGAAAGCTACTGAGAGTATCTTGCCCACCCGGCAAGGCCTGGCAAGCTCCCCGTGACGTATTCGATATGCCAAACACAGTAACAAGTGTCACAATAGAGACGTTACTGGGCTTGCTTGAGCAATTGATGAACAATGAGAGGACAGTGACTGTGACTAAACAGATCAAGCATCACATCCAAATTTAATTCTATTCATATTTAAATCAAATATTAGTGATTTATAATTATGTAAAATTTCCGATGTACAGGTTCACTCCTAAAGATTATATGTCTCAGAACCAATGCCAAACTTCTGGTCCCAATACGCTGTCCAAATGAGCGTCTGACTGTTCCCTCAGTCCCCTTCTCCTTTTGCACTGGTAACCACCATATTTTTCCATCTAAATTTTGAAAACAGTTTGCAAGTTGGCACAACACAGCTCTTAATGGACCTTAACAGGAGTAAGAAAGTGATGAGGAAGGATGGCAAAACAGCACACTGACATTATATCATAAAACTGCCATTATATATTAAAACAATCCGTGACATTGCAAAGTTTAAAATCCTTCTCTCCTGGCACAAGCTCACATAGCATGGCATCGAAAGGATAATGAAAAATGTATGAAATATATCTAACTGAAATCAGAGAGGAAGACCACATCTGGAAAACTAATGTTAGACCTCTCCACATCTCTTCACAATAACACAAAACAATACACAAGCATTAACATGTTGATAACAGCATGTGCCACAGGGAGCTCACCCTTGGCTGTGTTCTAATTAAGACAAATTGCAATGCCCCATCAATCAATTGTTAAGATGGTCACAATGATCACGATCACGACCATCCTGTTGTTCGTCGATTGCCTCGAGCAGGCCCCAGTAACGTCTCCTTCGTCCTAGCCCTGAGATTTTTTTTAAAAGTGCCATATTCAAGGCTCTTTCAGGGTTAGGAGGATGAGACCCATCATTGTTACTGGTATTTGGCATATTGGATACGCCACGGGGAGTTTGCCAGACTCTGCCATGTGGGCAGGTTACATTTGGTAGCCTGCCAGTTCGTCCAAAGTAGGAATGAGATAATAAGATGTCACGCGGCCGCAACTCAACCCGCTCCCCTCCAAGGGGTCCCGGCGAGGACAGCCAGGCGTGGGGTCAGGAGACTCTGCACTGTTCTCTTCGGGGAGCTAGGTTTTATAGTCTCTGAGTCTTGGCTGTTGATGGGATTACATGGCGCCAGGGGTCCAGTTGGTGGGTGTGACCCCTGCCTAGTGGAATATGAAGGATCTGGGTGGAGGATGCTCAGCCCCGATCCGAGCAGGTTTGGAGATCTCAGCCCCGGGACCCACATGCCTTTGTTCCTCTGCCGGTACCTTCATGCTTGTGGAGAGTGGTCTTAGCATGGTGGTGGCTGGTTCTGGAGGTCTTCGGCTGACGGAGCCCTGGTCAGGGCGGGGAGGGAAACTCAACCCGCTCCCCTCCAAGGGGCCCCGGCGAGGATGGTCAAAGGCTAAAAAATTGAGACCAAAAGGGAATAAAGGAAAAATAGCAATTTGGAACTGGTGAAAGAACTTTCTAATACCAAAGAGAAGATTTAGAAACAAAAAAAGAACATCATAATTGTGTTTTAAAAAATAAAACTTGTTGGGGACTGAGCGATAGGACAGCTGTTAGGGCATTTGCCTTATATGTGGCCGACCCTGGTTCTATCCCGGGCATCTTATATGGTCCCCGGAGTACCACCAGGAGTAATTCCTGAGTGCAGAGCCAGGAGTAGTAACCCCTGTGCATTTCTGGGTGTGACCCAAAAACCAAATGAAAAAATGAATTAAAAAAATAAAACGTGGGGCTGGAAAGATAGCACAGCGGGTAGGACGTTTGTCTTGCACATGGCCAACCGGGTTCGATTCCCAGCATCCCATATGGTCCTCTGAGCACCACCAGGAGTAAGTCCTGAGTGTAGAGCCAGGAGTAACCCCTATGCGTCGCCGGATATGACCCAAAAAGCAAAATATAAATAAATAAATAAAAAATACATAAATAAATAAATAATAAAAAAAGAAATACAACGTGTTACGATGAAAACCACAGCCTGCATACACACAAGTAGAAAGAGAAGCCAAATGCCACCACCCAGCTTCAGCCTTTATGCCCTTTTACTCCGGATGGAAATGAATCCTAACCACCTAGTTCCTGTCATAAACATTCCTCTATGAGTCTCTAAAAGATAAGACCTCTTTTGGCTGTTGCTCTTTCAACACCACAAAATTACAGATTCCATAACACTCCCTTGATATCATTCCATCTCCAGCCCATGCTCCAAGCATCCACACTGTCTCATAAAGATGGTGCTTGTTTGGACAGTCTGTGTTCCAACTGGTACCCAAATAAGGGCTCCCCTGTCCACAGCATTTTTCATCGATTAGAGTCTATAGGTTTCGCCTCCAGTTTCCCTACCCCACCCCCACCCCCTTGCTGTTTCTGTGGAAATAATCCAGCTTGTCTGTGCTGCAGAGGTGCCTGGGAGTTAGAGTTTGCTTAGTGCACCACCGTGGTAATAAAGCAAAGTCTGAGTATCGTGATCTTGATACTGCGCCTGTTGGACCCAGAAGCTTGGTCAAAATCAGGTGTGCTTTGTGGACAAGTTTATCAAACGGTATATTGTCAGGCATCTAGGAATCCCATAATGACCATGCAGCTTCCTCTTTCGTAAATGTTAACAGTTATTCATCATTATTTCCCAGATACATGATTTAGTAAGGATGGCAAAGTGAAGGTATTCTTTTGTTGTTGTTGTTGTTGTTGTTAGCTCTGTTTGGTTATGAGGCTTTCCCAGCAGTGCCGGGACTCACTCAGGGTGTACTCGACTACACTCAGGAGGGATGCAGTCCTGGGAATTGAATCTGGGGGCCCAGGACAGGTCAGGCAGCTGTTCCCGTCCTCTGAGTCATCACCTTTGTCTCTTTCCATGTATTGCCTGAACCAGTTACCAAATTCTTTCCATGTGCTATTCTGTTGCACTGAGATAGAAATTAGATAGCAAAGCGATGCTAAATAGGTGACTATTACTTTATTTATTCATTCATTCTCTGTGATGCTGGGAATCAGATCTAAGGGCTTCTTATATTCTCAGCTACTGAACTCCCCCTTTTATTTAAATTCTCAAAATAATAAGTTCATCCCTAGCACAGAAATCTCTTTAAAAGTCTGGGGCCAGCCAGAGAGACAGAAGAGCAGGAGGCAGACCAAATTGCATCCCCTGCACCACATACAATCCCCCTGAGACCTGACAGGAGTGACCCCTGAGCACAGAGTCGGGAGTTAGCTCTAACCATAACCAAGGACATCCCCCAAAACAACAAAATAAAGAAGTGCAAATCTGATCACCCCACTCCTATATTTTCCCACGTTAGCTTCCCACAATAGTTTTGCTATGAAAGGGTGCATCCGGGCTGGAGTGATAGCACAGCGGGTAGAGCATTTGCCTTGCACGCAGCCGACCTGGGTTCAATCCCATAAGGTGCCCTGAGCACCGCCAGGAGTAATTCCTGAGTGCATGAGCCAAGAGTAGCCCCTGTGCATCACTAGGTGTGACCCAGAAAGAAAAAAGAAAAAAAGAAACAAACAAACAAAGGGTGATCCTGTAAGGTCAATGGCCACAAGTTTAGCCAGACTGTGTTCCCAGGCTTATCTTTTCTGGAAATCTCTGTGGTCAGCACTCCTACCCCAGGGCCATTTCACAGGCCATTCCATCTGTCCAGGATGCTTTCCCATCTCCCTGCCTTCCCTCTCTTTCAGATGTCCAGGGCCACTTTCTTTGGCAAACCTCCCCATTCCCCAGTCCGGCCACACACACCTCTGGGGCAAAGCACTCAGCTCCAAATGGAACCTCAAACTGAAAGAGGAAGCCTCAGTTTCCCCTTGCCAGTGAGATAGGAAGTCACAGTTTCTTCTCTCCAGATATTCCATTTCTCCCCCATCTACCCGACGTGTTTCATTCCCAAAGTCCTGCCCCAGAGGTCAGAGATTTCCAGGACCATAAAGCTCGGTCTTGGAGCCTAGGTTAACAAGGAGACTAAGATAAGAGGCAAAACTGCCCAGAAAGATTTAGACCAGCTAGACATCTTTGTAGTTTTCTGGCATCTTTTGTAAATATTTACCAACTGGTAAAGGGATGCCAGGAGTCCTTTAAAAAGCCTCCTTAAAACTTCCTTACCTTAACTGAGTCCTATCCTAAGTTCCTCCCCACTTCTGGAGTTCCTTTACTTTTCTCTTCTACTTTCCAATAAACTTTTCTACTTTCCAACTCTGAGTCTGAGTCTAAGCATCTTTTTTTTTCTTTTTTGGGTCACACCCGGTGATGCACAGGGGTTACTCCTGGCTTTGCACTCAGGAATTACTCCTGGCGGTGCTCAGGGGACCATATGGGATGCTGGGAATCGAACCCGGGTCGGCCACATGCAAGGCAAATGCCCTACCCGCTGTGCCATTTCTCCAGCCCCAAGTCTGAGCATCTTTATCCTTTAATATTTTCAAGCATGGGACTCACCAGCAAACACAGAGACCTGCTACGGCTTCTGCCTCAGCTGCATCAGTACTCTGTGAACTTTATTGTTGCATGCTTCTTCCCTCCCAAGCGTCAGCCCGGCCGAGCACTTGGTTCTGAGTCACACTGACCAAGTTCCAGTACCAGGTTCCAGAGCATAGTCTGAGCAACTACAGGTGAGGTGAAAGAATGAATAGGAGAGTGTCATCACTGAATGAGTGAAGTTCTAAAGTATTTTCTTATCGTCGCTCATTCCAAAGGCATTCACTGACCAGCAGAGCAAGCGTGTATGGGGCAACACACCATCTGTCAGACACCTCGAGTTTATCACACTCTGGGAGGTGGACAAGGAAGTGAGATTAATCCAAGACAGTACTTGTGGTTCAATCATACAGGCCGGCGAGCCATGAGCGCCAGCTGGGCACTTGGGCAGATGTGACAACAGGAAATATAGAAATGAAATGAAAGCAGTCGGGGGCGAGGGGGCCGGGGAGCAATAGCACAGCAGATAGGGTGTTTACGTCGCATGCAACAGAACTGGGTTTGATTCCCGGCATCCCATATGGTCCCCGGAACACCGTCAGGAGTAATTCATGAGTGTAGAGCCAGGAGTAACCCCCTGAGCACTGTTGGTATGGCCCCAAAAGAAAAAGATAAATAAACTTATAAAAAATAAAGAAATAAGGAAATCAGTGGGGGTCAGAGAGACAGTACAGAGGTTAAGATATTTGTTTGGCATATGGCCAAGTCCAGTACTATTCCCCAGCATATGGTCCACTGAGCACCACCAGGAGTGATCCTTGAGCACAGAGCCAGGAGTAAGGTCTGGGCACTGCCAGGAGCAGCCCCCAAACCAAAAAGATAACTATAATTCATTAGTTTTCATTCATTTAATTAATTGGTTATAAAACAGTGTTCTCTGTGGGGTGAAAGGAAGTACGGAACTGTCTTTTAAACATAGCTGGTCAGCTTAGTCAATGACTGCATAAATAGCAGTACTCCTACATCTACACAAATAAATAAGTAAATAAACATAGCTGGATCCAACTGAATAAGGACAAAGTGATCAGAATGATGTTTGGTTGTTAAATAAAAAAAAAAAAAAAGATGGGCCGGAGAAAGAGGACAGTGGGTAGCGTATTTGTCTTGCACATTGCCAACCCGGTTACAATCACTGGTATCCCAAATGACCAGCCAGGAGTGATCCCTGAGCACAGAACCAGGAGTAAGCTCTGAGCACTACTGAGTGTGACCCAAAAACTAAAAAAAAAAAAAGGAAGAAAGAAAGAATGAAAGAAAGAATGGAAAGAAAGAAAGAAAGAGAGAGAGAAAGAAAGAAAGAGAGAGAGAAAGGAAAAGAAAAGACATTTAGCTCAATTTATTAATTCATGCTTCTCTTTCCACTCTACAAGGGTTGAAACTTTGTGCCCACCAAGTCAGGTCTAAGAAGTTCTTGATAGACTTCTCTAGCCCTAAATTTAGGGTATCTATTTAGGTCCTGAAACAAACAAAATGCCAAATAGAATCTTTTTCTGAGTACAGCTTCAACAAAGCCAAGAGATAAACATCCAATGAATTCTCTAAGTGATGCAGACCAAGTACAATTGCTAAGTCACAAATATCAGCACAAAGCATGTTATAAATCATCGACACAAGCTATTGGGTGTAACGAATCATTTCATTAGTGTAATTGCCGAAATTTGGCTCCACTGGAAGTTAGAATTATGATACAGGTAAAACAAACACAGTCAAGGGACCGAAGCAATAGTACAGCAGGGAGGGCACTTGCCTTGCACGCAGCCTACCCGAGTTCAATCCCCAGCATTCCATATGGTCCCTCAAGCACCACCAGGAGTAATTGCTGAGTGCAGAGCCAGGAGTAACCCCTGAGCATCACTGAGTATGACCCAAAAAGAAAAAAAGAGAAAGAAGAAAAAAACTGACGCAGCCAAAATAATTCTTTGATTATGTTTCTTTCAGAGACCTAGTCAATCCAGAGATTAGGGTAACACTAGTGGAAGCAAAGATAAGGATGCCTTCACTATCAGTCTATTGCCCAACACTGAGACCACTCCCTCATGCAGAGTAAATACATAATACAATAAATGGAGGTGTGATTTCAGATAAGAAAGTTAAGAATGATAAGGAATGATAGATCTAAATAGTAAAACTGGAAGCTTATCATTCCAACCAAGATACTTCTACTTACACAGGTCTAATACAACCAACCAATCCCTCACCCCAGCGATCTAAAACCAGAATCTGCAGAGAGCTCAATCCATTAGTTACCCGCATAAGACTTCCAAAAGTCTAGGGGCTCAGGAGAGATGGGTAGGTCAACTATGACTTTAAATATCTTTACACTTGAACAGCTGTGAAGGATGGAAACTGAAAAAAAGGGTGGGGGGGCTCAAACTTACTCGTCATCAGAGACATGGAAAACAAAATGACAATAAGATTCTATTAGTGACCCCAGAGAATGGTCAAAACCCAAAGCCCAGAAAGGGGAATATGTATTTATTTATTTATTTACTTACTTACTTATTTATTTTAGTGAAACACCATGAGGTACAGTTATAGACTTATAAATTTTTGTGCTTGGGTTTCAGTTATACAATGATCAAGTACCCATCCCTCCACCAGCGCCCATCCTCCACCACCACGGGTCCCAGCATCCCTCCCACCCCCCATCCTCCCCATCCCACCCTGCCTCTGTGGCAGGGCAATCTCCCTTGTGATCTCTCTCTTCTTTTGGGTCCTGTGGTTTGCAAGAGAGGCATTGAGTGGCAATCATGTTTGGTCTATAGTCTACTTTCAGCATGCTTCTCCCACCCTGGGAGGATCCTCACAACACCCTAAGAGGAACATGTATTTAAAAGGCTGCAGTAACAAGCTGAGCACTCGTACCTGACTAGGGCTGGGTAAATAGACAAGCACATAGAGAAACTGCTTTGCACATGTATCCAGATCGAATAGATGCCCTACAAACCATCAGCTCCATCTGACAAGAGAATTGCTTATTGGGGCTTGGAGCTATAGTACAGTGGGGAGGGTGTTTGCCTTGCACACAGCTGACGCGGGTTCCATCCCAGCATCCCAAGCACCGCCAGGAGTAATTCCTGAGTGCAGAGCCAGAAGTAACCCTGTGCATCACCAGATGTGACCCCCCCCCCCAAAAAAAAGCAAAAAAAAACCAATTGCTTGCATGTGCCAAACAAAAGACATTTGTAAGAATGTTCAAAGCAGCATTTCATTCATAACAATGAAAAAGTGGAAACCTTCCCCGAGGGTCTGCCAATAGCTGACCAGATAAACACAACTTATATATGGTGCAGCATAGTTACCGCACTGAAAAATGTACAGTAGCAGGAGTAAAAGAACTGGACTGTGGAGAGAGCGCCAAGGACCAGTGCATGTGCCCTTGGTTGCTGGAGGTCAGGGTTCAACCCACAGCACCGTGTGGCCCCTCAAACGCCACCAGAAACCACCCCTGAACACTGAGCCAGATGTGGCCCCTGAGCACCGCAAGATGTGGCCCCAAATACAAGGCAGGCACTGTCTGCTGTCCTATCACACCCCTCAAGCATTTGCCTTTATCCCCAGTCCCGTAAAAGAGAGAAGGAGGGGCTGGAGCGATAGCACAACAGGTAGGGCGTTTGACTTGCATACGGCTGACCCGGGTTCGATTCCCAGCTTTCCATTTGGTCCCCTGAGCATCGTCAGGAGCAATTCCTGAGTGCATGAGCCAGGAGTAACCCCTGAGCATCACTGGTGTGGCCCAAAAAGCAAAAAAAAAAAAAAAAAGAATAAATAATAATAATAATGAAGAATTCTTTCCCAAAGATGAAAGAAATAGAAGTTTCAGTTTTCAGCTGAAAAAGATTAAAAAAAAAAAAAAGGAACAGCATTTATCCACACAGTAGGACAAAGATCCTTGGCCTGCTGTGAGCATCCTTTGTCTTCTGGTTCTACTTCTGCCCTAGAAAATATAGTAGAGAAGCCTGACAGTAGTCAGAGGTCACTTGCCTGGCATGCAACCAACCTGAGACCTGGGTTCAATCCCCAGAATCCCCTATGGTCCCTCGAGGGTCAGGAGTCACCCTGAGCATCACCGGGTATGACCCCAAAAAATGTCAAAAAAGAAAATCAAAGAAAGAAAATGCAGTAGGTCAAAGGCAGTCAACACCAAACATATACATTTGACTCTCCATAGCCTAGAATTAATTCAACAGCACCTGTAGCGGACATCCCAGAAATAATTTACAATAATTTGTAAGGATTAACCTTTTGACAAAACATAAATTTGTCTACAGTTAAAGCACTTTAAAGAGGTGCAGAAGCCCGTTTTTATTACACAAGTGCTGGATCAGCAAGTTGATAGAGGAAAAAAAAAATAAAACCACCAGTACAGAGAGAGGCGACCACTTCATGAGGCTGCAGGCTGGAGGACTATAAAACAGAAACTTGGCATTTCAGCCTGGGAAGAAGTGATTCACAACCAACAGTATCTTCCTTGCTAAGTCCTAGAAATGTCAAGCCCTGGAATTAACGAGGGGCACTCGAAGGTCCGCACACTCAGTCTGTCATGGCCAATGAGGAGTCGACACCACAGCATTTTAAGCTCTTTGCAGACATATGTTTGTAATATTCAATAGTCACCATCTGCAGCATTGGAGGCTATCACATATTTCTAGAGACGGTCCAGTATAACACAGGAGAATCCAAATGGCCTGGGGGAACAAAAGCTTTCAGTGTTGGAAACAGTTAATGTCCACTCCATTACTTCCCAACGTTGGCCAAGCGCCCACGCCCATTTCGTCCTTTGGCGAGAGGAAAGGGTAGAAGCAAACTCACACCACAATGCTGGATCCTTGCATAGATTTCACTTTCCAGGTTCATTTTGACTAAGTGCACAATTAAAGCAGGTATCGCTAAAGAGATTAATATTGGGCTGTGCCCTAATTTATCCCAAGATAGCACTCCTATTTCAAGACCCATGATAGCGTTCCTATTTCAAGAACACAGACGAAGTCAGACAACACGCCTTCAGGAAACGAGGCTCTCCCTGTGGGTGATAATACCATGCCTGGTAGGGACTGTCTGTGACGGCAAGAAATCCAAATAATAAATGGAATTTGAAAGCACAGAAGAGCAAAAATCTGTGGCCCTAAAATATCTCTTTAGCCAAAGTTTAATTTCATGGGAGGGACTCTAAAGAATGGAAAGAAGTCAAATTGGAAAGAAATCTGCATAAAAGACATTTACATGAAAAAAAATCCTTAAGACTTTGTTGTCTCTCCTCTTTCCTCCCTCCTCTCCTCTCCTCTCCTCTCCTCTCCTCTCCTCTCCTCTCCTCTCCTCTCCTCTCCTCTCCTCTCCTCTCCTCTCCTCTTCTCCTCTCTCTCTCTCTCTCTCTCTCTCTCTCTCTCTCTCTCTCTCTCTCTCTCTCTCTTCAGAAGCAATGATACACTTACATCTCCATGCCTTTGTCCTCTGTTGACTGAGTCTTCCCATCCTTCCCCACAATGCCTTCTGTCTTACTGGAGTGTTTAAAGTTGGACCTAATGGGTCAGATAGTATAGTAGGTAGGGCACTTGCCTTGCATGCAGCCTACCCAGATTCAATTCTGGCATCTTAATCCTTTCCAGTAGTGATCCCTGAGTATAGAACCAGGAGTAAGTCCTGAGAACCTGGGTACGACCCAAAAGTCAAATAAATAAAAGATGGACCTGAAACCATGTGATGATCCTTACAGAGTCTCTCCCATAAATGTGGGATATAGGTAACTAATAAACTTCTTCCCTTTTTCGTCATTAATTTATCTGAAGCTTGTTTGAGCATTTTTTTCCCTAGCTTCAGAAGAACCCAGAGGGCAACCGGATCATTTCCCTCATGACCTAACAAATGCATGGCTTTTACTGGATGCAATAGCAAATCTTCAGCAGACTGCGAGAAAAATGCTTTGTAGAGTAAATCAGCACATTAAAGATATTTTACAGGTGCTCAATTAATGGAGGCACCTGATCGATTATTCCACTGTAAGACATAGGAGCAGCAAGGCCTTCAGAGAAATTTTTCACTGCTCTTCTTGAAAGGAATTCTTAAAATGCAGAACCCAGTGAAAAACCCAGGTACAAGGGGTCAGTGAGTGAAAACTCCAGGCCTCAAGGGATCGGGGACTGGCTAGTCACTCATTCCCATATCCCTGCCCCTTTGGGGTCCTTCCTGGCTGTCACACCCACAAACTGCCTCCAGGTTCCATTTAAGTTCATTAACGGCCATGATCCAGAGACTCACAAATAAATCTCAGAACTGAGCAGCTCACTGCAGAAAAGTCTCTGGACCCCAATTATTTAAAATTTTAGAATTTCAGGAGTGTGCGACCACGTTTGCGGCTCCATGACATCTCATGCTATTCATAACAAGCAATACAATATAAATGAGATAGCATCTGCCTGTGAGGCAGGCTTGAGTGGTGGGGGGAAATTTTGAAATAATGGTGGTGGGAAGGTGTCATGGTGGTGGGATTGGTGCTGAAATACTGAATGTAATTATTGTGAACAACTTAATAAAAAATAAGTTAAAAAAATTTTTTTAATTCTTTAAAGGGGCTGGAGTGATAGCACAATGGGTAGGGCATTTGCCTTGCACACAGCTGACCTGGGTTCGATTCCCAGCATCCCATATGGTCCCCCAAGCAGTGCCAGGAGTAATTCCTGAGTGCAGAGCCAGGAGTAACCCCTGTGCATCACTGGGTGTGACCCAAAAAGAAAAAGAAAATTTAATTCTTTAAATTAAATTCTTTTAAAAAAAAAAAAGAATACATAGAATGCTTTCTACTTTCCCTTGGATACCCAAACAAATCACAAAGGCAAGTTGGGAGCACTGCCTGCAGACTAGGGCTAGGCTCTGTCTCACACCCTACAACTTACCCTCTGGAACACACTTATCTTCAGTGGAAAGAGCCACTCTCCCCACTTTCACAATCTTGGGACCTAGTCCAGACTGAACCAGCATGCCAAGAGTGTCAAACAATGCTAATAACATCAACTAAAATGCTTTCACAGCTTATAGCTGGTGAATAAGTGGGCCCTTGCTTCATTTCAAAGACAGATAGTTAAAATCTAAGCAAAATACGTTTACCCGTTCTGTTAGGGTCTTCAAATCAAGCTATTAAGAGCAAGTTAATGATATTTTCTTGGCTCAAAGACTGATGTCTAGTGCTCTATACTCATGGTTACTTCAAGAACAGAACTCTGTTAACTTATGAAATAAAATAAGTATTTGAGTTTTTATTTTGAGGGAATAGGGTTGTTGGGGACCACATCCGATGTCCTCAGGGCTTATTCCCTGACTCTGTGCTCAAGGGGGCAGTGCTCAGGAGTGCATCATATGCAATACCAAGAATGGAGTTGGCAGGTCTGGAGTGATAGCACAGCGCGTAGGGAATTTGTCTTGCACACGGCCAACCTGGGTTCAATTCCCAGCATCCCATATGGTTCCCTGAGCACCGACAGGTGTAATTCCTGAGTGCAGAGCCAGGAGTAACCCCTGTGCATCACCAGATGTGACCCAAAAGGCAAAAAAAAAAGAAAGAAAGAAAATAAAAAGAAAAAGAATGGAGCTGGAGTGAGTCGCATGCAAGACCTTACCGCTTGCTATCTCTCCAGCCCCAAGCCAAGTACTCTCAAAATGAAGAAGTGACATTAAAGTTTAACTTCACCCTCATTGACAGAGATGCCTCCAGACCCCATGTCAGGCTGAATTTCAGATCCAGGACACCCAGAGGAGAGCAGGTGAGTCCCTCTACCCACCCTACCAGAGCCCTCACAGTCAAAAACCTCAACTTCACCATAATTTAGTCTTAAAAAAAAAAACCCAGTGAATCACAAGTCCCAAAGAACGAAAATTCCTCCAGAAAAGTAACAGTTTTTTTATTATCATGAAGGAAGTGGGCTTCCCTCTTCCCCTGGAATTCCCACTAACTCATCAGCTGAACAATATATTTCATGTAAGAAGTATTTACTGGGCTCCAAAACATCACCTACACCACCTGTGGGCTCCTTTGACAATGAGATTTCTTGCCAAACAGTCAACAGAATTGAATTTCCCAGCCATGTCATATCAAAGCAAAAATGAAAGTTGAAAACCACAATCACAAGATAAAGTGGTTCACCCAGAAACTATCCTCACACACACAACAAAGAAAACACCAGATCCCACGTACACACAGTAAAACAAATATTTCTATCAGCTCTTTTCTTCTCCATCCCTCACCCCTCAAATCAACTATCTCTGCTTTTTAAGGGTGGAGCTCCTCTCTATGGCTTTGTAAGTTTTATGGTGATTCACAGAGACATTCCAGAATATGATTGTATTTCCACAGGAGGAAGAATAATGCACCCATCTCATCCACCTCCTTCAGTAGCACTGCACTGTCATAGCACTGTCGTCCCATTGTTCATCGATTTGCTCGAGTGGGTGCCAGTAACATCTCCATTTGTCCCTGTCACTTGCTAGTATAGCCCAATGGTGTCTGCTCGCTCCAGGAACACGGAGTGAGACTTGTTGTTATTTATTTTTGGCATATCAAATATGCCACAGGGAGCTTGCCAGGCTCTGCCGTGTGGGCAGGATACTCTCGTTAGCTTGTCAGGCTCTCTGAGAGGGATGGAGGAATCGAACCTGGGTCAGCAGCATGCAAGGCAAATGTCCTATCCACAGTGCTATCGCTCCAGCCCAGTATCACCTCCTTCAGTCTCCCAGCTAATTCCAGAACTTCCAAAGATTTGGTTCCCCATCCACGATAGTGCACAAAGGATAATTGGAGGTTCTAACTCAGATGCAAAATGTGTGTGTTTTCTCTCAGACAGGAACTCCCAAATATTTCCAGTAAAGTGGACCAGGTTGAAAATAAGGTCAGCGAAGAAGGCAAGTGGTCTTGACCTCACAGCTGTAGGGCCCTTCAAGAATCAAGATAGTATCCATCTATCTGGCAGAAGTTTGCTTAATACTGTTGGTCTTAAATATTCTTCCCTTAATTCTACAAACAGTGAAAGGCAGATCAGAACACTGTTTAGTTATTAGTGAAAGCAAAGCCAGACTTCTAGTCACTCACCCTAATTACGAAATGGTCAGTTAGAATCAAAGACCTTGTTTAATTAAAAATACAAACATTATCTAAAAGTTCTCCAAAAGTACCAGAAGAAACAACCGTTTACTCCTAACATATTTTTAACATTTAAAAACCAGAAAAACAAGTTTTGACCTAGCCTGGAGGAGCTTTTTAGTAGGATCCTAGAAAACAAATTTTAACTGAATCTCTTCTGTGATATTTTTTTTTCCGTCTTTACCCAAAGCAAGGTAAATAATGACTAAACACATTTTTTTCTCATAAAATTTATAGTCCTCAAATTTATAAAATTACCAAGAACAGTGGTTGGAGAGATACTACAACATGTAAGGTATTCATTGGACATGCAATGGACTGGGTTTAATACCTGGCCCCAGATGTGCCCTAAATACCGGCAGAAGTGATCCCTATACACAAAGCCAGGAGTAAGCTCTGAGTATTGCCAGGTGCAGCCCAAACAAACAAACAAAAAACTGATTACCATGAAGAGAGGTTGAACAGGCTTCATAGAGAATGAACCTCTATATACCTATAGTCATTTCTCAAACATGACCACCTCGCCCAAATAGATAATAGATAGCAACTTAAAATTGGAAGGTTTTCTAATTTAGAAGTCTCTAAATTCAGTTCTTGATTAATGAAAAGAACGATAGCACAGCGGGTAGGGCGTTTGCCTTGCACGCAGCCAACATGGCTGACCCGAGTTCGATTCCTCCGCCCCTCTCGGAGAGCCCGGCAAGCTACCGAGAGTATTCGATATGCCAGACACAGTAACAACAAAGTCTCTAGTGGAGACGTTACTGGGCCCGCTCGAGCAAATTGATGATCAACGGGAGGGCCTTTACTTTACTTTTACTTTAAATTCAGTTCAAAGACTCAGAAACATTAAATAAGGCTTGCCTAAATTTTCTCCCGTAAGTGCCAACACACTGATTTCTTGGCATCCTCTGCAACCACTATTGAAGCTACCTGGGGCAATGCAAGTTGAATCCATTCAAACAAAATGGCAATTATCGCCTCATCAAACAATCACATCAATGAGAAGTTGACTGCAAAAAAACAATAAAAATGACTGGCAAATACAGGGCATAGATCACCCCAGTTTTAGCTCCTAGAGTTCTGTGTGCAAAAGAGAATAGAAAACAATACACCATGGATGGAGTCATTTGGTAGGGCACATATTTTAATTGCTGACACTGTGCAATCAATCCTCCATGGCAAACCCTTTGGCAACATTATCAGCAACACAAGTGTCATTCCCATTTTGCAAAACAGGAAGCCGAAGTTTGAAAGGAGATAATTTGCTTCCACAATAAAAAAGAAGATGGGGCCAGAGATATAGCTCAGAGACTGAACTCTTGTCTTGCATCTATAGATTCAATTCCTGGCACAACAAACACCGATAATACTCTCAGAAGGTGAATCCTAATATTTAGAGGTGCTTGCGGCTGGAGTGATAGCACAGCAGGTAAGGCATTTGCCTTGTATGCTGCCAACCCGGGTTCAATTCCTCTGTCCCTCTAGGAGAGCCCAGCAAGCTACTGAGAGTATCCCACCCGCATGGCAGAGCCTGGCAAGCTCCCCGTGGCATATTCGATATGCCAAACACAGTAACAACAAGTCTCACAATGGAGACGTTACTGGTACCCGCTCGAGCAAATCGATGAACAAAGGGAGGACAGTGCTACAGTGCTACATATTTTAGAACACTTGTTTGGTTTCGGTTTTGTGTGTGTGTGTGTGTGTGTGTGTGTGTGTGTGTGTGTGTGTGTGTGCTTTGTTTTGTTTATAGCTTTTTTGTTGTTTTTTTTGTTTGGTTAGTTGGTTTTGTTTTGGGGGGATTTGGGGGCTATTTTTGGTTTGTTTTTGTTTCTTTGTTTGTTTGTTGCTTTTTCAGTCACACCTGGCAATGCTCAGGAGTTACTCCTGACTCTGCACTCAGAAATTACTCCTGGCAGTGCTCGGGAACCATATGGAATGCAGGGGATGGAACCCACGTCAGCTGTATGCAAGGCAAATGCCCTGCCTGCCGGACTATCACTGCAGCCCTTTGTATTTTAAGACACACCCATTGATGTTTAGAGCTACTTCTAGCTTAGGAGTAGGAGACTGAATGAAGCAGCGCAGAGAATTGAACCCAGAGCTCCAACCTGCAAAGCATGTGCTCCAGCCCTTTAAACATCTCTCTGAACCTTTATACAGTTTCTAAATGATGGGTCTTGCAAACTTTGTTTCAGTTGGATAACTGTATCTCTGTGGTGGAGTTGATACAATTTTTATACCAGTCATTCACAGGCCTATATGTATATACCACTCCAGGGTTTATAAGATTCAATTTTTTTTATCTAGTTAGCAAGAACTACTTAAAATAGAAGACTCCAGATGGCATCATGAGGCACTGTCCAATATGGTAGCCACTAACCATATGTGGCTTTTGAACACCACGTCAAATTCAGATGTACTGTAAGTCCAAAATATACATATGATTTCAAGAGCTAAAACAGGCAGAATATTCTATGGTTCTTATTTTGATTATATGCTGAAATTATAAGTCGCCATATACTCAGTTAAATCTGTTACTAAAATTAATGCTGTGCCTTTTTCTTTAATGCAACTACTAGAAAAAAAAAACTGTATTGATATATGTGACTCACATGTGTGGCATACACTCTAATTCCCTTAGACAGCAAAGGACCACTCCTAAGAAAACACTTAACGACCCCACAAGATCTTTTACAAGGTTGATATGTAAGCCCAGGACGCCTAACTTGCTAATTATGACTTGAACTACAGCAAAATTTGTTGATTTTAACCATCAGTTCAATCAGTCAAATAATTATTTCTTGAGCAACTGTGATGCCTCAGGAAAAATAATATAATGCCTGGTCTATTATACAGGTATAAACCTGTTTCATGGGAATTACATAAGGAACCTTTTCGGCAATGCCCCAGTCACACACTTGATGCTTTGGTGGTAAGACTGAGTAGTCTGAGTAGTAAAAAAATAAAACATGAAAATCTAGATCTGAGTAGTGAAAAGTAAATAATATATTTGGAGCAAATTTAAAAGGAGGCAGAGAAATGGAGATAGCGTCAACAATCCAAGGATTTCATTGACTGGACATGTAAGTGGGCAAAAGATGAAACTGTCTAATTTCAATTTCGGCCTTCATCCAAAAAATGAGGTAATCGATCATTCAAGCACCAGTTCATTTCAATGGGGTACGTGGTTCTCTTTCAAATCTAATCGTTCCCAACTCACTAGTATAAGTTAGATGGGCAACAACCAAGATCTCGTCTTAGTCATACTTCAGCAAATAGCTCTTAGGTTGTTTCCTTACTAAGAACAATGGAAGCAACCAAATCTTGCCAAATTCAGTAGTCTATAAGTATTTCTTTTGATTTGATGGGTTTCTGGCCATATTCATCTGTACTCAGGGCCTATTCCTGGCTCTGAGTTTAGGAGTCATATGATGACGCTCAGGGGAACATAATGCAGTGCTGGGCATCAAACCAGTCAGTGACATGAAAGGCAAGCACCTTACCCCTATTCTTTTTTGTTCCCAGATCCTCCCTATTTCTACGCAGCATTAAGCCATGATATATAGATACTTAAAAAACAATTCCCAGTGGTTATCTGCAAAGAAACCACTCCCCTATGTTCTACCAAACTACAAAAACAAAGTTAACATGATCAGCAAAGCAGTAGAGAAGGGATCATTATGACAATGATGGTTGGAGAGATTGTTTAGGATGGGAGATGTGTTCTGAAAGTAGATAAAGGACCAAACGTAATCACCTCTCAGTATCTATATTGCAAACCATAATGCCCAAAAGTAGAGAGAGAGTATGGGGGAAATTGTCTGCCATAAAGGCAAGGGGAGGGTTGAAAAGAGGGGGGGTATACTTGGGACATTGGTGGTGGAGAATGTGCACTGGTGGAGGGATGGGTGTGTGATTATTGTCTGACTGAAACTCAAACATGAAAGCTTTGTAACTGTATCTCACAGTGATTCAATAAAAAAATAAAATAAATTTTAAAAAAATTTTAAAAAACCATAATCAGCAAAGTAGCCACATTGCCTTGTGGTGCCTCTTATGCTTATTCCAACAACACTGGCAAAATCTTCTGCCATTTAGCTCCTACCTAAATGTATAATGTGATTGAGCACCTAAGCAAAGAGTCCAGAGGAGAACTTGTCTTCTTACAGGAAAAAAAAAACTATGCCTGTAAGAAGTGCCACAGGATTAGAAAGAAAAATATTCAACCACCCAGCCAGTCTTCAGAGCTATGGTCTAGATTTTATTTTTCTGCAGCTTTCCTCAAAGACAAATATTTATATTTTCCAAAGAACATAATCCTGCAAGTTCCCTTTCAGCTAAAGTCCCAGTAGATACAGTAAGAGTTTTGCTTGAGTAAGAACCAAGCTCGTGGCTTCAAAATTACATTTCATGGAAGATTTGAGCAGAAGACATTCTGTGTGTGATCCAGAAATCCCACAACACTGCCATGGCGATCTTGTCAGTGCAGAAGAAGAGAAAAGCAAGCACCAAGGTAATATCTAATTAAGACATCAAGCCACCGCCTGGAATGACTGGCTTTTCTTGTTCTGCCAAATGAAGTCTTCTTGGTGGTATTATTAATAACCCAGCATAGCAAAGAAATTGCTACATTAAAAGGCGATATAAATCCAAGCTTCAAGATGCAATAAACTTAGAAGAACGAAGCCCCGGGGGCATTAATTTCTTCTTTTGCAAATGAATACCCAGATCTTGCTGGTCTCACTTCTCTTCCAATAAAATTTTAAAGACATCTCTTCTGGCGTTGAATAGCTGAACCAGTAGAGTCAGTTCAAACACAGTTCAGAGTCAGGATGTGAGTGGCTAGTTGATGCAGAGTCCTGTGCAAGTCGTAGAAACTAAATACACAGGACACTTTTGTGTTTTTGTTTTTTCTTTTTGGGTCACACCTGGTGATGCACAGGAGTTACTCCTGGCTCATGCACTCAAGCGGTGCATTATTCTGGCGGTGCTTGAGGGACCACATGGGATGCTGGGAATGGAACCCGGGTTGGCCGTGTGCAGGGCAAACACTCTATCCGCTGTGCTGTCACTCTAGCCCCAGGACAGTTTGTGTTACATTGAAAATAACAGAAGTCTCTTGAGATCCAGAAAACCAGGCATCCATAATCAAGGTGTGGACATGAGGATAGGCATCTTGGGAGGCTCATCCCCCACTCCATGCCACTACTTTCACATTACCTTTCATTTAAGTTCAAATCTTGGTCCAGAGAGATAATTATAAAATAAAGGCACTTGTCTTCCTATCCCCATGCTCTCTGCCACTCAGAAAGGCAACGAACAATGAACCAACATGGCTTATTGGCTATGAATCACACTTTGGGGGTCTATGCCCCTTCTCTATCTAGAAACTCTTAACAGTAGCACCCAGAATCGGTATCAGATATAAATAAGACCACACCCAAGGCAGAAAGTCTGAGATGGGTCTTTCTTTTTTTTTTTTTCCACACCTGGTGATGCACAGGGGTTACTCCTCGCTCTGCACTCAGGAATTACTCCCAGCAGTAAAGGCACTTGTTTTACACTACGGCCAGTCCCTGATTCAGTTCCCAGCACCACACACGATCCTCTAAGCACCGCCAGGTGTGACCTCCTTCAGCACAAAGCCAGGAATATCCCCCTGAGCACTCTCAGGTTTGTCGCCCTAAATTAAAATGTACTTTCGAATGTATAACGCATTAAATTGTGAAGTCACGGTGCACCAGGGAAATCTTCAGAACTGTTATTTGTGAAGTAGGTTCATCAGAGGACTCATTCTGTGATTGGTTAATGAAAAAAGTCTAAGGAGGAACCATAATTGCACAGTTGAGATGACAAGAAAACAGATATTCTAACCACCCCTCACTTCAGAGCGTTTAGAGGTCCAGATGAACCTCCAAAAGAAACATACTCGATGTGTCTAATTTCCCATATATATTTAGTCACAGATGCCACTTTTCCTTTATGTCACATGAGGGGGAGAATCATGTTTGATCTCACTAAATTTTCTATCCCGGCATCCTGACAATAACGGGCGACATATGACTAGATGATATTTCAATAGGTCATTATGTGATGAATGGATGGATAGAAAGGTGTGTAGGAAAGCAAGAAAGAAGGAAGTAAGGGAGGGAGGGAGGGAGGGAGGGAGGGAGGGAGGGAGGGCAAAAGGAGCAGTCACATTTTCCTCTGTGGACCAATTTTGCCTGCAGCCTGTTCTGATAAGTGAGTTGATGCTGGGAAATATCTGTGGATCTCATCAGCTCCATCTTCACTGAAGCAGCAGAGGTGTTCCCTGAATGTTTCTTCCTTCAAATTCACGTGCTGAAGATAGGGGGCCTTGGGGAGGTATGTTTGATGCCAGGGGAGTGATGGGTTTGGTACCCTGATGGGAAAACAAGAAAACCATGGTTCTCTCTGTCATCAGACAGAGCAAGAAGGTGACCGTGTACAAACCAGAAAGAGGGTTCTCAGCAGACACTGAAACTGCCTGCCCCTTCATATTGGGTTTCCTAGGTGGCAGCGCCTCAAGAAACCACCGTTTATACCAGTCAATCTAAGATTTCCCTAACAGTCGCCTTAGGCGAGACAAGCGGAATAGCACACTGTTTGGAAGTCAGACTCGCACACTGGGGCCCAACTCTCTTGCAAAACGTAAATGACAGTGCCCACTTAGGAGGTTGACACAGGAACAGAAAATCATTTCCTTGAAGACAAAGTACAGGAAGTTCTGAAGAGCTCTTTCTGCTCTGTAAGTTTATCTCCTAAGAACTTTGCCAGAGGTGCTGGAGCAATAGCACAGCGGGTAAGGCGTCTGCCTTGCACGTGGCCAACCCTGGTTCGATCCCCAGCATCCCATATGGCCCCCTGAGCACTGCCAAGAGTAATTCCTGAGTGCAGAGCCAGGAGTAGCCCCTGAGCATTGCCAGGTGTGACCCGAAAAGGGAAAAAAGAAAAAAGAAAAAAAAGAACTTGGCCAAAACTACAGAGAACCACACAACTTGGAAACACTACTTAATAGATGCATTGCTCCCCATGGTGAAATTTCTTTCCTCCCACCTTCCTTCTTTCTTTCCTTTCACTCTCCTATATCCAATGGGTAAAATATAGCACGGTCCAAAGTTCAAAAGATACACCAAAGGAACCCGGGATGCAAGTCAAGTGGCCGACATGTCTCACTTATGCAAGACCTCAAGTTTCACTCCTAGCAGTCCTGGGTATAGTCCTGGTGTATCTCTCCAGCCCCCTGAGTACTTCTGGGTGTGGCCCCTCTACAGAAAGAAACAAACAAAAAAATACAAGAATATCCCCTGAAAATTCTCCCTGATCCCCTGGTGTCCAGTTTCCTCCCCAAACGCCCAATTTTATTAGCAACTGTTTCCATCAACAGCTGCTTCTAAAGAAGGCTCAGAATGAAAGGCTGCTGATTCCAGCTTTTGGCAACTCAAACCCAAATACCTTCCTATTCCTGGCCTTTCCAGAAGGTCGTCCAGCAAGGTCAGCCCAAGTCAGAGAGTCGGCTGTGCATCTTTGCATAAAGTTAGAAGTGGGATAACATTATTACTATTTTATAACATTATTATTATTGCTTTTTTTAATTTTTAATGATCTGGGCTAGAGCAATAGCACAGCAGGTAGGGCATTTGCCTTGCCCACGGCCAATCCAAGTTTGATTCTTCCGCCCCTCTCGGAGAGCCCAGCAAGCTACCGAGAGTATCTCGCCCGCATGGCAAAGCCTGGCAAGCTACCCATGACGGATTCGATATGCCAAACACAGTAACAAAAAGTCTCACAATTTTTTATGCAATGTTACTGGTGCCCGCTCAAGCAAAATCCATGAACAACAGGAGGACAGTGCTTCAGTGCTACAGAACCAGCCTGTGCATCATTCATCCATAACCAGTTTTCGAAGATTCAGAACACTAAGATACATTAGTGGTTAAAAGGGTGTTCGGCACATCTCACTCTTCTGAGTGTGCGTTTCTCCCAGACCCCAGGGATGTCACTGCAAATATGCAAATCAATTCATTGCCTTGCAATGAGAGCAAAGAGGCAGCTAATGGAGAGTTCTGATTTGGGAAGAAATACTGGGGGATTTTTTTCCTTTTTTTTTCTTTAACCCACATGTTCTAACCCAAGATGATTTCATTAAGAATGGAAACAGGAAGCAGAAAGCATTAAGCAGGAAGCAGAACCCAAAGACCTGTTGGAAAGGATCCATTGAAATTGGCCAGCTCTGGGGCTGGAGTGATAGCACAACGGGTAGGGTGTTTGCCTTGCACGCAGCCGAACTGGGTTCAACTCCCAGCATCCCATATGGTCCCCTGAGCACCGCCAGGAGTGATTCCTGAGTACATGAGTCAGGAGTAACCCCTGTGCATCGCCAGGTGTGACCCAAAAAGCAAAAGAAAAAAAAAAGAAAAAATTGGCCAGCTCTGAAGACTGAGAGCTGAAGAAAAACCAAAACCCAAGATAAAAAAAAAAAAATCAGGATAGGGTCTCCAGAGTTGACTGAAGATTCATGTGACAAAATAATGGAAAGACAAAGATACAGATAAACTATGTGAAGCTGCGCTTGAGCTGTGGAATTTGCATAGCAAATTTGCATTGTCAACTCAGTAAGCGGATGATAACACATGGATGCAGGGAGCCAGGAGTCAGAAGAGAAGAGGCAGGGACAGGGGCAAGGGTCCAAAGGGCTGGAGCACATGCCAGCAAACAGGAGCCCAGGATTCAATCCAGGCACTCATGGTACCAGGAACACTGCCAGGAGCAGCCCCCACCCCACCCCCGTAGCCCCCCCCATGGACAGTGACAAGGTGGGTGGAGTATCGCCTGAATACCAACAGGCATGGCCCAAGAACTGGGGGAAAAAAATGAGGGGCTGGAGTGATAGTACAGTGGGTAGGGCATTTGCCTTGCATATGGTGGACCCTGGTTGGATCCCTGGCATCCCATATGGTCCCATATGGTAATTCCTGAGTGGAGAGCCAGGATTAACCCCTAAGCATCACAAGATGGAAGGAAGGAAGGAAGGAAGGAAGGAAAGAAGGAAGGAAGGAAGGAAGGAGGGAGGGAGGGAGGGAGGGAGGGAGGGAGGGAGGGAGGGAGGGAGGAATTTGCCTTACATGTGGTCAACTCAGGTTAAATCCCAGTTCTCTGTATTGTTGTGAGTCCCACCAGAAGTGACCATTGAACACAGAGCCAGGAGTAATCCCTGAGCACCAATGGGTGGGTATAAGTCCCTCCACAAAAACACAAAAAACAAAAAACACCTCAATAAAGAAAACAAAATAATTCAACAGCTTTAACCACAGGAATATCACAGAAATCAATTTCAAACATAATTTTCTCCCACAATTACCTAGAGGGATGGCTAATTTCAGTAGTTGATGGATTTTAATTGCAAAATCTTTTGCTTCGGTTTTTAGGGACTCTCCAGCATGGATCATCTGAAACTCCATCTTTTCACAAAAAATATACTAATATTTAGATTTTGCAACATATTCCACACATACCACGGTTTTCCTATCCTTTTATGTGTTTTGCCTCACAATAAAAGAACAGGGTTAGAAAGAATTAAAATGCCAGGCTGGGGCCAGAGCAATAGCACAGAGGGTAGGGCGTTTGCCTTGCACGCGGCCAACCTGGGTTCAATTCCCGGCATCCCATATGGTCCCCCAAGCACTGCCAGGAGTGATTCCTGAGTGCAGAGCCAGGAATGACCCCTGAGCATCACTGGGTGTGACCCAAAAAGCAAGATAAAATAAAATAAAATAAAATAAAATGCCAGGCTGGGGGCTGGAGACATAATACAACAGGTAGGGTACTTGCCTTGCACACGTCCCACCCAGGTTCAACCCCTGGCATCCCATTTGATTCTCTGAGCATCATCAGGTGTTAATTCCTCAGGGGAGAGCCAGGAGTAACTCCTGAGCATCGCCGGATATGATCCCCCAACATATAGACAAAACAAAACTATTTCTTTACTACCTATCTACCAATTGATCTATCTACTTGCCTTGCATGTAGTCAACACTTATTCAATCCCTAGCACTATATAAAATTCCCTGAAGACCACCACGAATGATCCCGCAAAAGCCAGGAGGAGTAAGCCCTGAGCACTGCCAGGTATGTTCCCAAAACAACAAAAAAAAGAATTAAGGATTGAATGAATCCATGAATAAAAAGACTATCAAAATATAGTCTTTTGGGCCACACCTAGCAGTGGTGGTCAGGGGTCACTCCCAACAGCGCTTAGATGAGGCTAGGTGTCAAATTCAGGGTCTTTGCAAGCAAAGCACATATTCCAACCCTTTAAACTTTCTCCCTGGGGCTATTTTAATTTTTTTTCCATGCTCAAATAATCTTTTTTAAGTTGCTGGCAAGTTGTCCAACACTTAACATAGCCTAAATATCTTTCTATATCTTAAGCCAAGGATTTGGTGGCTGTTAACTTACACTTAACTGAGATTACAAAAAAAGAAAAAGAAAGGAAAAAAAATGGTCACTTGGATGCCAAAATAGTTACAAGTTGCTTCATAAGAAAGGAATGTTAGGGCTTAGCAACTGCCCACAAAGGCCCTCACCAAGGCTCTGCTTGTTTTGACATAAGTTTGGACAGGTTACGTTTCAGAAATTCTTCATGTGATAAGCAGAGAATACCTTAATGACCCAAATTCCAACAGAACCTATTATTTCTGTTCAAGTTGGCAACCACCTTTTAAAAGCATAATAGTTATAAAATTACCAGACTTGCTGCTGCTTTGTGCAATGAGATGAATAATGCACCCTTTGCCAGCCTGACAGACACATGGCGGAAGCCACGGGGTACGTACCCCAGAGCCAGCCCTTTCCCAACATGTGCTAGAGGCCCCTGCCAGGTTAGGAGGTCTGTTGAACCCTCAGAGTAATCCCACTCTTCTGGGCAGGCCTTGTCCAAGACTTCGGCAGTCACTCCGGGAAGTCTCCTTAGAGTCTTCTTAGAAAGCCTTCCTGGTTTTGAAAATATATATAAAAGCTAAAGAAAAGACAAAAGAAAGAAAACATGGAAACAACCAAAAATAGATATAAAAGGTGACAGTATGGAAATATTGGACCTTGGGGCCAGAGAGACAGTATAGGGGGTAAGGCACTTGCCTTACATGCAGTTGACAGAAGTTTGATCCCTGACATGGCAACTGGTCTCCCAAGCACCTCCAGGAGTGACCCCAGAACATGAAACCAGATGTAGACCCAGAGTATCACCTGACTTGGCCCAAAAAGCCCACTAAAAAAAGAAAGAAAGATAATATTGGATCACTCATGCAAGGCAGAAGACTCACAAATCTATAGAATGGTAGCACCACTTTAGAAAACATCCAGACAAGTTTTATTAAAGTTCAAATTGAATTTAAGATACAATGATTCAATTCCTAGACTACTGCCTAGGGGAAATGAAAGCATACGTTCATGCAATGACTTGGGCAAAAATATGCACAGCCGTTTCATTCCTATGGATGAAATGTGGCAACAAGGTGCAAATCCTTCCTCTGGTGAATGGAACATAAAATGCTATACATCCCCTTACAGTAAATCAGTAAATAACAAGCCATTGGTATATACTAAAGCCTGGATGAGACTCGAGACAACCTTGATCAATGAAAGAAGCCAGATGAAAAGGCCACTAGCTGTACAATCTGTGTATTTCCAAAAAGGGGCCATTCACCAGAGACTGGCAAAGTGGGTTAGTGGTTGCCTGAGACCATTAAGGAGTGGGGACATGGGGGGTGGGGGTGGGGGCCGGAGGTGGTGATGGATGGAAACAGTAATTGATTACCATTGGAAACGAAGAAGAAGCAGGATTGAAAAACAAACGGTACTGCTGAGCACTCCAATCAGTAAATGGTAAACCATAAATCTAAAATCATCTATCGGATTCAAGGGCAGGAGCCTTCCTGTGAGAGACTTAAGAGCTGCTACTCCTCTCTTGGGACCACCAGAAGAAGAAATCCAGATGAACAACACCAGGATACCACTGGGCTACTGAATTAGCCAGTGGCTGGAAGAGAACTACTTTGAATGTCATGTGATGGCTTTGGAGGCCAGCCGCACATGCTAGGGGAAAAGGCAGCTCAGATAGAGAAGGGAGCCCCAAATAAAGGGTGTTGGGAGGATCCTCCCAGAATGGGAGAAGCATGCTGAAAGTAGACTATAGACCGAATGTGATTGCCACTCAGTGCCACTTTTGAAAACCACAGCACCCAAAAGGAGAGAGAGAACAAAAGGGAATGCCCTGCCACAGAGGCAAGGTGGGATGGGAGGGATGAGGGATGAGAGGGATACTGGGATCAGTGGTGGTGGAAAATGGGCACTGGTGGAGGGTTGGGTACTTGATCATTGTGTAATTGAAACCCAAGCACAAAAATTTGTAAGTCTACAACTGTACCTCATGGTGTTTCACTAATAATAAATTTTTTTTAAAAAAAAGTCATTGAAAGCAAAAAAGGAAAAGACAAGTATTTCCTTCCTCTTAGATCCACTTTGGGCTATGTACTTTTTGGTTTGTTTTTGCTTTGTTTTGTTTTTGAGCCATACCTGGTGGTACTTGGGGGTTACTCTTGGCTCTGAGTTCAGGATAGGACTCCTGGTGGTGCTCGGGGGAGCATATAGGGTGCCAGGGATTGAACCTGAGTCAGCCACATGCAAGGCAAGTCCTCTACCCTCTGTACTATCTCTCCAGCCCCTAAGTATTATTATTATTTTGTTTTGGTTGGTGTTTTGAGACTTCCCCAATAGTGCTGGGGGTAACTAGAGCCACTGCTGGTGGTTCATTGTTGGGGACTGGATGTGGGACCATGAGCAAACCACACATCCTCCCCAGCCCTCCATACTCTCTCAGACATCTCCCTTGCAATGTCCTCCTTAAAGCCAAAAGCATCTCTGATACATATAGAGAGTAGAAAGAGTCAACAAACCTATTCCAGGATCTAAGATTTAGTGATATGTTTCATTTTGGAAAGATGTATGCTAAAGAATACCTAAGTCCCCCAATTCATGTGTTGAAATAGAACCCCCAATAAGAGATGGTCAGGTCATGAGGGTGAAATCTTCATACATGAGGCTAACGGCTGGCATCCCAAAAGACACCTGACAGCTTGCTAGGTCTCTTCCATATCCTTGCTGGATACCACAACCAACAAGACACTCAGCCAACTCATTGTCCTTCTCTTGGACCGCCAGGATCCAGAATGGTGAGAGAGTAATGGCTTACTTTCCTCCCAGTCTATGTTCCTTGGTTAGAGCAACCGAAACTAAGAAAATGTTTTGGTGATGATGTTCAGATATTTCTAAATTTCTTCTAACTACTTTATGTATCACAAGGCACATTCAAATAATGCTTAGGAGCTGTTTTAATACAATCCCATTTCAAGACTTGAGCAGTACAGTAGATAAGGCTCTCATCTTGCAAGCGGCCAACCCAGGTTCAATTCCTGGTACCCATATGGTCCCCAGAGCACCATCAGGAATGATTCCTGAGCATAAATCCAGGTATAATCCCCAAGCACCACTGGATGTGGCCCCAAAACTAACTAAATAAATAAAACCACATTTCAGGGGCTGAAAAGAGAAGATAGCAGAGCTAATTCAGACACTTGGTATCCAAGAGATAGCACAAAGGTTAAGGCACTTTGCCTGCATGGGTCCAACTCAGGTTCAATCTTCAACACCATGTATGGTACCCTGAACACAACCATGAGTGATCCCTGTGCACAGAGAGGCGAGTAAGCCCTGCGCTCTTTCTGGTGTGGTCCAATCCACTCCCACCCTAAAGACAGTTGTGTGCAGGCAATCAATCCTGGTTTGATTATCCAAAAGAATATCCAAAACATATTTCAATCAAGCTTAAACTATATTTCCTCTCACTCAAGATAATCTCCTCTCCACTCAGTTCTTCCTGTTCAGTGGAAGCTGAGACTTCAGCATCCTCCATGCAGTCTCATATCAGCCCATGTTTGTCACCCCTGTGAATCTGTCCAATTGTCTAAACAAGAATATTCTTCCTCCCTTTGATGGTGCATTACCATGCTTCAATCTTTTAAGTTCAGCACAGAAGAGTTTATTCCGACACTTAAGAACATTAACTCTCTTTCCAGTTAAACTCCGTTTTGTACATACTACTAAGTATCACCGCTTCCACACGATCTTGGGATTTGTTTTCTGATTTCTACCATCTCTTACGGAATGAATAGCAAAGACATTAAAGTGAAAAGACAACTTTGTCTTATACCTGGGTAGCTGGACAAATCACTTGACTTCTGAGTCTCGATTTCTACTTTTGCAGCGTAAACATCAATATTATCATGCCATCTCTCAGGCTGCTAGGAAACTTAATTAAGATAACTGTGAAAGCATTTTATCAATTATAAAGCACTGCCGACTTTGAGTTGGAACAGATTTAAAAAATCTTTAAGGTATGTAATAGATCACACAAAGTGAGTAAAAGATGTGATCACTCGCTGTTTACTAAAACTGCTCTAGCCAAGATCACCAACGAACATCAAGTCCACCCCTCAAGTGTCTGATATATCAAAGATATGTCCTGTATTTCATCGGTCAGTGCCACTTGCCACCAATGACCTTCCTCCCTCCTGGGGACATTGCCTCCACTGAGCACTCACCCCTGTGAAGCCCTCACTCTGTTTTTTTTCTAAATTTTTATTAGTGCAACACCATGAGGTACAGTTGTAGACTTACAAATTTTTGTGCTTGGGTTTCAATTATACAATGATCAAGTACCCATCCCTCCACCAGTGCCCATTTCCCACCACCACGGATCCCAGCACCAGGGATCCCAGTATCCCTCCCACCCTCATCCCCCCACCCCACCTTGCCTCCATGGCAGGGCATTCCCTTTTGTTCTCTCTCTCCTTTTGGGTGCTGTGGTTTGCAAAAGAGGCATTGAGTGGCAATCAGGTTCAGTCTATAGTCTACTTTCAGCATGCTTCTCCCATCCTGGGAGGATCCTCCCAACACCCTTTATTTGGTGCTCCCTTCTCTATCTGAGCTGTCTTTTCCCCTAGCATGTGTGGCTGGCCTCCAAGCCATGGAGTAAACCTCCTGGTATTTATCCTGACTATTCTTGGGGTTAGTCTCCTATTTTGTTTCTTTATGTTCCCCAGATGAATGCAATCTTTCTATGTCTGTCCCTCTCTTTCTGACTCATTTCGCTTAGCATGATACTTTTCATGTAGTACCACTTGTATGTAAATTTCATGACTTCATCTTTTCTAACAGCTGCATAGTACTCCATTGTGTAGATGTACCAAAGTTTCTTTAACCAGTCATCTGTTCTCGGGCACTCAGGTTTTTTCCAGATTCTGACTGAACAATGAACTGCAATGAACAAACAAGTGCAGATGTCACTTCGACTATACCTTTTTGCCTCTCTGGGATATATTCCCAGAAGTGGTATTGCTGGCTCAAATGGGAGCTCCATTTCTCATTTTTTGAGAATCATCCATACTGTTTTCCAAAAGGAAGCCCTCACTCTTTATTCTCATCTTTCCCACTTCTAAATCTGGTGTACCTCAACACTCACCGTTGCACTTCTTTTCTTGCTTTGCTTACCCCCATGGTGATTGCATTCAGTCTCTTGGCTTTAAATAACACCAAGGGCTAGAAAGATAACTCAGCAGGCTAGATCACATACTTCACACACAGGAGACCCAGGTTTAGGCCCCCTACAACTCAGCATTTCCCAACTA
Source organism: Sorex fumeus (assembly GCF_029834395.1). NCBI lineage: Eukaryota > Metazoa > Chordata > Mammalia > Eulipotyphla > Soricidae > Sorex > Sorex fumeus. Next base: position 15,560,050 of record NW_026606151.1, read on the forward strand.
CAACCCTTGAGTATGGATCGATAGGGCCCCAAACTAAAACACGCAAACAAACAAAAGTCCTAAGTTTCTTCCAACTCACATATTTTTTTTTTGATTTTTGGGTCACACCCGGTGATGCACAGGGGTTACTCCTGGCTCTGTACTCAGGAATTACTCCTGGTGGTGCTCAGGGGACCATATGGGATGCTGGGAATCGAATCTGGGTCAGCTGCATGCAAGGCAAATGCCCTACCCGCTGTGCTATCGCTCCAGCCCCCCAACTCACATATTTATGTAATTTTTTTGTTTTTTTTTTTGTTTAGGGGGCAGCATCGGGCAGTGCTCAGAGGATTAAGAGGTCCCAAGGAATTGAGCTTCAGGATTCCAACATGCAAAGCACATTCAACCTGTCTCCCTGGACCCATGCGTCACCAGCTCCTTGCCTGAAATCCAAACTGTCAAGATGCTTATGAAGCATCACAGTGCACATAACCTGAGCTCCTGGTCTCCCCAACTCCCAACCCATCTCTCCTCTCAGTTCATAGATGTCAGGTCTATTCGGGAGCTCTTGGCATCAGCACCAGAAGCTAGAGAGATGGTACCGGGTATAAGGCATTTACACGTGACTGTGGCTGTCACCGTCCCGGTTCTAGTGCCCAGTCCAGTATCTCATGGCCTGGCACTGCCAGAAGTCACTCCTGAGCATGGAGCCCAAAGGAACCTCCTGAGCCCTTCTGGGTGTGACTTAAATAACTCCAAAACACACAGAACACAAACTTGGAACCAGACTTGACTCCTCTCTTGTACTTCTTATCCAAAGAATCGTCCAGTCTGAATTCCAAAAAAGCACCAGAATTCAACTAACTCCCCACTCCTTCCACACTGCTTTCTCCCTCATGCATCACCTCTCATTGGGATGCCTGCGACAATTCTCAAAACGAGTCTCCTTATTTCTGCTCCTCTTCCACCTTTGATCTGAACTCTACCCAGTAGCCAGTTACCCTGTTGCAAAATGAATTCTGTCATGTGTAAGAGCTTCCAGGGGCACCCCCTCTGCTCTGTCAAATCCCAAGTTCCCATGTGTCTTCTCCCCATGGTCCTCGTTGCTCTGACTTCACGTCCTACCCCAGGACCCATGGCTCACCCCTCTCGCACCCCTCTACACCTTCCTGGCTGTCTCTCAACGGACCATTGGCACTGATCATTGCCTCTGTGCAAGAACCTTCCAGCTCTATGGTACAACTCCTCCCTCCCCTCCTTCCTATCATTCCTCACACCTCCCTTTCTCCATGAGGTCTGCCCTTCCTGGCCTATTGACACCTGGAACCCCACCTGTTCCTACTCCCTCTCACCTGTCTCAGGTTCTTTTCTCAAGTGGAGTTACGGTCTCTTATCCTGTATTTTGCTCTGACCAGTAAAAGCCCCCAGGATGCAGGAATGATTATTCTGTTCATTTCTGCACCCTCAAAGTCTCCAACCATGTCTAGCATGGAGCAGGCACTAAATAAATATTACTTAGAAGAGTGAACGAGGAAAGAAGGGATGGACAAAGTAGTTTGGGGTTCTTTCCTTGGAGAGGGCCAGGGAGGTAGGGGCAGAGTTGGGCTTACACCTAGAAATTCTGACTATTCTTGGCTCTGTATTCAGGGGGTATTTCTGGTGTAGGATCATATAAGGTGTGGGGAGAACAGATTGAGATCAACCACATGCAAAGCAAATGTCTTCTCCCTTGTACTATCTCTCTGGACCCTGAACAAAGTAAGTAGCACAGGATTCTTAGAATTTGCTGGCTTTATAAAGTAAAATCAACAATTCTTTGTTTTGTTTTTGGGTGACATCCGGCAATGCTCAGGGGTTACTCCTGGCTCTACACTAAGGAATTACTCCTGGCAGTGCTTGGGGAACCGCATGGGATGCTGGAGATAGAACCCAGAACCTCCATATGCAAGGCAAATGCCCTCCCCGCTATACTATCACTCCGGCCCCAAAGTCAGCAAAATTTGAGGCCATCAAAGTAATAGCACAGCGGTAGGGCATTCACCTTACAAGCAGCCAACATGGCCGACCCGAGTTCGATTCCTCCGCCCCTCTCGGAGAGCCCGGCAAGCTACCGAGAGTATTCGATATGCCAAACACAGTAACAGCAAAAGTCTCCAATGGAGACATTACTGGGCCCGCTCGAGCAAATCGACGATCAAAGGGCCTTTACCTTTTACCTTTACCTAAAGTAATCAAACGAGGGGTTTAAGTGACAGTCCAATGCATAGAGCATTTGCCTTGCACACGGCTGATCTGGGCTGGATCCCTGGCGCATCATATGGTCTCCCTCGCCTGCCAGGAGTGGTCCCTAACCTCAGAGCCAGGAGCAAGCCCTGAGCACTGCAGGGTATGGCCCTCAGACCAAACAACAACAAATCAAAATATCATAGAACTAACCTAAATTTGGGAACTATAAAAACAAAGAAAAACCTCAGAGCAAATAACAGATACTTTAAGATATAACAAAATGTCCAGGTAACTATCTGCCAGACTTTAGAGTTCAAAGTTAAATATGCTTACTTATAAGATACTTTGTTTGTATTTATTTTTTTAGACGAGAGTGAAATATTTAGATTTTGCTCCTATGTAAGTTAATAAAGAACACCCTGACAGACTGTTCTGGCTTCAGTAATTCAAGCTGATTCAAGGCAAGAAGCATTTCAAAAAAAATCAAGACTACAAAGTTTGATACTTATAATCAACTAAGTCTATCAATTATAATTTTATAATTTTAAGGAACAACAACATGTAACATTTAAAGAAATAATGCATCTCAAATTACTATAGCTACAAATTCCATTGGCATTTGCTTTTTATAATCATTAATTAAAATAGATGTCTACAAACAGTTTTGGATACAGCTGGGGTATAAAGGATGTTTTGTATTATAATATTAAACAATTCCATTTTTTTCTGCTATCATTTCTAAGCAACTCTCTGCTTTTCCTTTACAAGTGGGAAGAACCAATACCTAACTTTTACATCTTCATAAGGATTAAACGAATATACTCTTCCTAAAACTAAGTAATCAGAAAGCGCATTGTATCTTGCTCAATTGCATATCTAGAAAATAAAAACCCAGGGACTTAAACTTTAATTCCCAATAAAATACCACTCTTCTAAGTGTCATTTATATCCTTGAGCTTTTTTACTTATATATAAACACTATTCTCCAGGAATTAATATCAGAAAATGTGCTCTAGTTCTTGAATTTCTCGTTGAGAAATCACTGAACCATTACTTCATGTTTTAGCAGAAAATGGAACTGACAAAACTTTTAAACTCTAAATCGACCTATCATTGAGAGTATCAAGAATAGAGAATTTGAGTCTGTTGGTTCTAGAGTTTCCTTTATCTCCACTGAAGAAGCATCTGTAAAGAAACGCAAAAACAGTATATTCCAAGATATATTCCATACCGTTCTGCAGTAAGCTTAGACACAGTATGACCAAATCAGTGCTCCTGAAGTAGATTCATCCACACTTAACTGAATAGAGTGGATAGACTACAAATCTGAAAAAGCAGCAGATTGGAATATGCAAAAACTTCTATCCAAATGGACTGAATAGTTCCGTGAATGTTTTTAATTAACAGGTAAAAAAAAGAAAGCTGGAAGTACGTAAATGGGACTAATTCTTTGAGAAGATAATAACAGAACATTTTATTAGAGGTTTATGGAAGCTTAGTGCCCTACTGAGTTTTTTCTCCCTTACCTGGTTTTTAGAAATAAATGTCACACCACCCTAGGGAATAAGTATTTTGATCCCCACTTACAAAGGAGGAAGAGATGCAAGGAAATTAAATAATAGCCTGACGGAGGTACATCGGTGAATTGTTGAGATTCAAACTCGGGTCTATTACTTTCAAAGTTTCAAAGTCTTTTTCCAAATCTCTGAGTCCAACTCCGAATAGTCATTTAACCAAACTGAAATGTGTACACTTCAGACATTTGTGCATTAAGATTCTTCTTAGGAAATAATTTCTAATTCCCTCAAAGATATTCCAGCCAAAGGAGCCTGAGATGCAGTACACTGAGTAGGGCACTCATTTGCCTTGCCGGTGGCCGACCCTGGGTCATGGATCCCTGGTACCACAAATGATCCAGAGACCTACTTGGGATAATCCTCAGCACAGACCTGGAGAAAACCCTGAGCACCACTGGGTGTGGCCCCAAAAAAACAAAGAGCAACAAGAACATATTCCAGCCAATCAACTTTTGTTTAAAGCACTTAAGAAAACTTCTAAACAGCACACAGTGCTACAGACTGCAAAATATTTAAGGTATATTTATTTCCTGAACAAATATTTCCTGATATGACATTCATACCCAAGAGCCGTGAATAATATACATGTAGGTATTCATGTAACTCTCCTGTTCAATGATTAAACTTAAACTTCACCAAAGCTGATGCACCTAATCATAAGAACAACCATCAAATTGCAGAATCCGAAGGCTAAAATCTGAAAGTTTCTCAGGGAGAGAACTCATTGGACTAGACCATGGGGACCTGGGTTTGGACCTCAGAAATTCATGACCACCTGAGCACTTCTGGTCTATACTGGACCACAGCACCAATGGAACACCTCCAATACAGAATTTGGGGGGGGGGGGGCAGAGAAGTAGCTCAGTAGGCTGTAGTAAATGCTTTACTTGCAGGAAACCAGAGTTTGATCCTGGTGCCATATGAGGTCCCCTGAGTACCACCAGGAGTGACCCCAGAAAACCACAAAACAAAGTTTCTTTAGGTTCTGCTGCATTTTACAGACAATAAACTAGAGCCCAGAAAGGTTAAGTAGTGTGTCTACGTTCAAACAATTAGGAAGAAACAAATCATAGTATTTTTTCACAGTAAATCCCAATTAATTTCTTTGCCCAGACTCTTATGTTTCTTATTACAATAACATATCACTGATATTCTCCATCCGTAGGACTTAAAGCCACCTTGAACTGGAAAGCATTGAGTTGATCCGACACGATATATTTTCAACATGTATGTTTTCAAACTTACATATTTTCAAAGATACATATATATATATATGAGAACGCTTACCTTCTTTGACAAACAACAAGTAAATAATGTACCAAAAATACTTAATCTATTACCAGCATTTATTTATGCCAACTTTTTACTACCTTCTTCTAGAGAAGAAGGAAAATAAACTGTAAATCATAGGAGGACTATGATTCTTTCCTTTTCTATTTTCCTTCTATTTTGTTTTTGTTTGGGGGCCATGTCGGGCAGTGTCCAGGGGCTCTTCCACGCTCTGCTGGAAATCGTGTGGTACCAAGGACTAAAGTCTGACTTCCCACACACAAAGCAAGTGGTTGATCCCAAGGAAATATAATTGTTAATGACTGCTATAAAGCCTTGATGTATATGATAGAGATCACACAACTTTACAGTCTGTTGAAATTAAGTAGTCAAAATTTCCTCTCTGATAGAACTTGTTGTGCTTATTGTATGGACTCCAAAGCATTAGAAATGTCTTTATTTATGACCACCTTTGGATTCCGTATATCAAAATGAAATATCAAAAGTTAAAAGATGGGGTCAGAGAGATAGTTCAGGCAGGTAGGGCACTGCCTGACAAGAAGCAGACCCAGGTTCAATCTGCCAGCACTGCCAGGAGACATCTCTGGGGGCAGAGTCAAAGGTAAGCCCTGAGCACGACAGGGTGTGGCCCCAAAACCCAGAAAAATAAAGTTAAAAGAAGCCAGGTATGTAGCTCATGATAGCACATGCCTTACAAGTCCTATGAAGACCTAAATTTGATCCCACTACCAACCCAAAATAGAAAAAAGTTTACAAAAATATTAACGCAAACCACAAAAATTCTGGTAACATCGAAAAATTCAGTGAAATGCTTAAAACCAGTTGTAACTAAGTTAGGACATTTAACTATCAGATTCATCCGTGTTAGAAAACATCCCTCTGAGACTGCATTGTTTACATTCACTGTGTGTGCTACTATTGAAGACAACATTATAAAATCAGTAAAATCTCATCAAAAGTCCCCAAGTCATCAGCCAAAAGAAGAAGACTCCTTCTCCTCCCCCATGCACACACAAAAAGCACTCAAAACTCGAAAATTCAAATTCATAAGGCGCTTTGATCTGGCAGCAGCTCAAAAATAAGAAGACAATTCTCTAGTGGCAGAAGCTTCAGCCCCAAGATGACCCAGAGACCAAAGACCCAAAGACGTTTAAAAGAAAACTTACCCTTTTCTGAGGTGGAAAAGTCCCCAGGGATCAAGTTGTAGTAATCCACACAAGGAAAGGCAATATGGAAATTCCCAACACTTAAACTGCACATTGTAACTCCAAATGGAGAAGTTTCGTAACTTCTCACCCAGGCCTGGCTGGCCTGTTGCATTGGAAGTTCCAGACGGTTCTCTGAGAAGATCCAGTAAGACCAACCCGTAGGTGTGATGATTTCTTGATTGAGGCCACCACACTGATTGAAATGGACTCAGGTGAGCTTCCGTGTCATCGCGCGGACTCTCAGCAAACCTGGCACTGACCAACATCAGCTTTGACTGGGACAATTCCAATCCAAGCGGGGCTGGTACTTGAGGTTCTAGCTGCGAGCAATGCTTACCAGGCTTTTCCTCCCCAAAATCATAACTTCCAGAAGTTTAGACAGACAGCGGGAAGGACGCTTTCTCCAGTTAGGAACGGTTGATAGAACTGCTGGTTCCATTTGTCTTGTCAAACTGAAGAGGCAGGTAGGTGAAGTGAGCTTCTGAGTGTGGGGACAGCCTCCAGGCCTGAGGGTGGGGACTCGAGAGGAAAGTGCAGCTGGTGACAAAGTGCCTTGGTATTTGGACGGGTCCCATGAGGCATACCTGAAGATAATGAATTCCGCTGACACTGTCGAACGTATACATCCATCCCACACCTTCCCAAGATTTCCACACACCCGCACAACTACCTGTGCCCAGACATGAGTCCCGAAAACGTCTTTCCGTTAGGAGAAGGACGGGCTAGCCCTTGGAGGGGTGACAGAGTAGCAATGCGCAGGGAGGAATCTCCCACAAAGGGGAAATGTTTTCTTAGTTGCGAAGTGCTCACTTCTTCAGAGTTAGGAAACAAGCTCCCCCACCCCAAGCGAAGCCACTTTAGGAAACAAAGTTGGGGTGTGGGGGGGTCTCCCTTCGCCTGTTCACCAGACTGGGAGCTTCGCTCTGATCCCCGCCAAGGCGGCCAACGCCATCCCTCTCTGGGGCGGGCGTGGCAGAGAGAAACAAAAGGTTAAAACACAAAAGGCGGGGGGCGGGAGGCGGCAAGTCGGCGGCGGAGCTTCTGGGGTTCCCGGTCCCCCTTCATTCCAACAACCACTGAGCGGGGACCGTCGGTGCGGAGTGGAAGGGGAGTCCCAGAGTGAGACGCACAGGCGATGATGGATGTGACCGGCCAAGGCAGCCTCGGGGACTCCGGGAGGGCGAGGGCGGCGGCCGGCCGGGAGAGGGGGCGGCAGGGATGGCCGGCTCCCAGAGTGGTCCAGGCCCCATCCCTCCATCCCTTCCTGCATCTGACCCTGGCAAACCTGTGGCTCCCTCCAGCCTTCCGCGCGCCCCCAGAAAACTCTCCAAACTCTTACCTGTGCACCCTGCGGGACCCGGGGCCACCAACGCCAGGGGCCCGATCCCCGGCCACCCCCCTCCCCGCCTCCCCATTCCATTGTTGCAGTTCTTTGGGCGAGCGCGGCCGCCGCCTGGGATCTGCGCACGGCTGTCTCCGCCCGGCCCGCGGTTAAGTTCTGAGAAAGGGGGCGGGAGGTGGGGGGGGGGGGGGGGCGTTAGGAAACGACCCCCCACACCTCCAGATCTACCGGTCTCCGGGCAGCCCGGAGTCGCGGCTGGGGTGCGAAGGAGCCTGACCTCATCCATTTCTCCGCCTCGGGTCTAGGAGAGAGGGGAGCAAAGTCCGGGCTCCCCAATAATTACCCTTCTCGCGCCCCCTACTACTACGCCACCACCCCCTCCTCCTGCCCTGGCTCGAAAGAGAGTGCCCTTGCACTATGGAAAAAAAAAATTAAAACAAAAAATAAAAGCAACCCATCCCACAAGCAGCGCGAGGGCACCGCAGAACAAAAGGGAGTCCCGGGGTGGCGGGGTGAGGGGGTGCGACTTACCGGCCCAACTTCTCCCGGAGCCTGCTCGGTGCTCCCCAGGGCGAGGAAGAGGGGGAGCGCAAAGGGGCGGCGAGGTGAACAAGACAACACTCCCCCAGCGCACCCCGCTCCCCTTCTCTCCCCCCACCCCACTTTCTCGCACTTTCAAAGCCACCCGCTCCCTCGCCCGAGGGTCGCTCGGGGCGCTTTCGGGGGCGCCTGACAGCGGGCCAAGTGGCCCCGGCCAAGTTGCGAGACGGAGATGCCCGCCGCGTCCCGGGGCGCGAGGAGGAGAGAGAGTTCATCAGAGTTCCCCCTTTTGTTCCAAGTCCCGGAGCAGACAAAGAGGCGGCGAGGAGGCAGGTTTCTCCCTCTCACCCCTTCTTCCTCTCTCCCTCCCCTCCCCTCCCCGCCCCCCCTCTCCCTCTCCCCGGCATCTCCCGCCCGGCTCGGGGCGCCCCACTCGGTCGGCGCCCGCCGGCCGGGACCCCCCCTGTCCCACCCACCCCTCTCTCGGCTCCAAACTTTCCCGCACGACACACCCGGGCCGGGCCCCACCCTCTCCCCTCTGACGGCCCCCTCCACCCCCATCCCCCACTCCGGAGCGCCCCAATCTGATGGTGGAGGAGTGAGGAGGGTGGAAGGAGGGGTGGGGGGAGCTCCCAAATCATTGTTTCCGGGAGACGCACCTCTTTGTTCGCACTCCTGCCATCCCTGGGAACCAGCCACTTGGCCCTCGAGTTTCTGTCGGATTTTCCTCATCCCCCCCCAGAGCCGAAAGGGCGGGGAGGAGGTGTGGGTCCCAGAAAACAGAGATGGGGCGCGCGCCTTGCGCTCTCCATCCCTCTCCGCGTCTCCAGGGCACCCCCCTCCCTTCCCCCCGGTGCCCCCCAATCCACCCACCGCACTCGAGTGCCGGTAAACTCCAGCCGGGTGGCGCAGCCCCTGCCCCAGGTCGAACGTCCCTGGGGACGCACAAGCAAGACAAAGCGCGGCAGGGGTGCAGCCCCTCCACCCTCCCGCCACCCTACCTGTTGCCGCCGGCACTTGGCAGCCCGGTCCCGGGGCTCCCCGGAGTCATTGTCACCTTCGGCGTCGCACTTGGCTGCCACCTCTCACTCAGCCTCCAAACTTGCACGAAGCCTCGCAGCGCGCGGACGAGGCGCTCCCGCTCTCCCGGGAAGGCGCTCCCCACCCATAGCCCAGGCCCCCTCCAGACCTCGTCCTCGCCCCCCCCCCCATCAAACATCTCTCTCCCTCGGGGTCCCCGGGCATCCTGCCCATCGCTGGACCCGGTGCGCTGCCCACCCCTCAGCAAGAGCATCTGCCGACCTCCCCGCTGCCTGGTCCGGGACAAACCTGGTTGGTATCTCTGCCCCGAGGGGTGGGGGTGGGGGGCAACTCCAACCCCTTCTCCAGCTGCTTTCTCAGGTGCTCCCCGACTTCCAGAAGTTGGGGGGGTCCTCTCTCACCCCGTCCCCCCTCCCCCCAACCACGCTCCCAGCCTAGCATCCCCCGCGGAGGCTCTGCGCGACTTTCGGAGCGACGCTCCTTCTCCTGCCAGACCTCACGAGAAAACTGAAAAGGGGGAAGGCAGAAAGGTGGGGTAACTGGGAGAGAAATGGGGGCCCGCCACGGGGAGATCCGTTTCCCAGGCAAAGGAAGCGCATTCCAAAGCAAACAACCCACCCTGTCCAAGAGCGACGGAGCCCGAAGCTGTTCTCCCAGACTTAGGGGTTCTGGCGGGACCTGTGGACTTACGGGGGAGGGACAGAGAGGAGGGCAGGGATGGCGCGAACTAAAGCGAGGGGGTCTGGAGGGGTGGGGAGGGGGGTCCCGCGTCCCGAGGGCGGTGGGATGCGGAGCGCGGGAGATAGGTCGGAGCGAGCCCCCGCTGGGTCGGGAATGTCGCTCCGGGGCGGTCCCTCCCGGCCAGGTCTCGCCCCGGAGCAGAACAAAGACGGGCCGCTGGGGCGCCCCTACCCGCGCCCCCGGGCCCGCACCCCGCCCCGCGCCGCGCTCGGAAACTTTGCAGCCAACTTCCCCCCGGAGTTGCCGCGCGCTCGCGGCCCGGGGAGCGGCGGGAGAGACGGCGACGCTTTGGCCAACGTCTCCCCGGCCGGGGGCAGCGCTCCCAGCGCGCCGGTTGGGTCCACCGGCGGTCCCCCGGGCCCGGGCGAGACGAGCGCGCGCTTTGCCCCCCCCCCGGCCCCCAGGAACGCGCTGGGTGCCAGGGGGTGTCGAGGGGGCGCCTGGCCAGGAAGGAGCGAGCGGGCGTTGGCATGAAGCGCTTCGAGCCCGGACTCAGCCGCGCCCGTCGGGCCGCTGCGTTCCCGCGCGCCCCAATCCCGGTACCCGCGCAGTCGGCATCGGGGGGCACCCACCCCTTCCACCCCGCCCCGGGTCGTTGCACCGGGCAGCGGTTCAGCGGTTCCTCCTCACCTGCGAGGGAGGGACACCTGCCTTCTCTGGGGTCCGGCCCCGAGTCCAGTCGCGGCTTTCCAGCTCTGGAAGGCACCGCGGCCACCACGAAGGGAAAAGAGCCCCCACCCGCTCCCGTCTGGCACATTCTACTCTTTGTTTAATTATGATGACTTCCAGAATTCTCCTCTTAAGACAAGGCTACCCTCCCTCTCCCCCAACCACCCCCCCCCCCCCACCCACCCACCCAACAAATCCCTATTTCCCGCTACCCAGGAGACTTAGCTAGGGAAGAGTTGGGGGTGGGGAGAATATAAAAATAACAATAACTTCGAGACTACTTTGTTCTGTAGCCCCACGGAGAGACTTGCTTTCTGGGGTAAAGCACCCCAGATGGTGTCTGACTTCTAAATCACCCCGCAATCCGCGACTTCCGACTATGATATCCTAAGTGAGTCCGTTAAGGTACATCAATGGGCCCCAGAGATGGGACAAGAGGGTCAGGCACTTGCCTTGCACGCAGCTGTCCTAGGTTGACCCCAGCGCTGCATATTATCGCTAGAGCCCCACCAGGACTGATCCCTGAGCACAGAGCCAGGAGCAAGCCCTGCGCGCAGTTGGGTGTGGTACCAATCAATCAAACAAACATGACCAACGTTTCTTTGAAAACGCCTTTTGTCCCTTTCCTGGGGAAGGACCAGGAGGGCCATTTTCTAGGTTAAAGGATGTCTTCCCCTGTTCTGAGATGCACTCCTTGTGCGGAGCTGTGGACACCAACACCGACAAAAGACCCTTAGCTCTCAACAGCTCAGCATTCCCTGTCACTCCTGGGTCACATGGTCACATGGATAGAGCTTACCACCTAGGTAAATGATGTGCCACACTGTTGATAAAAAAAGGAGAAAGGGGAGGAGGGGGACTGAGGGGTCCCTCTAGGAGGACTGGTCAAGTGAGGGGGACGGAGGCAGGGGGTAGGTAAGACAGAGAAGATAACAGCATGACAATAATAGTTGGAAATGGTCACACTGAACAAGAATTGAGTGCTAAAAGGAGGTAAAGGGATATATATATACAGAGAGAGAGAGAGAGAGAGAGAGAGAGAGAGAGAGAGACCATAACCTTTCAGTATCTGTACTGCAAACCACAATGCCCAAGAGGAGAGAGACAGAGACAGAAAGAGACAGAGACAGAGAGAGACAGAGACAGAGAGAGAGAGAGATATCTGCCATAAAGGCTGAGGGGAGGCAGAGGTGGTGATGGGAGGGAACCTGGGGACACTGGTGCTGGGAAATCACACTGGTGGAGGGATGAGTGTTGGAACACTGAAGTCTAATCATGAACAGCTTTGTAAGGGTCTATATCACAGTGATTCAATACAAAACATCTTCGGGTGGGGGAGGGAATTGAGGGGCCCAAGAGGTAGTCCAGAGAACAGGGTGCTTGCCTTGCATACGTCCAATCCAGTTTGATCCTGGCACCATATATGGTCCCCCATGCACCACCAGGAGTGACTCCTGGGCATGAGTCAGAAATAGCCCCTGAAACGGGCACTGGTGGAGGGATGGGTACTGGATCATTGTATAATTGAAACCCAAGCACAAAAATGTGTAAGTCTACAACTGTATCTCATGGTGTTTCACTAATAAAAATTTTAAAAAGAGAGAGAAAGAAAGAAAGAAAGAAAGAAAGAAAGAAAGAGCCCCTGAGCACCCTGGGTGGGCCACAACAGACCCCTTCCCCCCAATTTAATTGACACCTAAGCTCAGAGAGGACTGTGCCAGAATAAGTGGCCTTACAAACCCAAATATCATCTCTGTGCTGAGTGCTGCTTTATCCTTGGGGCCCCGCCCTGTCCCCCTTCACCCCTCCCCCAACACACACATTCACACACATCCTCCTCAGCTCCCTAATCTCAGACACCTCAATGTCATAGGCTCCTTTTTCTGCTTCCCTGGCTGTGAGACCTCAGAAGGATGCCAGAGCAGAATTGCCAGGCAGTCTATGGCCCTCAGCAGCCCTATGGGAATGAGCATCAGTATAGGGACACCCACTTCTCCACTCCAGCTTCCCACCACTCTGCTCTGTATGCTAGAGTCCCAGCTCAGGGCCTCAGTTACCCAGAGATGAAACTTGCTCTTTAGGGAAGCCTGTGTTGCCTTCCTTCCCTCCTTCTTCCCTCCTTCCTTCCCTCCTTATTACGCTCCTTTTTCCCTCCTTCCTTCTCTTCTTTCCTTCCTTCCCACCTTCCTTTTCTCCTTCCTTCCTTCCTTCCTTCCCTCCTTTCTTCCTCTTCTTTTCTTCCCTCCTTTCCCTCCTTCCCTCCTTCCCTTCCTCCTTCCCTCCCTTTCCTCCTCCCTCTCTGCTCTCTCCCTCCCTCACTTCATCTTTCCTTCCTCCCCTCCTACCCTCCCTCCCTAGCTCCCTCCCTCCCTCCCCCTCCATCCCTCCCTCCCTCCCCCCTCCATCCCTCCCTCCCTTCTTCCTTCCTTTCTTCCTCCCTCCCTCCCTCCCTCCCTCCCTCCCTTCCTTCCTTCCTTCCTTCCTTCCTTCCTTCCTTCCTCCTTTTCCTTTCTTCCTGTCTCACAGACCTACAGCACTTTCTGGAAGCATACCCCAATAGACAACACTTAATCTCAAATTCCAGTCTTAGATTCAGCTTCGGAAGGAACTAAAGCTGACACCTCACAGGTGGGACCTTTCTAAAGGGAGGCATCTGGGGGCATGGGCCTTGTATGCAGATGACCCTGGTTTGATCTCTGACACAGCATAGGGCACTGCCAGGAGTGAACTGCTGGGGGGGGGGGGGTCCCAAATCCCCAAACTTAAATAAATAAAGAGAATATTCCCTTCTGTTTAAAGAAAGCACAAGATCCTTCTAAGGTTTTCCCTAGGGAGGAGGTTATTGCCATTATGAAAAATGTTTGCATTTTCTAGTGCATTTCCTATATATAATAGTTTTAATTAGATACTTGGCCGGATAGAAAAGTAGCAATATGTGAAATCTCATACGTGACTTATGAATATAAACTCATGAGAAAGGAAATTCCTGAGGAGGCTGCGAGCTCAAAGAGTTGATGCACGCACGTGTCTTTCCTGAGGGACCCCTGGGTTCAACCCCTGGTACCACATGGTCCCTCAATGATCCTAGGAATGACACCACCCCTCCCACTGACCCCCTACCTTCACTCAGCAACAAGCTGGAAGTCACCCCCAGCACCCCAGCTGTGACCCCACAATAAAAACAAGGAAGTCCCTTGAGAGCTTCATGCTGGAAGACAGCAACCTCAAAGGAAATTCTTTCAGACTCAGCTTTTCCCCACTTTCCCTTCCCTTTGTGCTGTCCCCATGACCAGGAGTCCCATATACGCTCCACCAAGGCTCCAGCCAGGGCTTGTGTGCACTGGACCTCACATACTTTGTTGCAACAGTGTTGCAGGGACTTGTAAGTGGCACCAGGGTGCAAACTCACAGCCTCACCCTTGCAGGGAAGACCCTACCTTCTGCCATCCCAAAACCCTTTAGAACTGGGAGCTGGAGTGGCAGCAAGACTTGCCTTGCCTGCAGACAACCCAGTTTGATCTCCAGCATCCTGTATGGTCCTCCAAGCACCTCCAAAAATAGTTCCTGAACACTGAGCCAGGAAGGAAACCCTGAGTATGACCCAGTTGTGGCACCCAATCCAAAAATAACAACAATAACAACAAAAAGAACCCTTTTAGAACTGCCACTACAAAAGTAAGTTTGAAGTCATATAGCATGGTTCAGAGATACAGAAGAGACGGCAGGATGCTTGCCTTGTATGTGGCTGATCCAGTTTCAATCCCTGGCATTCCTTATGGTCTCCTGGGAAGTGCCAGGACTAATTCCTGAGTGCAGAGCCAGGAGTAGCCCCTGTGCATCGCCAGGTGTGACCCAACAAGAGCCAAAAATTAAGAAGTAGTAATATAGCAGGGTCTGGAGCGATAGTACAGCAGATAGGCTGTTCGCCTTGCACATGACTGACCCAGGTTCAATCCCCGGCATCCCATATGGTTCCCTGAGCACCATAAGGAGTAATTCCTGAGTGCAGAGCCAGAAGTAGCCCCTGAGCATTGCCAACTGTTGACCCAAAAAGAGTCAAAAAATAAGAAGAAGTAACATAGCAGGGTCTGGAGCAATAGTAACAGCAAGTAGGCTATTTGCCTTGCACATGACTGACCCAGGTTCAGTCCTCGGCCTCCCATATGGTCCCCCCAAGCACCACCAGGAGAAATTCCTGAGTGCAGAGACAGGACTAGTCCCTCAGCATCGCTGGGTGTGACCCCAAAACTGAAAGAAACAAAGTAAACGGCAGACGTTGAACCCCCAATAGAATGAAGGCAGACGATGAACACAGCCCAGTCTAAGTCGTCCTGTGACACAGTCAGTCCCATCCCCAGTTCTTACAGCAGATGCCAAGTCGGGTAATGTGCCTTATAATGTCTTACATGCTCTCGACCCCCTCTCTCACTCGGTGGGGTCTGTAGCATGACACGCCTCCCCCAAGATGCTCAACTTCCCCTTTTTTGAGTTATTTCCTTGAATTATTTTCACCTTATTTCCCCCGCTCCCTTTGTTGCCGATGCAGTGACCGTGGAACTCAATAGGAGTCAAACATTTGCCATTTTTGTTTGGAGGGGGCGTCTCTTAAATAGTGTTCAGGGGACAAAAGGGACCACAAGCAATATTCAGGCCACAGCTAAGTATGGTTGAGGGCTTGGGCCCAGGGATGTGGTGGGGCTGAGCATTACCAGGGCTACACCCAGCAGCATTTCGAGGTGTGAGTGGTCCATGCCGTGCTGGGGACCGAACTGGGGCCTTCTCTACCTGCAAAGCGCACGCTCCACTGCTCAGGGCAGTGTCCCTCGCACCATACCCATCAGTGTGACTCATACATACCTCAGATGCATTGCATGCCAGGGGTGCCAACTTGATTCTGCTGTTCACTGGGGCATAGCACATCTGTGTTTGCTTGGATGGGGAAGCCACACCCAGCAGTGCTCAGGAGCTCTGAGTTTGGGGGTCAGTCCCAGCAGCGCCCTGGGAGAGCAGGTGGTGAGTGAGTGCCAGGGACCAAACCCAGCCTCTGGCAGGTAAAGCAAACACCAGCTTATGACGTTACCTCTCTCCCCTCTCCCTGTCTTTGGAGTGTCCGTGCTCAAACACATTTGATTGGGTAAGTTAAAGATTTCATACTTTATAGTGCCATGAGGGTGCTCCAGAGCAGAGCACATGAGATGGTGCTGCCAGGCCTCCTGCTTCCCTAACCATTGGGCTATCCGGGACTCATCACGCTTCTTAAGATCTCATGAAAGTAGGGTTAGAGAGAATAGTGTGTTAGGCACTAGCCCGATGAGGGGTCAATTCCTGGCAGGATATGGTCCCCGAACACCACCCAGGGTGACCGCCCCCAAGTACCACTGGGAGCAGCGCCAAAGCAGTGCCACACACGACCCTCCCAAACCAGAACAGAGCAGGAGGGGCCAGAGTGATAGTCCAGCGGGGAGCATGCCTGCCTTGCATGTAGAAGGCCCAGGTTCGATCCCCAGCATCCCATATGGTCCCCTGAGCACCGCCTGGAGTGATACCAGAGTGAAGAGCTAGAAGTAACCCCTGAGCATCACCAGGTGTGGCACAAGCCCCCCTCAAACCTCCCCAAAATAAAAAGAAATGGCTGGAGAGATAGTACATCAGGCTCAGATTCATTGAATGGAGTAGAACCAGATTCAATCCACAGCACTCCCTATGGTCCTTGAGCCTACCAGGAGTGATCCCTGAGCACAGAGCCATGAGTAAGCTCTGAGCATGGCTGGGTGAAGCTGAAAACATTAAAACTAAATAAATAAAATTGGGGGGGGGGGCTAGAGGGATAGTACAACAGGTAGGGTGTTTGCCTGGCATGAGGCTGACCTGTGTTTGATCCTCGGCTTCCCATGTGTTTCCCTCAAGTACCGCAGAAGTAATTCCTAAGTGCAGAGCCAGGATCAACCCCTGAGCATTGTCAGGTGTGGTGCAAAAACAAACAAACAAAAAACACAGACAAGAAAAGGAGGGGGCCAGAGTGATAGTAGAGGGCATTTGCCTTGCATGCAGCCAACCTGGGTTTGTTTGATCCCCAGCATCTATATGGTCACCTGAGCCCCTCCAGGAGTCATTCCTGAGTGCATGAGCCAGGAGTAACCCCTGAGCATCACCGGGTGTGACTCAAAAAGCCAAAGAAAAGAAGTGGAGAGAAGAGAAGAGAAGAGAAGAGAGAGAAGAGAAGAGAAGAGAAGAGAAGAGAAGAGAAGAGAAGAGAAGAGAAGAGGAAAAGAAAAGAAAGAAAAGAAAAGAAAAGAAAAGAAAAGAAAAGAAAAGAAAAAAGAAAAGGAAGGAAGATCTCAAGGAGTAATCCTTAGCACAAATTCCCAAACTTCTGCCTCTGGGTACCTCTCCAGAATCTAAATCCCTTCTCCCTGGCAGCAGTGGTGGCCATGAAAAGGGCTGTGGCCAGTGAAATGTGAGCCCAGACCGTGCTGCCCATGGAAACTTTAAGAGCCAGTGGGTGACTTCACTCATTCCTTCCCCATCTGCTGCAGGGCTGGGTAGAATTGCTGATTCCATCTGAGAACCAGAGAAAGCCCACCCTGGCCAGTTGGAAGGAACAAAAGTTAACCCCCTCTTGGGCTGGAGGGAGAGTACAGGGGTTAAGACACTCGCCTTGCATGTGGCAGACCAGATTTGAGCACCTCATACAGTCTCAGAACAAGCAAAACAAAGTGAGTATTAACCCTTCTTGGGCCCATTGGAAGAGAATCGGAACTTGGAGAATCTGCCCCACAAAGGCAGAGTCTGAGTACGATACCCTAGGGTCGGCAAGGGGAGGGGAGGGGAATAGTTCAAAGGGCTGGAGCCCAGGTTTTGCATTCAGGAAAATTAGGCTCAGTTCCTCCCAGCACTACAAGTCCCTGGGACACTGGCAGGAGCAACCCCAGAGCACTGAACTGGGAGTCATCTCTGAGCAATGTTAGTCTCTGATTTCTCCCTGACATATGTGATGCTCACCCCCTCAAACAAATATATATATATGCATATATATATACATATATATATGCATATATATACATATATATATACATATATATATATATATATATATATATGCCAGGGAGAAGTCAGGGAGCCTAGGGTCCATGTGTGGCAAGCATAAAACCTGGGTTCAATCCTCGCACATGTGGCCCTCCCCAGCACTGCCTAGTGTAACCCCCAACCACTCCCGAGCTCCACAGGGCACGAGCTGCACTGCATCGGGGGCCTCACAAGGAACCACCAGCCCTGCTGGCTCAAACCCCTGTCAGCCCAAAGCATCCAAACTCCCATCTGGCAGGGCCGTGGTTTGAGCCTGGCAGCTGTGCAGTCTAAGATCCCTGAATCACAAGACATTTCCAGCCTCCAGGTGTGTGGAAGCACCGTTAAAAAAAAAAGGCGGGGTAGGGGGTGGTGATCCCTCTGGGCATGGTCCTGCAACAGAAAAGATGTGCAAGTACCATGTCCTGCAGCGCGAGCTCTGGCGAGCCCGGGCGAGCTCAGGCAGTTAAGACATCGCCAACCACTGAGACTCCAGGGCCACCACGGCCTCAAGCACCAATGCCCCTCAAGACCTAGAGAGGGATGAGCACCGCAGCTAGGCACCCGTTGTCAGCCAACCTGGACAGCGAACGGAGTTCACAGTGACAGCAGGAAGGCACAGCTTTTAAAGGGGCCGGGGAGATAATACAGGTCCCACATTCTCTGGCCCGTGCATGCACTGAACTGAGAATTACTGCGGAACCCTCAGGCTCGGTACGGGTGCCCAATCCGAGTTCCATCTCCGGCATCCCAGACAGTCTCCCTGAGCACCGCCAGGAATAGTTCCTGAGTGCAGAGCCAGGGGTAAAGCCCTGAACATCACCAGGTGTGACCACCCGCCCCCCCAAAAAATACTTACACCAAAAACTAAATTTCCTAGTCAACAGTCTTTATTTCAATATACATTACAGGTCACAGCCTGAATACTAGAACATTAAAAAAAAAATAAAAAGCATGTAGAGGTGGGAGCGATAGTACCACTGGGAGGGCATTTGCCTTGCTAGTGCCTGACTCGGGTTCGATCCCTGGCATCTCATATGGTCCCATGAGCACAGCCAGGAGTAACCCCTGAGCATTGCCAGGTATGACCCAAAAAAGTCAAAAACAAAATACAAAAACAGAAAAAGCAAGCAATCTATATTTCCAATATTTGGGATTCAAGAGTATTTCATCCAGGCTATGGTTTGAAGAAACTTTCTGTTTCACTTTGTATGGCTACATAATAATTGGCGATTTCTTGTTTCCTATTAAGAAGACTATTTGTGGGGCTGGAGCAATAGCACAGCGGGTAGGGCGTTTGCCTTGCACGTGACCAACCTAAACTTGATTCCCAGCATCCCATATAGACCCCTGAGCACCACCATGAGTAATTCCTGAATGCATGAGGAGTAACCCCTGTACATCACCAGATGTGACCCAAAAAGAAAAAAAAAAAAAGATTATTTGCGGAAGGCGAAGGGGCATACCCTGCTATATATTCAGAGGCTTTTCCTGGCTCTGTGCTCAGGAGTGGACTCTGACAGAGTTTGGGTGGGTGCTGAGGATGCAACCAGACTGGGGACACACAAGTTCCTTAGACCTCCAGTACCAACCCCCAGTCCCGAGAAGATGTCATAATATTTGGGGGTGGCAACTTTAATATATACACTATTATGTTCTATGCCTGCTTATTTAATACGCTGAATATCTTACGTTGACAAATTAAGAAGCAATTACTTACCAAGTTTCTCCCTTTCCAGTTGCTCACAGGTGACAAAACAAATGTTATTTCCTCTCACACACACCTTTCCCCCGCTATAGACATTCCAGTTCATTTTGCCCCCTTTAACCAGGGCCTATCATTTTATTCCTGTTTGAATTTTTCAAACTTCTGACAACATACCACTTAATTTGGAATTTTTTTTATTCAGACCCATACATAAAACTATTACTTATTCACTCTTCCTACAGAGATCTAGAAAAATTCATGATTCCATACTTGCCTACAGATGTCCTGGGATGTGTAATTCAGCAGTAAAACTGGGGAGAATAATAATAAATTGGTTTCTTTCCAGGTCCAGCCCACACTGCCCCCCCAACACTAACACTACAGTATTAAGTGTGATTGGTCATCCTGGGTACCAAAACTAAATATTCCAGGCCAGAGTGATAGCATAGGCCTTGCTCACAATCAACAGGAGTTCAATCCCCAGCATCCCATATGGTCCCTCAAGACCATCAGGTGTAACCCCTGAGTGCAAAGCCAGGAATAAGTAAGCCCTGAGCACCTAGAAACCAAGTAAACAAAAACTAAGTGTTCAAGAGCATCACAACAGTGAGTGAGACTTCTGGAAACAGCTAGAACATCCAGGAGCCAGAAAGCCTGGGCAGGGGTCTTTGTTTACCAGGACAGCAAGATGCATGTCACTTCTTTTGTTTCTAGATCAGTTAATGCCTCTCTAGAGGCATTCAAAAACTAATTTGAGGTGGGAATATCTTACCTTCTTCTCTTTAGGAATACCCTGGCATAAGTCTTGTTCTGAAGCCTCCTATGTCCACACAGCACTTTTTCATATTAGCACCAGAAAGATCCCAAGGAATCCCTCCATCTCTCCAAGACTTCTCTGGCATTTCTTAATTCATCACAGCTCCTTCCAGTCTCTCTTCCTATCTAATCCAAGAATCTATGTTATAATTCTAGGAGATTCTAAAATGCATATCTTAAATATCTATATATACAATTTTTTTGTAGAACTTATAATATATAATACATGTACACATGTCTTTATGAAAGTAAACCTTTCAGTATTAATACAATCACAAAGAAAATGACAAATGGCATTTGGGGATTATTTTTAACATTTAGTAAAATATTGCATATATTACCAGGGAGATAGTATAGGGCTTAAGCTACTTGCCTTGCAGGCTGCCAACCCCAGTTCAATTCCTGGCACCACATGATTCCCCAAGCACTGCCAGGATGGGCCCTCGAGCATGGAGTCAAAAGTAAGCCCTGAGACGGTACCGGCTCATCCTTCACACCCTACCGAAGTCACAAGTTGCCCCCCACCCCCCATGAGCGGCTCTCTGGCACAGCCATGGCTCCAAAGGCAAAACGACTTAGTCCAGAGTCCGGCAGCTTGCAGCAGAAAAGTGAATGGATGATGCGTTAAACTATGGCACCATGACTCCCCGGGAGGGAAAGGGTATTGCTCCCTTTCCCTTCCCCTCCCCCCCCCACCCCGGCAGCAAGGTGGCCACCGCCTCAGAGCTTATAGGAAAGCCACGTATGAGCCAGGGATGACTGGGCAACTGCAGTCTCATGGGAAGGGGGGCGGTACCGGCTCATCCTTCATGCCCTACAGAGATCACGAGTTGCCCCCCCAAGAGCAGCTCTCTGGCATGGCCATAACACCAGACCCACAGAAACCAGTCTTGTAATTATCTGGCTCTTTGCAGAAACCCAAAATCGTTATATGATTCTCATAACCAGCTACAGAAAACAAAGTATTTCACAATGCCTTTTCAGCAATTCTGATTGTTGGGTGGGGGTGGGGGGGGAATTCTAAACAAAAATGGTTCATCTTTTGTCGAAATAACGAATGTAATCAATGTAGAGAATAGTTAAGTGGAAATCATCTGCCTCACAGGCATTGGGAGGGGTGGGTTGGGGATATATTGAGGTTCTTGGTGGTGAAAAATGAGTACAGGTGAAGGGAGAGGTGTTTGATCATTGTATGACCGAGACTTAAACCTGAAAGCTTAGTAACTTTTCCCACAGTGATTCAATAAATAAATATAAGAAGAAAAATAAATAAATAAAACTATGAAAAAAAAAAGTAAGGTGGCGTTCAGGCCCAATTCGATCAGCTAATCAGTAGCTGAATAAATAGCAGTACTGCTACATTAAAAAAAAAAAAGTAAAGTAAGCCCTGAGCCCCCAGGGCTTGCAAAACCCCAGCCCACCTAAAGAAAGCATATATATGGTTTGGCGTCATACTCTGCAATGCTCAGGCCTTACTCCTGGCTCTGCACTCAGAAATTATTTCTGACGGTGTTGGGGGACCATATGGCATGCTGGGGATCAAACCCGGGTGAGTTGTATGCAAGTCAAACACACTACCCGCTCTATTGTCGCTCTGGTCAATAAGAAAGCATATATTTTTAAAATTGACTAAAATCTTTAGCACAGCTGAGGTTTCTTCTTTCCCCAGCAACTTTGCCCTTTCTGCTTTTGTACATCTACTTCCTGTCATGTGACCATCACACTGTTCGGACTATTACAATACATGCTTCCCTGTATAATATGGTGCCATCCACTCCAGCTTATTCTATATAAACTTCCACATGAATTTATCGGGTAGGAGAATGCGCATCACTTCTGATTACTATGCATGTTCTGAGGTGATTACCCCATGTATAAAGTGGTCCTTGGGGCTAACACGATTATGTAACTGTAATATCTTTAACTTCGGGGAAGAAAACCTAATCCCACTCCATGTCAAATGGTATAACTTGGGACTTTAAATCCTGGTTTTATGTTTCATAACATTTATCCCTTCTATCTCGCAGATAAAGATCTTTAACCCAAAGGCTGTTCAGTTTAATGGAAATCATCTTACCTGTTTTCTTTCCATTTTGCAATAGTTTTATGCTCCAAAATTCATGTGACTTTTCTACAGCTTTCTATTTCCTGTGGAAATGCTTCTTTGAGATGATAACAGCCTTAACCAAGAATAGAACTGATGAATATGGTGCTTTGTAAAGAAAGGTATTATTAGACTTTCTCTTCTAAGCTGCAAAAAAAAAAAAAATCAAGGTCAAAGAATTTACCCAGGTAGATGGGTTTTTTTTAATAGCTTTAACTCACTCAGCCCTGAAAACCTATCACTAATAGATTAAATTAAAGAACTTAAGGAAAGGGGGCGAGAGGAATAACACAGAGGGGAGGGCATTGGCCTTGCAGACTGCCTACCCAAGTTGGATGCCTGGTACCACATGTGGTCTCCTGAATACCACCAGGAGTGATCCCTGAGCACAGAGCCAGAACTAAGCCCTGCACACAGCCCTGTGTGGTCCCCAAAAAAACAAAACAACACTATAAAAAAGCTTAAGTAATAAACAAGAAGACATTCCTCCTTCCAGAGGCTGTCTCCCCAATGCTTCCTGTTCTACCATCTGGTATATCAGTGGTAACACTGATCACAGGTTCTCGTCCTCCATTCAAAATATGCCATCTTTTAACTTTGTCCAGGGCCCACCTAAATTAGGATAGTAAACTGTAACACAGCAAGTTTAGATGTGCGTTTTTCATTTCAGTTCATATTAGCTCATAAGTGATATTCTCCTACTTAGTAATATTTCCTTCCCTCCTTATTTTTTCTGTTCTTTTTTAATTTGGGGGTCACACCCGGCAGTGCTCAGGGTTTGCTCCTGGGTTTGTGCCCAGGGATCACTCCTGGTAGGGTCCATATGGCAAGCCGGGGATTGAACCAGGGACAGCTATGTGCAAGGCAAGAACCAGCCCACTAAACAATCAGTCTGGCCCCTGTTTGTTTTTTGTTGGCCAGAAATTTTAGTTCCCATAAAAAGAGCTGGAAGGGATCTGAGGCAATAGTATAGCGGCATTTGCCTTGTATGTGGCTGAACTGGGTTCAATCCCCTGTATCCTATATAGTCCCCTGAGCACCGCCAGGAGTGATTCCTGAGCGCAGAGCCAGGAGTAACCCTTGAGCATCGTTGGGTGTGACCCAAAAAAGCCTCAAAAAATAAATAAATAGCACTGTAGCACTGTCCTCCCGTTCTTCATCGATATGCTCAAGCTTTGCCCAGCAATGTCTCCATCATGAGACTTGTTGGTATTGTGTTTGGCATATCGAATACGTCATGGATAGCTTGCCAGGCTTTGACGTGCTGGTGATAATACTCTCAGTAGCTTGCCGGGCAGAGGAATTGGGCAGAGGGGCAGAGGAATTGAACCCGGCTCGGCCCGGCCAGCTGCGAGCAACCCTACCGCTGCATTATAGCTCCAGCCCTGGTTTCTCTTCAGATCGTATAAATAAATAAATACTAAGAAAGAAAGAAAGAAAGAAAGAAAGAAAGAAAGAAAGAAAGAAAGAAAGAAAGAAAGGAAAAGAAAACTTAAGGATAAAAAATAAGAGCTGGAAGACTAGCGAGATAGTACAAAAGGTCAGGTGCTTACCTTACCTTACATGTCGCTCACCTGACTCTGTCCTCAGTCCCTCATATGGTCCCCTGAACAATGACAGGGGTCATTCCTACATACAGAGCCAGGAATAAACAGCCCCTGAACACCAGCAGTGTGACCCCCCTCACTAAAAAATAATAAAGGGATTTTGTTGTTGTTTTTGTTGTTGTTTTTAAATGAGAATTTGTAGATCAGAGAGAGAGAGAGAGAGAATATGTGTGTATAGTGTCATACAAGAAGTAAGGTGCTATCACATTTGATGGAGTTAAGATAGAAGGTGAAAGATGGGCTGGAGCGATAGCACAGCGGTAGGGTGTTTGCCTGACAAGCGGTCAACATGGCCGACCTGAGTTCGATTCCTCTGCCCCTCTCGGAGAGCCCAGCAAGCTACCGAGAGTATCTCTCCTGCAGCTACCTGTGACGTATTTGATATGCCAAACACAGTAACAACAAGTCTCATGATGGAGACGTTACTGGGCCCGCTCGAGCAAATCGATGAACAATGGGAGGACCGTGACCAAGGTAGAAGGCAATTGATATTGATCCAAAGATAAATAAATACATATTAGCACATGACACTCACCCTGTAACAAGGCGTTAGTCACCTCTTATCCGAGGGCTGAATGGCTCCAGGGTGAGATACAACAATCCACGCATTTTCCTCTCAGGAAAGTTTTTTGGATCATTTTTTAATACATTATTCATAACAAGCCTGCTTTCTATAAACTATTTAGGACTTGATTTGGGGGCAGGCTTGTGTGATGATGGGAAAACTTGAAATAATAGTGGCGGGAAGGTGTAGTAATGGTGGTGGGATTGGTGTTGGAATATTGAATGTAATAAATTATTATAAAACAATTTTATAAAAATAAAATAAAATTGGGGGGCGGGGGTGGGAAGAAGCCTTGCACATGGCCAGTCATGTACTAGTCCCCGGAACTGCATTTGGTCCCCCACACAGTTCTAGGACATACATCTAAGCCCAAAGTCAGGAGTAACCCCAAGCATCACCCAATGTGGTGCATAAACAAACAACAGGTTTAGGTGGGAGATCCTTAAACCACAGCACAGAATTCTGCAAACAGCCCTCCCCACCTCCTACAAGGAGCCACTAGCACGAAGGACCACTGCATCCTCACTGCCTCTTCACTGCTGCCTGTCAGGGGCCTGTGCTAGCGCCCTTAGCTTCCAGGAAAGCTTCCAGAAAACCAGGGCAGAGAGGTGACTGTTCGTCTTCTCCTCCAGAGCCAGCAACGCTTCCCCCTGACAAATGACTTCATGCTGCAGCTGGAGTCACAGAGGTTAAATTTAGCACCAAGCACAATTCTTGACTCATTCCAGCACCTTCCAGAGCGGTCTCCCACGTGTTAGCCAAAATATTGCTTTGACTCAGCAATAAAGGTGAGAACATGCTCCTATAAAAGTACTAAGAATAAGAGTGAGAGTGAAGAGTGGGGGGAAGAGAAATTAATAGGCCAAAAGCATTTCTATATTGGCTCCCCAGAACGTAAGCGGAATACTGAGAAGCATAGCAGGGCTTCTGGTAATCCTACTTTATTCTAAGTATTAATTCTTGGGATTGGAGCAATAGTACAGTGGATAGGACGTTTGGCTTGTGTGCAGCGGACCCAGGTTCAATCCCCGGCATCCCATATGGTTTCCCAGGCACTGCCAAGAGTGATTCCTGAGTGCAAAGCCAAGAGTAACCTCTGAGCATTGCTGGGTCTGACCCTACCCCTTCAATAAAGAAAAAGCCAAAGATGAGTTCTTAGTCTGCCTCTCTTCCAGTTCTATGGGGTTGATTCGGATTGGCCCCTATGGGTAGACTGAAGGCCCTATCCCCTGGACCTGCAGCCCACAGTGTCTGTGTGTGTGTGTGTGTGTGTGTGTGTGTGTGTGTGTAGGGAGGTCACACCTGACACTGCTCAGAGCTTCATCCTGCCTCTGCACTCAGGGATCACTCTTGGCAGTGCTGGAGGACCATATGTGCGATGCTCAGGGCACCCTAAGTGTCATTAGGGATTGAATCCAGGTTAGCTGCAGGCAAGACAAGTGCCCTGCCTGCTGTCCTATCCCTCTGACCCCCAGGCCAAGCTCTAAATCTACTTGGATATTGCCCGCCACATTCCCACCGATCCCTCATACTTAACACACCTGAAACTCAGAAGCTACCCTCTAATGAGAGACAGCTACTTTGGGGTCCACTTAAGGACATCAGGGATGCCCAGAGAGCTGGTAGAACATTCTTTCTGGGTGCCTGTGAGAGGGGTACTAGAAAAGAAGGGCTTTGAGGGGGTAAACAAAGGAAAGATCCCCCTTAGTCATGCAGGCAAACATCCTCCAATGTCTGCGGATCTGACTAGGATGACTCAGAAAGGGTCAATGTTGCTTCTCGGTGACACACAGACACCCGCTTTCTCATCACCATCAGCAGAGCTGCTGCTCTCGGGCCTGTGCACTCAGCATGAATCTTACAATGCTCCCTGGCTCTACAGTGTACAACTAGTAAATCGTGTGACTTCCTGCCTTCCAGAATCAAGCGGGCAAGGCCCTGTGATACATCATAAGTCAGTCTCCCTTACGTGTCATTGTGGATACGTATGTGTACCCATATACCTCTATCTGTCCGTGTATATACAGGTGTCACACCTATTTGTACACACATATGGACACACACACCTATCTACCAATCTCTGTTCGTATACGTACACACACGCCTATTCATTATGTATAAAACCCATGCTGTTCATATACACATGTCAGACATGCTAACAGAAATATGCATATTTATGTGAGTACTTATTCATATACATATACATGCACATGCCTATCACTCTTCATATCCCCCTCCAGCTGTCCACATACATGCACAAATGTCTGTATCTATTCATATTACAACAGTTATGTGTACCTCGGTCGAGAAGCCAACATGACAAATGACCTGGCGCCTGAGTTGCGCAGGAGGAAGAGGGCAGCTTGGAACACCTTCAAGAAGGTCGAAGAAATAGCTAAGAGGACGAAGAACCTCCGGCTCTGGGCACATCTCTTTGATTCCACTGTTCTTCCTGCATTAACATATGCCTCAGAGACCTGGACCCTACGAAAACAGGATGAGAACGCTATTCGGGTCTCCCAAAGAGAAATCGAAAGAGCTATGCTTAGAGTATTATGCTTCACTCAAATGAGAAAAAGAATTCAGAGTTCTGACCTCTGTTGATGGTCAGAATCAGTGACGCTGTCTCGTTTGCCAAGGCGTCGAAAATCAGATGGGCTGGACACGTAATGAGATTTGGAGATGACTGCTGGACTAGAGCCATTACCGACTGGATTCCATGAGATGTCAAAAGATCACATGGCCACCCACTTATGAGATGGTTGGACTTCTTCATCAAGACTGTGAAGGATCGGTTTGAGGCTGTTCATGTTCCTAGAACGAGCAGACGCCATTCGGCTACATTAGCACGTGACAGGGATGAATGGAGACGTTACTGGTGCCTGCTCGAGCAAATCAATGAGTAACAGGATGTCAAGTGATCAAGTGATTCATATTACATATGCACATATTCATAAACCTGTTCATAGACATATATATGTCTATACCCACACATACATACCCATACACATGCTTCATATATATTTGCTTATTCCTATCCATACGGATGCCAACATACACACATTATCTGTCATCCTTTTTCTTGGCACCTCTGACATCCTTCCTGCTCTAGGTCCAGTACCTACTATCATAATCTCATCTTCTAACTGAACAATTGCAGTAGCCTGTTTGAGACTGAATATTTGTGTCCTCCCCAAACGGACCAGAGAAGTTGAGGGTTCCAGCAGGCCCTCGAAGAAGCTAATTCAGGTGCCTGAGGAATCTCACCAGAGATCATCTGAGGCCTTGTAAGAAGAGACTTGAGGAGCCAGAGTGATAGTACAGCCACTAGGGCACTTTCCTTGCACAGAAGACAACCTGGATTCAATCCCAAGCATCTCATATGGTCCCCCAAGCACCTCCAGGAGTAATTTCTTTTTTTTTTTGTTTGTTTGTTTGGGTTTTTTGGGTCACACCCGGCGATGCACAGGAGTTACTCCTGGCTCATGCACTCAGGAATTACTCCTGGTGGTGCTCAGGGGACCATATGGTATGCTGGGAATCGAACCCAGGTCAGCCGCATGCAAGGCAAACACCCTATCCATTGCACTATCACTCCAGCCCCCCAGGAGTAATTTCTGAATATGGAGCCAGGAGTAAGCCTTGAGCATTGCGAGAGAGGAGACTTCTCTCTTTTGTTTTGGCATTTGTTGTGTTTTGGGGTTTGTGGACTACACCCAGTAGTACTCAGGGACTACTCTCCAAGCTCAGAACTTGGGGGGTATGGGGGGGAGTCACTCCTAGAAGTGCTGGGGGGGTGCCAGGGATTAGACCTGGTGTGTCCTACCTACAGAGCCTGCACTCAGCCCTTGGAGCTCTCTTCACTGCATTCACTGAGGGAGGCCACAGGAGCATGGGACTGGAAGGCAGTCCAGCACCAGGAAGCCAATCCATCCTCCCTGGGAAAGGAAACTTCTGGCTCCTGAGTATCGGGCTTCAACCAGATTTTGAGGAGAGAAAAAGGTCATCAGTCATCTGTGGTGTCTCTCAGACACTGGCAGCCTGAGAGCCCCAGGAGATCATCTCCACACGGGTCTCCGGCACCCTGGTTCCGTGTCCAGATGCTCTGAAGCAGTGCTCCCGGTGCCATCTTCATAAAATACTATGGGATTTTCCTTCCTGAAGATTAAAAAAAATGGAGAATCTGGGACCAGGGTCATAGGACAGCGGGTCAGGCTACGCTTGCCTTGCACGCTGCCGATCCGATATGATCCCCAGCATCCCATATGGCCCCCCAGTCCCCACCCCACCCCAAGAGTAGTTCCTGACTGCAGAGCTATAAGTTATCCCTGAGCATCAGTGGCTATGGTTCAAAACAAACAAACAAAAAAGAATAGGGACAAAGGTTCAAGGGGCTGGTGGAAGCCTGGAATCAATTCCCGGTGCTCCGTGGTTTTCTATTTTGTTTGTTTGCTTGCTTTCTGGGTCACACTGAGCAATGTTCAGGGGTTACTCCTGGCTCTGCACTCAGGAATCACTCCTGGAGGTGCTCGGGGGACCATTTGGGATGCTGAGGATAGAACCCAGGCGTGAAGCAAATGCCCTGCCCGCTGTACTATGGCTCCAGCTCCCTCCATGGTTTTCTGAGCACTGCTGGGAGTGGTCCCCAAGCTGCACCAAAGGCAAAACAAAGAAACAAAAAGAAAAAAAAAACCATGAGATCAGGGCTTGGCGTGTCTCCTTGCAAACAGGAGGCCGTGAGTTCGATCCCCAGTGCTGTCACATGTGCTGCTTATGGTCCCTACAACACTGCTGACGGTGAGCCCAGGTACCACACCACAGCCAGATGCTGTGAACACCTGAGGCACTGACCCTCAGCACACACCACAACTAGAACAAGTACTAGGGCTTGAGTGATAGAGTGGCGGGCCAGGGGCTGCCTTTGCACGCGGCTGAACCGGGTTCGATCCCTGGAATCCCATAGGGTCCTCTGAGCACCGCCAGGACTGATTCCTGAGTGCAGAGCCAGGAACAACCCCTGAGCATAGCTGGATGTCACCCCAAAAGCAATAACAAAGCAAAACCTACGACACCTGCATGGCCAGGAAGCAGGAGCCTTGAAGGTCACCTGGGGAGCCTGCGTGTGAGCACCACAGCGACCCCTGCAGGGCACGAGAGTACTACAGCCTGGAGGAGCGGGAGCACCGGAAATGAGGGAGTAGGATGAGCACCACCAACCCGGGTGGTGGGAATAAAAGAAGCAGACAACCAGGATGGCAGCCCCACAGCCAGAGCGCAAACTCACGTTTGTCTAGGGCCTGCTTATCTCCCTCCTTCTCACCCGGTCCTTTGCTGCCCCGTTGCACTCAGAAGAACTTCTCCCGTCCTGCTGGAAAGCCCAGGAAAGACCTCAACTGTCTGAATTCTTCTCTCCTTGCCCTTCTCTCTGCTTCCCTTAGGGTTAGCATCCATCTGTCCTCTCTGTTGTCGCTGTTTGCAGGGCGCATCTGGGCTGCTCCTAGTGGGGACTACTGGGGGGAGGGATGTCGCAGCTTGGAGTGCCCTGGGGATTGCCAGGGTTAGAACTTCCCACGTGCAAAACATGTGCACTGGTCCTTTGACCTGTTTGAGCTCTCATGCAATTCATTCTTTGTCTTTTGGTGGTGCTAGGGATCCAACTCTGAGTCGCTTAGAAGGGGTTCAGACCTGGATCTCATGGTCAGAGCTTTTGGGCTGGAGAGATAGTACAGTGAGGAGGGTGCTTGCCTTGCAAGCGGCCAACCCAGGTTCAATCCCCAGCATCCCATATGGTTCCCTGAGCACTGTCAGGAGTGATTCCTGAGTGCAGAGCCAGGAGTAACCCCTGAGCATTAATGATGGGGCTCAAAACCCAGAAATAAATCACTTCACTTAATCACTTAACTTCCCGTTAGTCGTCGATTTGCTCAAGCGGGCGCTAGTAACGTCTCCATTTGTCCCTGTCGCGTGCTAGTGTAGCCCAATGGCATCTGTTCGCTACGGGAACATGAAGGGCCTCAAACCGATCGTTCATGATCTTGACGAAGAAGTTTGACCATCTGGTAGGTGGGCGGCCACGCGGTCTTTTGACATCCCGTGGAATCCAGTCGGTAACAGCTCTAGTCCAGTGGTCGTCTTTAAATCTCATTACGTGACCAGCCCATCTGATTTTCGACACCTTGGCAAATGAGACAGCATCCCTGATTCTTGATCGTCGACGGATGTCAGAACTCCGGATTCTTTCTCTCATTTGAGTGAAACGTGGTATTCCAAGCATAGCTCTTTCAATTCTTCTTTGAGAGACCTGAATAGCGTTCTCATCTTGTTTGCGTAGGGTCCAGGTCTCTGAGGCATATGTTAATGCAGGAAGAACAGTGGAATCAAAGAGATGTGCCAGGAGCCAGAGGTTCTTCGTCCTCTTAGCTATTTCTTCAACGTTCTTGAAGGCGTTCCAAGCTGCTCTCTTCCTCCTGCGCAGAAATAAATAAACAAACAAATCTGCACTTGCAGCACTGTACTCCCGTTGTTCATCGACTTGCTCAAGCAGGCACCAGTTAACATCTCACAACAAATTGTGAGACTTGTTGTTACTGTTTTTGGCATATTACATACATCACGGGTAGCTTGCCAGGCTTTGCCGTGCAGGCGAGATACTCTCAGTAGCTTTCCGGGCTCTCCGAGAGGGGTGGAGGAATTGAACCCGGGTTGGCCATGTCGGCCACATGCAAGGCAGACACCTCACCCGCTGTGCTATTGCTATTAAATAAACAAATAAACTACTTAAAAACAATGCTTTTAGCCTTTGGTTGCCGTGCTCATTGAACTTTCTCAGCACTCTAACATGCAAGGAAATGAATATTCCCCATGTTTCAAACAACTATGGCACCTTAACTGGCCTCTCTTGTCTCACACATGCACTTTAAGGCAGATTTTCGTGTTTGTGCCCAAGGGAATCGAATCCATGACCTCCTACACTTAAAGTAGGTGCTCGCCCACTGAGCCACATTCCAGACACTGAGACTGGGTGGGGGCTTCTCTCTCTCCGTCTTCCCTGCCAGGCAGTGCCTCTTACACGTCAGCACATTGCCAGGGCTCAGCACAATGCCTTGCACGCACACAACGGGCACTCAAAGTCGGTTTAATTGGAAGGAGGAGGCAAAAAAGTCTGGGGAAACCAACTTCATTTCTGCTGACGCTGGTCTTGCTAGACGTATCTCATTCCTCCGGTCTGTCAAGATTCAGGGACGAAGGGAGGGTGTGCCTTCTAACTAATGGGAAAGGTCTGCCCATCACAGATCCTGTATCTTCAATTAAGCTGATAAAGGAATTAGTCTTGGTGAGCACGCAAAGAGGTTAAAAAGAAAAAGGGGGGGGGGGGAAGCCCTCCCAACATTTGGGGATCTGATCGCTTTCTCATTTTCCCAGCTTTTTTTTGTATTTTGGGGGGGTTTTTTTGCTTTTTGGGTCACACAGGCGATACTCAGGGGTTACTCCTGGCTCATGCACTCAGGAATGACTCCTGGCGGTGCTCTGGGTGAGCATATGGGATGCTGGGAATCGAACCCGGGTCGGCCATGTTGGACGCGTGCAAGGCAAATGCCCTACCCACTGTGCTATCGCTCCATCCCCTTCCCAGTTGTTTTATGCACCTCCCTGGTCCCCAAGCATATCTGCTGCGAAGGTCACAAGTAGGTTTCCCCCACCCCTGTCATGTTTAATTGTGTTGTTTGTTTGGGGGCCATGTTCTCAGGGGTTACTCTGTGTTCAGGGATTGCTCTCAGCAGTGCTTGCTTGCACATACAGTATCGGTGATGGAACCCAGGGATCCACATACACAGCATGTGCTCCATCCCCTTTGGCTCCTGTGATGCTTCATTGATAAATTTCTTGCTCCTTCTTTCACCGGCTTCTTCCCCATTTCTGATAGATACACACCAACAGTCAAAGGCCTGCACTTGAGATGTGCCAGCATTTACAGCAAACATTCGGAGCTTTGTAGATCAACTCTGAAATGATATTTGAACTTGGGTTGTATTCGATCTCCATAATATGTACAACTTGTGAAATTGAGACTTGAGTCCATAGATTCTGGGTGGGTCACCCAGAACACACCTTGATAGGACCAGGCACTATAGAAAGATCGCAAAGATGAAGGGACTGTGAGAAGCTATTCTGGGGTCTCTGGTAACTAAGGACATGTCTAAGGACATGCCAAGGACATGTCCCGCTATGTCATACCGTGTCCTCTCTATGTGAATCTTTGGGAAGAGCATCTCCCATTTGGAGGCTCGGGAGATGTGCTTCATTCAGAGTTGGCTTTAATCTTATCGCAGAATCTTGTCATTAAGCACACTCGTTCCTCGCTTTGTTCTCAGGAAGCAAAAGCCAGCTCTGCTATTTTTCTCTATCACTTGTTCAAGGTGAGAAGGTAAATGTGTTTGAGGGTGTAATCTTATCCCTTGCTTTATTAATTTAGTTTTTCCTCGACAAAGGTACTTCGAGAATTCAGTTTTATCTCTTGCATTGATGTAAAATGGAGCATATGAATCAGGACATAATTTTCTGTCTCTTCTGATAAAGATGGAAATTGAATATTCTGAAAACGTGGTAAGCGGAGCTAGGTAAAGGTGCTTTAAGACTCAGTTACCCACTGGGAATACAGCTCTGTAGCAAAGCACATGTCTTGCATGCATGAGACCAAGGTTCAATCTCCAGCCAAGGAAAAGACGGAAAAAAGAAAGAAAGACAGCAGCAACTTTTACAGAATATCCTCTTGTCTGTGCTAGCTATAAAAAACACAGATGATCTGGTACAGTCAATATTTAGTTTTTGCTTTTGATTTAAAAAAAAAAGTATTTAGGGGGCCAGAGCAATAGTACAGTGGGGAGAGCATTTGCCTTGCATGCGTCCTACCTGGGTGCAATCTCCGGCATCCCAGCTGGACCCCTGGGCACTGTCAGGAGTAACTCCTCAGGGCAGAGCTAGGAGCATCACTGGGTGTGACCCAAAAATGCTAAATAAATAAATAATGAAGCAAATGCATTAAAAATTTTTTTAAAGTAGGGCTGAAGACATAGCACAATGGAGAGGGCGCTTGCCTTGCATGCAGCTGACCCATGTTCAATCTCCCAGTGCTCCAATTTTAGTATATGTGCTGCTGAAGTGACCACAGTTCCCCATACTTCATATGGCCCCCTGACCCAGGTTCAGTCTCGTTCACTCCACATTGTCCCCTCAGCCCACCCCAGGAGTGATCCCTGAGCTCAGAGCCAGGAGTAAACCCAACCTACACACCCCAACTTTTACTTAGACATTCTGATTTACAGAGTTTGTTAAGCATACTAAGTTTCAGGTCTACAATATTACAACATCATACCCAACACCATACCTAATACCATACCCTCCCTTCCGCCTTTTTCCCTCTGGAAAGAAAGATGGCAGCCGCTTTGGAGCCTTATGGAAAGCCAGGTATGAGCCAGTCATGATGGGGCGTCTGAAACCTCATGGGAAGGGGGGTGTTCCCGGCTCATCCTTCACACCCTACCAAGGTCAGGAGTTGTCCCCCACGAGCGGCTCTCCGGCACGGCCATGACTCCAGAGCACAGAAACCAATCTCATAATTATCTGACTCTCAGTAGAAATACTTTCAGGCTTAATAAGTAAAATACCAGAAATCCAAAATCACGCGGCCGTGGTAGCGGCCGCGCAACATCATTTGATTCTTGTAACCAGATGTAGAAAACAAATTATTTCACGATGCCTTTTCAGCATGTCTGATTTGGGGGTGTAAACTCTAGATAATAATGGTGCATCTTTTGTCGAAACAATGAATCTAATCAAAGTAGATAGAGTGTTAACTAGAATTCATCTGCCTCACAGGCATTGGGAGTGTTGGGGGGGGGGGGTATTGGGGTTCTTGGTGGTGAAAAATAAGTATTGGTGAAGGGTAATGTGTTTGATAATTGCATGACTGAGACTTAAACCTGAAAGCTTTGTAACTTTTCCCACAGTGATTAAATAAATAAATAAATAAATTTTTTAAAAAGTCCATACCCAACACCATACCTAATACCATACCCAACATCACACCCAACACCACACCCAACACCATAGTGCCAACCTTACTCCACCAATGTCTCCATATATCAAATGTGACTCTATTCAGCCAGAGTGCATGGAGGTAAGTGAATGATCTTGTTCCTATTGGCCACCCTGACTACTGGTGCCACTTGCAGAAAAATCCGACACTCCTGTGGCCAGTGGCTCCTTTCACTCTACGCAAATGTTTTAGTGATGAGCCTAAAATAAAAGTATAAATGTCAATGACCTAAAAAAACACAAACTCAGTCCTCAGGAGATGAAAGTTCTTGTCCCACTTCCACAAAAATGCTAAGGAGGGGCCCTCAGCCCCCTCCCTGCCTTCCCATCTGTATGTAAGACAAAGGAGATAGGACTTGTTTGCAGATCAGCTGAGATAGCACTGTAGCACTGTCCATCAATTTGCTCGAGCAGGCACAGTAACGTCTCCATTGTGAGACTTGTTACTGTGTTTGGCATATCGAATATGTCACGGGTAGCTTGCCAGGCTTTGCCATGCGGGCGAAATACTCTCGGTAGCTTGCCGGGTTCTCTGAGAGGGGCGGAGGACTTGAACCCAGCTCGGCCGGGCTGGTGGCTTGCAAGGCAAACACCCTACCGCTGTGCTATCTTTCCAGCCCAGCTGAGATAACAGCTATAGAAGTGCTTGGAGAAATCTGGAGTGCTTTAGGATTACTAGAGATTGGCTCTGAGTCACGAAACCTATCTCTATCATATCTACATAATAATACCTTATACACAAAGTTTCTGACACAGGAGATGTGAACATACATTCCCAGGCAGGATTCAGCTAAATAAATGAATGAATAAAATAAAATAAAATGAAATAAAATAAAATGTTTAGCACTCCATTATGTATTTTTTTTTTACTTTTGGGGTCATGCCCAGCAGTACTCAGGGGTTCCTCCTGGCGGTGCTCTAGGGACCATATGGGATGCTGGGGATTGAACCCCAGTCAACCACGTACAAGGCAAACACCCTACCCGCTGTACTATTGCTTCAGCGCCCAGATTTGCTCTCCCATAGCAGGGGGGCTTGCACACGAGCTCACTGAAGCTCAAAGAAAACAAGCAATGGATGCATGTAAAGTGGGGGTCACTGCAGTACTCACACTCATGCTCCCCAGAATCCCACTTCCTGGTCACTGCACTCACATATCTTAGTTGCGGGGCTGCTGGGGTTTGCACGCTCTGTGGTGCTCACAGACACACCAGGCTGTGTAGCAGCTGGGCAGCATGTGCAGCACCCAAGGACCAGGGACAGCAGAGTTGCTGGGATGGCGCTCAGCACAGGCAGATAACTGTGATCTGAACTGTGAGCATACCCTGGGCTAGTCATCTCCGTCTGACCTTCATGTGTTCCTTCATGGATAAGACATCAACCATTGGGGCCGGAGTGGTTATTCCTGGTACCATACAGTTCATAGGGTTCACCCAAAGTAAATCATGAGGAGGATCTATTAGGAGTGGCCCCCAAGGCACTGGGGCTCCCTCCCAGAAAGACAAAAGAAATATAGGAATGATAGGTTGGGGGGAAATGAGAAAACAAAAGGGCAGATTATAAGCATGCTCCACTACACAACATTAATTGGGTTTCACGAACATGTTAGTCATCTCTTATACAAGGGCTTAATGGCTCCAGGATGGAATACAACAATCTTCACACATTTTCCTCTAAGGAAACTTTATTGGACAATTGTTAGCAGGTTATTCACAATGAACAACACAAAATTAATTGTTTCGGTTCTGCATTGGGGGGCATGGTTTGGGATTTGGGGTGAAAATATTTGAAATATGGTGGTGGGAATGTTCAATGGTGGTGGAATTGGTGTTTGAATAGTAAATGCAATGAATTATTGCAAACAACTTTTGCACTGTAGCACTGTCCTCCCGTTGTTCATTGATTTGCTCGAGCGGGTACCAGTAACGTCTCCATTGTGAGACTTGCTACTGTTTTTGGCATATCGAATATGTCACGGGGAGCTTGCCAGGCTTTTCCATGCAGGTGTGATACTCTCAGTAGCTTGCCGGGCACTCCGAGAGGGGCAGAGGAATAGAACCCGGGTCAGCCCGGGTCGGATGCATGCAAGGCATAGGCCCTACCCACTGTGCTATCACTCCAGCCCATGAACGGTCACGGTCATGGTCATAGTCATGGTCACAGTCCTCCCATTGTTCATCGATTTGCTCGAGCGGGCTCAGCGATGTCTCCATCGTGAGACTTGTTGTTACTGTGTTTGGCATACTGAATATGTGAAGGGTAGCTTGTCAGGCTTTGCCGTGCGGGCAAGATATTCTCAGTATCTTGCCAGGCTCACCAAGAGGGGTGGAGGAATTGAACCCAGCTCGGCTGGGCCAGCTGGTGCAAGGCAAACACGCTACCACCGTGCTATCGCTCCAGCCCAGCCTGTGAACAACTTCATAAAAATAAAATAAAATTTAAAAAATAATGAGCATGCCACACACCCAATAATTGTTCTCACTTGATGTTCATGAATTCATAACAAAGCGTTCTTACTTTATCCTTGATAGGTAAGGTCATGGGCCAGGCCCACTGCTTTTCTGCTTGTTTCGGCTTTTGGTGTCACATGTAGCAATGCTCAGGGATTATTCCTGGCTCTGCTCTCAGGACTCTCAGGAATTACTCCTGGTGGTGCTTGGGGGACAATATGGAATGTCAGGGATAGAACCCGGGTCGGCAACGTGCAAGGCAAATGCCCTACCTACTGTACTATCGCTCCGGCCAGCCCCCAGGCCCACTTCTTAAAGAATTTGTTCAAGCTCACAGAGTAGTGAGTAGTGGTCACTTGAATGCCCATCTATTTCCTTTCCCACACCTCAATCTCTACATGTCAATAATCAATTTCTATATGTCAATCCCTACCCCCATGATGATACTGAAACCAATGGCATGTATTGGGGGGAGGGAGGGGAGAGGGGCCTTCATTTCCTGAGAGGTGGCTAGTCGCACGCCAAGTGACAACTCATCTCTGTGATCAAAGATGCAGGGAAGTTAGAGAAAGGCTCGCTGGGTTCAAAAACTTGTGAGCGATCCCATTGGTCTCTCTGCACCCACAGTGCCGAAACTTCAGGGGTCAGGTGTCATATGATTTATTCTAGGAGGTGGCCCCACTGAGTCACAAATACTGTTCCGGACTCCACGCCTGAACTTGTCGGGACTTACTTCAATGTGGCCGATAAGCAACTCACAGACCCAAGGACAACACAGCTTCTATATCCCAGGGCTTTATAATGGAAGAAAATTAACAGGATTTCCTATGACTCAAGCACTGTAGCACTCTCTTCCCGTTGTTCATCAATTTGCTTGAGCGGGCACCAGTCTCCATTGTGAGACTTGTTGTTACTGTTTTTGGCTCATCAAATAAGCCACTGGGAGATTGCCAGGCTCTGCTGGGCAGGCGGGATACTCTCTGTAGCTTGCCAGGCTCTCCGAGAGAGATGGAGGAATTGTACCTGGGTCGGCCACGTGCAAGCCAAATGCCCTACTCGCTGCACGATCACTCCCAAGCATTCCAAAGAAATGCTCTTGTCATGATATAGAAATGTGAAATGCAAAGAGAAGCTGGTGACGATGATAATAATGACTATGACATGTAGGATAGAATAAGGAAATAAGGATCAAAGCTTCTTTGAGAAGCATGTGCTATGCATCTGACGGTTCTCAATGTGATTCCTGGTACCACATGATCTCTCGGACATGACAGTGTGTGAGCCCCCACCATCAGATTGAAAGTAGCCCTGAGGCACCACAGGATGTGATCCCAAAAACAAAAAAGTAAGAATAGGGAGCATAAGTAAGTTAAGAACTATTAACTTGTGCCAGAGCAATAATATAACAGGTAGGGCATTTGCCTGCACGCAACAGACATGGGTTCAATCCCCGGCATCCCATATGGTTCCCCAAGTATCACCAGGAGTAATTCCTGAGCATCGTCACTGGGTGTGACCCAAACAGAAAAAAAAATCAGTGATGTTTAAGTTTTTGACACACACCGTTATATATATATACACATATGTTTATATATATATATATAAATATATATAAATTGGGGGGTGGGCACACCCAGCAGTTCTCAGAGGCAATTCCTGACTCTGTGCCCAGGAGTGATCACTGCCAGTGCTCAGGGAACCATATGTAGTGATTCGTAATGAACCAGGGACAGCCATGTACAAGGCAAGTGCCTTGTGCTATTTCTCCAGCCCTCTAAAGCACCTGTTGTAGGAAACAATCGCATTAAAAGATACATTGATTCAATGAGCAGAAGGCTGGATGAGGTATACACTCTGTTATGTCACTGGAAACATCTGGACTTACCCAAAAGTGGCAAATATAATACTGAGCAATTTGTGGGGAAAATTGAGGACCTTTAAAAGAGTGATTAAATTTTGCTTGGTCTTACAACTAAACTCACAGGTAATCAGTACAGCTATGGTTTCATATGAGACACACACAAAAAAATCTTCATGAAGGAAACAGATAGATAGTATAGAGGGTAACATGCTTCCTCTTTCAATACCCAGCACCACATATGGTCTCCTGAGCACTGCCAGAAGTGATTCCTCAGCACAGTGCCAGGAGTGATCCCCTAAATATACCGGTGGTAAAGATTTCAACATCCGAATTTGGTGATGATGGTTGTAGGGGACACAAACCCTCACCCCAATAGGAGGCAGGAAATTCTAAATTGAGAAATTAACAAAAAACAGACTCCAGTCCGTGAAAATCACAGAACTCTGGCACACCTGAAGCCCAGAACATGTCAGGGATGCTTCTCGCTCATGCCCACAGATAAAATACTTCTTTTGTGAGCTTGCGGACACAGTGACTATATGTTTCATACGTTCAAGTCAAATGATAAAAGAAACTGAAACCATAAAGAGCAAGAGGAGGCAGGAAAACAGGTCAATGGGCAAAGTAGCCACAGAGAATGTTCGAAAGTGGGGAAGTGCAGTTGGCTACCTTAGTTTTCTTCTCCCAGAAGCAGGATTTTAGACAAGGATACAAGAGTGATTCATTTATTTCAAATATGCAGGGTAAAAGGTAAAGGTAAAGGCCCTCCCGTTGATCGTCGATTTGCTCGAGCGGGCCCAGTAACGTCTCCATTGGAGACTTTGTTGTTACTGTGTCTGGCATATCCAATACTCTCGGTAGCTTGCCGGGCTCTCCGAGAGGGGCGGAGGAATCGAACTCGGGTCGGCCATGTTGGCCGCTTGTAAGGCGAATGCCCTACCCACTGTGCTATTGCTCCAGCCCGCGCCTGTAGTCCCAGCTACTCGGGAGGCTGAGGCCGGAGGATCGCTTGAGTCCAGGAGTTCTGGGCTGTAGTGCGCTATGCCGATCGGGTGTCCGCACTAAGTTCGGCATCAATATGGTGACCCTCCGGGAGCGGAGGACCACCAGGTTGCCTAAGGAGGGGTGAACCGGCCCAGGTCGGAAACGGAGCAGGTCAAAATATGCAGGGAATGAGAGGAAAACAGAAATATGGTACGGGGAGGGGAAGACGACCAATAAAAGTTCTGAAGCCAGAGTACTTGTACCATGCAGGAAAGGACCAGAGAGATAGTACAGTGGTTAAGGTGCTTGCCTTGCACATGGCCAATGCAGCTTCCATCCCTGGCATGCCATATGGTTTACAGGGCACTGCCAGGGGTGATCACAGATAGAGCCAGGAGTAAGCCCTGAGCACAGCTGGGTGTAATCCAAATTCCTGATCCTCCTCCCCCACCACCCCAAAAAGGTATAAGGCCACTTTTCATAGGCCTTAATAGCTACTAGGACTTGGTGACATGCAAAACCAGTGATATGGGGCACAAAACACAAGTCTGAGACTTTTTCAGTCTGAGGCCCAAGAGGGTTGGGTGTTTTTCACGGCACCCCTAGAGAGAATGTTTAATTGGGGCTGCCCAAGGGATGTTTTATTTCCTAACCCTTCCAGCCTGCCCTGCTCTTCCAGAAAAGACAGTGATACACTGGCAATTGAAAGTCAACTGGAAAACAGTGAAAGGTTCCAGGGACACAGTTGGGTCACTGGTAGTAAGTCAGGGAACAGATGAACACAGTTAAAGAGGGACTTTATCAGCCAAAAGGACCATAGAACACATGCTAGAATGAAACAGGAACACAGAGGTAATAAACAGGTGAAATAGAAATGGAGAGATCTAGAGGCTGATATGGGAGACAACCAACCCATAAAATAATTTCTGGAAGAAAGTTGAAGGAGAAAATGGGAAAGGTAGTTAATTCACATATTAATCTGTAAGACATAATTATAAGTTGCTGCAAATCTTATTTCATTTTGTTTTGAGCCACATCTGACTGTGCTCAGGGCTTACTCTTGATTCCATACTCCATAGACTCTCCTAGATGGCTCAAAAGACCATCTGGGGTGCCAGGAACTCAACCAAAGATGACTGCATGCAAGGCAAGCATCCCACCTATTATGTCTTTGGCCCCTGAGAATTTTTTTAATGGAAAACCTGAATCTTCAGATTTCTCCATTTTTTAAAAATGGAAAAATTAGGTATTCAAGTTGCATATACAGATAAAATGTGGTAAAACTGGCAAAAACCAAGGGTATAATATTAAAGCAACCAGAGAGCCCAGTAGAACTTAAGACATACACGCAATAAGGAATGACAAAAAAAAATAAGCAATAAACTTTTCATTAGCAGCAATACAGGTGAAAGAAATCATGTATGAATATCACTGAAGTTCCCAGGGAAAACAGCCTAGAAGTCATTATTTGCTTTAACTCTCAACAATGAGGCAATATAAAAACATCTGAATCCTAAGAAGATGAGCTTGCCATTCTCCAACTTTTGTTGAGAAGAAAATGCGATGAACAGAAGCCAGAGCGATTGTACAGCCGGAAGGGCGTTTGCCTTGCATGCAGCCAACCTGGGTTCAATTCCCCAGCATCTCATATAGTCTCCCAAGCACACCAGGAGTAATTCCTGAGTGCAGAGCCAGGAGTAACCCCTGGGCATCGTGGGGTGTGACCCAAAAAGAAAAAAAAAAAAAGCAATGACCAGAGATTTGGTTCTGTGATGTGATCCAGCACATGTGTCACATCTGTGGACTCCTGGGTTTAATCCCTGGCATCTTTGGGTAAAATTCCCAGAAACACCAGCACTACCACAATAAAAGGAAGAAAGGGAGAGAGGGGAAAAGGAAGGAAGAAGAGAAGGAAGATAGTAAGAAATGAGGGAAGGAAGAAATACTACTGAATGCTAGCAGGCAGCAAGATCCACATTAGCTAGAGTAAGCAAACAATGGCTATGCCTTGAGACACGTGAATCACATTAGTGAGAAAATCAAACGCAACAGTAGGAATAAATTATTTGGTTAATTGAAATCAAAGGAAAAACAGTCAACATCAAAATTTTTGAAAGTAAGACTGAACTGAAGTGGTTCGTGGTGCCGGCTGGGAGGTGAACACAGGCATTGATTACCCTAGACTTGGGTCAAATATGAATGTTAGATCTAAGGGTAGGTCTTACACTAGGCTAATTTATTCTAAAGCTCTGGTAATCGCTGTGAGATCAACGTCAAGACAAACAACTTGGGCAATGAAACAAAGCAAAAATATCTAAAAAGAAGTTAAGTTACACTTTTTTTTTTTGCTTTTCTGGATCATACTCGGCGATGCTCAAGGGTTACTCCTGGCTTTGGATACAGGAATTACTCCTGGTGATGCTCGGGATACCATGTGGGATGCTGGGAATCGAACCCGGGTTGCCCGCGTGCAAGGCAAACGCCCTACATGTTGTACTATTGCTCCAGTCCCCAAAAGTCACACTTTAGTCATTTGATTTTTTTTTGAGAAGAGCTCGCTCGCGGGCACGCACGCGCGCGCGCACACACACACACACACACACACACACACACATTAAATAGAGAAAGGAAAAGAAAGCTGTTGACCATGAAGTGTGCCTGAACAGTTGTCCCCCTCTATAGAGAAAAGAGCAGATACTGATACAGTGGGGAAAGAAAGAAAGACAAAAAAAAAAAAAGATATTATGGAGATAACAACATAGAAAGATCTAGAACTACCCTGATAAGGAAAGAGCAAAGATGAGCTGCTTTTATTTATCTGTATGTGGCTTGTGTTTACTCAAGGAAAAACAGAAATAACGTTATGCTGATGAGTCTGAAAATAACAAAACTAAAAGTCACTGAAACCACAAATGTCAACGTCGGCCCAGTTAGAGAATAGCCGGCCCTGGAGGGGCTCAGTAGTTTACAACTCCGAGTCACAATCTTTCCCCCGATGGCCCCTGTCCAACCTGTTTTCCCTCTTGTGCCCACCTTGGGATACCAGATGGCCCCCTAGTCTCAGGCCCTGGGATTCCATTCACTTGATTTTCACCTTGGCTCCCCCTGGGAATCGCCA
This sequence comes from Sorex fumeus, assembly GCF_029834395.1. NCBI lineage: Eukaryota > Metazoa > Chordata > Mammalia > Eulipotyphla > Soricidae > Sorex > Sorex fumeus. The sequence goes on from NW_026606151.1 coordinate 15,603,036, forward strand.
GCTGGGCCATGTGGCCCCTGGCTGGGAAATGCTGGCCCTAGTCTGGGAGTGTCCCTCCCTTCCCCTTACAAGCTCAAAGCTGAGAATTTGATCCCCATAACCCCACATGCTATGAACATGATCCTGGCATCCACTTGTGAGCTCTGCTGTCCGTGTGACCGGGAGTTCCAGCCACAGGGCCATTAGGTGTAGGGGACTGAATCCCAGTGAGCGCCACTGGGAAAAGGTGAGTGGACACCAACGGTCAAGAAAAGCATGTGTGCTACTAGGGGAAAAGGCCGCTCAGATAGAGAAGGGAACACCAAGTAAAGGATGATTGGAGGTTTCGCTCGGGATGCGAGATGCGTGCTGAAAGTAGACTATAGACCAAACATGATTGCCACTCAATGCCTCTTTTGCAAACCACAGCACCCAAAAGGAGAGAGAAAACAAAAGGGAATGCCCTGCCACAGAGGCAGGGTGGGGTGGGGGGGAATGGGATGCGGGGGGTGGGAGGGCTACTGGGATCATGGGTGGTGGAGAATGGGCACTGGTGGAGGGATGGGTACTCAGTCATTGTATAACTGAAACCCAAGCACGAAAGTCTGTTAAGTCTACAACTGTACCTCATGGTGTTGAAAGAAAGAAAGAAAGAAAGAAAGAAAGAAAGAAAGAAAGAAAGAAAGAGGGAGGGAGGGAGGGAGGGAGGGAGGGAGGGAGGGAGGAAGGAAGGAAGGAAGGAAGGAAGGAAGGAAGGAAGGAAGGAAGGAAGGAAGGAAGGGAGAGAGAGAGAAAGGAAGGAAAGAAAGAAAGAAAGAAAGAAAGAAAGAAAGAAAGAAAGAAAGAAAGAAAGAAAAACAGACAGACAGACATGTGTACAAGAACCACAACTGAAAGACAGAGACTCCCAGCTGATTGTGAGCACCATGACCTGATGTGTGAGCATGTCCCTGTGAGCACCATCCAAATGTACAAGCACCATACTCGTGTGTGTGTGTGTGTGTGTGTGTGTGTGTGTGTGTGTGTGTTGACACCTGCTTTTTTGCAGATACAACAAAGACGGGAAAGGAAAGGGAGAGAGATGCATTAAACGGGGCTGGGGAGATGGTAGGGCTCGGTTCAATCCCAGAAATACACACGCATGCTTCCCCAGGCAGCGCCAGGAGTGACCATTGAGCACAGTGCTAGGAGTAAGCCCCGAATACCTTGAGGTGTGGCTCAACCCTCCCCGCCTTCTTTTTCCTCCCATTAAAAAAGTTTTCAAAGAAATGCCTGGAGAAGTAAGGCAGAGGCTGAGAGGACCTGCCTTGGAAGCATATGGTCCTGAGTTCAAATCCCAGGCGTCCCACATGCGCCCAACACAAAGTGGTGGTTCTGCTATCAGTGCTCCCTGCACCACAGTGTTTGAACACCACAAGATGGGGTGAAGGCCCTTCCCTCTCCTGAAAAGCAATCAGAGCACCACCCTCAGAAAGCATGATCTTGGTGAATAGGCAGGAGCAACAGGGCTAGAATACATTGTGTCCTAGGTAAGAGCTTTATCCCCCTGGCATTGCTTTTTGGTTTGGGGTTTGCTTGTTTGGGAGCTACCACATGGCTGTGACTGAACCCTGGTCGGCCTTCTGCAAGACAAGCACCCTACCTGTCTTACAATCACTCTGGTCCCCAGCCTTCAGTAGTTATTTAAACTGTAGTTTTAAATAACTGTAGTTACTAAAAACACATATCATAAGGTATGGTAATATGAATCATTTAGCATTTGAAAAATCTATTCAATCTATTTCACAGATAACAAGTAAAAGGGGAATAATGATCAGATCTCAAGAGTTTCAGGAAAACAGTTATTAAGAGTCTGGCTCCCTTAGGGACAAGACAATTTAGCAAAGGAGAAATGCATAGGATTTTCTTTAACATGACAAAGGATAAATGTTAACCCAAGGCGATGCCCCACTCCAGGCCAGGGGCCCAGAAAACAGAGGGAGGCCCCCAGGCACAGGAAACAAAGACTTTCTTTAAAACAAACAAGCAAACAAACAACCAGCGAGATTCCTTGTCATCTTGATTTGGATTTCTCTGATGCTGAGTGAGTTTTTCAGGAGTCTACTGGCGTCTCAGTTTTACAGGAGTCTCAGTTTTTCAGGAGAAAAACTGAGCAGTTTTTCAGGAGTCTACTGGCCATCTACCAGTCTTCCTCTAAGAAGTATCTATTCGTTTCCTCTCCTCATTTGTTGATAGGGTTTTTTTTAAAATTTCTCTCTGTTGGTCTTTGTGAGTTCTTTACATATCCTGAATACCAAACTTTTACCTGATGTGTCGAATGCAAATACTCTTTCCCATTCAGTGAACTGTCTTCTAGTTTGAGCCCTTGTCTGTTTTGCCACGCAGACGCTCTTTAACTTGATGTAGTCCCATTTGTTTATTTCTGATTTTGTTGCCTTGGCCAGTGGTATCAGATCGTCCAAGGCAGCTTTGAGGTCCAGATCTTGAGGTGTTCTGTCTATATTTTCCTCCACGTAGTTTCTGGTCCTCAAGGTCTTGATTCACTTCGAATTGACTTTCGTGTGAGGGGTCCAACATGGATCCAGCTTTAGTTTCTTACATGTAGTTATCCAATTTTCCCAGCACCATGTGTTGAAGAGGCCAGCTTTACTCTTGACTCAAAACACAGATTCAACAGAACCCGAAATCCTGGGATCTAAGTGGCAACCACTGAAACTTTGTAAGGTGCCTGTCAAGTTGACAAGTGGGGGTGGAGTGAGGGTGGGGAGACAATGTGCAAACACTGGTGGAGGGAAGTTGACCCTGGTGGAGAGATTGGTGTTGAATTATTGTGTGCTAAGCTGCAGCTATCAATAACTTTGCAAAGCATGGCTCTTAAAGAAAAATTTAAAAAATAAAATAAAACCAACAATTCAGCTAGTGGCTTGCTTCCAGTGAAATATCAGAAGATTCTGTTCTTGATAGCGAGATTCTGACCTGTTTTTTTTTTCCAACACTGTACTAGAAATCTTACACTGAAAACGTTTTCTTTTTCTTTGTTTTTTTTTTTTTTCTTTTTGGGTCACACCCAGCGATGCACAGGAGTTACTCCTGATTCATGCACTCAGGAATTACTCCTGGCAGTGTTCGGGGGACCATATGGGATGCTGGGAATCGAACCTCGGTCGGCTGCGTGCAAGGCAAACGCCCTACCTGCTGTGCTATTGCTCCAGCCCCTCTTTGTTTTTTGTTTTTTTTTTTTAAGATTTTTAAAACAAAAAGAACAGTCTATCGTCCGGCATGGAATTTCATCTTGGAATCTCTCACAGTTAATAGAAGTGCTGGAGTGGTAGCACAGAAGAGTAGGGCGTTTGCCTTGCATGCGGCCAACCCGGGTTCAATTCCCAGCATCCCATATGGTCCCTTGAGCACCACCAGTGGTGATTCCTGAGTGCAGAGCCAAAAAGCAGAAGATGGCAGGCAAGATGGACGCAGGGAGAGGACTGTCCAGGCCTGTGGCTTCAATCTGGGTTTCTGCCTGGGCTCAGTCCTTAGAGCCTCCTCCAGGAGTGATCCTGAGCACAGAGTGAAGACTCAGCCTGGAGCACAGCTGGGTGTAGCCCCAAAGAAACAAAGAATACAGAAGGATAGAGGAGGCTAGGGGAAGAACATGGAAAGTTAGGAAATTGTCTTGCTCAACTACTTGTGGGAAAGGAGAATGTTTGGGCCAACCAGAGCCAAAGCAATGAACACACTACATAACCATCACAGATTTTATGTTGAATTATTTTAGAAACAAAAAAAAAAATGGTGGGACTGGAGCGATAGCACAGTGGGTAGGGTGTTTGCCTTGCACACGACTGACCCAGGTTCGATTCCCAGCATCCCATATGGTCCCCCAAGTATCGCCAGGAGTAATTCCTGAGTGCAGAGCCAGGAGTAACCCCTGAGCACTGCTGGGTATGACCAAAAAGAAAAAAAATGGTGTGTGTGTGTGGGGGGGGGGGGAGTTGTGACCATTAGGTAAAGAATTTTAAAATTGTGTTGGTATTATTGAAGAACAGGGTTGAGAATTATGTGCTAGGGAACATGATTATGTGCTAGAGAATTATGATTATGCAGAGAAATATGGTAGATCATCAGGGATGGTACCGGGATGAAGGCCCCTTGCCTAGCATGCAGTTGAGTACTTTCCATCCATGGCAACACAAATGATCCTCCGAGTACCGCTAGGGGTCACTCCTGAGCACTGAGTTAGGAGTAACCCCATAAGCACTATTGACTGTGATTCAAACTCTGTCCCCCATACTTCAATTCTCTGTTTGAACTTAAAGCTATTTGAGTTTCACCAAATGAGATTGAGGGGTCAGAGATAGCTCTAAAGGCTGGCACACAAGTTTTGCGTGTAGGAACCCCAGGTTGGATCCCTGCGTTTCATGGTACTAAACACGAGAAGCCTTGTGAATCCAGGAATTGGCCACAAAAGAGAGAGAGAGAAAGAGAGAGAGAGAGAGACAGAGACAGAGACAGAGACAGACAGAGACAAAGAGAGGGAAGGCAAAGAACTATCTATATTGTCAGAGGCTAAAGTGTATTTTAGAAAAGGCCATAGCATTAACACTGTCCTCCTGTTGTTCATCAATTTGCTCAAGCGAGCCCAGTGACATCTCCATTTTGAGATTTATTGTTACTGTGTTTGGGATATTGAATACGTCATGGATAGCTTGCCAGGCTTTGCCGTGTGGGTGGGATACTCTCCGTAGCTTGCAGGGCTCTCCGGAGATGGGTGGAGGAATCGAACCCGGCTCGGTCGGGCTGGCTGCGCGCAAGGCAAACACCCTACTGCTGTGCTATAGAAAAGGCCAACGGAGAGTTTTTAAATTCCATTCTGAAAACATTGTTTGATTGAAACACAATCATGAGTAACTTTGTAACTGTGTATATCACTGATTCAATTAAAATAAATAAATTTTTTTTTAAATAAAAGCACCTGCCTTGCAAAAAATCACGATCATGATCACGATCACCCTGTTGTTCATCATTTGCCTTGAGCAGGCACCAGTAACGTCTCCTTCGTCCTCGCCCTGAGATTTTAAAAAGTGCCATATTCAAGGCTCTTTCAGGGTTAGGAGAATGAGACCCATCATTGTTACTGGTATTTGGCATATTGAATACGCCACGGGGAGTTTGCCAGACTCTGCTGTGTGGGTAAGATACTTTCGGTGGCCTGCCGGGTTCTCCAAAGTAAGAATGAGATAATAAGATGTCCAGGAGCTGTACATCTTTTTTATAGTCTCTGGGTCTTGGCCGTTGATGGGATTACCTGGCTCTGGGGGCAGTTGTTGGGTGTGCCTGCCTACTGAAAGATGGAGGATCTGGGAGGAGGATGCTCAGCCCCGATCTGAGCAGGCTTGGAGATCTCAGCCCTGGGACCCGCATACCTGGGTTCCTCTGCCGGTTCCTTCATGCATGAAGCTTGTCTGGACGTGTGGAGGGTGGTCTCAGCATGGCTGTAGCTGGTTTTATTTTGCAAAAAATAAAAATCAAAAAATCAAAATTCCATTCTGTTGGGGCGTTTGCTGATTAAGCCTTTCTGCTATTCCATAAGTTTCAACAAAGATTTCAAGGTCATGTTTTCTTGAAACAAGTCCATGTTTTGATGAAACTTCCAAATAAAAAAGAAGATGCAGGATGCATACACCAGGAATATCATTTAGAAATACAGAAGATAAAATTCTGCCATTTGCAACTGTACCATGGTACTGAGCTGAGTGAAATAAGTCAGATGTGCAGAGCCCATTCAGATGTGGGGTAGAGAGAAATCATCACAGATGTTGGGTTACATACATGACAGATTGGAGACTAGCATCAGGGAAGGGGAAGGAGCAAAGAAAAAACAGGACAAATGGGGACATATAGATGGGAAAGATCCCTAGATTTACTGACTGATTGATTGATTGATTGATTGCTTTCTTTTTGGGTCACGCCTGGTGATGCTCAGGGATTCCTCCTGGCTCTGCACTCAGGAATTACTCCTAGCAGTGCTCAGGGGACCAAATAGGATGTTGGGGATTGAACTCAGGTCAGCCGCATGCAAAGCAAATGCCCTACCCACTGTGCTATTGCCTTGGCCTGATGCCTAGAAATTTTGGTGACAACCTTGCTATAACACAGAAACGTAAAATTTTTTTTTGAGGGGTGCGGAAAGCAGGGATGGTCATAAGCATGGTACTCAGGGATTATTCCTTCCTGGTTCTATGCTCAGGAGTGACTCCTGGTGGCACTCAGGGAACCCAATACAGAGCTGGTATTTGAACCGGGCTGAGTGTGTCCTGCATGCGGTCACCCCTGTATGTCTCTTGGACCTTGAAATGTCCATTTTCAGTGAAGGCTACTCGAAAACAATGAAGGTAGGGCATTTTACTTGCACATGCTGGCCCAGCCGACCCGGGTTCAATTTTTCCACCCCTCTCGGAGAGCCCGACAAGCTATCAAGAGTATCCCGCCTACATGGCAAAGCCTGGCAAGCTCCCCATGACATATTCAATATGCCAAACACAGTAACAACAAGTCTCACAATGGAGACATTACTGGGCCCACTCAAGCAAATCGATGAACAACGGGATGACAGTGCTACATACTTTTATATATTTCTGGGTTTTTTTTGTTTGGGACTTTAGGGGACTTGGGGGGGTGCAGATATTGATCGTGTTTAGGGACTACTACTGGCATAATGTTTGGGGAGATGCAGTGTCTGGACTAGAACTTCCGGGATCATCGCCTGCCCTGCATGCACTTTAGCCCTTCAAGCCATTTCCCTGGCCCTTTTCATTTCATTTATAATGCTATCATACAAACTTTTTCCATGAAAAATTAAAATCTAAGGGCTGGAGCAATTGTACCACAGACAAGGAAGTTAACCTTGCATGCAGCTAACCCAGGTGCTATCCCCATACAGTTTTCTGAGCACAGCCAGGAGTGATCCCCGAGCACAAAGCCAGGAGGAAGCCCTCAGCACCACTGGGTGTGACCTAAAAATGAACAAAATCTAATTAAAACAAATCCATATTTTGGGGCTGGAGCTATAGTGTAGCAGTAGGGCGTTTGCCTTGCACGTGGTCGACCTGGTTTTGATCTCCAGCATCCCATATGATCCCCCCAGCACCACCAGAAGTAATTCCTGAATGCAGAGCTAGGAGGAACCCCTGTGCATCACTGGGTGTGACCCAAAAAAGAAAAAAAAAAACTTCAAACCACACACACACACACAAAAATCCACATGTTAGAAGTGGAGTACATGTTTTAAAATCACAAATCACAAATCATCCTGTTATTTGTCGATTGCCTCGAGCAGGCCCCAGTAACGTCTCTTTCATCCTAGCCCCGAGATTATATTCAAGGCTCTTTAGGAGAATGAGACCCATCATTGTTACTGGTATTTGGCATATTGGGTACGCCACGGGGAGTTTGCCAGACTCTGCCCTGTGGGCAGGCTACATTTGGTAGACTACCAGTTTGTCCAAGGTAGGAATGAGATAATAAGATGTCATAATCACAATAATCATTATGATTATGTTTTAAAATAGAAGAATTTATTCTGAGGCAAAGTGATATGGGGGAGGAGAAACGAATAAGGTACATTTGGGGGCTGGAGGTGTGACTTAAGGGGCAGAGAACATACTCTGTGTCTGTCAGTCTCTGGGCTGGATCCCCCACTACCTGCCTCCCTCCTTAAACATTGCTATGTGCGGCCCTCGTGTTCCCCAAGCATGGCCAGGAGTGGCCTCCAGGACTATAAAATGTGTAATGCATTATTTTTTACCAATTTACATTTTACAAGCGTGTAAATGTTTATGGTGGACAGGTACAAAACTACAGAAAGCATCATGGGTCCCTGGACAGAGCTCACACTCATCTTCTTTTAATTGAAAGGAAAACTGTCTCGAGAATACGAAAAAAAGGAAATCATTTCTTTGGAAGCTTCTAATTTCTCAGCGATTTTCTATGAGAATACCTGTGCAGGCAATCGAATCCTGCGGTATGAATTACTTATCTTAAAAAGAGAATCCCACAGCCATCGTTTAGCCGGTATATAAAATATTTAAGGAATTAATATGAATTGCAAACCGCTCTCATTATAGTCAGGAGGGACGATGACTATTTGGTTGCTATTTTTAGTCTCCAAATCTCATAATTCTATCAAATGAGATTATAATCGTAGACGCATCAGCTCTGGTCAAATCCATTTAGGTAATATAAATATTCCGCAGTTACAGCAAATGTTTAAAAGGCCTACTGAAAAAAATAATTATTACCAAATTATGGGAGATACGCTAGCTCCATAAATGTGCGCCTATTGTTTGTGAAATCTGATCAGTAAACTAATATACCAGCATGTACTTTTCTGTGTTTATTTTGCCTAACCTCTCTGCCAAGTTTGCACTGCGTATATATATATGTGTGTGTAGGTGGGTGCGTGCATTTGTATTGCAACATATAATATGCCTTCATAGATAATTAGACCTTTGCTTTGGGGGTAGGTGTTTTTTTGTTTTGTTTTTGCTTACTCCTGACTCTGTGCTCAGGGATCACTTCTGACAGTACTGGCAAGACCATGTGGGGTACCAAAGACTGAACCCACATCAGCCGCCTGCTATACTATTTATCCAGTTCCAAAAGCCCATTGTTGTAGCTTTTTCTTTTTCTTTTCTTTTTTTTTTTTAACATTTAAAATAACAATTTTGGGTAATGCAGGAGATAATTGGGGCAATTTGGGCCTGGGCGATATGCAAGCAAGTGCTCTCTAGCACTGAGCTACATCCTGAAACCCTAGGATAGTTTTCAACAAGTAAAACAGAATTGGAGATGGAGTCCAGGAGAAAGGTGTTTGCCTTGCATGCAGCAGCTCCAGGTTCAATCCCCAGCATCCCCAATGAACCCCCGAGTACCAACACGAGTAATTCCTCAGTCCAGAGCCAGGAGTAGCCCTGAGCATTGCCGGGTGTGAATCAAATAGTAAAAAATTTTTTAAAAGAGCCAGGAGTAACTCCTGAGCATCACTTGGGTGTGACCAAAGAGCCAAAAAACAAAAACAAAAAAACAAAAAAGCAAACAAACAAACAAACAAACAAACAAAAACTCCCAGAGAGGGACTGGAGAGGTAGTAAAGCAAGTAAGGTGCTTGCCTTGCACAAGGCCAAGCAGGGGTTGACCCCTGGAAACCCACGTGGTCCCCCAAGCCTCTCCAGGAATGGTTCTTGAGAGCAGAGCCAGGAGTAAGCTCTGAGCACGGCAGATGTGCCCTCCAAACCCCAAAATATATAAGTAATAACAAAATAATAAAGCAACATATTTATTAGCCAAGGCATTTTGATAGTTATCACAGCTCAGTTACTGAATGTCCTCAGACAGTTAGGAAGGAATTCCTCCCATCACTAGGCAGCTGAATTGCCTCCTTCCTCCTATCACCAGTGAACCACCTGTTGAGTCAGTTTCTGTACTGACAGAGCTCTTTGCAATAAAAAAGGAGATTCCACCTAAAAAGAACTCCTGGATTACAAATGATCTTGAGGAGTGAAGTGACTAGTCAGTCTTAACCATATTACTATTGTTTTTCAGATAGGCAAATAGCCAACACTTTCTTCCTATGTAAATATTTCAAAGATTCATTTCCTCTCCTCCAGAATTCTGTTTTAAGCCAACTAAGCAGAGACTTCCCAGATCCAATTCTTAAACAAAGGATGATAACCTTGATGTTGCAATATGATTCCTGACCCTAAGCAAGTTTTCATGATGGATAATTAAACATCCAAACCTTGGGGCTGGAGCAATTGTACAGCAGGAAGTGTGCTTGCCTTGCATACGACCAACCTGGGTTTGATTCCTGGCACCCCCTATGAAGCCCCGAGCCCCTCTAAGAATGATCTCTAAGTGCAGAGAAAGAAGCCCTGAACACCACTGTCCCCCCTAAAAACATCACCAAACATAGCATTCCAGTCATCAGTAATTTCATCCTTGTCATCTGCTTTTCCTACTTTTCTAAATTTATCCCTTTAGAAGTCCCATCCTTCTGACTCCTTCAGTCCCCCAGTTCTGAGATAAACCTGGAATAGAATCTCTTCCTGCCTAGAAGTTAAAAACTAGAGGAAAACAAAGAGTTGGTGCACTTCCAAATTTCAAGAGTGTGTAGCAAGCTCAACTCATCTGAGCACACAAAAAACCAACCTCTCCCCCACAGAAATGTCCCTAGGTTGAAAGCAACTTGAGGCTGGGGAATCCAATCAAATAAGGTAACTCCAAGGCCTGACTTCCCTTCCTGGTATTTCCAAATCCCATTCCCACCAGGCCTGAATGCCCTGAGGTTGACACTTCCCCTTATCAGAGACCAGTAATCACTGTGTCATACCATCCTCTCATGGCTGGCCTCCCTCCTGTGCCGAGCAAGCAAACAAGGCCTCTCTCCCGGAACTGGGACAGACAACCCTTTCAAAACAGCGCGATGAATCATGCCTACTTCATATCCTGGACAAATCTCATTCCCTGTCCAACCTTCTACCAACAATCGCAGAGAGCATGCGCAGAAACAGCTGGACCGTGCACCCTCTGGTAAAGTGCTTCCACCTCAGAAGACATTCCAGGCCAATGAAACAAACATTTACAAAACAGGGCCCGGGAGGGAGCTTGGGGCTAAAGCGTTGGGTCTGATTCTCGACACCCCAAACAAACAAGGAAATTGCTGGCTCTGTTGCGTTATCTACTCAAAATATTTGTTTGGGTCTCTCTCTCTCTTTCTCTCTTTTTTTTTTCCTTGAAGTAATATTGCATTGTAAGTGTGTTTCCGGTGAAAATCAGCATGTGTACTCAGCTTTTAGAAGTGCTTCGAGAAAGAGGCAAAGGTAGGAAAGATAAGACTATTACAGGTTAGCTATCTAGAGATACTTTTTCTTGCCATCAAAGCTGTTCCACGCTTACTTGGATACAACTAAATTACTGAAAGCATAATCATATATTTGATATTCCAAGGTCTATTTCTTTCTCAGTTTCAAAATTAATCCAATAGGAATTGAAAGCTGATGTAAGGAGGAAGAGTCTTGCATATTCATCTATCCAATTTTCCCGGGAAAAAGTCACAAGGTAGGGCCAGAGAGATAGAACAGTGATTAAGGTGCTTGCCTTGGGTGCATCAGACCCCTGTTTGATCCCTGCCAACACATATGGTCCCCAGGGAACACCAGGACTGATTCCAGAGCACAGAGCCAGAAGCCCTGAGCACTGCTAGGTTTTGCCTAAAAGCCCAAAATTACTAAGTAGACGATAAAGGCATGAGGTATATAACAGGATGTTGTCTAAGCTTCATTATCTAATTGAAGGAATAAAGGTTTATCTATTCCTGAGGAAAATGTTTTCCTGGTACTAAGTTTCAAAGGAAAATTTTCACAGTCCAACGTCAAAGAGATTTTGAACTTGGGCCAGAGACAGTATATGATCCAATAAGCACTTCAAAAAGAGATCCCTGAGCACAGATCCAGGAGTAAGCCCTTAGCACTGCTGAATGTGGTGTAAAAAAGCAAGAGAGAGACAGAGAAAAGAGAGATTTTGAATCATATGTTGGTATCAGCACAGAATCTCTAATAATCTCTAATACTCAATGAGCTATGAACAGTCATTCTTTTCTTTTCTTTTTTTTTTTTTTTTGCTTTTTTGGGGGTAACACCTGGTGTTGCACAGGGGTTCCTCCTGGTTCTGCACTCAGGAATTACTCCTGGCGGTGCTCAGGGAGCCATATGGGATGCTGGGAATTGAACCCGGGTCGGCCGCGTGCAAGGCAAACGGCCTACCCGCTGTGCTATTGCTCCAGACCCCTGAACAGTCTTTCTTAATAAACTGTGTGTGTGTGTGTGTGTGTGCATGCATGCATTTGTGTTTGTGTATTTGGGGGCCCATACTTGATGCTACTCAGGGACTACTCCTGACTGATTCTTCATGGGGGGTGGGGGGTGGGAATGACAGCCAACGTTTCCACATGCCAAGCAATCAATATGGCCCTTTGAACTAGCCCCGCTGAGGAATATGTAGACATAGAACTATCTCTTCAGGACCAAGTTTACTTTTAAACGATATTATATTGGGCTGGTGAAGGAGCTTTCCTGGCATGTGGCTGATCCCGATATGCTGCCCAGTACCACCTATATTGTCCTGAGTACAGAGCCAGGAGTAACCTCTGAACACCACCGGATATGACTTCCAATTCCCCACCCAAATAATCTACAATACTATATTATCACCATAAGCAATGCATCACTATTTTCAACAGAACATAGTTCTAATGATAAACATCATGAAAACAAAGATATGCTATGGAGTGAGCTGAAACTCAACATTCCGCTGAACGTTCAAAAGAAAGATGAGTCACATGTCCACAAGATATTTAATGGCCTTCTCGGAAATGCCAGCCACTGAGAATTAATTCCTAATGAAAATGAGGCTGGGCCCTGCTCTTCACAGTCTCCTCTCCCCCCTAGACATCCAAAGTGAACTCAGCATCTCCTAAATGGCTGGTTATCACCCAACAGTGATTTGCAAAGGGCTTCCTCTTCTGACACAGCACCATCTGGTTTGAGAAGACGATTTATGAAAACCTTTAACGAAAGTGGCCTCATCAGCGTTTTGAAAATGTTTCCAGCAAGTTCTCCAGGTGTTGCTCATTCCTGAGCAAAGGACAAAGTTTTCAGTGTCTTAGTAGCAGAATGAGTCTTAGTTTTAGTATCTGTTTCCTGAGACCCTGAGCTCACTGGGTCATATGGAAGTCTTTGAGTCTTCGAGTGGCTCTCATTTATCTTACTCTTTGCAAAACATTTTTTGTTGACTGGTTTACAACGTTATAGAATTTTAGGAGATTACCTCCTCCCTGCTGCCGCCCACTACCACCACCATCAGTACCTGTCATTGTCACTGTCCTCCCGTTGTTCATCGATTTGCTCGAGCGGGCCCAGTAACATCTCCATTGTCACACTTGTTACTGTGTTTGACATATCGAATACATCACGGGTAGCTTGCCAGGCTTTGCCGTGCAGGCGAGATGCTCTTGGTAGCTTTCCAGGTTCTCTGAGAGAAGCAGAGGAATCGAACTCAGGTTGGCCATGTTGGCCGCTTGCAAGGCAAATGCCCTACCCACTGTGCTATCACTCCAGTCCACACCAATACCTATACATATGGAATTGTCACTACCGTCTCTGTCAAGTGCCTCCTCACCACCCCCAACCCCTTTCCTCATTCTCCCCACACTATAGTCTTTTTTTTTTTTTTATTTGGTGGGGGTTGGCCACATCCAGAGTTGCTATGGAGCTGTTCCCAGCTCTATGGTCAGGAGACCATACATGGTGCTGAGGAGCTGAAGCAGGTTCCAATCCCCACAGCTGCATGCAAGGCAAGTGATTACCCCCCTGGATGACCTCTCTGATCCCCCTTTTAGCCTCTTCTTATGGAGTGGGCACTTTACAACGTGTTAGAAAGCTGCAACTGAGGGGGACCTGAATGATAGCATAGTGGGTAGGGTACCTACCTTGCAGGCACCCGGTCCGGGTTTGATTCCCAACATCCATATGGCCTGCTGAGCACTGCCAAGAGTGCAGAGCCAGGAGTAACCCCTGAGTATCGCCTGGTGTGGCTCCAAAACAAAAAAGAAAAAAAAAACCCAAAAACCAAGAAAGATACAGACGTAATCATAGATAAAGGCATGTATTTAGTGGTCATAAATTATGTGTAATATATACCTATTATAGTATACAATGAGAGTTTTACATGTTAGATATCAATATAATAAAGATTATATTGGTGACGTTACTGGGTCCACTTGAACAAATCGATGAACAATGCGAGAGGACAGTGACAGTCACAGTGACTATAATATATATATATATACATATATATACATACACACACACACATATATGATACCAATGTATAGAAACTCATTTATCTCTCAATGGAAACCCAAGGCTCCTAGACTAGAACCATAACAGCCTCATTCATTCAACAACTACTTGTTAACCCCTTACTGTCTGCCAGGCATTCATCTCTAGGCTTTGAGATCATGCACACAAGCAGAACAGACTCATTCCTGCTCCTGGTGTGGGAGAGAAGGAGATTAAATAAGACAATTTCTGATAGCAGTGAGCTATCAGGAAAGCAACCTGTATATCAGAGCTGGGGAAGAGGCCTTATCTGAGAAGAGAAATTGGAGCTGAGATCTGATGAGAAGCAATCAGCCTTATTAAGACAGGGAGGGCGCATTCTGGACTGCAGAAGCCGCAATTAAAAAAAAAAATCCCTTGAAGCCCAGAACTAGCTCGACATGTTCCGGGAGAGTGGGGAATGTCTGTCTAGAGCAAAATGGGCAGTAGGGAAGGTTCCAGGCGGCAACAGAGAGGTGTGGAAGAATCTGCAAGCGAATCTGTAGTGGCACACGCTGGAAGGGTCTTCGTTCAGGGAGCGGGGGCATCTCACTTCACTCCCCCCCCCCCCCCCCGCACCCCTAAGCCTTCTGGGTTCTGTTCAAAGGCACAGTGGGGAAAACTCTAACAGTCAAGGTGGAAAGCTGGTTGATTAACTCAGCAGGGAGTGACGGGGGAGCAGAGTATAAGGAGAAGCAGATGGATTTGGGTCTGGAGTGGGATTTGGGAAGGGCAGATGGAAGGAAGGTAGAAGAAGCATCGGAGACTCCCGGGTTTAGGGATGTGCAAACTCCCTCTGGTTTCTTAGCTAGGAAGCAGCAGAGCCGAACTGGAACCCAAGATCTCTCTCCAGAGCCACTGCATTCTGACTTTCTCCTCTACCTGGATACAGAACTGAAATCCAACACCTTTGTGCTCCCAGCCTTCCCCCAAGGTAGAGTCTGGCTATAGCGAGCCCCTCCCCCAGGCCTGGACCCAAGGCTATTTAGGACACAGATAGAGCCCGAGAAGGAAGAGTCGGCCTGTGGATTGAGTGATAGGCAAAGGGCCTGGTGTCAGACAGAGCAATCTCTAGCCTCCTCACTTACCCAACCCCAATCTTGTTTCCAGAGCCCCAATTCTCAGCCCACCATCTCCCTTGGCAGGTAGCCCCACCTCTGGGTGGGCCCATGTCCTGTTTCAAGTCTTCTTATCATCCCGGAGACAAGCACCCACAGCTCTGGAGAACATGAGAAGCAATCTCTTCCACTCACTGCAGGAGACAAAAGAAAACAGTGAAAAATGGTCAGAAAGAATCATTTGAAGGGGACCAGAGAGATAGGAGAGTGGGTGGGATGTTTGCTTTGCACACAGCAGCCCCAGGAATGATCCCAGAGCACTGAGTTAGCAGGAAGCCTTGAGTATGCTGGGCTGGGTGTGACCTTCTCCCTCTCCCTCCAAGAAGCATTTGGAGAAATCAGAAGAGGAGAATGTGGGGCTGGAGCGATAACACAGTGCATAGAGCGTTTGCCTTGCATGAGGCCGACCTGGGTTTGATTCCCAGCATCCCATATGGTCCCCTGAGCACCGCCAGGAGTAACTCCCGAGTGCATGAGCCAGGAGTAACCCCTGTGCATCACCAATAAATAAATAAATAAATAAAAAGAAGAAGAGGAGGAGAATGTTTCAAAGACAAGCCTCTGGGTGCTAGAGCAATATCACAGCGGATAAGGCGTTTGCCTTGCACTCGGCCGAGCCAGGTTTGGTTCCCAGCACCCCATATGGTCTCCTGAGCACCGCCAGGAGTAATTCCTGAGTGCAGAGCCAGGAGTAACCCCTGTGCACCGCCGGGTGTGACCCAAAAAGAAAAAAAAAAAGACAAGTTTCTTGGGCAAGCGAAAGCAGAGATCTCCAGTGGTAGAAAAAAGCAAAACAGATCGCTCTTTTTGTCTAAAACTGAAAAGATTTTGGAGGATGAAAGGCTAAGGACTGCTCAGTTGGCTGACCAGTAAGAGGGGCAGAGCAAGAGAACAGAGTTTTTCAGGCCAGCTGGGAGGAGGATGGGGAAGGAAATGAATTGCTGATGGGAAAAGCAGAACTCAGACGAATAATGCTAGAGGCTATACGGGGCTTTGGGAAGTGTTTTTGCAAAGGTAAGTATTAGTAATAGTGGACCTTATCATAACTAACTGCCTTCCCTTTTTTCCATCCCCCCCTTCCTTTTTCCTTTACCTGGATGTCCTATTTCCCTAGGCAACTTCTAAGTGAAAATAATAATAATAATAATACACTGTCCTCCATTGTTCGATGATTTGTTCGAGTGGGCCCAGTAACGTCTCCATGTTTTTTTTTTTTTTTTTGCTTTTTGGGTCAGGGGTTACTCCTGGCTCATGCACTCAGGAATTGTTCCTGGCGGTGCTCAGGGGACCATATGGGGTGCTGGGAATCGAACCTGTGTCGGTCATGTTGGCTGCGTGCAAGGCAAACGCCCTACCCGCTGTGCTATTGCTCCAGCCCCGTAACGTCTCCATTTTGAGACTTGTTGTTACTGTGTTTGGCATATTGAATATGTCATGGGTAGCTTACCAGGCTTTGCCGTGCGGGCGAGATACTCTCGGTAGCTTCCCGGGCTCTCTGAGAGGGGCGGAGGAATCGAACCCGGCTCAGCCGGGCTGGCTGCATGCAAGGCAAATGTCCTACCACTGTGCTATCACTCCAGCCCTCAGATAATAATAATAATAATAATAGTAAGTCTGGCTTAATAAAAATAATAATAAGTCTGGCTTAATACTTCTTGGTATCTCTCCTTTTTTTTCTTTAATTATTTTTAGCTTTTTGGGTCATACCCAGCAATGCACAAGAGTTACTCCTGGCTCTGCACTCAGCAATTACTCCTAGCGGTGCTCGGGGGAGCATATGGGGTGCTGGGAATCGAACCCAGGTTGGCTTCATGCAAGACAAATGCCCTACCTGTTGTGCTATCGCTCCAGCCCCTTCTTGGTATCTCTGATACAATGAAATCAGTAAAAATCTGATTATAAAGACAAAGTAAAAACCACACAGAAGTGGAGGGAGGGTGGTCAGAGAGATATATAGTACAGCAGGTAGGCACTTGAATTTGCCCTCAGCTGACTTGGGTTGGGTCCCTGGCACCCCACATGGCACGGAGTACGGAGCCAAGAGTAGGCCCTGGGCACTGCTGCTGGGGATGGCTCAAGATCCAGAAAGAGCAAAACATATGGAAGAGTCCAGGTTCCTCTCGTCCAGACACACATCTCCCACCCAATCGGAGGATGTGGTTTGAGAACAGACGCTACGTCTCAGCCTTCCTTGGACCTAGGCACATGATGAATAATTGTTGATAGATTTCAATTACTCAGGTGAGTTCCCTGCGAGCTCTCACTTCAAATGGCAAATGGCCTTTCGGCAATAACCAAAATTACAATGCAATTATGCGAAATTGCATTCAAATCTATGGATTATTTCGCCCCTCTCCCAGTGAAAGGCAGATGTGCTACCTCACCAATTAAACTACCCCTTTATCAAAGTTCCATTAATCTCCTGGAGGTACCACCGTGCTCATTAACTAAATGTCAGGTACGCACAGAAGCTACTTTGGATTTCACTTAATAAACCTCAGCCATTTAGAGTAATTACTCATATCTTGTGAAAAGAAGCCAATACGTAGCCAGTTTAACCTGCTAGGGATCTGTAGGGTGAAAGAACCCATAAAGTGAGGGGGATTGGGACTAAGAGTCTCATTACCTTTGCCAAGGGTTTCAAGTCAAGTAATTATTTACCCAGAAAAGAAAAAAAAAAAAAGGACAGAATCAATTTGGGAAAAACTTTAAAAAGCCATTTCAGATATTTGTAGAATACTTTTTAAAAAATGTTCAATAGACTGATTTTTTTGCCCAGATTTCTCTTATTTGCCTGAAAACTTATTTTAGAGACTATCTGAATTCTAGTCTTCCTTTTCATTCAGTTTCCTGCTTTAATGTGATTTACTTTCTAGAATTATGAGCAGGGCGTGCTGCCATTTGCAAGAGCAAAGAGATAAATTATATAATGTATGACTTTCCACCTAGTAATTTTCAATATATGGATTATCATTTGGGCTTATTTTTACTCTTGCACATTTATACATTATTTAGTGTACTTGAAAAGGCTTTCAAGAAAGGAATGAAATTAGGCTGCCTTGGTTAATGTGCATGTCACCATAATAGGCTAGTTATTATAACAGGTAATCAGGAAAATGGTAGATGCTTCTTCCTCTTGGTTACATAGAAAAATAACTTACATAATATTAATTACTATCCAATGAGTTTATCCCACAACTTACAAAGTTACCATAATTAAAGAATTGAGAAATAGGCTGTGAGTTTCAGATACTGGGCTTCAAATAATCCATATTATCTAATGGCCAAGCGATATGGCTCCCTCATTTAAATATGATACCATTAGTCAGTTATGTTAATAACCACCTCTGAAAGGGAAAGATTATGTTCTCTGAACACGTTGTATATTCATGCACTTTTACATGAATCTTAGTAATTTGGGAAGGAGTTACTTGGGGGGAGGGGCACACCCAATGGTGCTCAGGGCTTACACTCAGCTCTGTGCCCAGGAATCACTTCTGTCTCTGCTTGGGGGGCCATATGGGGTGCCAGGAGGGAACCAGAGTTGGCCGTGTGGAAGGCAAGTCCTGACCCCTGCACTATGTCTCTGGCTCTGTGAATCTTTTATTTAAATGCTCACAATATATTGGGGCCAGAGCGATAACACACCTGGTCAGGCATTTGTCTTGCCTTGCACACGGCTAGCCCGGGTTCAATCCCCGGCATTTTAGATGGTTTCCCAGGCCAACCAGCAGTGAGCCCTAAGCACAGAGCCAGGAGTAAGTCCTGAGCACAGCCAGGTATGGCCCCTAATCCAAAAAATAAATAAATATCCAAATATACTAATTTTGGTGTTGTTGTTTGAGGCCGCTCCCAGCTGTGCTCAGGGCAAGGAAAGGAAGTTTCTAAAATATAAGTGAATCATCAAAAAGCAAACAACCAGAGCATGAGAGCTGGTGCCTATAGACAGATCTTTGTCATCAGTGTCCAGGTTATATCACCCCAACAGGGTTTCTATTAAACAAAAGCAAAATGATGATTCTATTATAATCAAAATAGCCATGTCTACCTTTACTACTAAAATATGATGTTTAATAGTCACTTGGAAATATGTTTACATTCCCGAATGCTTTAAAAATATTCCTAACCTGATTTGCCATCTTAACCAGCTGTCTGGTTCAGTGGGAATATATCAAGTTCATTCCAGGCTCAAGCAAGTTAGCTGGGTCAGAGGAATAAGGACTGTCCCCTTCTGTATTGAGGTAAGGTATCCAGAAATCCTCATGAGGGTGAGACCTACCAAGCAAGCTCTGTGTTGCTGACCTATGCACCTGTTATCATGCTCAATAGGGATGAAAATGAATCACTAAGTTACAAAACTGAAGCAAAAATAAAATGAGGCTTTTGAGAGGCCAGAGACATAATACAGCAGGCAAGGGACTTGTCTTGCATGTGGCTGACCTGGGTTCGATCCCCAGCACTCCACATCCTCCCCAATCCCTGATGGGAGTAACCACTGGGAACAGAGCCAGGAATAAGCCCTGAGCAACCCTGGGTGTGCTCCTATCCTCCTAAAAAGGGGACATTAATATCCGCATAGTAATTGGGATCACATCAGAGGTGGACTAAACTATACTGGTATAAAGAAGGACCCTCCAAAATAGAAACCCTTGATTATTTTTAAAAGACTGCCTATTGGGGTTGGAGAGAGAGCACAGTGGGTAGGGCATTTGCTTTGCATGCAGCTGACCAGGGTTCGACTCCCAGCATCCCACATGGTCCCCTGAGCATTGCCAGAAGTAACTAACTCCTGAGTGCAGAGCCAGGAGTAACCCCTGTACATGGCTGGGTATGACTCAAAAAGCAAAAAAAAAAAAAAAAAAAAAAAAAAACCAACCCCCCCAAAAGACTGCCTATGTGGTGAAGACTTAGGCCGGTGAAGAGGTGAGATCAGCATGTCAACCAATCCCAAAGTAAGAAATCAGGACCAGTTCCCAAAGATACTATAAACCATCCGAAACTGTCCAATGACATCAGAACCATCCCACAAATGATATCAAAACATCAAATGATCTTATATATATATGCATATGTATACATATATATGTACATAATTTATGCATATATTAGATGTGTGACTTATTCTATGTATATAATTTACATAAATATATAATTTATTTATTTGTAGTGCTAGGAATTGACCCTAGGGCCTCACACTTGTCAGGCCTATTTTCTCCCACTAAACCACAGTCCTGCTCTTGGATTTACACATTGAATAGTTTCATGGATGAAGCAAGGCAAGATTCAATAGGGTGAATAGTTAAAAAAATTGCCATCATTCCCAAGGTCAGAAAGTGGGAAGGTCCTTGACTACAACAGGGGCAGCAGGGAGGAAATTTGCTCATGCAGACCCAGTAACGTCTCTGTTGTGAGACTTGTTGTTACTGTTTTTGGCATATCGAATACGTCATGGGTAGCTTGCCAGGCTTTGCCGTGCGGGCGAGATACTCGGTAGCTTGCCGGGCTCTCCGAGAGGGTCAGAGGAATCGAACCTGGGTTGGTCACGTGCAAGGCAAATGCCCTACCCGCTGTGCTACCTCTCCAGCCCAGGGAGGAAATGAAAGAAGTGAATTCTAGAGATGCAGAGAAGAGAGCTGGAGAAAACTCAGTGAATCATTGGGTTTGGGGTAGAGGAATTGTTCCTTCCCTTGAATGGCCTGCACCCAAACAAATAATAATGTCATTTATCAAAATGACTATGAGTGGAAAGATTGTCTTGAGGGGAAGCACAGACACTCGTGTTGAGACACTTGAGTTTACCCAAGAGGTACGCAAGAATGTGAAAAGGGCCGTCATGCAGGTCTGGATTTAAGGACAGAACTGGGGTGCTGAGATATAGACTTTGGACATCAACTGTTGTTGGGCCATCATCATCAAACCATGGAAGCAAATTGAGAGCATGGGGTGGCCGGAGAGGGTGAGCTGTTTTTACTCACTGTCCCTATAGAAGAAAGAACACCAACACTCCCAATATTTTAAGTTGCGAACAATAATCCAATAGCCCAAGAGAAGCAATCATGACACTGGGGAAACCGAAAGATTCTGGGAGTGTAGAAGTCATGGAAGTAGTTTCCAGAAGGAGGCTGTGTCCAGTGCTTCAGAGGAAGCCAGTAAACTCCAGATGGACCAGCACAGGGGGGTGTAGCAGTAGAATGAATGGAAATGAGAGCAGGGTCAGCTAACTGTCTGAATGGCAGCCAGGCAAAGGTTCTCATTGGGCCCAATTTCCTGAATGAAACAAAGAAATCCTTCGTGCCTCCTACTTGCTAAAGACTTTGTAGCCCATTAGAAAGTTCAAACTTTTCCCAAGCACTTCATTTCCTTGGCAATTAAATAAGCAAAGCACTCCTGCATGCCCTTGCCCTAATAACAGTTCTCCTAATCTATTCACATTCATGTACCAACAGGCCCATCTGTAAATTGGGTTTGCTAGTACGTCCAGTTAAAGCTGGACCAATCCACAAAAGTTAGCCAGACTGTAGAATGCCATTTGCCTATATGGAAGGTGAGTCAAAGACTAGGAGAACTTGACTCCAATCCTCATCCTTTGCCAAAACGCTGTCCTGAAATGCCTTGTTATCTTCTATCTGGACAAAAACTTGCAAAGATATTAACCGGAATCTGCTGCTTATAAAATGCTGGTCCTGGGTATTAGAGTGAACTGTGGCTGTCTTATCTTGGGTGTGGGCCAGCTGTATGTTTTGTTTGTTTTTTCTCAGAAAGAATCTTTGGAAATTTATCAATAAATGTGACGAAATCAAAGGAATAATGATCCTTGCCATGCTGGTATTGTTTCAAAGACTTGTTATTCTTGACCGGAGTACAGCGGGTAAGGAGTTTGCCTTGCACTCAGCAGATCCGGGTTCGAGCCCCAGTATCCCATGTGGTTCCCTGAGTACAGCCAGCAGTAATTCCTGAGTGCAGAGCCAGGGGTAACCTCTGAGCATAACCTGGTGTGACCCAAAAAGCCAAAAAAAAAAAAAAAGAGAGAGAGAAGAAGAAGCTCAAAGACTTACTCGTTTTTCTGCTTTCTCCATTCACTTACTAAGTTTGTTTTATGATGAGATCAGGGCCCAGAGCAGAGGTGTGCAGCCACTGAGCTTTAACCAAAGGGTGGATGAAATGCCCTCTGAGGGCCACCTGAGGCCTCCTGGAAAAGACCCTGGGAAAGAACAGAACACTCCCCAGGCCCAGGAAGTGGAGGCAGCAGAAGCTCAGGGAAGCAAAGACAGCCACCAGGGAGGTGTAGGGACAGGTTGAGGCAAAGGTCAGCAGTCCTGGGGCCATCCTGAAGGCGCTAAGGCCTGTGGCACTTTGCCCTGGGAAAGCAGGGCTCTGCTAAAAGCCTGGCACCCCAACCCTATAATTCTACTCTGACAACACCCAACAGCGGGACCAGAAACAAAGCCTGAGTATTTTAGAGCCTGTAGCTGCTGTGCTTTTCACCTCAGTGGCCTCTGGCGGCCTTGGTGGGAGGCGCCATCTTAACTCCTTCCTGGGACCAGAAACATCCTGAGGCAAATTCCTGAGGAGCTGCTCCACCCAGCAGTGGAGGGCGGCTCCACCAACCAGGCCTGAAGGACTGGTGCTGAAGCCCAGCTCTTCCCAGTTCTCCTCAGAATCAGAATCTCCCTGCAGACCTGCCTCCAAAGGTGTAGCACTGTAGCACTGTCCTCCCATTGTTCATTGATTTGCTCCAGCGGGCACCAGTAACGTCTCTGTTGTGAGACTTGTTGTTTACTGTTGTTTGGCATATCGAATTCATTATGGGGAGCTTGCCAGGCTTTGCCGTGAGGGCGAGATACTCTTGGTAGTTTGCCAGGCTCTCGGAGAGGGGCAGAGGAATCGAACCCAGGTCAACCTGGTTGGACACGTGCAAGGCAAATGCCCTACCTGCTGGGCTACTGCTCCAGCCCTTTCAAAGGTGTAGTCAGAAAGAAAAAAAAAAAGGTATGGTCAACGGGTGGGGCGTTTGCCTTGCAAGCAGCCAACCCGGGTTCAATTTTTCCGCCCCTCTTGTAGAGCCCGGCAAGCTACCGAGAGTATCTCGCCCACACAGCAAAGCCTGGCAAGCTCCCCGTGACGTATTCAATATGCCAACAACAGTAACAACAAGTCTCACAATTTGTTGTGAGATGTTACTGGTGTCCGCTCAAGCAAATGGATGAACAACAGGAGGACAGTGTTGCGGGTGGAGGAACCATGGCCTGCTGGTCCCCAATTAGACCCACCCCAGGATAAGCTCTAAGATTGAGACTCCAGTCTCTTAAGCCCACTCTGCCTTGGCTCTACCATATCACAGACAGGTTATCCCACCCAAAGCCTTACAACACCTTTATATTGTTTTGTTTTGGGGGGCCATATCAGGCAGTGCTTAGGGCTGACTCCTGGCTCTGTGCTCAGGGACCACTCCAGGGAAGGCTCAGGAAACCCTATGGGGTACTGGAGACAACCAGGGCCAGTTGCATGCAAGGCAGGCATCCTATCATTCCAGCTCCCTACATAAATGTAGCACAATCTCTATCAAAACTGCAATGGCATTTTTCAGGGACATAGAACAAATACCACTAATGTCTGTATGAACCCACAAATAGACCCAAATATCCAGAGCAAGCCTGAAGGGGGGTGAAGGGGACGTTAGGAAGCATCACCACTTTGAAAATACAATATAAAGTGATACTTTTAGTTCATTTTTTAAATTATTATCACGATCATCCTGTTGTTCGTTGATTGCCTCGAGCAGGCACCAGTAATGTCTCCTTCATCCTAGCCCTGAGATTCTAGAAAGTGCCACATTCAAGGCTCTTTCAGGGTTAGGAGAATGAGACCCATCGTTGTTACTGGTATTTGGCATATTGAATACGCCACGGAGAGTTTGTCAGACTCTGCCGTGTGGGCAGGTTACATTCGGTAGCCTATCAGGCAGAATCTCCTGCCCCCGTGCCTGGCTGCCCTTGCTTGGGCCCCTTGGAGGGGGGCGGGTTGAGTTTCCCTCCCCTCCCCAAGCAGAGCCTCGGCAGCCAAAGACCTCCAGAACCAGCCACCACCATGCTGAGACCACTCTCCACACGCATGAAGGTACTGGCAGAGGAACAAAGGCATGTGGGTCCCAGGGCTGAGATCTCCAAGCCTGCTCAGATTGGAGCTGAGCATCCTCCACCCAGATCCTCCATCTTCCAATAGGCGGGGGTCACACCCACCAACTGCCCTCCAGCGCCGTGTAATCCCATCAACGGCCAAGACCCAGAGACTATAAAACCCAGCTCCCGGAAGCGCGGACGCATTTGTGGCCACGCAACATCTTATTATCTCATTCTTACATCTTATTATTATTAATTAAAATAATATAGTATTGGAGATATCAAGCTAGTGAAATAGAATTGAGAGTCCAGAGATAAAACCTTCCTATAGGCACAGTTAACTTAAGACAAAGGATTCCCAGCCACAAAATGGGAGAAGGAAAGTCTCTTCAATGAATGGTGCTGGGAAAATGATTTAGCCACACGCAGAGTTTCTAGCCTGAACCACTACATCACAACTTGTAATACATTTGGAGACATTAACTCAAAGTGTATTAAAGACTTAGGTGTTAGACCAGACCCAAGTCCATAAATATGTTGAAGAGAACAGGAAAAACACTGCAGACAATGGCTTTTTTGGTATCATCAGTGATTTAACTCCAACCCCATTGACAAGAAAAATAAAACAAAGAAAAAAAATACACAAATGGAACCATATTCAACGTAAGAGTTTCTGGACTGTGAAAGAAACCATAACTAAAACAAAAAGACATCCTACTAAATGGGAAAAAACATTTGCACCCCAGGCTTCAGACAGAGGTCTAATATCTAAGATATATAAAGCACTTACAAAACTCAGCAACAATAAAACAAATGACCCCATCAAAAATGACATATCACCTCACACCAGTGAGAATGGCCAATATCAAAAAGGCCAGAAACAATAAAAGCTGGTGAGTATGTGGAAGGAGAAAAAGGAAACCTTCATTCACTGTTAGTGAGTCCATAAACTGGTTCAGTCTCTACGGAAAATTCTCCAAAAATTAAAGATAAAACTATCATATCATCTAGTAATTCTATTCCTAGGTATCTATTCCAAGAAGACAAAGCCATTAATCAAGAAGATATAATGCACACCCATGCTCTGCTCTTCTCAACAGCCAAGATCTGGAAACCACCCAAGTGCCCAACAACAGATGAGTGGATAAAGAAATAGTGGCTATACATGGGATAGAGTTCAGTGTGAAGGGAAGATGAAATTGTGTATTCCACTAAGCACTTGGACAGAGCTGGACGGTGTCATGCTAAGCAAGAAAGTTTCAAAGAGAAAGACAAAAACTGGAAGAAAACATTGATGGGTGATGTAGAAAGAAGCCAAGCAAGTGAAAAGATAATGCCCGGTGAGCACAAACACTTAGATTCTGTCAACACTCAGACAGGTTGCTAAGTAGGTGAGAGGAAGGGACGGGACTTTGGACTGAGGGAGAAAGTGACCGGCACCAAGGGTAGCATGATACCCTGAAATACATAAACATGCACGCTCTTATAACTGAACATGTAAAAAATAATAAACATACATTGTGATGAAGAAGAATCTTTTCGCTTTCTCCATGTCACAGGCTGGAGCAGTAGCACAGCAGGTAGGGCGTTTGCCTTGCATGCGGCCGGTCGGCCAACCCGAGTTCGATTCCTCTGTCCCGCTCGGAGAGCCGGGCAAGCTACCAAGAGTATCTCACCCACACGGCAAAGCCTGGCAAGCTCCCCATGACGTATTCAATATGCCAAACATAGTAACAACAAGTCTCACCATGGAGATGTTACTCGGCCCGCTCGAGCAAATCGATGAATGGGAGGACAGTGCTACATGTCACAGGACACATTTATTTTAGCCTTTCCTTGGTAGCACAGAGGAACATTGCAGAGTCTCAGGACCCGGCACTGTCAGCCCAGGGTCCTGAGTTCAAATGCTGAGTGCCCCAAACATCTCTGCTGTTTGAGTCATCCAGCCTAAAGGTCTGTGATCCCTGACGCGCATGCAATATCTAGCTGTACTCCTGCCAGGTGTGTGTTTTGGGGGGTGCCACAAACAGAGATAAGACCCTCCTCCTCCCCACCACCGCCACCATCACTACTGAGCACCAAAACTAAAAAAAGAGAGACAAGCAAATGTTACCAACAGGAAGTGTGACCTCTGGCAAACACGTTGGGGTCATGGTTGAGTACCATAGTGTCCCGACATGGTTGAACTATGATTGAGCGCCATAGTGTCCCCACAAGCCCCACTTAGGGCGTGTGACTCCCAGGCTGAGTGTGACTCCAGCCAGTATAGGTGATGGGCAAAGCTCTAGGAGCACCACAGTCAAGGGTGTGAGCACTACAGTCTGAGGTGTGAGCTTGGAGAGTAACTCTATGAGAATGGGCAAGTGCCACCATCAGAGAGGTGGACTATCCCGTCACAACAAAAAAACATCAGCACAGCAGCCAAGGGAAAGGGCGTGGGAAAATACATTAAAGAGGTAGCCTTTGTTTAAAAAATAAATAAAGTTAGTTGTTTGGGGCTACCCTGGTGGTGCTCAGGGATTATTCCTTGCTCTGTGCTCAGGGACAACTGGTAAGGCCTTGGGGACCGTAAGAGGTGCTGGAATCAAATCCAGTATCCAAGATTGGTGCTGGACTATTTCTCCCAGGGACTATTTCTCTAGCCCCTTTGTAAACTTCATAGGATTTTAATCAGAAGCAGGTAGATCAGAAAACTCTACCTCTGCGGGAAAAAGTGTTAGAACAGGGCTTGCACTGTGCGGCCAACCTGTGTTCGGTCCCTGTTATCACATCTGGTTCCCTGTGCACAGAGCCATGAGTAAGCCTTGAACAACACCCAGTGTGACCCCCCCCAAACCCTCAAACTAAAACCACCACAAACCTGTGTTCACACAAAGGCTTTGGTGGATAGTTTTCTTCCTTGAGATATGTGTGTGTGTGTGTGTGTGTGTGTGTGTGTGTGTGTGTGTGTGTGTTGAGGAGGGCAGGGGGTGGAGAGAGAGGGTGGGAGTGTGCTTACAAGAAATGAAGCAAGTATCTGGGTCTTGAATATTTCTGTGAAGTTGTTATTTAATCAACCAGAAACTGCTCAGTGAGGTAATAATCCCCCTACTTAATACCCCCCCCCCTTTTTTTTTGCTAGAGGGGGCATACTCAGAGAGTTAGGGACTCCTAGCTGTGTGCTGTGGAGGAAGTAGTGCTTTGAGCAGTGCTGGAAGAATCAGGGCCGGAACTTCTGGGGCCAGAACTCCAGCCTCCAGCATGCAAAGCACAAGCTCAGCCCATTGAACTATCTCTCTCTCCCAAGAAACCCACTTTGAAATAGGGTGAAACTGCTTCTAATCATTTTATACAGTGCAGTGACAGTACGTTTCAGGTGGCAAGACTTTACCTTTGCTTCTCAAGGAGGAAGAGTTTCATTTATAATTTAATAAACACGGAGACTGTCAGCCACTCCACTTAGCCGCATCATTTAGTAAAATCGATCTCTTTTCGAAGCTGGCAACTCTTTCACAACACAAAAGCAGCAAAAGAGACTCCAGCGAAAACTTAGGGCTGGAAATATAAAGGTTTCATTTTAAAAAGCTTCAGGGAAAATAATTTGCATAAAAATATCCCTATGATTTTTAAACACAAATATGATTTTTAACCATAAATCAAATTAATTATGATATTTTCACGACGATCACGACCATCCTGTTGTGCGCCACTTGAGCAGGCCCCACTAACGTCTCCTTCATCCTAGCCCTGAGATTTTTTAAAAAGTGCCATATTCAAGGCTCTTTCAGGTTTAGGAGAATGAGACCCATCATTGTTACTGGTATTTGGCATATTGGGTACGCCACGGGGAGTTTGCCAGATTCTGCCGTGTAAGCAGGTTACATTTGGTAGCCTGTCAGTTTGTCCAAAGTAAGAATGAGATGATAAGATGTCGCTTCTGGGAGCTGTGTTTTATAGTCTCTGGGTCTTGGCCGTTGATGGGATTACACGGCGCCAGGGGGCCAGGTGGTGGGTGTGACCCCTGCCTACTGGGGTAGGCATATTTTAAAAAGAATTACTTACAGCTGGTGCTGGAGAGATAGTACAGAGGGTATAGAACTTGCCTTGCATGCAGCCAATCCAGGCTTGATCCATGGCACCCCTGCTGGTCTTCATCAAGAGAGATCCCTGAGTACAGAGCCAGGAATAAGCTCTGAGCACCGTTGGGTGCGACCCCAAAGCAAACAAAATAAATCGCTCAAAGCTGACAATAAAAGACACGTCCAGCTTTAAGGCTCATGACTCTGATTTTAAATAAAACAATTGAAGAAAGAATTGAAATTCAAGCAACACAATTATGTATGATTTTTGGTCCATCATTATACTCTAATGTCCTAAGAGGAAAATGTCAAATCAACTCCAGAAGTTGAGACTGGAGAATTGATTTTAAAATAAGGCATCGTTTACCCTGGTTTAGAGAATTTGATTAATTTTGAAATAGATCAATTTTCCTCCTACGTGAGAATTTGGATCAATTCGGATTTCCCTTCTTAAGTGCCATTTGGGTGATGTTTCTGCGCTTAATTCAGGTCTGTCTCACACAAAAAAAAATTCTTTAGGACAGTGAAAATCACACACTCTCACACACACACACACATACACACACTCACACACACATACACACACACACACATACACACAGAAGTGGGGATCGGATAGGAAGGAAACGCACAGAATCATAATTATCCCACAAAGAAAGGAAGCAAAGCACGTCCAACTTAGTGTTTTAGAGATTAGGAGAGCAGGTTTCCCAATGTTCAAAGACACGTACAACTGCAAATGAGAAACCGTTCCTGAGATCAGAAGACACTCCAAACGGGAACCGTTTGTGACTGTAGTTGTGGAACTTGCACAGGAAAGAAAATGTGCAGCCGTCAAGCTGCCTTGGAGGTCTCCGGAGTGTTTGGATTTTCAAAAGACGGGAGCTGGGGATGAAAGCAGGAGCAGGAGCAGAAAACAGAGAGTTTTCTGGCCAGAGGCAGCTTGAAGTCCACCTAAGAGAGCAGAAGAGTCTGGCTCAGCACTGAAGCACAGGAAGGCCCGTTGAAATCAGAACAACTTCGCTTTCATTTTATGTCCTTCATCCCCATCCAGAGAGACTTGGCAAGAGAAGGGTGTGTGGGTCAAGGGTACAAGGCCCCAGTGAGGAGGGCAAGTAGGAACCCTCCCAACCTGTGTCCTCAGACTAGAGCCTCTGAGGGCACAAAAGACTTAGAGGCAACACCAGGCCCACTCCTGGGTATTTTTGAGTAGCCATGGCAGTGGCGGGCACAGGAGGCAACATCCTTTTTCAAGAGGAAAGGGAAAAAGGAAGACAGTCCTAAATTCCAGAAAATGTCTTTCTATTTAACAGACTGTGACCGGCCGTTGGAGAAATGATTCAGTAATCCCACAGAGTCCACTGCACTGAGATCAACAGCCATGCAATCGGTATTTGTATTTTATTTCATGGATCTGGGGTGGGGAGGCTCTTCTTTGGGTGCTGGGTGAGACTGGAGATCAACCCAGAGCCTCCAGCATGCAAAGCACTTATCAACCCATTGACTTTTCTGTCTGGCCCTTGTTATTGGTTTTTTTTACATTTTTTAAATTCTAATCTGGTAGATGTGAATATTATTGTTATACATTTTCATTTCAAAAACAAAACAAATTCTACTAGGGTACTTCCATAAAAACAGAGATACATATCAATGGAAGGTAAGAGAGAGCCCAGATTATAAAGTCATTTACATGTGGTCAATTAATTTACCACAAAAGAGTCAAGAATACACAATTAGGAAAGGACAGTCTCTAACAATAGGTACAAGGGAAACTGGTCAACCATATGCCAAAAGAATTAAAAAGAGTTTTAAGTGAAATTGGATTACGACTACCTTACACCATATAATTCAACTCAAAATGGATGAATGATTGGAAACTAATATCTGAAACTATAAAATTCAGAAAGAATAGATAAGTGGTAAGTTTCTTAATGTTGGTGTGGGTGGTGGTTTTGAGAATTTTATCCCCATAATATTTGATCCCCAAGGCAAAATTAAACAAGAAGGACTTGGTAAAATTAAAAGGCTTCTGTACTGCAAAAGAAACCATCAACAAAATGAAAAGATAACCTCCTAAGTGGAAGAAAATATTTGAAAATCATGCATTCTATAAGAGACTCATATCTAAAAATGTATCAAAAAACTCATACAACAATTTCATAGCAACAGCCCCACCCCCCAGTCAAAACTGGGCAAGAGAGGGGCTGAAAGATAGTACAGGGGTAAATAGCTTATGTTGCCTTGTTTAATTTCATATATGGTTCCCTGCACACCACCTGGTATGGCCCCAGTACCCATCCACCCCCACCCCAACCCTTACCTCAAAGAAATGAACAGGGGAACAAAATAAACAGTTTTCCAGAGAAGACATAGAGATAGCTAAGAAGTATGCAAAAAAAAAATAGGTATGCTCAAGCATCTGTAATCATCAGCACAAATTAAATTAAAAGCACAAGATAGCATTTTGCAACTATAAGAATAACTATTATCAAAAAAATATTATTTTTTAAGCAGTATTGGCCAAGATGTGAAGAAAGGAGAATCTCTGTACTGCTGGTGGGATTGTGAATTGCTACAGCTACTATGCAAAACAATATAGACGGCCTCATCAACTTCAAAAATAGAATAACTAGGTGATCCAATCACTCCACTTCCAGATGTTTAAGGTAAAGGTAAAGGTTTAAGGTAAAGGTAAAGGTAAAGGCCCTCCCGTTGATCGTCGATTTGCTCAAGCGGGCCCAGTAACGTCTCCATTGGAGACTTTGTTGTTACTGTGTCTGGCATATCGAATACTCTCGGTAGCTTGCCGGGCTCTCCGAGAGGGGCGGAGGAATCGAACTCGGGTCGGCCATGTTGGCCGCTTATAAGGCGAACGCCCTACCGCTGTGCTATCGCTCCAGATGTTTAGCCACAGAAAATGAGGACACCAATGTCCTCTACAGTCATTGCAGTTTTGCTCACAATAGCTAAGATTCCTACAACCTAAGCATCCATGGATGCTGAGAGCTAGTGTGGTGTGTGCACACACAGTCACACACACATACAATGGAATGTTACTCAGTCATAAGAAAAAATGAATATTGCCCTGTGGGGCACCTTAACTGTGCATTATGCTAAGTGAAGTAAGTCAGAGATAAACACTGTGTGATTTCACCTTGATGTGGATTAAAAAAACAATCTAGGGGCTGGAGCAATACCACAGTGGGTAGGGTGTTTATCTTGCACATGGCCAACCCAGGTTTGATTCCCAGCATCCCATATGGTGCTCTGAGCACTGCCAGGAGTAATTCCTGAGCACAGAGCCAGGAGTAACCCCTGTGCATCACCGGGTGTAACCCCAAAAGAAAAAAAAATCGAGCTTGATTTTTTATATACATAGAACGCAGCAAGCTACTGAGAGTATCTCACCCGCACAGCAAAACCTGGCAAGCTACCCGTGGCATATTCAATATGCCGAACACAGTAACAAGTCTCACAATGGAGACGTTACTGGGCCTGCTCGAGCAAATCGATGAACAACAGGAGGACGGGAGGACAGTGACAGTGATATATATATATATATATATATATATATATATATATATACACACACACACACATATATTGATGGTTACCACAGGTTGGGTTCAAAATAAACAAGGGAACAAAATGAACAGTTTTCCAAAGGTGTAGGACATAACAGTGATATACAGGTACAAACTCTGCAACTATAAAGTGGGTCAGTGGTGGGCCTGAGGTAGTACAAGGGTAAGGTGCCTTACATGGGGCTGATGGCAGTTCGATTCACATCAGCGCATGGTCCCCAGAGCACCGCCGGGGTCACTCCTGAGCACTGAGTCTAGGGGAATCCCTGAGCCAGGTAAGGTCACACATTGCCAGGTGTGACTCCAAAACCCAACCCCACTGCCCAATAAGATAAAAGTAAGCTATAAGGATGTCATGTCCAGCATGGGACTATACTTCATAACAACATATTACAAAGCTTCATGTTACTTAAAAAAGTTGTTTGCTTATATGTTTAGGTTTTTTTTTTTTTTTTTCAGTTTTTGGACCACACCTGGCAGCAATGCTCAGGGGCTACTCCACTCAGGGATCACTCCTGGCAGTGCTCGGCAGACCATATGGGATGCCAGAGATCAAATTTGTGTTGGCCACATGCAAGGTAAGTGCCTTACCTGCTGTACTATCTCTCCAGCCCCCAAAAGTTGATTTTTTTTTTTGCTTTTTGGGTCACACCCGGCGATGCTGAGGGGTTACTCCTGGCTCTGCACTCAGGAATTCCTCCTGGCAGTGCTCGGGGGACCATATGGGATGCTGGGAATCGAACCTGGGTTGGCCGCGTGCAAGGCAAATGCCCTATCCGCTGTGCTATTGCTCCAGCCCCCGAAGTTGATTTTTTTAAATGTATAACAATATATGGTAACAGATATTAGTGTGGTAGCAGATGTTAGTGTAGTGATCATTTTACAATCTGTACAGATATTAAATAAGATTATCTACCTACCCGAAATGAATATAATGTTCCTTTGGTCATTCTGTCTATCCCAACAGAAAAGTAAAGTGCTGCATAGATTTCATGACTGCTGCACTAATGTTGGGGATGAGGGTCCTGACAGTGGAACATCAAGAACTTTCTGCAGGAAAATGGTCTTAGCTATCACAACACAGGGAAGATTTGGATCATAGCACACAGACGCCTGCATTGAACGTATCTTGCTTCCTGTTCCTGACTACTTCCGAGGGGCAGATCCTCCAAGGTGCTGATCGGGCATGGGTACCCAAGTGGCCGACATCCAGGGCTGTGTGTCGGTGTGTGCTGACTTGTCCCGGGAGATTCTCGGAGTCACAGGATGGACCTCTGCAGCTGCTCCAGATAGGAAGGAAGCAGGAAGAGGCACTCATCAGATGGACGCCTCTCACCCACACTCCAGCAGGGAAATCACACATACACACACACACACACACACACACACAAACACACACACACACAGCTTCCCCGCTGCCTTGCTGCCTTTCCTTTAAGTCATTTTGTCAACTACAGGCCATTCCTGGACAAAGAGGAGGCTAGAAACTCAGCACTTGGCATTTTCAGTTCCAACCATGGGAAAGGGAACGCCATCCTCGCCTCTATGCACATAATCTGTGTTAGAGGAGGGAAAATGGTTAAATTCCTCGCCCCATCCCATGGAGCAATCCTGGACACTGGCGATCAAGGTTTATCACCTTACTCTTCCTTTTCCTCTTCACTTATTTTCCTAGACTCCTTCCAGATATCTACACCAAAATATCACCCCACTTTAATTCCTACTCAGATGTTCATTGTCGGAGGAAAATAAACCAATAAAGACACACACACACACACACACACACACACACACACACACACACAAAGACAGCAAAACAGGACACGGTCAACCAATTTTAGAAATTGACACATATTCCTCAAAGACCGGGAAGCCTGAGGCAGATGGTCCTTTCTGAATGGCTGCTGGCCTGGTGACTCACTGCTCTGGGCTTTGTGTTTCACACTTTCTTTCTCAGAAATCCCCTGATCTCATCTCCCTGTTTTCTTCCTCTTCCATCAGATTGATCAAAAGTCTTTGGAAACATCACCTTCCCCCTTCCAGCACTGCAATAGGAGAACTATAGCACCAACACTGTGTAACATAAGGGATGGAGTTAGTGAGTGAGTGTGTGTGTGTATGTGTGTGTGTGTGTGTGTGTGTGTGTGAGAGAGAGAGAGAGAGAGAGACAGAGAGACAGAGAGACAGAGAGACAGAGAGACAGAGAGACAGAGAGACAGAGAGAAGAGAGAGAGAAAGAGAAGTAGACAGAGAATCAAGCATTGCCTGCTAATTTTACCCTGCTAACTTCCGAAAACAAAACAAAACTAAGGGGTTGAAGCAATAGTAGAGTGAGTAGAGCACTTGCCTTGCACTTAGCAGACCCAGGTTTGATCCTTGGCAGCCCACATGCCACATGATCCCCCTGAGCACAGCCAGGAATGATCCCTGAGCTCAGAGCCAGGAATAAGCCCTGAGCACCGCTGCTAGGTGTGGCCCCCCAAACAAAGAAACAAAAATCCAACCGGGAAGGGAGCCAGGACCTAAGAGGTAAAGCATACTGGTGCAAGAGCCCCTATTCATACCTGATACTGCAATGTCCCCTGACCCCCAACCCCACAAATCACCGCTGCCTGCCCTTCAAAGCATGTGCATGCCTTTCCCCTCATTGTAGAACTTGCCTCACAGGCTGGGCCGATTTGTTCCTGAGAAATCATGGGGGGTTCCAGAGAGACGATGTGCCTCACCTAAAGCCAGCACGGGCCAGAGGTCCGAGCTGGTGCGCCACTGAAGAGATTAGGATACACTAGCCATAGGGTGATCTAATCACACTTAGTCATCACTGATGGGTCCCCCCAAGCGTCAGACAAGAAGGCTGAGGCTGAGCAAGAGGAGAAACAGCAGGGGCTGGAGAGATAGCACAGTGGGTAGGGCGTTTGCCTTGCACACGGCTGACCCGGGTTCAATTCCCAGCATCCCATATGATCCCCTGAGCATTGCCAGGAGTAATTCCTGAGTATATGAGCCAGGAGTAACCTCTGTGCATTCCCGGGTGTGACCCAAAAAAGCAAGCAAACAAACAAACAAAAGATACAACGCAGACTTTGGGGGCTGGAATGATAGCACAGCAAGTAGGATATTTGCCTTGCACGCGGTTGACCCAGGCTCAATTCCCAGCATCCCATGAGTCACCTGAACACCGCCAGGAGTAATTCCTGAGTGCAGAGCCAGGAGTAACCCCTGTGCATCACCGGGTATGTGTAGTATGACGCCCCCCCCCCCCCCCAAAAGAAAGAGGAGAAATAGCTGAACCGATTGAAGACAGGTTTTCCTGCAGGAAGCCAGGTCCCCCTCAAGCATCTCTAAGAGCACCTCCCCCAGGCCCCAAGCACAGAGCTGAGTGTATGCCTGGAGCACTGCCATGCATGACTCCCAAGCAGAAACAAAAAAGAAAGGTGAGATTTAGCAGTCACTTAACACAAGGAAATCTTGCAGAGGACTGACCATGTGGCAGCAGTAACTGTGACCTCCAAGAAGATGGGGTGACTTTAGGGAGGGGTGGCCCCAACCCATGACAGATGGACCGTGGATTTTTAACAGGTGAACCTTGGTTTTTTTGCTGCTGTTTTGGCTTGGGGCCACACCTGGCGGTGCTCAGGGCTTACTCCTGGCTCTGCACTTGGGGTTCACTCCTCGTGGTGCTTTATTTGGTTTTGTTTTTTGAAGTACAATAGATTTTATTTGGAGGTTTTTGAAGGTGAAGAGGGAGAGAAAGAAAGAGAGGAATGGACTCAAGGGAGAACGTGGGCTTCTCTGAGGGTGGAGAGAGTCCCTACGTACATCCCAGTGATACCAGTTGACCCCACGGGTAGCTTACGTGAGGAGGGGAGGAGAGAGACGGTCACTTTCTCCTGATTTGCCTCTGCCACCCCAAGACACAGCTGGGAAGACCAGGACTGATAGTCTGCGATGAGTTCCTGCTCAATATGGACCTGAGCCCTGCCAGCCCCGCCAGGTAGCCGTGAAGCCACATCTGACCTCTGCTTGGTCTTCTGGGCACGGGAGTTGATCTCCGCCACCTGATTTCTCAGGGAGCCACAGACTCAGGTTGGGACCTCATGGTGCCTTGGGGACCATATGCCGGGGATCAAATCCCAGTAGGCCATGTGCAAAGCAAGCACCCTGCCTGCTATGCAATCTCCCTAGTCCACCAGCTGGATGCTAAGTGTCAGGGTGCTTGGCCATCAAAGATCCATCTAAAGGAAGACATGTACAACCAGCGCCAGGTGATAGGATAACAGTTTGGATGCATGTCTGGCAAGCACCAGACCTGGATCAATTCCTGGCACTTTATGGTGCCCTGAGGACCATCAGGAACAGCACCGGGACCCACCCCTCCCCCCCCAGCACCGTGGGTGGCCCAGACACTCCCAGTCTCACAGGGCCAGAGCAGCATTGGATCCTTAGAGGGCTCTTGCAATGTACACACAGCCCAGTTGGATGGGAATTTCCTTTGGGGATTTCTGGACCTCCTAAGCATTGCTCGGGGGTACCCCTCTCCTCCCCCAAAGGCCCAGCGGAAGACTGGAATAAGGGTGGTCACCGGAAATATTGTCTAGGGCAGAATTGATTCAAAAGGCTGGAATGTCACTCCAGAGAGAGAGGGATGGAAACTCACCAAAGCAACCACCCCAACACCCAGCTACAGTGCAGGGAAAGGGGACTCTGAGTAGGGCACCCCCCCAAACACTTTTTGAGTTCAAACTTTGGCTTCTATTCATCAAGGAAAACATTCCTGCCAACTCCAAGAAAATGCAGTGCGGCATCAAGGCAAAGGCTCAGAAGCATCGTGTATTAACTTGTGAGTGTCAGCCTCTGTTATTAACTTCCTCCCAGTTTTTTTTTTTTTGATGGAGATCACCCTGCAACTCTCTATAAGTGCCCCAGGCTAGAAGGAAGTGTTTGTGGGGGAAACTCAGGGTAACATCTGCAGGAAAAACTCACCTTATTATTTGTGGATTGCATAAGAAATAGGTGGTCCTCAGACCTCAATTTCAGAAATGGTGTTAAAACATTCCATTAGGAGATAATCCTATTACATTTAGAGAATGGGGCTGAGTGGGGATTTGTACAGGAATGTAATGTTCTGTGGCAAGTCTTAAGTGTCTCCAGAAAGGCAGGGAATAAAACGTAATGACAATAACGCCCAGTTTCCGTGAGCTTCTTGGGTAGCTATCAAGTGTCCTACGTGTGTTGTTTTATTCTGTGTTTGCAGAAATAATCGGAAAATCCCACTTCTCGGAGAATGCCGTAACAGAAATTTCTGGCTATGGGTCTTGGTTCTCTGTCGGCTTGACTTAGAGAAGAATTCTAGTTATTGTTTCTCTGGGTGGGCTATTCCAAAAGGCATCCGTTCTGGGGCTGGAGCAACAGGCAGGGTGCTTGCCTGGTAAAAACCCAGCCCGGATTTAATCCCTGGAACCCCATAAGGTCCCGAAAGTCCCACCTAAATCATCTGTGAGCCCCCCACTCCCATCCCAACCCAGGGAAGCTGTTCTCCCAGGTAAAACAGGGTACAATTCACAAAATTTAAATTTAATGGGATGCGGAAAGCGCTCAAAGGGTTGGAGCATGCGCGTAGCTTGAGGGAGTCCTGAGGTTCCATCCACACCCTTGGCACTACGTGGTTCCTCAGCACCATTGGAGTATGAACCTTCCATCGTCAAAAATAACCCCCCAAAACCTAACTTCACACCAAAACGGAATCTTTTAAGCCTATTTTGTAGTTTGTAATACCCCTGATCAGAAACACTTCCGGTCCCTTCCACTCCCCTCCCCTCCCCACCCTCCCCTTCCCTTCCCTACTCAAGGGCCAACCTTGAATACATGTGACATTGACATAGGAACGGACTTGGGGGGCAGGGGCTAGACTGGCTGGAACGTGTGTTGCTTATAGGAGTCCCAGGTTTGATCCCCAGCACCATAGGATCCTCTGCGCACTTCCAGGCGTGGCCTCAAGACTTAAAAAAAAAAAAATGAACTCAGGTGTCACCCAGCCAGGAAGTCCCAACCCAAACTTATATCCCCCAAATCCAACAAGCCTGGGCTCTGGTAAGCAAGCCCTCCCACACCCCCCGCCCACCTCCCTGAGCACAAAATTTAAAGGAAGGGCAAACAAAACAAAACAAACTCAATAATTAAGTAAATCACATCTTTATGCTATTGGAAAAAGTTGAAAGGGGAGCTGGAGAGAGAATACAGTGGACAGAGCGCTGGCCTTGCACACGGCCAACCCCAGTTCAGTCCCTGGTAGCCCATGTGGTCCTCTGAGCTCTGAGCTAGGAGTAAGCCCTGAGCCCTGCCAGGTGTGGCCCGTCCCCCACTCTCCCAAATCAAAAGTCATTCCCCAAGTTCCATGACGAACAAAGGATAACATGGTTGATAAAGTCAGGTTTGCTTTTCCTGATTTTCCCTTCTTCTCCAGCCCCTGCTACCAGCGCCCCTGATCGCCTTGGTTCTTTCCTATCGAGTCTTTCCTCACTGGAAAAGGAATATCTGGGATGGAAGATGAGCAAGTTGTGGTTCTGAGGTTGAAAACCTCCTTCTGTTCCCTGGTACACACTGTTCTTTGAGAACATGAACTATGTCAGGGTTTCTTTTGTTGTTTTGTTTGTTTGGGGGCTATTACTCAGTGATGCTCAGGGGTCACTCCTGACAGAACTCTGGGTGCCAGAGATTGAACCCAGGTGAGCTGCATGCAAGGTGGGTACCAAATCTGCTGGACTCTCTCCAGCTCTGGCCCGAGTTTGGTCCTCCTGAGTCAGGCAGCTTTTACTCCCATGCCGGGATTGACTGGCCTAAGACAAGAGACTCCCAAGACGCTCTTGTTCTTCCATTCTCAGAAGCAGCGGTGATGGCCAAATCGGGTGCCCTGTGGGGGATCCCACTGCCTCCGAGCTTCCTTTCCGATAGATTCCTCTGGGTGTGGAGAATTTTAAATCCTTCATAAACATCCCTGATTGGCATAATTGGTGTAATTATAGGTATCTAAGAAGCAGCCAATGCCCGTGTAACAGCTGCCAATAGCCGGTTTCAGGAGACATGCAGTCACTTGTGGGAGAAGCAGGCTCTCCTTGGAGAGGCTCAGGGAATATTACTTCCAGATGGACCAGCTTGAATCAGAGATGGCACAGGGTGGAGACAGAAAAGCGCTCCTTCTACAGGGTCCGAGCTGGGCAGGAATTCACAGCGGGGAAGGACTCTGGGATGTGTCTTCCCCAACTGCACCAAGTGTGCGGAGCTCAGAGAACCCGAAAGGGGTCCAGCCCATTTCCGGCAATAAGAACTAGGACAGGAACCGTGTCCACGGCCTGTCTTTCATGTTGCACAGTGATCAATGCCGCCAATCAGCGGTCCTAGCTGGACAAGGAGGAACCCACTTGGATTTCTCTGGCTCCTCTTGGGGCCTAGGTTTCACTCAGAACATTTGTGATGTTTCGAGAAGTTCTTGCAGCTGATTTGGTCATTGGTCTATATTTCGTTTCTTCCCCTTTTTCGTGGGGTGGGGGCTTGGGGGTGGCTTTGCCTAGTGGCACTCAGGGCTTACTCCTGGATTGGTGCTCAGGGATCACTCCTGGAGGGCCTGGGACGATCATATGTGGATACCTGGGATCAAACCTGGGTCAGTTGCTTTGAAAACCTGGTGCCTTATCACTGCATTATCTCTAAAGCCCGGTAATCTGCATTTCAACCTGCAGCGTTTGAACAGTGCACTTAGCAGGCTCCTGTTCTGAGAACAAGGGTGTTTGGAAGGGGACGCTAAAAAAGATTCAGATGAATCCATACTCCAGCTGATTCCTAACATCAGTGGCCCATACCCAGGGCTACTACCAAGTTAGCTTGCCAAAATGGCAATCAATAACAGACCCATAGTTATATTTCCAGAATGTTCTTGCTTTGTTTTGGTAAACTACTTACCCTTCAACTATTGAACAGCTCTACTGAACTAAACTAGTATATCATGCTGACTGAGGAGATACTGGACCTGGTTTCAATCTGGACCCCACCAGAAGTGATCCTTGAGTACAGAGCCAGAAGTGAGCCCTGAACATAGTCAGGTATAGCCCCCGCAATCAAAGAAACAGATAAAATAGCAATGTCTTTTTGGGGGAGCATGGGGTGTGGGCTGTACTCAGTGGTGCTCAGGAGTTACTCCTGAATCAGTGCTCAGGGATCACTCCTGGCAATGCTCGGGGGACCATATGGGACGCCAGAGATCAAACCCAGATCATCTGTGTGCAAGGTCAACACTACTCACTGTACTCTCTCTCTCTCTCTGACCCCACCAGCTAAATTCTTATCACTCCATTTCCTACCTCCCAAAGCACTCCTGTCTCCTGGCATTCTTACTTCCATGTACCTTGGAAACATATCCTTTCTGTGTCAAATGTTAAAAGACAAAATGCTAACTACCCCCTTCAGATCTCTCCCTCTTTCTCCAAACAACTCAGCTCTTAAGCAGGTGATCAACTACCACCGGAACACCCGTCATCTCTAATCTGCCTTATTCTCTTGGCGAATCTCTCTGACCTTCCTCTTCCCTGGTTTGGAATGGGTGAGGATCTTCACTGTTTCCTCAAGGATCTTTCGGGGCTCGGATTTACTCCTCCCCTATCTCCTGTCTTGGCTCCTTTGGACTTGGGTAGGTGAGTGAACAGGTGAGGGGGTGTAAGGGCAACTATAAGAATTTTAGCTTAGGATCGATTCTTCTCTAGATACTTGGGAGAGGTGTTTGTCTGCTTCCCACAACAACTAGGTGGTCTCTTTAGGATGTGCTGTTTCACTCACTTCCGGTTATTTATAGCTCTTAAGCCTAAGAAATGAAAATTAGAGCTACAGGTCAAAAAAATAAACGGCCAATGTATTAACCAGATATCAAACGAATTATTTCATATTGTGGATGGTAGGACATGATAGTTCCTACCATGGATTTACCCTCCCTGAACATACAAAAAACCCTCCACTGCTATCCCCTCCCCCACCTCCCACCCCGAAATGGAAAAAGAATGAAAGAGGAAGTGTGCAGGCCTCGGAGTTAACTACA
This sequence comes from Sorex fumeus, assembly GCF_029834395.1. NCBI lineage: Eukaryota > Metazoa > Chordata > Mammalia > Eulipotyphla > Soricidae > Sorex > Sorex fumeus. The sequence continues at coordinate 15,643,907 of NW_026606151.1, forward strand.
AGGGGAAGTGAAGAATATACTCAACAAATCAGTAGAGGTACTCAGTGATTGGTCAAGCGGTAGCTACATCGCCCACAAGAGTCAATTAATTTAATGCCTGATTGATGAAATAAGTGGACAAGCAAAGCTCTTGGGAAAGGGTATTTGAAGGATAAAACCTGGAGAAAAGCACCGGAGGAATTCAAGGCACGTAGACAAACCGGGAGAAGAAACAGTGACTATTAACATCAGCGTGTCTTTTGGGGGTGGGTTGGGAGGGCACACCAGGCCATGCTGAGGGGTGACTCCTGGGTTTGCACCCCTGGCCGTGATCAGGGGACCATATGCGATGTCAGAGACCAAACCCGGTCGGTCGCATGCCAGGCAAGCACCCTACCCACTGGACCATCTTTCCAGCCCCCTGGCATCAGCAATTCTTGATACTGAATCTAAACATAAACAGGCAACACCTAAAGATGTTCACTAGCACAGTGGTATCCGCCTGCTATTTCTCCCAGAACTCTCGCGACACATCTAGCTCCCACGTATGACACACTACTTTGCAATAAACCCCAACGATGTCAGGTTACTTGAGTGAATCTGTTCCTTGTCATCACAAAGCTGAGGAGGAAAGTTAATAGCACGAAATGGAAGTTAGCCTGCTGACTTCTAATGAAAATGCCAGAGTTCAACCGTGGCTTCCTGTCTGTTTCAGCAGTGCTTAAAACCCTACACTTCGAAATGAGTCAGACAGAGAGGGACAGGCATAGAGAAGGACTGCACTCATTTGGGGAATATAAAATAACATAATATGAGACAGACACCCAAGGACACTAGTAGAGGCAAGGGCCAGGAATACCGCTCCATGGTTGGCAGTCTGTCTCATGAGCTGGGGGAGAAGGAATCACTGGAATAGAGAAGGGATCACTAAGTCAATGATGGTTGGAGGGATCATTCAGGATGGAGATGTGTGCTGAAAGTAGATAAAGGACCAAACGTGACAGCCTCTCAGTATCATAATGCCCCAAAGTAGAGAGAGAGTATGGGGGAAACTGTCTGCCATTGAGGCAGGGCGAGGATTGGGAAATGGGGGTGTATATTGGGGACATTGGGGGTGGAGAATGTGCACTGGTGGAGGGATGGGTGTTCGATCATTGTATGACTGAAACTCAATCATGAAAGTTTTGTAACTGTATCTCACAGTGATTCAATTAAAAAAAAAGAAAATTAAAAAAAAAATATACTTCGTTCCCTGCAGTGGGGTCAAGGCTTTTCTTCACACCTACAGCCATAGCACAGCGGTAGGGCGTTTGCCTCGCACGCAGCCAACATGGCCGACCCGAGTTCGATTCCTCCGCCCCTCTCAGAGAGCCCGGCAAGCTACTGAGAGTATCTCGCCCGCAGGGCAGAGCCTGGCAAGCTCCCCGTGATGTATTCAATATGCCAAACACAGTAACAACAAAATCTCCAGTGGAGACTTTACTGGGCCCGCTTGAGCAAATCGATGATCAACGGGAGGGCCTTTACCTTTATTGTGTTTCTATTTTAAAATCATCTTGGGTCTTTTGAATTGTTTTGTTGAGGGGTCACACTGGAGGGCGCTCAGGGGTATTCCCAGCTTGGTGCCTTATGTGGTGTTGGGGATAGAACCCCGACTTCTCGTATGCAAAGCCTGTGCTCAGCCTACTGATGCCTCTCTTTGATACTGCATTTTTTTTTCTAAATCATGTATGTTATCAGTGACTGGGAACAGGAAACCCATCTCCGAAAGCTCTGCTGTGTCTCCATTTCCAGCTTTCACAATCCTCTCCGTAGACGGGTGTTTTGGTTTTGGTTTGGCAAATAATCCAAATAAAATAACCCTGGCAGTGCTCACAGATTATTCCTGGTGGGCTGCAGGGGACTATAGGTAGGTGCTGGGGACTGAATTAGGCTGGCTACGTGCCAGGCAAGCCCCCTACAGACTGTGCAATCTCTCTGGGCCTGGCCTTTAATTTTTCTTCTTAGTTTACATGTCCCCATCATTGATGGCTTTTCCCCCAACATGCACTTTACAGCTTGCCAGCACCAGGGTTGGAAACTGTCTCAGGCCCATTCGATACTCAGCTGGAGCAATTCTACTTCTCAGAGCTATTCATAATACTACCTGTGCACAGCCAATTAAAATACACTTATAACCAAAGTCAGAAATCCTTTTTACTTTTTCTTTTCATACCCCAGTGCTGCTCAGGGGTTTATTCTGGCTCTGCACTCAGGAATTACTCCTGATGGTGCTCAAGGGACCATATGAGATGTCAGGGATCGAACCTGGGTCAGTCGTGTGCAAGGCAGATGCCCTCCCTGCTGTACTATCGCTCCAGCCCCATTGGAAATCTTAACTAGCATCTTTTACCTCTCCTGGGGCCTGTTTGCCTACTAAAATACCAATCAATGTCTTTTGGTTGTTGTTTTGATCATGGGGGTTTCATGCCTGGTAGTGCTCAGGGCTTACTCTCCTAGCTGTGTTTTCACTCAGCAATCACTCCAGTCAGCACTGGGGATTGAGCCAGAGTCAGCTCTGTACAAGCACCTTAACCCTTGAGCTATCTCTCCGATCTCTACTGATATATTGTCTTCATTAATTTTATTATTGTCACTGTCACTGTCACTGTCCTCCTGTTGTTCATCGATTTGCTCGAGCGGGCACCAGTAATGTCTCCATTTTGAGACTTGTTGTTACTGTGTTTGGCATATTGAATACGTCACAGGTAGATTGCCAGGCTTTGCTGTGCAGACGAGATACTCTAGGTAGCTTGCCGGACTCTCCGAGAGGGGCTGAGGAATCAAACCCGGCTTGGCTACTGCTGTGGTATTACTATTACTTTTTGTGGGCTGAAGCGATAGCACAACGGTAGAGCGTTTGCCTTGCGCGCAGCCGGCCCGGCCAAGCTGGGTTCAATACCTCCACTGGCAAGCCTGGCAAGCTACCGAGAGTATCTCGCCCACATGGCAAAGACTGGCAAGCTACCCGTGATGTATTCGATATGCCAAACACAGTAACAACAAAATCTCCAATGGAGACGTTACTGGGCCCGCTCGAGCAAATCGATGAACAACGGGAGGACCATGACTTCTTGTATTTTGGGTCACACCTTGCAATGCTCAGGGCTGATTCCTGGATCTGTGCTTAGGGGTCACTGCTGGCTGTGCTCAGGGGGACCATACGTGGTGCTGGGACCAGGACCTGAACAGCCATATGCAAGGTAACCACTTAACCCCGTTACTACCTCTCTGTGCCACACCCCCTCCCCCCAATCTCTCCCCAACCTCTTAAGGCATTTTTGGAAGCAGTTTTGGGGAAAACACAAAGTACTTTTCACCTCTAGGGAAACATTTCACCCAGTTTTTCCTGCCCTCACCCACACTCCCGAGCCCCGATGAATTTTGGGTGCATTGGGCGCTCTTTCAAAAATTAAATTCAAATTGTTAGCAGCTTCCTAAAGGTACTTAGCACCACCTCTGTCAAAGACAGGCCTTCCGGATCTGTCTGCTGGAGGTGCTGGAGGAACAAAGTGCAGTGTGTTTTGGGATTCCAGTCTCCCCACTTCCCAGGAACTTCAAATAAATTATTCAAAGTCTCAGGGGATTGGCAAACAAGAGAGATAAAAGGCCCACATCGGGACTGTGGGAAAGGGGAGGGAGAAAGCTAGAGGCCAAGCCTGAAGGTCAGCAGATCTCCAAGAGAGACTGTTTTCACAGGTCTTAGGTGTTGGAGCCGGGGGAAAGTCAGGACAAGCTGGGAAAGAAAGTGGCAATTAACCGCACATACAAGGAGAGCTAATTGATCGTTAAACAAGGCCTGGCTGCTTAGCTCTTACAAAAGCAGTTACATGCACCATCCGCCTTGGCCAATCACCACCTAGGCTGCTGGCCCGTCACTACCCTGAGTCCACTAAGGAGAGTCATGTTTGCAGTTGCCTCTTGCCTTTCCACAGCCTCGCCTCATGGCGTGCTTAAGAACTAGTCCACCACACTTATGCATCTGGCAAAATAAAGCCGCATGCTGTTTTTTTTTTTTTCTCTAGAACAAAACTAAATCTCAAATGGAGTAGCATCTGAACATCGTATGTTATCAGAGCAAGTTTGGTATTATTGCATAAATGAGATACCATTATGCCTTAAAAAATTTTTTTTCAGGGGTTGAACGGATAGTACAGCAGGGAGGGTGTTTGCTTTGCACATGTGGTCTCAATCCTTGGCATCCCATAGGTTTCTCCTGCAACACACACACTAGCAGGAGTAATTCCTGAGTGCAGAGCCGGGAGTAACCCCTGAGCATCTCAGGGTGTGACCCAGAAAGCGAAGTAAAACCAAACCAAACAAACGGAAAACCAAACAAACAAAAATAAAGATTGCACAGGTAAGGAAGGGTCTATGGGAAGCTTCTAACCCCAGTTTGGTGCTTGTTTGACAGAATTCCATGAACCAGGTGGCCTGAATTGAAACAGTCAGAAGAAAATAAAATGGGCTAATATTATCACCTGTACACACACACACACACACACACACACACACACACACACACACACACAGGCACACCATGAACTAAGGCACAGACCCAAATGCAAACGGCCCCCTGGGAAATACCGTTTGGCCATGTGAGGTTTCTTTATTTTTTTGTCTTCTTCTTTTCTAACACTGAGAAGGAAAACACCACATGCAGGAAACCATAAAACCCTTCACGTTAACTGTAGCCAACGGTCAATCTCATTAGGATAGAATGAGTAGGTTGTCGCCCTGTCTTTAAAGGCTGAACATGCTCCCTGGGATAATTTCCAGTGTTCTCATTTCCTGGAATCTCCATCTTCTTTTTTCACACAACAAAAACTGAAGTTTCATGAACTCTGTTCACCCCCTCCACAGTGAGCTCTTTCGCCAGTACCTGCTTTGCAAACTACCGTTATCTCTGCCGGCGCTGGTGGATTGGCCCTGAACACACAACCCATCACTCACACTTACTTTTTCTAACAGAGAGGAAGTTGGAGCTGGCCACTGAGGAAAAACCAGAGTGGGGCCAATCCTAGTCAGGCCTCTTGCCTGGGCTGGGAGGGTTTCTTGAAGCACTGAAGCGGGTGCATTTATGGAACGCAGAACTTATGCTCGTGAGATTGAACTTCCAGTGTACTTTCTCTCACTTCTGAATTCATGCCCCCAGATTCCTCATTGAATGGCTCTCAGGTCAAATTCTTCTGCGAGTAACAGAAAAGGAGTCAGATCCCCTGCAGCCATCTTGTACTAGGAGAAAATGTGGTGATTGTGGAGTTTTGGAACTCCGTGACCCTTGGGAACTCATGAGTGATGGTGGTGGGGTGCTTGTGTTGGGGGGCCCTCTCCTAGCCTGCCCATCTTCCTCATCTCCGCCCTAGTTGAGTATCTCCAGGGAATCCTGCCACCTCCTTCGTTGATTGTTTTACTGCTGGGGATTGAAATCAGGACCTCTTAATGCAAAGGAGGAGCTATATCCTTGGCTCTGGGTTTTATTTTTATTTATTTATTTATTTATTTTGCTTTTTAGGTCACACCTGGCAATACACGGGGGTTATTCCTGGCTCTGCGCTCAGGAATTACCCCTGGTGGTGCTAAGGGAACCATATGAGATGCTGGGAATCGAACCCGGGTTGGCCGCATGCAAGGCAAACGCCCTACCAGTTGTGCTATTGCTCCAGCCCCGGGTTTTAAAGAAAAAAAAAAAAAAGCATAACCTATGTTGCTTGCAGGGCGCCAGACTTGCACCAGGTTTACCTTTTAGAAACAGCCCACTGGGGTAAGGAACTAGCGCTTAATGAGACCATAGAGTAGGCCAGGCATTTTGCCAGGCTTGCCGACGTGTGTATTTTCACCCATTCTCTCACTAGCTTTAAGCTCTTCCTTTCTACTTGGGAGTTTAGAACACTGAGGAATTGGAGCAAGGTCCTCGAACTTGTTGGTCTGACTCAGCATCCTAACCCAGGTCCCTGGCAGCTCCCTAACCACAGCCAATAAAAGCCACTAACAGGCAAAAGCTTGGAACTATGGAAATGTAAAATCAACAGGATTGAAGCATTTTAATAGGCAACCTAGTGGGGAAGGTTAATTTGCAGGTGGAAGGATGCCTTAGGCCTACTTTCTGTCCCCCAAGACATTCCGTTTAATGGGACACCGGTTTGGTTCAACTGGAGTTCTGGAGAACGGGAGAGATGGGCTTGAATTTTGCGTTTCATTCTGGGCCAAGGCAGACATCACCGACATCGTTAGCGACGTCTGAAACACCATCAGTTTCCTATTCTCACAGCCCTCCCCTCCCAAGTGACTTTCAAATGATAGATACCCATCTGTGGAATTAATTTTCCAGGATGAACTTAAAGAGGTGGGGAAAAAACTTGTAACTATGTGTGAGAGATACTGAGGCTTCAAAGGAGGGGAAAAAAGACCGGGTGGGGGGTGGGGTGGGGCTTTGGGGGGAGGGGAGGTGGGAGGCGGGGTAGTAGAAAGAGAAGAGAATATCCTAAGAAATTTAAAAGGATTCAGATAGAGTTGAGTTACAGTGTCAGCCTAAATTTTATATTTTAGTTGTCTTAGAGATAAGATTCTTTCCAAGTAACTTCTGGGGATCCTGACACAACATTCTGACCCCAAGGATTAGACCAAATCATGTTTTCAAATTTGGGGGTGTTCACAAACAGGAAATACATGGTTAGTGTTGATAACCACTTCCTAACCCCTCACTTTCTCTAGAATTCCTTAATGTCTCCAATCCTCCTACCCCCTAATCCTCCCAGAACCATAGAAACACAAATCCAAGAAACCCTTTTAGGCACTTGGTTTAACCTATCCACTTACTTTTCTTTGGCACAAAACAGCATAGAAGAGTATTCCTGATTCACATTTCAGTTGGGGCAAAGGGTCAGATGGTCTTTAAAGAAAAATGCCTTGAAATTCTTGAGAAGTCTGAAATTTGCTTTGCTTTTTTTTTCCCTCCCCCACCTCTGACATTTGCTTTTCTCTCGACCCCCATTATCTGAAAGAAAAGGACATCCTAAACTGCTTGGATTTTCAGTTTATAGTGCCTGGTACTGTCCAATCTATAAGAATCCCTCAAGTATAAATATATTTTCTTATTACATCCACTTGAATCACTTCCTACATAGGGCACATACATTTAAGCATTTTTTTTAAAGCAGGATAATCAAACTTCTTGAGGAAACCTGCTAAGGCATAGGGCCTGATACAAAAAATCTAGCAGGAAAGCTCTTCTCACACACACACACACACACACACACACACACACACACACACACACACACACGCACTCTCTCTCACAGACACACAAACACAAAAACCTTTACAAATAATGCATCATTTGGGCAATAAATAAGTCAAGGTCTTGATAATATGGATCTGAAAAAAAAAGAGAATTCAATCATACTACCAACACTATAGTGAAGATTAAATTTCAGCACTTTTATGCAAGTCTTTGTACAAAAGGTCTTTGAAGAGACTTAAGAGCTTCTCTTGTTTCCAGGTCTTAAAAAAAAGGTACTGCAATTAAAACTAAATATACTAGAATGCATAAAAGGAACACTGGCACACGAGTAGCCCCCATTGCTGCCTAAAAAGACGAAATGACACCAAAACCCAGTAGTTCTATTATTTCGGAGGGGGAAATTATTGCTTTGCATTGAATGAAAAAATTGCTTGTTTTGGACTAGCAGGCACAAGTCCCTCTCTTCCAGCTGCACATTCCGGAATGGGGACTCCCTTACCTCCAAGCAATCACTATGATCAAAGGTTTATTTATTTCCCAGCCCTTCCATTTGCTAACCCCTCCTCTCCAGTGCTGCAAAAACTAAGATACAGCTTGCATTTTTTTTTTTTTTAAGAAAGAAACATTTGGAAGTGAAGATAGGTTTTGCTAGTCAAGGGCAACTGTTAGCTCTTAAAAAAAAAAAAGGAAAAAAAAACAAAAGAAGCTACCCCCCTTCCCAAAGCTTTCCCCCAAGAAAATACTGCTTCTTAGCAAATTGCAGGTTTTCAAGCAAACACAAATGAGTCTCAGAAAATGTATCCTACGCTTCTCACTCAGTGACATTGTGTCGCGCGTGGTTATAAAATGTCTAATTTATCACTGGCTGGAGGAATCCGGACCTTCTAAACCAGAGCTTCCCTCTCTGCCCTGGGGCAGCCAACTCCTCTGGGTCATCCCCACGGTGGCCTTTTTAAGCTTGACCACACAAACTGGGCATCATTTCCTGGGCGGGGGGTGGGGGGAAGCTACAGCTCTGCAACTGTTACACCTCACAGCTGATCAGGGGGCTGGGGGGGGGGGGGGGAAGGAGAGATCTCTGGACAGGCTTCTTCGTCCTGGAGGCTGGAGAGGATGATTTTAGACATGGCTCGGTGGGAAACATGGGCAAGACAAAGCAAGAGCTGCTTTGGTGAGAGAGAGAGAGAGAGAGAGAGAGAGAGAGAGAGAGAGAGAGAGAGAGAGAGAGAGAGAGAGAGAGAGAGAGAGAAAATCAGCTTGCCAGTTTCATCTGCAAAGAATTCTGTCCGGCCGCCCCTCCCCCTCGCTTTCAACGCGCAAGACAAAGGGCGTTTATTTAACTGGTAAACTCAGAAAATTCCTAGAAAGCAAGTCGAGCTGACGCCATCATTTCAGGGTCAGGACCCCACAAACTTGGCCAGGAGAACCCAGAATTCTTCAGGAGGCAAGCAGGGCCTTTCATAAGGTTGCTCTGCCAGACCTTGATGGTGCAGCGTTTACATCCTGTAAGGAAGGAATCCTTCCCCAAATCTCAGGCTCTGGCTATTAATAATGACAAAAAAGTCAAGATTTAGGGTTCAGTTCCAGCTGATTTTATTTCCTTCTCAAAAAAATGTTATTTACAGAAGGTATATATCAACAATCTGACAGGCAGTGGATTGACATGATTAGCTGGCATGATTTTCTTCTTTTTTTTCCCCCAAACTTTTTTTTTTTGTGGCCTTGAATTTTAAGACAAATATTCTTCTACACGGCATATTGCACAGGATGGATGGCAAAAAAAAAAAAAAAAGAAAAAAAAAGAAAAAAAGTTTAAAAACAAAAACCCTTAACGGAACTGCCTTATCAAGGCAGACGTCCTAGTGCCTGTCATGTTATATTAAACATACATACACACAATCTTTTTGCTTATTATAATACAGACTTAAATGTACAAAGATGTTTTCCACTTTTTTCAATCTTTAAACACAACAGCTATAAACCTGAACACATATGCTATCATCATGCCATAAGACTAAAACAATTATATTTAGCGACAAGTAGAAAGGATTAAATAGTCAAATACAAGAATGAAAAACGCAGTACATAGTGTCGCGAACTCAAATCGGCATTTAGATAGATCCAGTGGTTTAAACGGCACGTTTTTGCGTATAAAAAAAGTGCAAAAAAGATGTGGTTTACAAGTTAAAGCTACAGGATCCCTTTTTTTTTTTTTTGATGTGAATGCACCAGTCTGTAAAGCCTCTGGACAGAACAGTATTTTGTTTTCTAAAAAAAAAGATGTGTTCTTAAAAGCAAACGGTGTGTGGCTAAATTTCCCCCTCTCTGTCTCAGACTGGGGTTGAAGGGTGGACACTGGTGGCAGGTTAAGGGATACTGTCACTTTAAGAAGCCTGCAGATTGAAGTGTAAACATGGAGAAACCAGGGGCTGATTTTTTAAAACTGTGTGAGATATTAACCAGCCGCCCTATTATAAAATCAGGAAATCCAAACAGCGATTTACACCGATTAACACCCCCTTTATATATTTTTTACAAAAATACACTGAGAAAATAATCAAACGTTTCATCTCTCTTGTCTTTTTTGTTTTTTTAAAAGTGTCAAAAGTCTACATTTAAATATAAAAAATTAAAAGTTAAAACTCTAGCCCTTCAGTGAAGGAGACGTAAAATGGCGTGGGTAACAACAATATATAAAAAAAAAAGAAAGGAAAAGAAAGAATAAAAGAAAAAAAAGGAATAAAGGAAGTCCAAAGAAAAGATTTTTAAAAAAGGAAAAAAAAAGGGACAAAATAAGAAAAAAAAATAATGTTTGGCCAGTATAAATACTTCCACATATAAAATGGCATCTGATTACATTTACAAGGAAAAAAAAATAATACGAGGATGGAGCATCGGTGAGGGGAGAAATAAAAGTCTTCTCATTTACACCTAGAAGGAAGAAACACAGACACACCGAGCAAAAATTTGGTCCTGAATTGTTTTTTTTTAAAAGTCCAGCACAGATTTGAGTTGCGTTTGAATCCTTGAAAGAGTTAAGAATGAAAAAAAGCTGGTGATAATTTCGTTGTAGGAATCAAACATAGCGCCATCTATCTGCTTCTTATATTATCCTACACTATTTTAAAAACTGCTCAACAGTCTTAATACAGAAATCTTTTAAAAGATAGACAGGATAACATGCTATATTAACCCCACCAGTGAAATAATCCAACACCATCACGATTCCGATTAAGAGAAGAAAAAAAACCTTTTTTTTTCCTTTTTTTTCTTCCCCACCCCCACCGCCCCACCCCACCCCCCTTAGACACCAACTGGCCCTCCACTGCCCCGGGACCGCATCCTCAGTCTCGGCCGCCACCGCACGCACGCGGGTCCCGGGGAGTCGCACGTCGCACGTCGCCCGTCGCCGCTGCTGCTGCCCCGGGACGTGCAAATCCTTTTCAGTCCAATCCCGGGCCCCGATCCTGATCCCGATCCCGATCCCGATCCCGGGCCCTGGCCGGTCCGCGGCCCTCGCCACCCCCCGGCCCCGCCGCCGAGGCTTCCACCAACTCGGTTCTCTTCCCGAGTGCGCCGGTCACTCAACATCTCCCCATCCGGCTGCAAGGACAAGAAAGGGAGGGGTGGGGGGAGGGGGTAAAGGCAAAGAAAAAAAAAATAGTAAAATAAAAAAAAAAAGGAGGGGGGGGCATTCGCCAGCGTGGAGTCTTTGGAGTCCCAGCGCGCTAGATGCGCGCACCCCCCCACCCCCTCCAATAAAACCTCTGCGGTCCGTCATCTTCGCCTCCCGGCAGCTCGCAGTGGTCTCCAACCCGGGGTGGGCAAGGGGGTGTGTGCAAAGGCACAGCCCCCTCCTCCTTCCCCCAAGGCCGCGGTGGATTTCTTCCTTTCTTTCTTTTTTTTCCCCCCCTTTTCCTCCTCTCTTGGCCAAGAAACAAAAATACAGCACAAAAAAAAAAAAAAAGAAAAAGAAAAAAAAAGGAGGGGCTGCAGGGGGTTAAAAAGAACACAAAAAAAACACACCAAGAGGATGAGAGGGGGGCGAGAATTCCTTCAGTCTCCAGAACCAACTACCAACTTCTTGCCCGAGGTGGAGGGAGGACAAAGTGGGGGTGCAGACAAGTCCGGAAGTTCGATGGAAGAAGGGTAGTGGGGGGGGGGTCTCTTCAAGCAAAGGGGGGGGGAGGAAACTCCAAGTAGCTTCTTTGCCGTCAACAACATCAACAACAATAAAACATCGCCCCTGTCTACCCTCTGCGTCCCGCTAGCCCACCACTCGGAGAGGTGGGGGATGGGAGCGCACTGGGCACCCCCCCCCCCCAAAAAAAACACGCTCCCGCTTCTCCAAACAACCCGGGACGCAGCCGCAGCCGGTCCTGGTCACTTTTTTTCCCTTTTCCATGTCCCCCCTTTTTTCCTTCTTTTTCTTGCTCTCTTCTCTCCATTCTTCTGCTCGCTTTTTCTTTTTTCCTCTTCCTTTCTTCTTAGCCTTTTTTTGTTTTCTTTCTTTTTTTTTTCGTCTGTCGGAGGAGAGGTGGCCCCCACCTCTCCCCAATCTCCCGCGCCCCGGTGTGTGTGTGTGTGTGTGTATGCGTGTGTGTGTGTGTGTGCGTGTGTGTATGTTTTGGAGGGGGGTTGGGGGGGGACACCCGGTCGGCTCCCAGCCCCCCTGCGCGCTTGTGTGTGTGTGTGTGTGTGTGTGTGTGTGTGTGTGTGCGCGCGCGCGCGCGCGCGCTCGCATCAGTAGGTGAAGACCAGGTTGGAGATGCTGGACTCGAGCCAGTCGCCCGAGATCATCTCGCTCACCTCGGGGGTGCAGTAGTCCGGGAACTCGAAGTGCGAGCCCGAGCCCGGCTCGAAGTTAAAATCCAGGTCCCGGTCGAGCGCCGACGACGAGCTGAAGCTGCCCAGGGACATGCTCTCAAAGTTTGAGCTGGGGTGCAGGTCCAGCAGGTCGTCTTCGAACTCGTCGTCGGACGAGGACGAGGAGCCCGACGACGACGAGGCGGACGAGGAGGCGGAGGACGACGAGGAGGAGGAGGACGACGAGGAGGACGACGAGGAGGAGGAGGACGACGAGGAGGACGACGAGGACGAGGCGGACGAGTGGGACGAGGACGCGTGCGAGGGCGCGCTGGACGGGGCGGGCGAGGCGGCGCGCAGGCTGCTGGCGTAGCTGCGGTGGTCGGCGGGCGAGCGGCCGGCGGCGGGCGAGGACGCGGCGCTGCTGCGGCCGCTCAGGCACGGGCCGTCGGGGGAGCAGCCGGCCGCCGCGTCGTCGTACAGGCCCAGGGGGTCGCTGGGGTCCGCGCCCACGGGGGACGCCGACGCGCCCAGCCCGCCGAACAGGTACACGCGCTTCACCTTCTTGGCGCCGCCGTCCGCCAGGTGCTTGGGCGCGGGCGGCGGCGGCGGCTGCGGCTGCGGCGGCGGCGGCGGCGGCGGCGCGGCCAGCGCGGCGTTGGCGCCGGGAGTCCGCGCCTTGTACAGCGCGTGGTGCTCGGCCGCGGCGCCCAGCGGCAGCAGCGTGGCCTGCTCGGCGGCGAACGCGGCCGCCGCCGCCTTGCCGCCCGCCAGGATGAGCTTGGCGTAGGGCTTGCCCAGGCCGCCGCCGCCGCCGCTGCTGCCCGCCGCTTTGGAGCCGCAGCTTTTCTTGGGCGCCGGCTTGGAGGCGCCGCCGCTGCCCCCGCCGCTGCCGCCGCCGCTGCCCCCGCCGCCTCCCCCTGCTTGGTGGTGGCCGTGGTGGTGGTGGTGGTGGCCGCCGCCGCCGCCGCCGCCCCCGCCGCCGCCGCCGCCGCCGCCGCTGCTGCCACCGACCTTGTCTCCCTTGTCGCCGGCCTTGGAGGCGTTGGCGGCGCCCGCGGCGTGCGCCGCGCCCGCGTTGCCCGACTTCACCTTCTTCCTGGGCCGGTACTTGTAGTCGGGGTAGTCGGCCATGTGCTTGAGGCGCAGCCGCTCCGCCTCCCGGATGAAGGGGATCTTGTCGCTGTCCTTGAGCAGCTTCCAGCGCTTGCCCAGCCGCTTGGAGATCTCGGCGTTGTGCATGTCGGGCGACTGCTCCATGATCTTGCGCCGCTCGATCTGCGACCACACCATGAAGGCGTTCATGGGCCGCTTGATGTGGCCGCTCGGCGTCTTGCACCAGCTCGGGTCGTCCGCCTTGCCGCCCGTGGACGCCGTGGAGCCGGGCGTCGGCGACGAGGCGATGCCCAGCTCCAGGCCGGCGCCCGAGTCCGAGCTCTCGCCGGCCAGCAGCGCCTCGGTGTTCTCGGCGTTGTTGGTCTGCTGCACCATGGTCCCGGCTCGGCGGGCGCCCCCGGCGCGCGCGCGCTCAGCCCCTCCTGGACGCGCGATCGCCGGGTCCCCCCGGGTCCCCGGGCCCGGCGGCCGCCGCCGAGCGGGAGGACGCGCGCGGCGAGCGCGCGGGGCCCCGCGGCTCCCGGCCCGGGCGGAGGTGGGCGAGCCGGGCGAAGTCTCCAGGAGCGGCGGGGCGGGCGCACTCCGTCTCTCGCAGAGGAGTTGTAGTTTCCCAGGCTGGAGAGTCTTCTCTGGCTCGCTCGCTCGCTCGCTCTCCTCCCCTCTCTCTCTCTCTCTCTCCTCTCTCCCCTTTCTCTCTCTCGCTTTCTCTCTCGCTAGCTCTCACCGCGCTGCTGCTGTTGGCGCTGCCCCTCGCCGCGGAGTCTGGAGACCTGGCTCAAGTGGAGAGGAGTTTCTTCTCGAATGCTGCTTGCTGAAGCTTCCACTGCAAGTTGCTAGCCGCCGCCGCCGCCGCCGCCGCCTCTGCCGCCTCTCCCGGGCAAGTCCTATTTTTTTTTTTTTTCCGCTTTCTTTCTTTCTTTCTTTCCTTCCCCCGAAGCAGTTGATTCCAGTTCACGAGCGCTCCCCGGAGCTCAGGAAAGCGACATTGTCTCTAGCACTTAGTCCCTTTCCTACAATGCCAAGCAAAAAAGACTCTGGCTCCAGGACTCTCTGTGGGCGGAATCGGCACTAAGGAGTTTGTGCAATTATTTTGTTGCAAGGTAGGAAGCCAAAAAGCCTTCATGCAACAGACTGGCATGAATAAATGTATGTTTTCCCCCTCCCTTCTGCAAGAAGGGAGCTGGTAATGGCAGAGTTCCTCTAGTGCAGACTCTTAAGGAGCGTGCAAGAACTAGAGACCTGGGAGCCGAAGCAGGCCTCTTGCCCTCACACACAGTTTCTCTTGCTGCAGCTTAGAGCAGACCCCAATTCCGCCTCGCGCCTCTTTATCCTTTCACAGTCTCGGCCGCAGCCAATCAGCCGCTGTAACCAACGCTTCCTCGTGCCAAGCCCCTCCCCCGGGCTTCCCATTGGCTTGGAACCCGATGCAATAATAATCTCCGCGTGCAATGAGAAGCTCCAAATCTGACCTCATTCCAATTTACAGAGCAAACTTTTTAAAAGGGCTAGAAGTACAGCTGAGATTTCTGCTGCCTCTTTTTTCCTCTTGCTGTGTGTGTGTGTGTGTGTGTGTGTGTGTGTGTGTGTGTGTGAGAGAGAGAGAGAGAGAGAGAGAGTCTGGTGTGTGAAGAGGATGTTAATGCATGAAATTATTAAGGGAAGAGACGGAAATGTATTCTAACCATTATGTTAGATAACTAGGGGCTTGCAAGGGGGGGAGGGAGGGAGAAATACTGTAAATGGAAGCTTTCTGCTTAAAAGCCAAGTGATTATTTTTATTAGTTCTTTTCAGTATTAGAATAAAGACTCAGGATTTAGTGCAAAAATCTGTTCCCTGGCTCCTTCATAAAATCAAGGATGTAAAAAGGGGAGGGAAAGCCACCACAATAAATCAGTAGATATTGAAAACCATTAAGAAAGTGGTACCTAGACACCTGTCATCACAATTATTTTAACAACTCTAGGTACAGCACAGATGTCCATGTATTGCTTGAGTCCTCAGTGCCATTTTTGTGCTGTTTGTGGAAGGCAGAGAAGAGGAATTTTTTTTTTTAATAATTGCTTGCTCTCTTAACGAAACAGGGGTTAACTCTGGTTATTTAATGACTTAAGCTGCCCCATAAACCCTCAATAGCCCCAAACACAGGAGCTTTCCATGGGAACACGCCAATGTTCCACAATTAACGGGAGAATTTCCATGCTTTCTGTGGAGGGTCATGGTGGGGTGTCTAAGTGGGGAATCCCTTTTAATTTCTAAATCATGTGTTTTCAACATTTTCAAAATCAAAGACTGCTTCACTCCACATTTTCCTTTCTTCCAGACTGCCTTCCTCTTCTCCTTGGTAGACAAGTTCTATATGATTCCTACTAGGGACTTATCGAAGCATATAGAAGGAAAAGGTCGAGGCCAAGAACAGTGACAAAAGGAGGTGGTGATTGGGAGAGAGAGAGAGAGAGAGAGAGAGAGAGAGAGAGGCCGCTAGATTTATCTTGCACTTGGCAGCTGCCCTTTCCTGCTGGTTTTGTAGCCCTGGGGAGATGACTGGGCCTCAGTTTTCCTTATCTGAAATCTGAGGACACAAGACAGCAACTTTCTATAGGCTGGTTGTGAGGGTATGGCAAGTTTTATGCACAGGAAAACCTCAGTGGATGCTCATACCCTGCTCTTAATCCCTCAGATGTGTCAATGCAATATTGTGTGAGAGACGGAATTTGAGCATGGGCTACTGAGGTGAAAAGTGGTCCCAAACTATGGATGTCATCCACAGGAAGACAAGAGCAGTTATCTCTATTGCCCGTGCATTTATTTTGGCTTTGGGACTGCAGCTGTGTGTGTGTGTGTGTGTGTGTGTGTGTGTGTGTGTGTGTGTGTGTATTTGTGATGGTGGTGGGTCACTCCCTGTGGTTCTTGGAGGACCAAAGAATCAAACCTGAGCCTACTGCATGTGAAATCTGAGTTCAGCCCCTTGAATCCAGCCCTCATGTCTCCATGCAATCTTCACAATTACTCACAATTATTTTTATGTAAAGCAGTCTGATTTAGGTTGGGGGCCATACTTGGTGGTGCCCAGGGATCACAGCTGGTGAGGAATGGCAGTGAGGGGAGCCCTTTGGGTGCCAGGGATCAAACTCAAGTTCTCATGTATTTTTTTTTTTTTTGCTGGGGGGGGGGGGTTGGTCACACCCTGCTGTGCAGAGGGTTTACTCCTGGCTGTGCAATCAGGGATCACTTCTAACGGGCCAAAGGGACCATATGGGAAGCCAGGGATCAAACCCGGGTCAGCCTCACCCGGTGTACTTTTTTATGACCCAAGTCCTCCTAGTTTTAGAAGAAATTTGGTGAAGAGCACTGACTGTAAAGAATATAGCAAATAACGGGTGCCTAAACTCGATCAAGAAAATATTAACACGCAAGGCTTAACTGGTAACAACATGTTAGTAATCTCTTCTACAAGGGCTTATTGGCTCCCTGGTGAGATACAGCAATTTTCACACAACCTTCTTTAAAAGAAATATTTTTTTGGATCGATTTTAGCAAATTACAACAAGCAATATAAAATAAATTATGTAGGGCTGGCAGTAGGGGCCAGCTTGAGGGGGGCTTGGGAAAATTGGAAATAATAGTGGTGGGAAGGGGCACTGGTGTTGGGATTGGTGTTGGGATACTGAATGTAATAAATGATGAACAACTTTATAAAAATAATTAAAAAAACAAAGAATGGGTGTGTAGATATTCAGAATACATGTCAATGTGACTATTAAATTTTTTTTTTTTTTACTCCACAGGGTGGAAATCAGCACTGGTGTCTCGAGAGACTTCCACTGACCCCATTAAACACTTTCTCCAGAGCAGTGATGGTGGGTAGGTAGGGCCCACCCAGCATAATAAAGCAGTTTTTCAATTGACATCAAACAAGTGCTAAGCACAGGCTCCTAGTTTATCTTGTTCAACTTTTATGGGTTTATTTTTTGTTGTTGCTGTTTGGGTTTTTTGCTTTTAGGGTCAGACGTGGTGATGCTCAGGCGTTACTCCTGACTCTGCACTCAGGACTTACTCCTGGCGGTGCTCGGGGGACCATATGGGAAGCCAGGGATGGAACTCTGGTCAACCGTGTGCAAGGCAAGTGCTCTACCCATTGTACTATTGCTCCAGGCCCTTGTCCAAGTTTTAAAGCATGAAGACTGGTGAGAGGCTTGGGCTGTAGATTCAAAATTTTACTGCAAAGAACACCTTTTTGGAAACATCTGATTGGATCGCTAAAGGATAAAGCACAATGTTTTTGAGTGTCACTGCAAATCATTTCTGACCAGCTAGTAACCCCCAAGTTATGTACTTTTGTTTTTCTTTAAGAAGAGCAGACACATCTTTAAAGAGCACACCCACTGGTACCTTTTTATTTGGCGGGGGAAGCATATACCAAATCGGAGTGTATTACCATATCCTTCCATGTTCTTTAGTATGTACCCAAACCTCACCTCATTGGTCAATCCCACATAAATACATCATATTCTCAATATTTTCCACCACGACAAAAAAAAAAAAAGAATAAATGCTATGTTTTGGAGTCTGTTCCAATGAATGATTTATTTTAGTATTTGAATGGTATGTGTTGGTGCTCAGGGCTTACTTCTGGCTCTGCTCAGGGACCACTCCTGGCAGTGTTCAGGGGACCATATGTGGTGCTGGGGATTGGACCCGGCTCAGCTTTGTACAAGGCAGGTGCCTTATCTACTGTCCCATCTCTTCACTTCCTGCATGACAAATGATTTGATGGTACAGTTAGCTAACAATAATTCACTGAAGATGAATTATCAATAGAAGAATGCTTCTTTTTTCTCTTTTGGTTTTTGGGCCACACATGGCAATGCTCAGGGGTTACTCCTGACTCTGCACTCAGAGGTCATTCCTGGGGGGTGCACAGGGAACTGTATCGGATGCTGGAGATCGAACCCCAGCTGTCCACGTGCAGAGCAAGCGCCTTATCCACTGTGCTATCTCTGTAGCCCCAGAAGAATGTTGTGTTCAAAACCACTTATGCTGCTTTTAATCAACATGATGGGCAAAGGTATAAATTCATCAAAGCAGTCATAGCAATTTTGCTTCTGCTCCAAGTGAGACAAATTATTAAAAATATGTACAAAAAAAAACAAACCAAACAGCTGGGACCAGGGGATGTGTGAGGCCTTAGGTTTGATCCCCGGTACTGCATGGCCCCACAACAATCAAATTAACAAATAAGCCCCTAAAATTAATAATAACAATAATAATAATAATAAAGGAAAGCCTATTTCTGTTGTTACATCTGTTTTTGTTATTTCAAGTAGATTTTTCAGACACAACATGGTCCGGGGTCTCTAACTGCCACTGAAATTCCGATAGCCTCCAGGCTATAAGGTGGCTGCCTGTCTCGGGCTGAAAAGGAAATGTTCTTTGAGTTGAAGAAATATGGCATTAGTAATTCCCATCCGGTCCGTGAAATGATTAGGTGTGAGTGTACAGACTTGTGAAGTCCGTTTGTTCTGATGGGTGAGAAAATACCACGGAGGAATGGCCTTTCCTTCAAGTCCTCTGTCTGACCAGTGAAGTAAGTACGTGTACCTAGAACGGTCCGGGCCTCTGAAAACTGAACAATGAGAAAAGATTTCAGTGTTCTCCTTACCCAACTCTATATTCTTTGTAACCAATGCTGCCGCTCCCCTCCCCCCAAATACCAAGTATTTGATGGCCCCTACTAAATCAGTACTCACTGTTCCCTCTGCTGGCTTTGCTGTACAAGAAGTGATTCCTTGTGCTAGTTTTTAAACCCTAGTTATATGCGTCCAAGATCATTTTGTAAAACTGAAAAAAAAAAAAAACCAACCCCCAACACACACACACACACACACACACACACACACACACACACACACAAACCCCCCCAAACACATTGTTTTAGAATGATAGATTCATCACCTTGATTAGCAGTGTGGCCAGGTAGAATTGAAATTTCAAACTTTTGAATCATAGTAAACATTTTGTCTCCCTCAATTCATGGAATTCTCGTTATGGAATCTCTGTTAATTCCTTGCTTCTGTGCTCACACACCTGCACACTATAAATATAAATCCTCACATCCACAGGATGGTATGGGGGTAGATTCTACCTCACTGCCTAACCTATTCCTGACTCTCTCTCTCTGAAGGTAAATTAGTTTAACAAATCTGCATTTGCACTGCTTTGCCTTGCCTTGGCCACAGAAACAATGATTGGAGGAGCTGATCAGACCAGACAAGTCTTCAGCTCAAATGAAATGACGAAGGGTTGGGGGCTGGGAACCCCCTCTCTTTGTTTCTTTAGCAGCCAAGGAAGCAGCTTTGGGATGTCTTTGCGGTGTGCCAATTAAAAGGCTACAGGATTTTTTTTTTCCGGTTCTACACTTTAGGGGAAAAAAAAAATCCTACAACGACTGCCCGCCGGGTCAAGTGGACGAACCTAGCACGTCTTTGGGGGGCGCTGCCGCTGGGCTGGACGTCCAGGGCTTGTACTGAAAAGGAGTACACGGAAGTCTGTGTCTTTGCGAAATATCAATAACAGATTGTGGCGTAAAATGAAATCCAGCATGTATTTGTACTCTAAATCTGAGAGATAAGAGCTCCGCGGTTCGAATCATTGTTACTACTTACTCCCCCCCGCCCCCCCCCCCCAAACAGCGACTAAGCCTCTGACGGGTTTAAACAATTCCTAGTAATGTCAGCTCTTTTTTTTTTCCACTCTTTTTTCTCCCCTAGTCCTTTCCCTTAGGAGATCCAGCAGAAAACGAGTGTGCTTGCCCGGGCCGCAGCGATGGGCAGAAGGAACACAAGCTCCTGTTCCTTTTCACGAGGCGGCGGGCAAGGCGCGCGCACACACACGCAGAGACTCACACACACAAACACACACATACACACACACACACCCTCGCAGGGAACTGGGCTGGGCCAGGCGGCCAGGCGGTTCCCAAGCCGGGCAGAAGCCGCCGCCAGGTGGCAGCGCGGAGCCTTCCCGCGCCCGTTTGGGGACGTGGGAAAACGTGGGGATGGATACCCAGTTTTCTTCTTCCTCTTCCTCCGCTCCCAACCCCTATCGTCCTCGTCCTCCTCCTCTCCCGGACCTTCTCCTTTGCGGAGCTGTTCGCACGATCGGCGGGCACCAACCAGGGTGTATTGTGGCTTCTGTGACCGTTTTGGTGCCCACCCCGCGCTGTTCCGCCGTTCCGCTGCCTGCAGTTTCCCAGACCCGGGAAGCCTCTGGCTGGCCGCGCGCTTGGAGCGAGCAAGCCGAACCCGAGGGCTGGCTGGTCCTGGGCCGGCTCGGCCCCGGCTGGCAGAAGCGGGGCTCAGAGTGGTGCTTGGAGAGAGCCGCTGCACCCCCCAAACACAAACCGGGCTGAGCCCGGCGGAGAGCAGCTGGCCCTGCGGCCCGGCCGCCCCGGGGAGAGCGCTGCTCGGCGAGGGGCCGGGCGGGGATGAGAGGGGCGCAGCCTCTCCGTGACCGTCGCGCGAGGAAGAACCCAAGAAGCGCCGCAGACGGCGTTGGGGAGCCGAGGCTTTCCTACTGTAAACACGTTTCGGGCGCTGCTGTCAGCAGCATCTTAACACCCGTCTTCCGTTTGTGTTTTACGACCCGGGAAGGAGCTTTGCAAGCGCTCCCGGGAAACTGCAGCGGCGAGCGCGCTCGGCCAGACGCACGGGGGAGCGGCGGACAGTTCTCCCGGGGACCGGCCGCACACGTTACACACGTGCACACGCACGCATGCACGCACACACACACACACACGCACACTCACAGCGGGAGGGGCTGCAAACGCCCGGGGAGCATCTACGGGCGCGCACAGCGGCGCGCACAAGCCCGGGGAGGAGCTGCAGGCGCGCGCCCGCGCGCACACGCACACGCATACGCATGTACGTGGAAGACGCGCCCTCCGCCGCCTCGCCGCTCTCCTTTGAAGTTTGCAACCGGCTGCAGCTGGCGGGGCGATGGTTCCCCTGGAGGCGCACGGGCTCCTCTGATCCCCGGGGCCAGCCCTGGCCCTTGGCGATGGTGCCCAGTTCCGTCGCTGACCGGAACTGACAGCCTTCCTGCCACCCTCCCCCACCCCCCACCTTCTGTCGCGCGTGCCCACGGCGTTGCTTCGGGATGCCCAGATGCCCCCTGCACGCGGTAGCGTCTGCAGTTCACGCTCCGGTGGACTGACCACACTCGGACCCAGGCAACCTCCGGCCCCGCCCATCCCCAGCCTCGGGTCGCGCCACCCGAGGTCCCAGCGGGCTTGCAGCCTCCGGGTCCCTTGGGAGGTGGCGGGGTGCGGGGGTAGGGAGGGCAGAGTCTGTACGCTGGAGGGGAGTGTGTGGAAAGAGCAAGAAGCCTTGGGGTTAAGGGAGGTTGACCGGAACCGGCCAGCGTCCCTTCCCAGGGGCCCCGGCGGGGCCAGTGTGCGTTTGCCTGACCCCGTCTCCCCGTCCTCGGGAAGGCGCCCCCGGGTGCCAGGAGCCCCGGCCCAGGGCCTGGGCGCGTTGGGGGTTGGATTTCATGCCCCCCAGCACCTGTCCCAGGCGGGTTTGGGTGTGACCAAAACAGCGCAGGGCTGCGCCGCGGGGGTTGGCTTTGTCCCTGGGGTCCCAGCGACCGTGCAGCCGGCGCAGGGTCTGCATGGGACGCTTGTCCCACCGAGGGGCGCCCCGGAACTACCCCCCTCGTGACTCCAGCACGCTGCATGGGTGGGAGCACCCCCGTTCCCCCACCCACCCCGCGACACACGATCCCCCCCCCCCCCCCCCCCCAGCGTGGTCGAAGGGACTAGGGTTGGTGGGAAGCTCGCGGTGGCACTGACCGAAAAACGCTTGGACCAAAGCATCCCCCACCCCCACTCCCCCACGCCCAGCCCACGTTCGCGACGCAGTTGCGAGGCCAGGGGAGGTCGTGCGAGGTCCGGCAAGGCTGCGGCGAGCGTTCCTGCCAGCCAGGGAAACCCGCCCGGGCCCGGGCCGAGGGCAGCGCAGCCGAGGGGCAGAGCCCAGGAGTGGACAGGGGGGTGCCGAAGGGGGCGGGGATTGTGGGGACGCTGGGAAGCCGCCGAGAACCGCGGGTCGGAGAGGAGCGGAGGGTGTGAGCGTGGCGGGAGGCGGGCACCGTGTCGCCGGGCTCCCCAGCACCTCCTCTTCCGAGTTCCCGCCGAGGCCCCACGCGCTCCGCCCCGCGCGGCAGCTGGGAGCGCTGGGGTGGGGGTGGGGGAAGGGGCGGGGCGGGGTGCGGCGGGGACCAAAGGACTCGGTGCCCCAGACCGCGCTGGGCGTGCTGCACACCTGGCGCTCGGGACTCGCCATCTGCTCGCAGCTCCCCGGGTGTGGGCCGGGCCGAGATAAGGACGCAGCCCCGGGAACGCGTGGCTCCGCGGCGCGCTCAGCCCGCCGCGCTGACGGTGCGCGCCTACACCCTGCAGACGCGGCCGACCGGGCGCGCGGACAGCGTGCAGGATGCGGCCGACGGTGCGCGCCTACAGAATGCAGGATGCGGCCGACGGGGCGCGCCTACTGAGTGCGGGGCAGGCCGACGGGGCGCGCCTACTGCGTGCAGGATGCGGCCGACTGACAGTGCGCGCCTACTGTGTGCGGGGCGAGGTCGCAGACCCTCCCTCTGTCCCGACACCCTCGAGCCGGAAAGGGAACCCGAGCGCTGGAAATTCAGAGGCGGAACAGTGCTTAGATAAGCAAATTTGCTAAGGCCTGGAGGGCGGTAGAGGTAGTTTGGGGGGCTTGGGGGGGTGTCCCCAGAAATCGTTTCTCAAAGTAAGGTGTGAAAGATAGTTGATTTTCCGTGGGAACGCGACGACCCCCCACCCTCTTCTTGTCCCAGATTCTCCCAATACAGAGATCAAAAGTAACCATGACGATAGTTGACTGACAATCTGGCTAGCTGGGTTCACAAACAGCCTTAGTCTGGCCCGGAAATACTCAAATTTAACTCACTAATTTCACAACCACCAGGCTCCAGACTTTCTGCGGTGTTACAGAAATGTTGTAATGTGACTCTGTTATCCTCAAAGAAAATTCATGGATAATGTAAACTTCCACCGTACCTCCTGCAGTTTTGATGCCTCGACGGTAGCGCTCAAAACTGCAATCTGATGGAGAAACGCAATGTAGAGGATTGATAAGAAAACGATACATTTCAAATGTGTTACTAGATCCACCCAATTGTGCAAAATTCTCACATCCCCCTCCCCCAGGGGGAGCATTATTTCCCTGATATGACTTCTGCATTCTGAGTTCCAAAAAAAGTAACAAGGAACCGTTCTGGGACTCTGCCATTTACTATGGAAGGAACTTGTTAGAAAAATCCGTTTTCTCCTTTTTATGACTCGATGTGGCTCTCCCCCCCCCCCACCCACGGGGGCGGGGCGTACGGGGGCTGGATTTGGACACGTGAATGATTCCGGCCATGGGGTATTAGAAAGCACCCAGGTTTGTCCTCTTGGAATCCAGAGACTACTGTGCAGTGAAGAAGCTAATCTGAATTGCTGGAAGCCCTTTTGGGGGAACTGAGACGTCTTACTCCCATGGGAGCGCCGTGCGTTGGACCGGAGTTCAGGAAGATAGTCAGACGTCAGAACCCCGTTAAATGATTTTGGTTTTGGTTTGGGGGGGGCACACCCAGCAGCGCTCAGGATTTATGCCTAGCTCTGAGCTCAGGGATCACTTATGGCAGGGTTTGGGGGGGATCATATGGGGTGCCGGAGATCTAACCTGGGCCAGCCACGTGCAAGGCAAGTTGCCTGGTCCACTAGGCTGTCTCACTGCTCTTCCCTTACCCCTTTTATGGGGATGTATGGTTGGGCCGCACCCCACTGTGCTTAGGGCTTACTCCTGGCTCTACACTCAATCACTCAGGGCCAGGCTGGTGGAGGTGGGGGAGGGACCATATAGGTTGCTGGGGATGGAACCCCGGTGGGTCTCATGCAGAGCCAGTGCCCTACCTACTGTGCTATTACTGCTCTGGCCCCATTTCCTAGGCCCTATTTCACTAGGCTTGGGGAGATTTGTTGTGTAGGAATAAGGATAGAACGGGCTTGATTAAAACACCATGGGATAGAGCCAAACATAAAACCACCCCAAGGACCTTTTCCTCCGGACTCCAAGGCTTCATTATGAGTTTGCCCGTTACCTGCACCCAAGACCTATGTGGCTCGAAGGGTTAGCTAGACTTAAACATGGAGATAACCCTGGATGTCTGGCTATCCTCCTGTGGCATTTCCCTGCCGTTGCTTCTTCCTTCAAGGGACCAGCAGCTCACTGTGACCATCACTTCTTGCAGCCTGTGGCCTTTCCTGGTAAACTCTGTCTGTCTCTGTCTGTGTCTCCGTCTCCTCTCTCTCTCTCTCTCCTCTCTCTCACTCGTTGTTTCTTGGGCTTTTTGGGTCACACCCAGTGTTGCTCAGGGGTCATTTCTGGCTCTGCAATCAGGAATCACTCCTGGCATTGCTCGGAGGACCATATGGGATGCAG
The DNA here is from genome assembly GCF_029834395.1 of Sorex fumeus. Classification (NCBI taxonomy): domain Eukaryota; kingdom Metazoa; phylum Chordata; class Mammalia; order Eulipotyphla; family Soricidae; genus Sorex; species Sorex fumeus. Next base: position 15,668,610 of record NW_026606151.1, read on the forward strand.
GAGGTCAAAGCCAGGTCAGCTGCTTGCAAGGGAAACACCCTACCTACTGTCCTATCACTCCCTCAATTTACATCTTAAACACATCCAAAACCACCCTCCAAGAAACACCGGCACCATATGGCTACCTCATGGCCCAGGGAACCTCCAAAGAGGTTTCCTAAGGTTCAGCCTCAGAGAAAAGACTTTCTGCAAGGACGGCCTGGGAGTGCAGTTTTGGTCTCGGTGCCATGAAGTGGTGACGCTTGAAGGTATTTTGATCGAAAATGGGGAAACAACGTCATCCTTCCCTTCATGTATCGATCATAACAAAACTCCCACCATTAGGATGCATCCCTTTCTATGACACCCTTTTCTTTCTTTGGTGGTGGGGGTGGGGAGAGGAGGGCCGCAGTAAGGCCACATCCTGTGGTGCTCGGGGAGTTACTCTGGGATCTGTGCCCAGGAGTGACCCCTGGTGGCGCTCGGGGGAAGCAAGGGGTGCCAGGAAGGGAAACAGGGTTGGCAGCAAAGTAAGGTGCTTAACCCGTTCTCTCTCGCTCGCTCTGGCGCGCGCACACCCGCACACGCACCTATTTCTTTTTCTAATTAAAATTCAGATCAACCAAGGAGGTGTTGAGTTTCTTCTACTGGGAGATAATCGCGGACAGTTTGGTTCCTTCGATAGCTTTCTAGCAGATTCAAGTTGTTTCTAATGTGGGCGGGAGAGGTTAGGGAGCCTGGGAAAAGAGCAAATGACCAGATTTGACTCCAGGGCTGCCATCCTCAGCTACCTGGGCAAGGATGACAGATGCGGGGGGAAAAAAGGGAAAAAGCAGAGCTGCAAATGCCCTGTCTGCTTCAATCCTACAGTGTGACTTTCTGGAGACTGGAAAATCCCTGCTGTTAATGTGCAAGATAATATCAGTAAAATTACTTCAAGTTTAAGGTATGATCAAGCTTTGCTCAGAGTAGATAAGAGCTTTTCTTTTCATGTATATGCCTCCAGGGTAAAATGAAAAAGACAGACTCCTAAGGAAACTCCATACCGTGTAATTAAGGGATATTCTATTTTTTTTCTTTTTAATAGGGGCCATGCCCTACCGAGCTTGGGATCCACAGGACCACCCAGGTTGTCCTCAGGACTATGAGGTTCTGGGGACTGAAGTTAGGTCCGCACACATGCAAGAGAGTGAAACATCCCAGTTCCTCTTAAAGGATATTCTCTTGAGGAGGAAGTTAGGACACACCCAACAATGCTCAGAGCTTACTTGTATTTCATTAAAATTTTTCCCCCCACTTCATTTAAACACTGTGTTTTACAAAGTTATTCATGATGCATTTGTTACAGGCATTCGATATTCCAACCCCAAATCCTCCATTACTGTCACCTTCTCTCCACCATTGTCCCTGTTTTTCCAACCACCCCTCAAGACTGACCTCATAGCAGGTCCACCATAGTTCATTTTATATTGTTGGTTATCACTAAATGGCTAATGGAAATAATAACACACAAAAAAATATTTCAGTAAAAAAAAAATTTGTCAGGGCTGGAGCAATAGCATAGCGGGTTGGGCGTTTGCCTTGCACACGGCCGACCCAGGTTCAATTCCCAGCATCCCATATGGTCCCCGGAGCACTGCCAGGAATAATTCCTGAGTGCATGAGCCAGGAGTAACCCCTGTACATTGCCAGGTATGACCCTCCAGAAGAAAAAAAAAAAGAAAATTTGTCAAAATTGTTATAGCTCATCAGGAATGACATTAAGTCCTTGTCTGAGGGTCAACTAAACTGCTGTTGCTAGTTGAACTGCCTGTTAATATTTTTGTTAATCGAGATTAGTTGTTTTTGTTAATTGAGATTAGTTGGCTTCTATATTACATTCCAATCCAATCTGGTGTGTTGCTACTGGAATGTTAGTATTGTGAGTTTGGAGATGTTGCTTGAGAAACTCCAGAATATTTAACTGGGTTGCTTGAGAAACTCCAGAATATTTAACTGGGCAGCGAACTCACATGTGTAATGGCAGAGGAATGTGGGTGTAGCTTCCGGGGCTTCCGGAAGTACAGGGAGGTGGGGGTTGGAGAAGTTACCCATCCTGACTCTGAGAAGACCCAGAGTTTTCAGCCGAAAAATCCTGGTGGACCCTTTTAGTTCTGTCAGTTTGATGTCCTTGTGGAGCTCAATTATAAGGAGATGGAGTCTGGCCACTAGCATAGTGGCAGCTGTTGGGGTGTGAGGGCAGCTGCCAGGTCTTTGCAGGGTGGGAACTTGGCCAAGCTCCCTCCCAAGATCATCCTGGAGGTCTCAGCCCAGGGACCAGTGTATCAGAGAAATATTTTGCAGCTAGTTGATCTCTTTCGTTACTCCTATTTCTGTGCCCGGGGTTACATTCCTGGCAGTGTTCTGGGGACCCCATGCAGTGCCAGGATGAAAATGGGATCTCTGCATGCAAGACAAGTACCTTGACCCCTGTCCTCATTCTCTGGCCTCAGGGTATTCTTCATGAATGCCCTTTTGGGATCATTTTCTAGTGATAGCCATTGCCCATAGAACCTCGGGCCAACTAGTACTGCTAGATTACTAGACTTCATAGGGTTAAAAGAAATAATCCTCTGATTAATTATCATCATTCATGTGCTGTGTTTCTGTTTTTGTTGAGGTATGCCTTATAATTCCTGGATGGAACTTCTCTGAGGCCTAAAAACTCAACGAAGTAACACAATATCTACCGATTTGAGGGCACCTTCCAAGCAGTGCCCAGGGGACCGAGGGGTGCCCAGAGACACTGAGTCCAGGTGGCTGAAAAGATGAGCCCTGTGCATGTGGGACCACAGGGGTGGGAGTAGAGGCGCTCCTAGAGATGCTGTGAGCAGGGTTGGTTGTGGTAAAACTCAGGGTCTCTTAGCCCTCATCGCTGACCCTCTCATTGGTCACAGTCTCCTGTGGACCCAGCAGAGCGAAGGGGACCTGCCTGAGTCTCTCCAGACTGAATACAGTTCCTGTGGCCACCATGCATGGGCGTGTTGTACATGCTCACTCATCCTCCACTTCCTCTTCCTGCAAGTGACATTGTCATTAGTTCTGGCAGCACCTTGGACATAGAACACACATGTCCTAGCTGGAGGTTTGGCAGTCTCGGTCTCTGTACCCCCTAAAAGAGGAAGAATATGGTGGGGTGGTGGCGGTGAACCTGAGAATCAGTTCCACGTTCCTAATGGCTCTGATACATCTCATCTAAACTTGCAAGTGGCCAGGAGATACTACAGTGGTTAGAGAGCATGCCTAGCACACCCACTTTGGTATCTGCAGCACCACATGTGCATGGTTCTCTGAGCATGGTTGGGTGCAGCCAGGTGTGGCCAGGTTACTGCCCCCCTCATCCCCATGATTTTTCCCTCCAACAGAAGTTGATCACTTGATCACTTGACTTCCCGTTACTCATTGATTTGCTCGAGTGGGCACCAGTAACGTCTCCATTCGTCCCTGTCATGTGCTAGTGTAGCCCAATGGCATCTGTTCATTCTAGGAACACAAAGAGCCTCAAACTGATCATTGAGGGTCTTGATGAAGAAGTCTGACCATCTCATAAGTGGGCGGCCACGAGGTCTTTTGACGTCCCATGGAATCCAGTCGGTAACGGCTCTAGTCCAGCGATCGTCTCCAAACCTCATTATGTGTCCAGCCCATCTGATTTTTGACGCCTTGGCAAATGAGACAGCATCCTTGATTCTTGAATCACTTTGGGGTCACCAACAGAAGTTATTAGAAAACAAAGTTTTCAGTAAGAAACAAGAGAGTCAAAATAGTACATCATTAAAGTGCTACTGGAAGTCTAAAACAGGGAAACTCTGGAATAGTCATGAAAACATCCTTCAAACACAAAAGTGTTTAAAAAGGGCAAAAGAGGCCGAGAAAAGTGAAGACATTTTCATCTCAAGCAGATGCAGATACATACGACATGTGAGATTAAAGAAGTCCTTCAGGGGCTGGAGTGATAGCACAGAGGGTAGGGCATTTGCCTTGCACGTGGCCCGACCGGGGTTCGATTCCCAGCATCCCATATGGTCCCCCGAGCATGGCCAGGAGTAATTCCTGAGTGCATGAACCAGAGTAATTCCTGTGCATTGCTGGGTGTGACCCAAAAAGCAAAAAAAAAAAAAAAAAGTCCTTCAGGTAGATGGAACATGATTCCAGGCAGAAGCTGAGAAGTGTAGGAAAGAGTAAAAAAAAGAAAGAAAAGAAAAAAACATAAGAAAAGGAAAATAAATATGTGGATGAGCATAAAATTGTATTGGCTATTTAAAGCAAGCCTGGTTTATGTCTCGGAGTTTATATATAGAAGTAGACTATAGGGCAACAGACACTCCAAGAATAGGAACTGGCCCGGGAGATGGCTGGAAGGAGTGGAGGGGATGTCTCACATGCAGGAGCCCCAGGACTGATCCCCAGCACCCCTTGGCCCCAGGGAGTGGCACTCAATCACAGCACATGGAATCGAGCTCTTCTTGGTGTGCTCGACACCCCCTACCCAAAGGATGAGAGTTGCTGTTAATTTCTTACTTCATTTGAGGAGACCGTAGTGAGTCAAGGAGGCAGATGCAAATTTTTAGGACAGTCACACCACCACCAAAAGAACAGTGTAAATAAACAGAACTGAAAAACAAATGGAAGTTTTAAGACTGAATACTAAAAAGTACTTGACTGATGAGCCAGAGAGATAGCTCAAAGGACCCGAGGGCATACTCTGCATGTAGGAATCCTGGGATCCATTCCCCCCCACCCCCCCACACACCTCATGGAACTGCCCAATGGTCTAGGAATGACCCCAGAGCAAAAAAAAAAAAAATGGCCTATTCGGGGCTGGAGAGATAGCACAGCAGGTATGGCATTTGCTTTGCATGTGGTCAACCCGGGTTCGATTCCCAGCATCCCATATGGTCCCCTGAGCACCGCCAGGAGTAATTCCTGAGTGCAGAGCCAGGAGTAAACCCTGTGCATCTCCAGGTGTGACCCAAAAAACTAACTAAATAAATAAATAAAATATACATGTTAGGGGCCAGAGGAAATTAACACAGAGGTTAATATGCTTGCCTTGCGTGAGGTCAACTCGCTTCAAGCACTGCATAGTGTCCTGGATCATAGCCAAAAGTGACTTCTGAGCTACTGAGTATGGCCTAAACTCTCCTCTCAGAAAAACAAATCTTATGTTTTAGGGCCAGAGAGAAGGCATAAAGGGCCAGGGCAGTGTTCAGGAGATGCCTGCTCTATCCCTGTTATCATATGATCCCCTGTTCACCCCAGGAAGCCCACAGAGCACCAAGCAGGGTGGCCCAAAATGAAAAAGCAAAAACAAAACAACTGAAAGCAAAGGTAAACAAATCTAAAATCTTAGCTCAGGACTTTATTTTTATTATTTTTTTGGGGGGGTCACACCCGGCAATGCGCAGGGGTTACTTCTGGCTCTGCACTCAGGAATTACTCCTGGCGATGCTCAGGGGACCATATGGGATGCTGGGAATCGAACCCGGGCTGGCCGTGTGCAAGGCAAATGCCCTACGCCCTACCCGCTGTGCTATCGCTCCAGCCCCAGCTCAGGGCTTTAAAGTGAGTGAGTAACTAGTAAATCCCTAGTAAGTTTAGCTAGTAAATTCAGAGTAAATAGTAGAACACTAATAAGAATGTGAAAGATTGAAGTAACTTGACTTGTCAACGAACTTGACTCAACATGAGTAAAAAAGTGCCCACAACGAGAGAGACATGATTCTGATCAAGAGATGGAACACTGTGTTACCAGGTTTCAGTAAATGTTGAAAGATTTCTATCACATCATAGATCTCTGATAGGTAGCACTGAGCTACATATATATCAACAGTGGGAACATCCCAGCAGTAGGGGAGGGCTGGAGTGAAAGCTTTGCATGCCACAGCCCTGGGTTCAATCCCCAGCACCATATGGTCCCCTGAGCACTGTGACAGGAATCACTCCTGAGCACTGCTGAGAGTGAGCCCCAAATTGAAAAAAGCCAAAAGAGAATATGCCAAAACTTTTTCAAAATGAGGCATGTACCTTTAAATAACCCACATTTCAAAAGAGAACTTCTATTAGAGACGAGATATTAATTTGAGCAGATTGAAAATGAAAATATGACATATCAAAATGTGTGTACCCTGAGGAAAGTTTATAATTTTAGACACTGACGTTATGCAAACAGGCGGCAGGCCAGATCCGCCTGTCAGCTCCAGTTTATTGGAACCTGCTTTAAAACAGTAGCAGAGGGGGACTGGGCTGGTGGTACAGTGGGTAGGGCATTCGCCTAGCACGCAGCTGACCTGGGTTCATTCCTGATGCCCGGTGTGGTCCAACAACAACTAAATAAATAAATAACACCCCAAGTCCCCCCCCCAACAAAATCTAAACAAATAAAAAAAAGTAGCAAAGGTATTATCCCATATTTAAAATAAGGCATAAGATATAACCCCTTCTTTGGGGTTGTTTTTGGGTTTTTTTTAAAGACAAAAAGGGGAATCAGTACCTGCATAAAAATACAGTCAATGTTGAACTTCAAGTGCCATGAATTTGAACCCTGTAAGGGCATTTAAATGCAAACTTTCTCCTACACAGATGGCTTTACATGCGTGGGGACCAAGCTCAAACCCTGGGACCTCATTGCTAATAACACTGAAAGTATGGCCTGGTGGGGGGCTTGTCCTGGGGGTCTCTGAATTTGCAGAGCCTCTGTGTCCCTGCATCCTAGCACTGCACTTCTGGCTGCATCGGCTGAGACCCTCTGGGGCTGATCCCCTGGTCTCCTAGGCAGTGCTTAGAAGCCCCCCACCCCAACTCAAAAACTCGGACTCAGGACGGGAGTGATAGCACAGCAGGTAGGGCCTAAGTCTTGCACACAGCCGACCTGGGTTCAGTCCTCGGCATCCTGTATGATCCCCCGAGTAGGAGCAGGAATAATTCCTGAATGCAGAGCCAGGAGGAATTCCTGGGCATCCCTGAGTATGACCCAAAAAAGAAAAAAAAATCAGTCTCACTCTAAATGCACATTCCCACCTGGGGTGATCAGGTGGAGCCCAGGAAGCTGTTCCCCCTGGACAGAGCCTGTGTCCGCCCCCTCCCCCAAACTCTCCACCGCTTGTCCTTGACCCCACCGAGGACTGGAGTACTCTGGCTGAGTAGCCAGCCCCTGGCCCGCTGTCACACTTCCCAGTTGAGAGAACGGAGGGATTTCACAGACACACTGCTACGTGGGTGAGACAAGCAGGAAGATAGCACGGCCTGGTGGATCAGGAAACGGGCTGGAAAGCATACTTCTGGCTAGAAAGGAAGTTGCCGTGGTAAATAAGGGACACCCCCAGAATACAATCCGAAGAACCAGTTATTTTTAATACCTGCCCATACCTCCCGAGGGCGGTTCTGTTTGCCTCCCCAATTTAGAGAAACTGTTTTTATTTTTCCCCCTTTTTTATTTTGAGGACCGCACCGGTTCGTACCATGGGCAGAACTTGGTGTGTGTGTGGGGGGTCACTTTGGGGGAGACCCAAATGGTACAAGGGATGGACCCCAAACCGCAGAGCATCTGGATTAGCCCTTTGTGCCTTTTCCCTGCCCTGATCATCAGCTGAAGGTCCTAGAAATATGTCTAGCTGTCATCAAGTCTTTGGGAGTTAAACGGTTCTGAGTTTGAGCTGTTGGGAGACCATCACTGGGGTATTAATTGATCACTGATTGAACTATTTTTCCTTAGTGAATTTTTTTTCATATAAACAACAATCCCTTTCACTTTCTCTTCTCTCTTTCTCTCTCTCCTTCCTTCCTTCCATCCATCCTTCCTTCCTTCCTTCCTTTTTGGATCGCACCCAGATGTGCTCAGGGTTTATTCCTATGGTCAGGGATCACTTCCGGTGGAGTTCAGGGGACCATATGGGATGCCAGGGATTGTACCCAAGTCAGCCACGTGCAAGGCAAGCATCCTACCTGCTGTACTATCGCTCTGGACCCTGGTATGTTTTCTGTCTTTTGAATGTGGGTGTCAGAGAGAGACACACACACACACACAGTGAAGGGGAGAGGGAAAGGGAGGAAGGGGGCCCAGGAATCTCTTTTAGTCATTGGCCTATAAATGCATCATTGTTTGTACCCAACCAGCCCATAGAGATGGGAACAGTAAATTACCATGTGTCAACATCGCCAGGAAAATTAAAAAGTTCTAGAACATGAAATGGGTACCTGTGGTCACCAAAACAGTGCCCTGACTTCTTTGGAAAAGTTCAAAGAATGATTACAGTGGATGAGACACTTGCCTGGCAAGCAGATGCCCGAAGCAGCACCAGCCGTGATCCCTGAGCACAGAGCCAGGGCTGAGCCCTGAGCACTGTGGGGTGCGGCTCAAACCAGCTCCCCACAGAAAAAAAAAAAAGAACAACCGTCATAAACACCAGATAGCCCCACATGATGACTGACTCCAGTCTGAAATGTTCCAGAACTCCCACATTTACTGAGAAGGCATTTTGTCTAAATAAAAAAAAAATTCTTTTCTGATTAGATGAACTTAACCTTGAGCACAAGTTGCTTAGTAATAAAGGCGCTCTGAATGACTCTATCATGGAAATGAGAGCAACAACAACACTTACTGAGAACAGAAACGTCCAAGTTCTACCAAGAAAAGGCGGGTTCCCCCTTTTCTGTCAGCGGTACTCTCATCTCTGAGTGCCCTTAGAGAACTCAGATGAAGTCACATATAGACACAGAATGTGGATGTGTTTTCTTGGGCTGCTATAACAAGTGTAATAGTAGAAGTCCCTGCTCTCATGATGTCAGATGATGCTCGAAGCCCGATACTGAAGCCTGACACTGAGGTGGGGGGAGGTCCATGCTCCCGAAAGTTCCCTGGGAAAATTGGCTCCCCTTCTCAACCACCTTCCACTTATAGCTACATCCCTCCAATCTGCCTCCCTTGTTATATGGTGTTTTCTCTGTGTCTGTAGCTCTAGTCCTTTGTGGGGGGCAGGGGTGTCGGATAAGTTGAACCTACACTCGGCAGTGCTCAGAGCTGGCCTCGAATTTAGGGATGACCCCTGACAGTGCTCAGGGGACCGTATGGGATGCTAGGGATCAAACGTGGGTTGGCGTGTGCTAGGCAAGTGCCTAAACCACTGTACTATCACTCTGGGTCCTCTAGCAATTCTTTATTTTTTTTTACTTGGTACTTTTTTAACAAAAATACTTTATTAACAAAAATAATAAAAGAAAAAATAAAAGGAAATCTCACAGAAAGAAAATGTAGGCAAATATAAATGGTAAGACTTAGTCCCAGTACTTCCTCAGAGTGCCCATCATTCCATAGACTCATGTCTAATTAGTGGTAGTGGTGACTGGGATGAAAAAGAAACTATGGGTCACTTCAATATTGGCCAGTCTGAACCCACTGGTCAGCCATGGAGCGTATCATTCATTCGGGGAAGCGAACACAAAATTGGGCAGATCTTTCATCCCACCAATCACTCCTCAGAGAGGACCCCAGTGCCCATGGAGACCTGTTGGAGTAAATTGCCACTAAGGTAGCTATGATTGCAGCTGACAGGACTAGAGAGCAGGAAATAGGTCAATGGGGAGGCCATTGTTGGCTTTGGTGGCTTCAGTTAGGGTGCAAAAGAGCGAGCTATGCTGCGGGCCAGGATTCTGGTATGAAATCCTTCTTATTCACAGGGGTGAAGGTTGCTAATATCACGAGGGTACACCAAGCCTTCCAGCAGCCAGACTACAAGCCTCTCAGCCTCTCTGGCAGAAACCCCAGGCTGGCAAATTGGGGTATCATAGGACTCGAGTCTTTCTACAATTAAACAGATAATTAAGAAATAAGAACATATTTTTCCAATATAAATTGATAGATGCCGGTTGGTAATGTTAGCATCAGGAATAAATTGAGCAGTAATCCACAAAGGATGTGATTGCTCTAGCAATTCTTTTTAATTAATTTTTTTAAAAAATTTGTTTGCTGGGGGCTGGGATGATAGCACAGTGCAGAGGGTGTTTACGTTACATGCAATCAACCTGGGTTTAAATCCCTGGTATCCCATAGGGTTCCCCAAGCACTGCCAGGAGTGATTCTTGAGTGCAGAGCCAGGAGGAACCCCTCAGCATCGCTGGGTGTGACCCAAAAAGTAAAAAAAATTTTTTCTTTGCTATTTTTAAAATTTTTGTTGTTTTTTTGGGTCATACCCAGCAGTGTCCTGGGCTTACTCCTGGTTCTATATGTTCAGGCGCACTCCTGGCAATGCTTGGAGAACCCTGGGAAGCCAGGATCAAATCAGGGTAGGCAAGATACCAGTAAGGCAAGCACATTAAATTCTCCTGCCCCTCTTCTCCTTTTCCTTACGTGGATACCTGTATATCAGGGCCCCACCAAGTAACCTCATGTGACCTCAAGGATCACATCTGCAAAGACCTTTCCCAGGAAGGTCACATTTGTAGGAAGCAGAGCTTAGGGCTTGGGGAGTGGGGGGAACATCTTTTCTCAAGGACACAATTCAACGCTCCGCAAAGGGACAGAACTCTGTCCAGAGCCGGGTTGCTGAATTGGCTCTTAAGTCCCAGTCGAGTCCAGCCAGCTCACCTCTCTGCCATCCCCTTCCCTCACCTTGCTTTCTGACTCAATTTCTGTGGCACACTGGGTCCATCTATCCATTTGTTCATGTTCTTCGATTCCATCGCTTCCTCCCCAGTCTCCCGTGTGGCCTGCTTTCCCCACATTGCCAACCCTGGAACTAGAATCCCATGTTTGGAACCAAGAACCCCATTCCTCCAAATGCCTCCCACTGGCCCTCTTCCTCCTGTGCTTGGTGCTCAGGCTGTCGGCCACCATCGTTTCAGTCCCTGTGTTTCTCTCTCACTTCATCCTCCTTCTCTTTGGCCCACTAGTTGAAGCCCCATCTGGACCGTGCCCAACGTTTTAGTCTCTAGGCTCACCTGATAGCTGAGCACTGGGAGAAGAAGTGACATACCTTGCTGGCTTGTTGGTTTTTCTCCATCCTCTGTTGAGCATTTTATTCTTCTGACAATCTCCTGAAACCTGTTGTATGGCTGATGCTCCCCCCCACACCCCATTCACACTTTTTCTTCAACCCTACACAGGTTTCTTCTTTCTTGTACAGATGGAGGGGTGACAAGGATCGAACCCAGACCCTCATATATGAAGCCTTGTGATTCACTATGGAAGTACTGTTGTCTATTGTATGTTTCCTTTTTTTCCCCCCTTTGGTTATTTTATTTTGGGAGTTTTAGAGCTACACAGGGTAGTGTTCAGAGCCTACTCCTGGCTCTAGGCTCAAGGATGCTCCACGCAGTGCTCAAGGGACCATATGCAAGGCAAAAAAGGCAAAGCAAACACTTTAATCCCTGGACTATCCCAGAGTTGGTGTGGTGCAAGGTAAGAGCCTTAACCCCTGTGCTATCTCTCCAGCCTTCTTGCCTTTGATTGCCTTCGAGTCTTCATTCTTAGTTTTGTTAAAGTTTGCCATTTTATCTTTTTAAGAAACCTAACTTCTAGTTTTAATGACCTTTTCTATGATATTTTCCAGTCTCTATTAATTTCTGATCTTTTTCTAACGTGGAGCCCTGTTCTTTTTTCTAGTTCTTTGAACTGAAAAGTGAGGCAATTTGTTTGATATCTTTTTCTTCTTAGTTGTAGACATTTATTGCTCCAGCTCCTGTTTGTTTTTTTATTTGAAAAATGCCTATTCAGATCACTTACCCAAGAGTTGGTTTTATTGTTTTTTTTTTTTTGCTATTGATTGTATGAGTTTCTTATATATTTTGGATGCATACTTCATATCAAATATATCATTTGCAAGTGTATTTCCCTCTTCAGTAAGCTGTCTTTTTATGTTGATGATTTCCTTTGCCATGTTAAAGCTGATTAGTTTGATATGCTCCCATTTGTTTGATATTATTGTCTGCGCTTTTGGTTCGATGTCATTGATAAAATCAATGTCAAGATATTTTCTTTCTGCACTTTCTTCTGGGCGTTTCAGGGTCTCACACCTTTTACATGTTGGTTATTTGCTCATTTTAGGTTTACTTTGGTTAATGGTGTTAAATAGGTTTTATTCTTTTGCGTGCTAATATCAGTTTTTTCAGTATGATTTATTTAAAAAAGCTATCTTTTCCCCACTCTGTTTTCTGGTGTCCTTGCCAAAGATTAATGAATTTTGGAGGACTCTCTATTCTGTTCCTTTTTTTTTTCCTTTTCAGGTTTTTAAGCCATATCTGACAGTGCTCAGGACTTACACCTGGCTCTGTGCTCACAGGTCACTCCTTTTGGTCCTCAGAGATCAGATATGGGGCTGGAGATTGAACCAGAGTTGATGCAGTGCAAGGTAAGAGCCTTAACCCCTGTACTATCTCTCCAGCCTTCTTGCCTTTGATTGCCTTCGAGTCTTCATTCTTAGTTTTGTTAAAGTTTGCCATTTTATCTTTTTAAGAAACCTAACTTCTAGTTTTAATGACCTTTTCTACGATATTTTCCAGTCTCTATTAATTTCTGGTCTTTTTCTAACGTGGAGCCCTGTTCTTTTTTCTAGTTCTTTGAACTGAAAAGTGAGGCAATTTGTTTGATATCTTTTTCTTCTTAGTTGTAGACATTTATTGCTATAAGCTTCCTTCCTAGAAATGTTTTTTTTCTGTGTTTCATAAGTTTTATGTTGTGTTTCTATTTTTATGTTTCAAGGCCCTGTTTTATTTCCCTTTTGATTTTTTTCCTTGAGTCATTGGTTGTTCCAGGAGTATGCTGTTTAATATCCACATATTTGTAACTGATCCAGGTGTGTGTGTGTGTGTGTGTGTGTGTGTGTGGTCAGAAAGACACTTGGTATGAGTTTAGTCTTCTTACATGTCCTAGGATTTTGTTTTGTGGACTAACATGATTTATCCTAGAGAATGTTGCCCATGTGCTTGAGAAGAATGTCAGAATGTGTATTCTCCTGCTGCTGACTGGGATGCTCTAAAAATGCCCACATGATCTAAAATATAGTTAAAGCCCAATATTTCCATATTGATTTTGATTTGAATGATCTATATGGGAATGAGACCCATTGTGTTGAAAGTATGGTCTTGAATTCTACCATTATTACTAGAATATCTTTGAACCTGCTGGTGTTTGCTTCTTTAATGTAGGTGCTACAATATTGGGTGCATCTGCATTTACAAGTGTTATATTCTTTTGATGAGTTGACCCCTTGATCATTTTTAAATGGCCTTTATATCTTGTTATACTTTCTGACCCTAGTATTATTTTTGTCCCAACATAGCTATTCGTAGTCTCTTTAGGTTTAATTTGCATGAAATATTCTTTTCCCTTCCTTCTAGTCAATGTGTGTCCTGAAAGCTGAAGTGAGTTGCTAATAGGTAGTAGATTAGTTTTTTTTTTTAAGTTTCATTTATTCATCCCGTGCTTTATACCTAGAGAACTTAATTCAAGTGTAAAATAATTATGGAAGACTGGAGTGATAGCACAGGGAGTAGACCATTTTGTCTTGCATGCGTCCAATCTGGGTTTGATTCCCAGTACTCTTCATAGTTCTCCATTGGGAGTGATCCCTGAGCATAGAGCCAGGAGTAATACCTGAGCACCATTGGATGTGGCCCCCAAGTGAAAAGAAAATATGGATGGGCAAGCATTTACTGACACCATTATTTTATTTTTGCTGTTTTTAGGGGCCACACCTGGTACTCAGGGGTGATTCCCAGTTTGATGCTTGGGGGAGGGTCACTGCATGTGGTGCTCTAGGGACCATGTAATTTTAGGATTGAACTTGAGTCTCTGGCTTGCAAGAATACACACTGGACCTCTCTCCAGCATCCCCACCCCCAACCCAAAAACTTGTTCTTTCTGATAGTTTTATAGTCCATTTCTTTCTCCCTTTCTGTCTTCCTTTATGAATTGATGATTCTCCAGAGTGGTATGCTTTTAGTCCTTTCTCTTTATCTTGCGTATCTACCATCGTATGCCATCTCCCACTGGGGATGTATTCTTACAAATGCCCTAGTAGGCCTTTTTGTTGCATGAGTGTCACAGAGTGGGATGACACAAACCTAGATTATGTGCCAGAGTTTCTTGTTATCATAGTTGTATAAATAGTTTGTTGTTGACACAAACATAGTTAAGCAAGTCATATCTGTATTATAGGTTGTGGTTGTATATTGCGGTTGTCCTGAAGCTTACCTAAACCATTCTATAGTATATCGATCTATTTTAAGTTGATTGCCAGTTGAGTTTGATTATATGAAAATCACATTTTTTTACTTACCCCTTCAAATTTTGTTTTTGATATAATTTACATGCCCTTATAGTGTATAGCCTATAACAAATTAGGGAAGAACAATTAGTTCTTTTTACAAATTTTGGTAGTAACCTTTAAACTGGAGGTTAGTGATTAATAATATGACTTTATCACAGCATTTGAGTATTCTCGATCTGACTGTAGTTGCCTTTACCAAGGTATCTAAGTCTTCCAAGTTACTGATTACAGTCTTTGAATTTTAAAGAACTTCTTTCAACATTTCTTGTAAGTCAATTGAGGGTCACTGAACTCCCTTAATGTTTGTTTTCCTAGGAAAGTTTTTATATTTCACTTTAAAAGGACATATTTTCTCAGTAAAATATTCTGGATTTAGATTTTTTTCTTTTCTGCACCTTGAATGTGCCATTGTCTGCTGGTCTGCTTCTGCTTATAGACTTACAGGGATTCTCATGTAAATGAGTAGTTCTTGTTGTTGCCCTTAAAATTCTGTCATATAGATTTGCTTTTAGGGTCATACCTGGTGATGCTCAGGGGTTACTCCTGGCTCTGCATTCAAAAATCACTCCTGGAGGTGCTTGGAGGACCATACGGGATGCCAGGGATCGAACCTGGGTTGACTGCATACAAGGCAAATGGCTATACTATCATTCCGGTCCCTCTATCTTTAATTTTTGATAGTTTATTATAGTGTCTGGGAAAGATCTTATTGGGATGAATCTTCTTGGGGACCTATAAGTTTCCTGCACCTATCTTTGAATTTGGTATCTATGTTCAGACTTTATTTATTTAAATAGTTTTTGGTGTATGAGGGGGACCAAGAGGTGCCAGGGATTATATCCAGATTTGATTGGATACAATATTATTATAATAATAATTATTTTTAAAATATTACTATTCTCCACTTACAGCATGGTGTGCATGTGCTCATCCTGTTGAATTATATCTTTGATACTTTAGTTTTTGTCTCTTTTTTTCCTTTTGAACTATAATTGTGCATTTAGATTGATTTTTTGATCACTTGATCACTTGACATCTCATTACTCATCGATGTGCTCAAATGGGCACCAGTACTTTGATAGTATCCCATAATTCACATAGGCTTTCTTCACTCTTTCATTCCATTTTCTCTCAGACTAAATAATTTCAAATGGTCAGTCCTCAACTTCTCCACTTCTTTCTTCAGCTGATCAAGTCTGTTGTTAATGTTCTCTATTACATTTTTCATTTTATTCCTTGTTTCCCTCAGCTACAGACTTTCTATTTGACTCTTTTAAAAACAATTTCCATCTTTCTCAACTTCTCATTTTATTAATTTTTTTGTTTTGTTTTGCTTTTGGGCCACATCCAATGATGCTCAAGGATTACTCCTGGTTCTGAATTAATCCTGGTGGGTTCAGAGGACCATATGGGATGCTGGGGATGGAAACAGGGTCGGCCACATGCAAGACAAATACCCTACCCCCTGTACTATCACTCTGCCCCCTCATGTTACTAAGTTATTATTCTCCTGATTTCTGCATTTTCTTGTAGTTCACTGACTTTCCTGAAGGCAATTGTTTTGAATATTTTTACCGGACAAATAAAACTCCATTTCTCTAGGGTCAGTTACTAAAAGTTATTGTTTATTGGTTTCCTGACTTTTATTTTAATTTCCCTGGACTCTTGCACTGCTGTTGCACATGTGAGTGTGGTCACTCTCTCCACTTTCCCCTGACCGGCAGCAGGAGAGAAAGAATTTCTATCAGTGAATTCCCAGACATTCTCAGTCTCCAGCCAGAACCCTTGCTGGAGTCTCCAGTGAGTCGTTTCCTCTCAAGGGGAATTGCTTTTGGGTGGGATTCTTAAAAGGCATCCCTTTCCTTGATCCAGTAAATGGAGGCCAAGTACTGAGAGCCTCCTGGAAAGTGCTGAGTGTCCAAGTCTGTCACTTCCTCCCAGTTCTCAGCTGGCTCTAGTTGTCTGCACTTGCCCTTGGGGGAGCGTGTACAGGGAGTCAGCTATGGCCAGCCCTTGGTGACCTGCAATAGGGTGTTGGGAGTATGTCTGGGTCAGCTGGGGGTTGCATGGGTCGGATAATCAAGCAGCACCTGAACAGGCTTTCTGACCGAAACTGGACCACCTCAGGAGAGGAACATCACTGGAAGTCGGGGTGTCAATGGGATATGACTGTCTCCCTCACCCTCTTCCTTGTGTCCAAGCTGAAATTTTTCGCTCTTCTCCAACAGTGCATTGGAATTTCCCCCACTGAACTCTTGGACTTCCATCATTTCAGTCTCATCAATGGGTGGTTATCAAAATTGAAGTTCCTTGGTTGCAAAGACAGAAAACTCCTCTTTCTTCCTCCATTTTGCAGCCATTACGCCCTGCAGTTTTAGGTGCTTCTTTTTGAATTATTATTATTATTATTTTTGCTTTTCAGGTCACACCCAGCAATGCTCAGAGGTTCCTTCTGGCTCTGCATTCAGGAATTACTCCTGGCGGTGCTTGGGGGGACCATATGGGATGCTGGGGATTGAACCTGGGTCGGCCGTGTGCAAGGCAAATGTCCTACCCCCTATACTATCACTCCCGCCCACAGTTTTAGTTTTGTAATGCATTTTTCCACAAAGACTTAAGCTTCTCAGGAGGAAGAAAAATTGATTTTAATATAATGGACAACGAAGATTTTTTTTCTTTCTTTCTGTTGTTGTTCTATACAGACTTTGCTCCTTAGAACTAGACTTGGAACTCTGCTGGAAAATGTTACCCTTTTCTTTTCTCTATAATATTGATATACCTGTCACACCCAAGCAGGGCCCATGATTAATCTTAATGTGCAGGTGTTCCTAAGTCAGGCCGGATGTTTGAATTTGCTTCATTCTATGCAGTCTATTTTAATTTTGATTAATTGCCATCAGGAATAATAACTCCTCAGGGAAGATCATTAGGAAGCTACCAAATCGATTATGTTTAGCCACAGAATATGTAAAACTAGTCACTGCCATTGGAATGATCATAGGTAATGCTGGATGTTGCATGCACAGTGAGTTCTTATGTCACCCCAACCGGTTTTCAGAAGCAATTTAAAATGGAATTTGAAAGGCGTTATCCTAAATAAGTTAGCTTTTAAATTTGCCTACTTTTGCCTTGATCGATTCTCTTTCTCTCTCTCTCTCTTTTTTTTTATTTTGGGGGTCACACCTGGAAATGTTCAAAGCTCACCCTGGGCTCTGTACTCAGGAAATATTCCTGGTCTAGCTTGGTGTCCATATGAGATATAGGAAATCGAATTTGGGTCAGGTATTGTGCAAGGCAAACACCTTCCTGGATGTGCTATATCTCTCTAGCCCCTCAGTAGAATTTCTTAGTTCTGAGATGACAACCAGTAATCACATAGGGTAGTAATCTGGTTGTAATAATATACCTTAGGTATACCCTGAGTACCTATTTGCAATAGTTTGATGACAGATGCATGAGCCTCCAGTATATAAACTTTCCAAGGTGACCTACAGTTCTCTCCTATGGCTACTGTTTTGGTTGGGATATTGGTTGCTTCCCTTGGACCATAATCTTCCTTCCCTTCGGTGTATTTTCTTCTTGGCTCATTTTATTTATTTATTTATTTATTTATTTTGCTTTTTGGGTCACACCTGGCGATGCACAGGGGTTACTCCTGGTTCTACACTCAGGAGTTACTCCTGGCGGTGCTCAGGGGACCATATGGGATGCTGGGAATTGAACCTGGGTCGGCTGCATGCAAGGCAAATGCCCTACCCACTGTGCTATTGCTCCAGCCTCATTCTTGGCTCATCTATGCACATCTTTTTGCTCTTCCTTACTTAAGCAGACTACCCTAGCTTCTGCCTCTGATATTCTCTTATCTCAGACAAGTTCTATGTTACTGTCTTTAAATGCCTATCCTCTTGGTTAGGCTGTGAGGTCTTTGAGGACACAATTTCTTCTTTCTTCTTTCTTCCTCCTCCTCCTCCTCCTTCTCCTCCTCCTCCTCCTCCTCCTCCTCCTCCTCCTCCTCCTCCTCCTTCTCCTTTTCTTCTTTTTTTTTTTTGCTTGGTAGAGGAGCATGTAATAAAACTGAGTTGAATTTAGTATGATTCTTTTTTTGAATGGCAAGAGATCTAAGAGACATATAGACCAGCTGTCCTCCCACCCTGTCATTTAATTTTTTAAAATTTTTTTTCATGTCCTTTTTAAAATTTTTCTTCTTGTACCTGTACAGCCCTAGTGCTCTGAGTAGATTCCTACACATTCTCTCTCAGATACTGCTTTGAGGATCTGATGAAAACTATAAACTGTGCCTCTCTGGGTTGAATTACCTTAAATTTTGTAAAAACTGTTTTGGGACACCCTTTATTCATGTCTAGAACTGTCTATGGACTCCTGATTAAGAAGCCCTTGCAGTGATTCAACAAAAAAGCAAAAGCAAAATTAATTAATTAAAAAAAGGAATAGCATGAAATATTGCTGTGAGATAGATCCTTACAGATATCTTACACTATTCATAACAAGCAATACAAAATAAATTATCTAGCATCTGTCTGTGGGGCAGGCTTGCGTGGAAGTGGGGAACTTCGGAATAATGGTAGTAGGAAGGTGTAATGGTGGTGGGATTGGTGTTGAAATATTGAATGGAATCAATTATTGTGGAAAACTTTATGAAAATAAAATTAGAAAAAAAAGGAAGCCCTTGCACAAGTTCACAAGTTCCTGGACATTTCAGAACAGAACAGTATCACCTAATACATTGTTACATTGTTCTTAGTTCTTCACAGGATCTAGCCTATTCTCTCCTCTCTCTCTCTCTCTCTCTCTCTCTCTCTCTCTCTCTCTCTCTCTCTCGGTTTGGGTCACCTCTGGTGGTGTTTGGGGACTACAAATCTGCTCTGTGTTCTGGGGCCACTTCTGGATATGCCGGGGATCTTGTGGTGCTGGAGATCAAACCCAGGTCACCCACATGCAAAACCTGCACTCAGCTCTTTGAGCTTTCTCTCTGACCCACGCCCATTATTCTTTACAACCCTAGGGGGTGGGTACTCTAACTGTCCTGAATTTACAGTTGAGGAAACAGACGGCATATGGAAATAACTGCTCTGAGCAATCCCTTAACTATCTCTTAACTGTGTTAACACATTCCTGCTCTCCTCACCGGGGCCCTGTCCAGGGCACGGTGCTGCTGGAAGGCATTACACCATCATCTCAGTCGACTGAGGCGGAGAACGACTGTGAGCTCTCAGTTATGTACTCGCAGTTGTGAGTAAGGGTGAAACCATGCGGGACATTACAAGTTGGCATTCAAGTGTTTTGTAAGTGGGATGAGTAGATATACTGCACTCAGCAGAGTAGATCGGGATGCGAATCAGTGACACGCAAACCTCATTTAGCTTTAAGGATAAGGGGTAGAAACTTAAAGAAATTGTACTGTGTTGGCAGGGATGACAGTATAGCAGGTATGGTACTTGCCTCACATGTGGCAAGTTGGATCCCTGGCACCTGTATGATCCCTCAAGCACACCTGGCAGCAATTCTTTTTTTTTTTTTAATTTTTGGGTCACACCAGCGATGCTCAGGGGTTACTCCTGGCTCTGCACTCAGGGTTTACCCCTGGCGGTGCTCAGGGGACCATATGGAATGCTGGGAATCGAACCTGGAACGCCCTACCCCCTGTGCTATCGCTCCAGCCTGCCCCCCCCCCCCCCCATGGCAGTAATTCTTGATGGAGTAAGAGTCATCCCTGGATATCACCAGGTGTGACCCCCAATCTAAAATTTAAAAACAAACCAACAGAAAGAAATGGTACCATATTTACTATAAACCTAATCATTGGAGTCTGACAGTTCCTAAACAGACCATACCATATAAGAGCACTTAGACATTTGGGAGTATAACTGGACTCTTAAACCCACTATTGAACCTCCCCTCCCCCAAGGAAGAATTAACTGGGAAATAGAAAGTTCTGTGTTCTTTCAGGTTGGTACTAATAACGTGTGGTTAATAAAAACCTAACATCAAGGCCTGGAAATCTTTTTGTTGTGTTTTGGGGGTGGCACACCTGGCAGTGCACAGGGATGGTGACTGGAAACAAGCGGTGCCAGGGGTTGAACTTGAACCTCCTGCATGCAAAGCTGTGCTCAGACCATGCAGCCATTTCTCCACCTCCTATAGACTGTACGTTTGACACTGAAATGGAGCAGGATTAGGAAAGGGATGGTGTTGGTGGGGGGGGGGGCACTTTTTTCTTCTTTGAATTAAAATAAGGAATGCAGGAAAGAAAGGAAAAGAGACCAATAGGTGGGTACCACGGGTCCAGTAATCCCATTAAATAATTCCCAATAGAGTCTCCTGGCTAATGTAGCCTAGTGTGGTCATTAGTTCACAGGTCAAATGTCACCAAAGGGCAGACACTCGGTGGGGGCATGGTTTGGCAAAAAGAAGCAGTAGTAGAAGACCTTTTCCTCTGCCAAGAAGCTTCAAGTCTCCTTTAAGAGACTGAACAGGGCCCAGAGTGATAGCACAGTGGGGAGGGTGTTGGCCTTGCATGCAGCTGACCTGGGTTCAATTCCCGATTTCCCATGTGGTCCCCCAAGCACCGCCAGGAGTGATTCCTGAGTGTATGAGCCAGGAGTAACTCCTGTGCGTCGCCGGGTATGACCCAAAAAGCAAAAAAAAAAAAAAAAAAAAAAAAAAAAAAAAAGAGAGCTTGAACAATTTTATGAGGCTACTATGGTAGCTGTTTTGTTGTTCAAAAGTAATTTTACATATTAATTTATTTGGGCCACTGGCCAGCCGGTACCCACTTACGGTAGCATGCTGGTACATGCTATTATCAGATGTCCCCCTCCTTTAGGTCCTGGTGGAGCTCCTGTGTGTGTCTTCCCTGGGGGTGAAGTGTCAGCCCTGGACGCTATGCTCAAAGACCTTCAGTGGTTGGGCATGCTGGGGTCACAACCTTGAAGTGCAGTGACCGCTCACACATTCCTGGCTGGGAGTCAGAGATTCCAGCTTCCGTGCAGTGCTCTGTGCCTATGGGAAGTGCTGAGGATTGAGCTCTTGGCCTTGGGCTTGCAAGACCCTTTTAGCTACTGGGTTATCCCCCCATGCATAATTGTCCTTTAGCACTATAGCATTGTCCTCCTGTTGTTCATCGATTTGTTCGGGCGGGCACCAGTAATGTTTCCATTGTGAGACTTGTTACTGTGTTTGGCTTATCAAATACGCCACAGGGAGCTTGCCAGGCTCTGCCATGCAGGTGGGATACTCTGGGTAGCTTGCCAGGCTCTCCGAGAAGGACGTAGGAATCGAACCTGGGTCGGCCGTATGCAAGGCAAACACCCTACCCACTGTGTAATCACTCCCGCCCACAGAGCTAAAACCACACACTTTATGGCACTCTTCTATTTGAAATAGTCCTTTTCTCTTACCTCTTTCTCTACATCCAGCCCACTCTCCCCCAACTTATATAACGGAGACTCTCCTTTACCGTCACAAGTTATGTTTGAATTCACTGAAGTTTTTTTTGCCCCTGCTTAGTTAGATGCACTTCAGCATTCGAGCCACTTCCTATTTCCGGGGTGGGGTGGGGATGTTAATAGAGTATATTTGTATCTCCTTTGTTTGTTAATTTGATTTTGTAATGATCTCTTTGTCCCTTCATTTCTCTAACTCATAGCGAGGCTAATCTTTACCAGTCAAAATGCAAATGTTTCCTCCAGGCTGGCCTCTACCAATTCAGAGCAAAAGAATTTTGAGTTTATGAAACTGATTTGCATTTGGATGAAAGATTCCCACCACCCACCGCTCTGAGTTTGCACCTGGATGCAAATCTAGGGAGAGTGGATTCGGGGTGGGCTCTGGGGCCAGGTAGTCTGAGGTTGAAGAAAGGAGCTGATAGCATGTGAAGAATGCGACCATCAGCTAGAGAACAGGATGGAGAGGGAAGCCTTTGCTTCGGGCCCTATGGAAGTAGGTATGTAGTTAGGCAGTGAAGTAAATGACTTATTGTTAGGTCAGTAGAATCTGCCAGAAGTTTGCTTTTCGGTATTTAAGATTTCTTAGGGCAGCCTAAGAGAGGCGATTGGGTTTCCTGAATGCCCAATGAGAGTCACTATTTCACCTGTTTCAACTCTGCCTGGACCCGTGTTTGTCTTCTTACCATGCACCATATCACTCTTGTAACCAGGCAACAGAGAAGTCTCTGGTACTCTTTGGGATGGCAGCCATGGAGCTGCCCAGGTGAAGTTTCTCTCGGCTGCTTCTCATGTTTGCAGCCTGGGAAGGATTATCCAGGGCATGGCTTCGTTTAGATGTACGGCTGATTGGTTCATTTTGTTCCTCACCCAGTGGAAAAATATCTAGCTCTGAGAATGCACAACCAAATGTAATTCCATGAGGACAAGAAGACGCCACAGGCAACAGCAACAGTGGAGGTCACTAAAATGTGACAAGGTGTGTTTTGACCAGAGTTTTGGGAAATGGAAAGACGATAATGCCCACTAGAATTCTGCATTGTGTTTTAAGATATGAATTAGAGAATTCTTTAAACCAGTGCCCCAGGTCAAAAGGGAAATAAAGATAGAATACATATTCAATACAGATCCAATTAACTAAATATTGTTTTACAGGCTTGAATAAAGAGAACATGTCATTAGATTCTATGTGATAGCTCAAGATGTGTTAATATCGTAATAAAATTTAATCAGATTGCTCATCATATTCTCCTTATTTTCTTTAATGTTTCACTAAATACAGGTTTTCGAGCGTAGTTTGCTATTGCTCAGACATTGTGATTATGCTGGCGAAGGTTTATATGCTATAAGAGGATAAATACTTTTTAAGATGATTAGGGATTCTATCTAATTATATTAGCTCATTAAAAACCTACAGGATCCAGAGGGCAGTTAAATGTCAAAAGAATAACATCTGGACTTATTGCTAGGAATTCTAAGGCCTTCTCACCAGCTTTCTCTTCTCCTGTCCTGTGGATCATGGTTTAACAAAGGTCTGATTCTGTACATTTTCACAAGATGCTTTTATTCTCTTTAGATTTTCACTGTAAGAGTCATTCAACTCCTGAAAAGTGACTCTATTTTTAATTTGGGCCTTGACCCTTGGGGGACCTTTGGAATCACTTTGGTGTTAAGGTGTCCTAGAAACTATATTTATACCAAGTATAAATGGATATAAATGGATAATACAAGACAGAAAAATGTACTGAAATATATGTGCTGCTAGTTTTCATGTGTAAGTGGCTATGGCAATGATTAATAAAGACAAAGTATGCTCCCTCATGATAACTTTTGGTTCTCTGACAACAGATACTAAAACAAATCCACCATTACTAGGTAAAGAAAAGGGACTCTTGCAGTTGAAGTGTTTGAAGAGTCATAGAAAGGAGGAGGAGAAGAAAGTATCATCCAGGGGCTGGAGTGATAGCACATTTGCCTTGCACGTGGCCAACCTGGGTTCAATCTCTGATATCCCATATGGCCACCTGAAGCAATGCCAGGAGTAATTCTTGAGTGCAGAGTCAGGAGTAACCCTTGAGCATCAGTGGGTGTTACTCAGTGGGGTTGAGGGTGGGACAGAAAGTATTATCCATATGGCAAGTTTCTATTTCTTCTTGCTTCATTTTTTTTTTTTTTGGTCACACCAGGTAATGCTCAGGGGTTACTCCTGGCTCTCCACTCAGAAATCATTCCTGGCATTGCTCAGGGGACCATATGGGATGCTGGGGATCAAACCCTGGTTGGCCATGTGCAAGGCAAGCGCCCTACCCGCTGTACTATCAGTCCAGCCCAGCAAATTTCTATGTGTCTGAATGCCACATGGTCAGAGGAGTTCAAAGGAGCTGAAGGAATGAATCCTGCTTATCTAATCTAGCGGGAACAAAAGTGTAGAGCATTATAGGGTTCAGGGTGGGGAATACATTCAAAATGACTCGCCTGGACAGACTTGGAGGTATAGGGGCTTTTTTTTTTTCTGGAGAGGGATCTCCAAAAGCAGTGCTCAGGGGGTCCTGAGATACTGGACTAACCAGCATAGATGTTTCCAGACCAGATTTTGAGGAGAAAGGGTTGTTCCAGGCACAGTGCTCAGGGATGTTCATGGCTATACTGGGTGGAGCTGGGGGTGCATCCTGGGCTCCCCTGGGGTCCCGGACACACAAAGCATGTGTGGTCACTCCTTGATGAATGTGTGTTTCTAAAGCTCTCAAATGACCGTGCCACAGCTAAGCAGATGACCGCTGTGTGTAGGGTATTGATAAGGACATTTTAATTGTGATTGGCATCCAGGATCCCCTGAGTGTGGTTCACAGGAAGAAATCTCTGAGGTGAGCCCAGTTCTAGCTGGGGTCAGAGAACCAGGAGTGCTGAGCCCAGAGGCCAGCAGGCACGTTCCAGATGGCCAGGGCAAAGCAAATGCTCGAGAATAGAGATTCTGCTTTTTTGTTTGTTTTTTGTTTTTTCAGAGGAAACGATTACTGTCATTTTATTTCATTTTGGGGGTCATACGTGGTGGTGCTCAGGGCTTAATCTTGACTGTGTGCTCAGAGATCACTCCCAGCAACGCTCAGGAGATAGTATGCAGTGTGGACACCTTCTACATGTTATACTCATTTTGCCCCCTAAAGTGATACAATTTATTCTCTGATTATCCCCTGAAAATTTTAATTCACACCAAGTTCCTAAGTAAGAAATCTCAAGTTTGAAAAGAATTGAAAAGAAGAGAGAGTAGTAAAAATAGCAGTGTGTTAAGCAATTAAGTCAAAGAACACACTTTTCTATTACAAGCTAATTTGATTTCCAGAAGGCAGGTATTTACATAATCTCCTTCATCTGAACTTTGAGACATGATCCCAATAAAGTAATTATTTGCTACTCGGCTATTATGAAAAGCTTTGTCCCAGGGTGAAGGCTCATGAACAATATTATGTTTTACAAATAAGCAGGCTCTAAACTAGTGTGTGTGTGTGTGTGTGTGTGTGTGTGTGTGTGTGTGTGTGTGGTATCATCTTTATCTTCAGGAAGTTAATGTGGGGCCCAGTGCTAGTACAGCACTTAGGGCATGCCATGGACTTTGGTTCTATCCTGGCATCTTGTGACCTCTCAAGCCTCAAAGGACGTGGTCCTGGAGACCCCTGGGCACCACCTGGACAGTGCTGGTGAGTTCTGGCACTGCAGGGCTGGAGCAGCCTAGCGCTAGAGATGCTTCCACTGACCCTCGCACTGAAATGGGGGTGTACTCTCTAAAGGGCAGGATCGCAGTATTACCTGCTAGAGCACACATTCATTTCTTTTGAGGGGAGGAGGGTGGTTTGGGACCACACCAGTGATGCTCAGGGGTTACTACTACTGGCTTTGCACTCCGGAATTACTGGCGGTGCTTGGGGGACCATCAGGGATGCTGGGGATGGAACCCAGGTGTGTCAGGCAAGTGCCCTACCCACTGTACTATTCTTCAAGCCCTGCACATTTCAATCCTGAAATTGAACTCTTAAAGCTCCAGCCCTATCTTTATTTTTTTATTTTATTTATTTATTTTTTTTTGCTTTTTGGGTCATACCGGGTGATGCTCAGGGGTTACTCCTGGCTTTGCACTCAGGAATCACTCCTGGCGGTGCTCGGGGGACCATATGGGATCGAACCCGGGTCGGCCACGTGCAAAGCAAACGCCCTACCCACTGTGCTATTGCTCCGGCCCCTTTATTATTATTTTTTCTTAATGTAGGAGTACTGCTATTTATTCAGCCATTGATTAAGCCGATTGAACTGCCTGTGCCTGTAACTTAAGGCTGCTCATCTGTCTGATGTTACAGCCGCCCTTGGAGTGCCAAGCACCAGGGGAAGAGGAGCCATTTGGAGCCAAAGTTGTCAGCTCCCAGGAAAACGCCCACTTCCGGCACACGGAGGGGTGGGAGGGGGTGGTTGGCAAATCCACCCGTTCCCTCTGTATACTTCACAGAAGTTTTTTTATTGTTCAGAAATAATTATAGCTCTCTTTCATGTTTCTGGGTCTCAGGAGAGAGGGGAATGGGACCTGTGAACCTTCACCTGCAATTTAGAAGCAGTTTATGGCTGGCCAGGTGCAAATGCCCTATCTAATCTCGCCCTGTGCAGATCCCAGAAGCTGCCACGGCTGGACAGAGTCGGGAGTTAACTCAGCATCAATGAAACGTTTGTGCCTGGATTGTCTCTCAGCAGAGTGGTCAGAGAAATTTGCAAGTTGTTTTCTCCTTGGAAAGTGTGAGAATCAGGGCTGGGGTGGGGGTAGGGGAGTCATTTTGACCCAGATCTTCCTGACAGTAGGTCAGGGGAAGGAGTTTCATGGGCCAGGTGATATGTGAGGCCACTCGGTGTCCACAGGACCAGCGGAGAACCTTTATCAGTTGGTTTCATTTCTGACACCCTGGGCCCCGGAGTGGCCAAGCCTTTGGAGTGTCTTTTGCAATGTCCAATCATGACTGCCACTGGGTCTCTGTGATCATGAAGGGCCCCTGAGGTGCTCTGTCAGAGCAAAGTCCTCAGAAATATACCCATTTAAAAAAAAATCCCTCCTGAAGATCCAAGAATATATGGGTTCTCTCTCTCTCTCTCTCTCTGTTTCTCTCTCTCTCTATCTCTCTCTGTCCTTTCTTCCTCCCTCCCTCCCTTCCTTCCTTCCTTCCTTCCTTCCTTACTTCCTTCCTTCCTTTCTCTCCTTTTCTCCTTCCTTCCTTTCTCTCCTTTTCTCCTTCCTTCCTTCCTTCCTTCCTTCCTTCCTTCCTTCCTTCCTTCCTTCCTTTTCTTTCTCTTTCCTATGTCCCTTCCTACTTCTTTCTCTTTCTTCCTTCCCTTCTTCCTTCCTCCCTTCCTCCCTCCCTTTCTTTTGTTCCTGGTTTTCTTTTTATGTGTTTGCTTTTGGGCCACACGTACCAGTGCTCAGGGCTTACTCTTGGCTCTGCACTCAGCCCTACTGACTGTACCTATCTCTCCAGCCCCCAAGGCCCAGGGATATGTAAAAGGTGAACAATATCACGGGTGAAGTAAAATGAGAATCCAGAGGAGAGCACAGGCCCAAAGGGAGGTTTGTGTGAATCATCCCAACAGCACTAAAGCCCAACCCAGAGGCGGATGAGGAGCAGCCCTGGGCCTTGCTGGAGGCCTGAGCGGAACCAGGCCCCTTTGGAGAGCATTCGAGGCCTCTGTTTCCACATTTGCTGCTTTACAAGCTGATATTGCAAGACCCCATTTATTTACTTCTTTGGGGGCACACCCTGTTGCTCTCCTTATTCCTGGCGCTGTGCTCAGGGATGACTCCTGGAGACATTCTGGGGACCATATGTAATGTCAGGGATAAAATGGGGTGGACTATATGTAAGACGAGCATCTTACCCCTCTATTATCCCGTATGATCTCTCTAGTCTTGCCAGATTTCTTTTCTCTCTTTTTCTTTTTTCTTTTCTTTTTTCTTTTTTTTTTTAAACTTTTGGACTACTCTCAACGGTGCTCAGGCCTTCCTCCTTACTCCTTAGGCCTTTCACTCCTGGCAGGGCACAGGAGACTACACGGGGTGCTGGGAATCAAACCTGGGTCAGGTGTATGCAAAGCAAGCACATTACCTACTGTACCATATCCCTGGCCCTGCAAGATTCTTCATTGATGTCATAATTCTACATTGAATGCACACCACTCATCCTGAGTCGGGCTGGCACCACCTCTGAGCTTAAATGAAAAAAAGACACCATCGGGAGCCAGAGAGACAGCAAAGCAGGTGATGGCTTGCCTGGTATGAGGGCTGACCTTGGGTTGATCCCCTATATCCCAGGTGGTCCCCCCTTGAGCTCGTGAGGAGTGATTCCTGAATGCAGAGCCAGGAGTAACTCCTGAGCACTTCGATGTATGCCCCCCACCCCCGCCAAAAAAGAAGTCACCATCTATATGATCTAATGATGGAAAAAATATCAACACAGGTCACACAATGACCTACTGACATGATATATATTTTTAAAAAGTGATATATTAATGTTACTGTGTCTGGCATATCGAATACTCTCGGTAGCTTGCCGGGCTCTCCGAGAGGGGCAGAGGAATTGAACTCTGGTCGGCCATGTTGGCTGCGTGCAAGGCAAACGCCCTACCGCTGTGCTATCGCTCCAGCCCCATCTTTATTATTATTATTATTATTATTATTATTAAAACACTAATACAGTATGCATATACATGTATGTATGTATGTATGTATGTATATATGTATTTCCAATCAGATCCTACACATTGAACTTCTATAATGTTCTATGTCAGTGATATCTCACTGAACCTGCAGAAGAGCCCAGTCAAGCACCGGCTGCTTGGGAAGCTGTGCAGAGTGCTATTCCCGTTTTACCTTGGTTCTTTCTAGGGGTTCCTGCTCCCATTTACTGGTATTTAGACTATAGGTGGCATCTGTGGCAGGTAGATGTGTAAGCAGGTGCTTAGTGTAAGAGAAACCCAAGGGCACAGGCTTCATTGACTAGGGGTCGTTTTGTCACAGGACCAGATTGGTGCTGTGTAGTTTCACTGTACCCTGGTACGATGCCCTGTCATCTGGCCTTCATTCAGTGACTTCTGCCTTGACGTCATTGGCCAGAGCTCTGTCACCTGCCTGAATCAGTTGCAAGTGATACTGGGAGATGGAGTCCTTTCATTGAGCCCTTTGCCTCTAATTGGTGGTTTGAAGTAAAGCGTTTGCTAGTGAGCAAGAAGGTGAACAGGGTGATGGGTAATGAAAATGAGTGCTACAAGTCTCTCATGAGGGGGCTGGACCACACCGAGTGGTGCTCAGGGCCTAATCCTAGCTCTGTGCTCAGGGCTGATGCCTGGTGGTGCTCAGGGGACTACACTAGCTGCTGGGCAATGAACTAGGGTTGGTTGCTTGCAAACCTAGTGCCTTGCCTTGCCTTCATTCTATCTTTCTGGCCCTGGGCCTGTAACTTTTTTGGGGGCGGACTTATTATTATTATTATTATTATTATTATTATTATTATTATTTGCTTTTTGGGTCACAGCCAGCGATGCACGGGGGGTTACTCCTGGCTCATGCTCTCAGTAATTACTCCTGGCAGTGCTCGGGGGACCATATGGGATGTTGGGAATCGAACCCGGGTTGGCCGCATGCAAGGCAAACCCCCTACCTGCTGTGCTATCGCTCCAGCCCCATCTTTATTATTATTATTTTTTAGTGTAGGAGTACTGTTATTTATTCAGCCATTGATTAAGCTGATTGAATTGCCTGTGCCTGTAACTTAAGGCTGCTCATTTGTCTGATGTACATGCAGAAAGTACTAAGGAAATCTGCTAGGAAATCCAGGTGTCACAGATGTGTCCTCCTACTAAATCTATAGACTTTTACTATTAGTCTGTGAACCTAAACGGCTGGATTTTATTGACACTAGTGGTCTACTCACTCTACTTGTGCTCACCATGACAAAACTAAGTACTTCCGTCCTTTGACATGTAGAATAGAATTTTGGTGGCGCTAATAGCACAGCGGTAGGGCGTTTGCCTTGCACACAGCCAACATGGCCAACCCGAGTTCGATTCCTCCACCCCTCTAAGAGAGCCCGGCAAGCTACCGAGAGTATCTCGCCCGCATGGCAGAGCCCGGCAAGCTCCCCGTGATGTATTCGATATGCCAGACACAGTAACAACAAAGTCTCCAATGGAGACGTTACTGGGCCCTCTCGAGCAAATCGATGATCAACGGGAGGGCCTTTACCTTACCTTTACCTTTAATAGTAATTAATTTAGCAGGGAAACAGTGGTACGGTGAGTGATTTAGTGAAAAATGGCCGCGCACAGTGGAATAAATATCGGTGATATTAGGGGTGTGAGAACATCTGTTTCCAGTCTGCCTCTACCCTGAGATTCTAATTTCCCAACATCAGATTTTCTGACAATGGAGGAGACCAGAATCACTATGGCCAAGTATTGTGGGAGGAGAGAATTTTACAGAGTTCTAGAAAACCATGAGTTCCAATTGCAAGAGGAATATAATTGTGTTCTTCAACTTCACCAGCTAAAGCAGTGGCCCACACCGGCCTAGTGAGTGTTTCCTTTTCAGAAAAAAAGAAACATCACTCAACGCCCCCCTGGAAGTCCCCACCATTAAGCCAGCAAACAGAATGAGCCCCCTAATTGCACGGGTCTCCCATCATGAACTCTGTCCCCTGGATCCATCCCCAGCCCTGCAGGTGGTGGAATCACTCACTTTGAGAAATGTGGGTCTAGCGTATATTAGATTTCAGTGTCATTGAAAAGTTCTAATTCTTACTCTTTTTAATTATTAAATCCTGTCTGTATCCAATGAATCGTGGCATGCAATTTCCTAAGGAAAAAATTATTATTATTTTTGTTTGGGCCACACCTGGCAGCACTCAGAACTTATTCCTGGCTTTGTACTCAGGGGTCACTTCTGGGTGAGGCATAGGGGACCGTATAGGAAGGGTGCTGGAGATTCAGCTCAGGTTTGCTGTGTGCAAGGCATGTACCCTGCCTGTATACTACATCTGCACCCCACCCCCAAACCAAATGAAAACATTTTCCAACAGAGGAAACAAGAAACTCATATAATCTCCTGCTAAACACAAAAATAATTTTTCTACCGGATAATTCATTGGATTTTTCCATGGTTTTGTTCTTTTTTTTCGGGGAGGGGTCACACCCTGCAATGCACAGGGGTTACTCCTGGCTCTGCACTCAGGAATTACTCCTGGCAGTGCTTGGGGGACCATATGGGATGCTGGGAATCAAACCTGAGTAGGTCAACCACATGCAAGGCAAACACCCTACCCACTGTGCTATCGCTCCAGTCCCCATGGTTTTGTTCTTAACTATTTACAAGGCATGATTCGAACAAGAAGTATGAGTCCAGACCAGTAATGTGGAGGGTAAGCGATGGCCAAACCATTTTAGAATGTTTTATATTAGTGTAGAGACTATCATACAAATAACATAATACATACAGAAAAAAGGTAAAGAATCACTGTATCACTGTCATCCCATTGTTCATTGATTTGCTTGAACGGGCACCGGTAATGTCTCCATTCGTCCCAGCCCTAAGATTTAGCAGCCTCTCCTTACTCGTCCTTCCCAATGGTGCTGTATTGGAGGCTCTTTCAAGGTCAGGGGAATGAGAACCCTTACTGTTTTTGGCATACCGAATACGCCACAGGGGGCTTGCCAGGTTCTGCCATGTGGGCGGGATACTCTTGGTAGATTGCTGGGCTCTCCGACAAGGACAGAGAATGTATATAAGAGAATACAAGCAAGTGTGTTAAAACCAAACACATGTGTGCTGCTTTAGGTACATCAGTGGGCTAGACTAGAAGAGGTAGTGTGGCTGCGAATGCACTAAGAATAGTTTAGTATTTATATTTCCAAATACTAAAGAGTCTCCTGCCCCCGCACCTGGATGTCCTCACTGGGGCCCCTTGGAGGGGGGAGGGTTGAGTTTCTCTCTCCCCCCCCGCCCCGCCCCGAGCAGAGCCCCAGCAGCTGAGGACCTCCGGAGCCAGCCACGGCCATGCTGGAACCACTCTCCACACGTCCAGATGGGCCTCATGCATGAAAGAACTGGCAGAGGAACCCAGGCATGCGGGTCCTGGGGCTGAGGTCTCCAAGCCTACTCGGATTGGGCCTTCTCCAACCAGACCCCCCATCTTCCAGTAGGTAGGCGTCATACCCATCAGCTGCTGCCAGCACCAGGTTGGTCCCATCAACGGCCAAGACGCAGAGACTATAAAACCCAGCTGCCGGAAGCACGCGGCCGCATCTGCGGCCGTGTGACATTTTATTATCTTATTTTTTCCTTTGGAGAACCTGGCAGGCTACCAAATGTATCTTGCCCGCATGGCAGAGTCTGGCAAACTTCCCATGTCGTACTCAATATGCCAAATACCAGTAACAATGATGGGTCTCATTCTCCTAATTCTGAAAGAGCA
Source organism: Sorex fumeus (assembly GCF_029834395.1). NCBI lineage: Eukaryota > Metazoa > Chordata > Mammalia > Eulipotyphla > Soricidae > Sorex > Sorex fumeus. The sequence goes on from NW_026606151.1 coordinate 15,700,845, forward strand.
TTGAAATGGCTCTTTTAAAATCTCGGGGCTAGGATGAAAGAGACGTTACTGGTGCCTGCTCGAGGAAATCGACGAACAACAGGATGCTTGTGATTTCCAAATAACCCTTTAAACCTTTTAAAAGCACAGTCACATGCATCCAGCATTCGTGTCCATTGCTCTTGCAATGTTTTCTCAGCTTAAAATGAATAAGCCTGAGAGAAAAGGTAAGTGTTTTGTCCAAGGTTTTCTACTTTTTAGCTCAAAGTCTGTTTCTTCACACCACAAAATGCACTTATTACCTGCGTTTATTGCTGATCTCTATTAGCTTCCATTCCTGAAGAGAGAGGCGAGGGAGAAAGAAAGAGAAGGAAGGAGGGAGATATGTGATAAAGGGACCAGAGACAAAATTCTGGGGTTTCTTTGTATGCAGCCAACCTAGATTTGACCCCCATCACTGCATACAGGCCCACAACCATGACAAAAGTGATCCCTGAGCATAGAGCCCAGAGCAAGCCCTGAGAACCACTGGGTGTGCTCACCCCCCTCCAAAAAAAAAACACACACACAAACACACACACACACACACACACACACGCAAAACAATAGAGAAAGAGAGAGAGTCAGACTTGTTATTAGAAAATAATGGGACAAGAAGTTAGGATTCTTTGAAAGTATTGTTCAAGTATATCTAATGTTTTAAATAGTTCTACATCAGTTAACAAATAATAAACCCGCACTACTATATATATTATATACTTTTCAGAGTAGATTGCATTTAATGATCAACATTAAAATCTTTAGGTACTATAGTAAAGCCCCAAGTTTATACCTAGATTTTTGTTTGCTTGTTTTAACATTTTAATTTCATTTTATTCTCACAGGGAATAAAATGCATGGAAGATTTTATATATATACACATATATAAAAGATTGTATATATAATATATATATGAGGGCTGGAGCAATAGCACAGCAGGTAAGGCATTTGCCTCGCACGTGGCCGACATGGCCAATCCGGGTTCAATTCCTCTGACCCTCTCAGAGAGCCCGGCAAGCTACCAAGTGTAACTCGCCGGCACGGCAAAGCCTTGCAAGCTCTCCTTGACATATGCGATATGCCAAACACAGTAACAACAAGTCTCACAATTTGTTGTGAGACATTACTGGTGCCTGCTTGAGCAAATTGATGAACAAAGGGAGGACAGTGCTATATATATAAGAACGAGAGTGAGCGTCCTAATTGCAAGGGAGTTAGCTTTATTATATATAATCTTTTAGTAAGAGCGTATCACTTATATCACTTGTCATCACTTGTCAACCTGTTCATCAATTTGCTGAAGCGGGTGCCAATAATGTCTCCATTTGTCCCTGTCATGTGCTAGTGTTAGTAAGATTATATATATATATAATATATATAATATATATAATTATATATATATATATAATTTTTGGGGGTTTTGGGCCACACCTGGCAATGCTCAGGGGTTACTCCTGGCTCTGCACTCAGGAGTTACTCCTGACGGTGCATGGGGGTCCATATGGAATGCTGGGGGTTGAACCTAGGTCGGCCACGTGCGAGGCAAATGCCCTCTCCACTGTACCATCGCTCCAGCCTGATATTATATTTTCTTTATTCTACAGTTGAAGGCACAGAAGCTTGGAGAAGCTAAAATACCGCCCCAAATCCAAAGCCACACTCCATTGGATGCAAGGATGCAGTCCTGAATGCAGGAGAAACACAATTGGAGCCCACTCTCTACCCTGGCTTCCCGAGACAGCAGAAAACGCTCTCCTAGCTTGCCTTTGCATTTTATTTTAAATAGCTTTTAAAAAACAGGTGTACATTTCCTCCACTATTATTGGTATTGCATTGTTTGCTAATTCCCCCTGCCCCAGTTAATACTTTATAAATCATATGCTTCCAGTTTCCTCCAAGAAAAGTAACAGTTCAGGGTGATGGAAAAATATACCTCATTCTTTTTTTTAATTTTTATTAATGAACACCATGAGGTACAGTTTTAGACTTACAAATTTTTGTGCTTGGGTTTCAGTTGTACAATGATCAAATGCCCATCCCTCCACCAGTGCCCATTCTCCACCACCACTGATCCCAGTATCCCTCCCACCCCCAACCCCCCATCCCACCCTACCTCTGTGGCAGGATATTCCCTTTTGTTCTCTCTCTCCTTTTGAGTGCTGTGGTTTGCAAAAGAGACATTGAGTGGCAATCATGTTCGGTCTATAGTCTACTCTCATCATGCATCTCCCATCCTGGGAGGGTCCTCCCAACACCCTTTATTTGGTGCTCCCTTCTCTATCCGAGCTGCCTTTTCCCCTAGCGTGTGTGGCTGGCCTCCAAGCCATGGAGTAATCCTCCTGGCACTTATCTCGGCTGTTCTTGGGTGTTAGTCTCCTATTTTGTTACTTTATGTTCCCCAGATGAATGCAATCTTTCTATGTCTGTCCCTCTTCTTCTGACTTATTTCACTTAGCATGATACTTTCCATGTAGTACCACTTGATACACCTCATTCTTAACGTATATTTTGTGACTACATTTTAGTATGTTTTGCCAAATAACAGTATTAAAAATTTACGGTTTTGTATGTAATAGAACTGGGAAAAAAGAAGAACCATCAAGTGCTCCACAGGTACAAGAAACAGTTTAGGGGACTATTCTATTAAGCACGTTTTCGTGGAAGGATCAAATAGCATGCAATTATTTTGTAATTACCTTTTAGCCCCTTGCTATGTAATTATTCATTTGGTTATATGTGCTTACAAATTAGAGCCCCCAAAGATCTGAAAAAAAATTACACAGAACATGATGATTATCCTTAGAGTTACATGCTTTCTCAAAGGGTAATTGCCACTTAATTTGCTGGGTCTCGATTCCTACCCTGACCTCGCGGTAATCACGTACTTACAGAGTAACTTGTCTGGTTGTGGGGCTTTGGAGGATGGTGCTCAGTGAAAGTATGGAAAAAGACTGAGTGACAGGTGTATAGCCATGGGTCAGGGCTCTGTGTTCGTCCAGGCTCTGGGACACCCAGGGCTATGAAGCAGCATCGCTGAGTGCACGTGTACATGTGTGCAGGTGAACAGGCAAACATCCCAGGTCTCTCCAGTTCCTTCCATTCAACCATCCATCCACACTCCATCCACCACCCCTTCTTGCTGATGTGGTCACTCACATCTGTCAGATTCGGGTACAGAATCAAAGAAAGAAGCATGAACTATGTCTCAGTTTCCCTGTCACACTGTGAACAATCAATGCTCCTCTCACTGAACATAAGAAGTAAAGATACAACCTGGGAGAGAGAGCAGGATTACTTTCAGAGACAAGTTGAGGTCCTGAAACATTGTCAGGTCCTGTTCAGCAGGAGGCCTGCTCCAAGTGCCTGAAGTGACCCAGTGGCTGGACTGAGCAGAACCTGCTCACTGAGCCCAAACTGGGCAGTGGTGAAGCCAGCTTTGATGGGCCACAACTGAGCAGCAAACGCCAAGGAGTTCTATCAACCACTTGTGGGACTCTTGAAAGCTGCCATGATTGGACTATTTTATGCCACGACATTGTGAAATCCTATTAGCCAGGGTGTCTCCCGCCTCCACCCTTTGGAGACAGCTCAGAGCATCCAAATATCACTTTATCCAAATGTCATTAAAGGAGTTCTCCAACATCAAACACAGTTTCCTGATCCTTCTGAGGTCATTTGTACTCATCAATCATATTAGACTTTAGCGCTTCCCCAGAGGGAGTGCAAGTTGAGTTTCCATTGTTTCCATCTTTCCCTAGATCCTTCCTCTCCATTCAGAGACCAAAACAACTGAATGCCCCTATTTGATCCTTAAGAACACAAGATTCTGGGTGCTGGAGAGATGGTACAGTGGGGAGGGCTTTTGCCTTGCATGCTGTTGATGCTGATGACCCGGGTCCTATCCCCGGCACCCCACATGGTCTCACCCCCAAGCACTGCCAGGAGTAATTCCTGAGTGCAGAGTCAGGAGTAACCCCTGAGCATTGCCGGGTGTGGCCCCCAAACAAAATAATAAATTAAGGAACACAAAATTCTAATTTAAACCCAGAGCAGACTATTTGGATTAGGATCCACAAGATCAAGTTTGCATTTTCTATATGTGTAATTTTAACGCTGGAGTGATAGCACAACGGTAGGGCTTTTGCCTTGCACGCAGCCAGCCTGGTCGAGCTGGGTTTGATTCCTCCACCCCTCTCGGAGAGCCCGACAAGCTACTGAGAGTATCTCGTCCGCACAGCAAAGCTTTCAATATGCCAAACACGGTAACAACAAGTCTCAAAATGGAGACGTTACTGGGCCTGCTTGAGCAAATCGATGAACAACGGGAGGACAGTGTTTGTTTGTAATTTAAACACAGAAGAGACCCAGACTATATTCACCAGGGGTGTGTGTGTGTGTGTGTGTGTGTGTGTGTGTGTGTGTGTGTGTGTGGTACAAATAGGTAGAGGGGTCTTCATGGTGGCAGGATAGTGCTAGAACTTTGGTGGGGGGACTCCTATACACAAGAGAGGTGTTCGGTTACACCCCTAAAATCCCATTATATTGAGGTTGTAAACCAATAAAAACCCATAATAAAAGGGGCTAGGGGGGACAAACAGGACTCGGGACTCAACTCTTCATGCTTCTGTTTTTCATCTGTGAATGAAGCATGCTGCTTCCTACTTAGTGAAGTGGTTGTAATAAATAATATTTTCTGTGTAGGTTTGTTGCTGAGATGAAATGGGTCTCTGAAGGTAAAACACTTGGAACTCTGGCCATAGAAGACCGAGGGATGGACTCACCATTGTTGCCCGGAGCAGACTGCTGACAATAAATGACCCGCTCTTCCTCTTGGAGTCGTCATCACATGTAATGGGCAGGAGGAGGCTTAACAGGAGTGGAAGGGTGAGGTATCTTGGGCCACCACCATTTGGAGAGTTCCTGTGGTCACATTTGATGTCATTTCCTGGGAATGGGTCTCTGGCTCTGGAAAGAAACAAGCGCAGTGTGGGTAGGCTTGGAGACCATCATCTGTGGAAGGAGGTTGGGCAAGAGGACAGAAATGATAGGATATTTCTTTCAATGGACAGAACTCACTGTCCACTGAAATCAATCAATTAATAATAAAGAAAACAATGAATTAATCAGGACGCTCAATCTATAAAAGAACTGCACTGACTTTATGTTGCATTCCTCTGGGATTTTATTGGAGCCTGTTGAAAGTACCTTGGAGGCAACATGGTTCTTTTCTTTTTTGGCTCTTCTGTGATTGGGATGGGGCCAACTACGAAGGAAAATTTCTTCCCTTTCTCCTCTCAGCTACTTATCTGTGCCTTCTCCGTGTATGCATGCCCTGTGCTCAATATCGTCTCTGAGGAATGAGACGAAGCCCATAGGAGCCAGCTCGTGATTGTCCAGAATGTCAATGCAAAAGAGGGGGATAGGGGAGTCTTGGAGTCTTAACTCCCAGTTCATGGAAGAGATAAACTTACTAATGTTACAACTCTTGACCTGTGTGAACTGTAAGACCTCCATGATCTCCGGGTTAAGTATCTTCTCTTGAAGCTCAATCACCTCAGTAGGAAGATTCTAAGCTCTAAAAAATACAGTTTGTCAGCCTGCCTCATGAGCAAAGGAGAGAAGGCAGCTGAATAGAGAAGGGATCACCAAGAAAATGATGGCTTGAGGAACCTCGGTCGGGATGGGAGATGTGTGCTGAAAGTAGATAATGGACCAAACACCATAACCTCTCAGTATCTGCATTGCAAACTATAATGCCCAAAAGTAGAAAGAGAGAGTATGGGGAATATTGTCTGCCGTGGAGGCAGGAGGAGGGTGGGAAAGGGGAATATACCAGGGATATTGGTGGTGGGGAATGTGCACTGGTGGAGAGATGGGTGTTTGATCATTATGTGATTGTAATCCAAACATCAAAGCTTGTAACTATCTCACGGTGATTGAATAATATTAAAAAAATAGTTTGTCTCTGCAGATATGCAAAAGGCCATTTGCACCTCCCACAAATGAACATACATTCACGTACCAGGTGAGGTGACAGTGGACCCAAGGGCAGTAGGACTGTGTGTTTTATGTATCTTTTATGTACAGTGATCCCAATGCCATAGATGGTTTTAAATGGTTTGGTTTTTTTTTAATTGTTGTCAGCTTTTTGATTTTTGGGGCCACACCTGCCAGGGGCTCAGGGCTTACTCCTGACACTGTGATCATGGATTATTCCTGGTGAGGTTTGGGGGACTACATGGGATGCCAGGGATTGAAACCAAGTCAGTCATGTGCCCTACCCACTGTGCCAACTCTCTGGCCCCTAGAGCAGGTTTTACAAGAGGCAGCAAAGTGGATTTATGGTAAATTGTAGGATAAAACTGTTTTGTCCTTCCTGCATAGCCTCAGGTAATTTAAGTTTATTGGGTTGCTCCCATCACAATACTCCCATTCCTCTGTGTTTATTTGCAACTTCTTTCTTTGTGCTCTGTTGACTTGTAAATATTGTTTTTCCCTTCTCCCTAAGTCCTTTGCATAGTTTATTCAGAGCAATGTCCTTTTTGTATGGGCACAAGAAGACATTATATACTATGCTTTTGTAATGTGACTCTCAGAGGTATTTTCCTCCTGGGCATCTGTTCTCTCACCTAAGCCTCAGCTGCCCTTAATTCCTAGCACCCCCGAAGGCAGGGTCCCCAAAAAAGACTGGATGGACCCAGGGAAAGTGGTAAGCTATGTGCTACTGTGGCATTGAGATGGGCCTGGCCAAAGTGCCTAATGCTTAACTATAAGTTAAGAGCTTGGTCATGGACAAATGCTGTCATGATCCAAAAGTAATGACGAGACTAGGACCCTGCTAGGGCTAGGAAAGATTAATCTGGCCTGAGCTCTGTAGTCTGATTCTATGGCAAGATGTTCCCAGGAGAGCTGCCCTACAAGCCTCAATGTATCTCTTACTGTGTCCATACACAAATAACTAGTATTAAGATGTTGATACAGTTATTGGACTGAGGAAAGGAGAAAAGCACCATAAGAGGTATTTTACCCTTGGGCAGTCAGGAGAGGCCTTGGAATACCTCTTAAGTGGTGTTCCCTTTGAACTTGGTGGGCCCTCAGGAAGGGCTTTCTTATGTTGATTTGGTTACCAGACTGGGTATAGTGTCAGCCCAGAGTGCTAGGGAGTTGGAGAGACAAGAGGGTTGGAGAGAGAGAGAGAGAGAGAGAGAGAGAGAGAGAGAGAGAGAGAGAGAGCGCAGGACGGCAAGATGGACCACGGAGAGGCTAGCAAGGGGGACAGAGGGAGAAGTGTAGAATAACATTGCCACAGGGAGCTCAGGTTTATTGGGTTACACCCATCACAGTGCTCCAGAGTCACTCCCATTCCTCTGTTTATCTGTGAACTCTTCTCTGTGCTCTCCTCCCCAGCCAGTTAATCACCTTTTCTCCCTAATCAGATTCTGTTAGCTTGTAAGATCAGATCCTTCTAAGGACACTGAACTTGTAAGTTATGTCCTTTGCATAGTTTACCTTAAAGCAATGTCCTTTCTGTATGGACACAGAAAGACAGTTAATATTATGCTTTGTAATTTCTAAAAGCGGGCGGCGGGAGAGATAGAGCGCTGCCGGATCTTCAGAAAACACACAGAGAAGAATGTAGAAGAAGAATACAGGAGCAAGCACATGGAGAGAGAGAGCCCAGGCTGCGAGATGGAGCGTGGACAGACGAGCAGGAGAGACAGGAGGAGACGGGAATGAGGGGCAGTGTGGGACTAGGATGGGAGTCTCAGAGAGACTGGGGCAGGTGCGTGGGGAGAATGGAATAAACGGCAACTGATCAACCAACCGGCTTGGCCCTCGTTTCATCCACTGTCTGCCCCATGGCCACCCCGGCTGGGGGAGCGGCCTAGGCCCACCCTGAACACCCTGAACACAGGTGTCAAGGGGAAGAGCCCTCGCCCCCCTGCCCCCCCGCCCCCATCCTGCTGTTGTTCATCGATTTGCTCGAGCAGGCCCAGTAACGTCTCCATTTTTTTTGAGACTTGTTGTTACCGTGTTTGGCATATTGAATACGTCACAGGGAGCTTGCCAGGCTTTGCCGCGTGGGTGAGATACTCTTGGTAGCTTGCCGGGGTCTCTGAGAGGGGCGGAGGAATCAAACCCGGTTCGGCTAGGCTGGCTGCGTGCAAGGCAGACGCCCTACTGCTGTGCTATTGCTCCAGCCCCTAAAGAATTTATACGGCAAGTGGCTTCTCCAGTCTGAGTCTGTCTGTCCAGGGAGCATCCACGAGCAGAGGCCCATAATTCACTCCTCCCAACTGCTACATCACCTTAGCAGTGGTTCCTTATTTAAATATCACTCAACCCTCACAGTCATTCTGGGATGACAAAACCAACCCTCTTTCGTCCAGTTTGGAACTCTCTGCTGACTCTCTTAAAGCGTCTTGTTTTGAAAAAAGAGCCACCTCAGGAGACCCAAGTAGATAGGAACAAGAAACAGGGCCTGGAGACAGTACTCAGTGGGCTGACTGCATGCTCTGTACATAGGAGCCCAGGGTTTGATCCCTAGGACCACATGGTTTCCTGAGCACCAAGCCACTAGGCTGGGCGCAGCCCCTGAGCACCGCTGGATGTGACCCCAACTGAAAGAACACCAGAGGAGGAAAACAAACCTAGAACAATCAAGCTGCTAGGAAACAAACCCGTGGCATCCTTAGAGAATGACTAGCAGGGGCCAATATGTCAGTGAGTCTCATACAACGGTGTGGTTAGAACTTGGAAGCGTGTGCGTGGGCTCTTGCCGATGCTGGCCAACGATTGCTTTGGGTCACTTTTGGCGATTTCTGAGGGTCCTGTAAATGGCAAGGGGATGGTCTTCAGAAGAAGGTGCTGTACAAATCTTGATATTGTTATTCTTTGAGCACCCATTTCTAATTGACTTTCTGTTAAACACCGCGGCAAGTTGAATTAATTTAGTATGATTACAGTCATTAAACAAACGCCTGGTAATGACTGCTTTCTTATTTTAGCAGCCCACCGGGGTACTAGCAGAGAAGGTTCTGGCAAGAACTGCAGAACTCACTGGGATGCAGGGCCTGTGTCTGCCATGGCGCCCACACAGGGCTCCACAGTGGCCGGCCCAAAGGCTCCTGCTCTGTCCATTTCCCCGCGTGCTTTTCCTATCACTCTCACCATGCCTTCAGTTGCAATTGACTAATTCACTGCAGCATACCGGGAGTGCAAGGTCATTTCTGCCTGTGTGCTTAAAAATAAAAGGAGAGGGAGAGAGGATGAGAGAGAGAGAGAGAGAGAGAGAGAGACAGAGACAGAGACAGAGAGAGATACACATACACATACAGAGACAGAGACAGAGACACAGATAGAGACAGAGAGACAGAGAGACAGAGACAGAGAGAGAGAGTGAGAGAAAGAGACATCGAGAAAGAGACAGGCAAGGAGTATGGGTATGTTTATTTTTGGGATTGGCTTTTTAAAATTATTTTTATTGAATCACCGTGAGATACAGTTACAAAACTTTTATGACTAAGTTTCAGTCATACAATGATCGCACATCCAACCCTCTCCACCAGTGTGCATTTTCCACCACCAATGTCCCCAGTATCTCTCCCGCCACCCCCACCCCTCCCATCCCCTGCCTCTGTGGCAGGCACCTTCCTTCTTTCTCTCTCTCCTTTTGGGCATTATAGTTTGCAATACAGATACTGAGCAACCATCCTGTTTGGTCCTTTATCTACTTTCAGCACACAACTCCTATCCTGAACGATCCCTCCCACCATCACTGAGGGAGCATCTTTTCACAAAACCCAAACCCGGGGTTGGAGCAATAGCAGAGCGGGTAGGGTATTTGCCTTGCACATGGCTGACCCGGGTTCGATTCCCAGCATCCCATACGGTCCCCAGCGCATCGCTAGGAGTAATTCCTAAGTGCATGAGCCAGGAGTAACCCCTGTGCAACGTCGGGTGGGACCCAAAAGCAAAAAAGATAAAAAACAAAACAAAACAAAACCCAAACCCAGACAGGCATTCCCTCACTGAATGTTCTGACGCGAAAACCACCCAAAGAGACGAGGGGGGAGGTAGGAGGGCGCGAGGGAATGCCCACCAGATTACAGGTTGCCAGCACCCTGGCAACAAGGACCCGCATACCAGGCTGTGAACAATTAAGTCCCAAGGGCTGAGTGTTAGAAAGCAGCCCGGGAGCCAGCAGGAAGTGAGGTAGCATCAGGCGTGGTGGCTGCCAGGGGCCGGGGGCTAGCTGCCAGGTGTGGGTGGAAGAAGGCGGCAACCCAGCCTTGGCACTCAAGGGCATCGGCCTGGTGCCACCTTAGCCACTGGCCTGGTTCAGCCGGGGACATTGAACAATAACTTCCGGTGAGTCAGCTGACGGCCGAGTTAGCTGCCTGAGCGCCTGCCCAGGCCAGAGTCTGGCCACTGGGCACCAGGCGACGGAGTTTTCTGGCTGCCACCAGGAGTCTGTCCCTGGGGGGTGGCTGGGGGCTGTGTCCAGCAGTCGGACAGCCTGGGGTGGGTGTGTCACTTGGCTCCAGCGAATTTTCAGGCGAGCAGAGAAGAGAAGGCATTGCTGGACACCTGCTTCTGGGTGTGTGTGTGTGGGTCACCCCGGCTGGTTCCCCCAACCCCTGGGGCCCCACCTGCAAGGAATAAAAGCTAGGATGAAGGACACGAAGCTGCCCTGGGTCTGGCTGGCTGGGGCTTGGCCCGGGGGCCTCCAAGTGACCCTTGTGGCTCCCAAATCAGGCCTGTCCCCTGGGCAGGCTCGGACCACCTGCTTCCACACTCTTCCTCCGTTAGAACCGGGTGTGGACGGAGCGACCAGACCCGCTGACCTAAATCCATCTCAGATTCCCTCTGGATGCGGGACAGCTGTCCACTCGTGGTGACACGACAGCCATCCAGGGAACGATTTCTGCTAGAGTGCCCGGGAGAGCTGCTGTCTCCATCCGACCCTTCCACTAGCTGCTGCTGATTGGTCCGAGACAGGCGTGTCGCCGTTCCAGGGCACGGGGTCTGGATTTGCTCCTGCCTCCCTCCTCTCCTCCCCCCCCAACCCCCCACCCCCCGGCCCTGTTCAGCCTGTTCAGTCTTCATCTGCCCGGGGAAGGCAAGCAGGGGGCCAGGGGGGACGTCGCATCAGGACTGGCCCCTTCGTGTCTGCCACGGGGCTGGTCCAGGCTGACAACAAAGGAGGCAGGGACAGAGGGAATCAGTTCATCTGCGTGTGTGATGGGAACGGAACATCACTTCTTCGTCACGCTGCTCGTGTGTGTGTGTGTGTGTGTGTGTGTGTGTGTTTAATGCATCGAATCAAAGTGCTTGCAAGAGATCATCCTGTTTTATTTTTTTAAATGATTTAGGGTGTAGTTGTTGTTGGCATCTGTGAGTGCGTGTGTGCGTGTGTGCTTGTGTACATGTGCGTGTGTGTGTGTGTTTAATGCATCGAGTCAAAGTACTTCCAAGAGATCATCCTGTTTTATTTTTAAAAATGATTCATGGGGTGGCTGCTGTTGTTGTTGGTATGATGGTGTGTGTGCGTGCGTGTGTGTGTGTGCGTGTGTGTGTGTGCGTGCGCGTGTGTGTTGGAGCAGGGGGGTGAGAAACAGCTGGTGGAGACAGCAGCACATTTAAGTTATTTCCCATCTGAAAGGCTCGGGTTTTGTGACGCTGAGCCCTAAGAGACGGAGCCTGGGGAACCGGAGCAGAGGGAGATCGGAGATAAAGAAATACAAATGACAAGGGTACTGGGCATACCGCGCTGAGCTGTCAGAGCCGCCTCTCCAGGATGGCAATTTTGCCAGGGCTGGGGAGTGAATAATTCATAGGCTGAAATTACCCTCCCTCCACCTTTCCGTTTTCCAACCAGCCTGAGCAGAATCGCTAATAAACTTTTCAGGCTAAAGTCAAAAGCCCATTTGAAAGTGGGTGGGCACCAACTCTGCGTGCCCGGGGCGGGGGGGGGGGGGAGTGGGGTGGGAAGCTTTGGCATGTCTCTGACAGGAATCTAGGGAGAACCTCGCTTCGTCACCGGGTGCCAAGCCCGGGGAAAATGCCTAGGATTACAATCACAACAATAGCATGCCAGCAAACGGTGTCCCATTCACCTCATTTGCTCAGGCTCACGATGCACTGCTTATAGCATTGTGGGACCCTGCACTGACCCCCCACCTCCGCACCCCAGCCCTTCTACTATCTTCCCCTACAATCTCTCTCAGGAACAAAAGTGATGTGGGGTGTGGAAAGCATCATGAGAAAGCATTCTCCTAGAATGGACCTCTTTCATCTGCATTTTTTTGGGGGGTGTTTTTCTCCCTTCTCTATCCCTGCCCCTATTGGGGGGGGGGGTGAGGTGAGCTGACTCTGTAGCCCATTTTGCATTTTGAGTCCAGGAGGAGAACATCGCTGGTTTCGCTGAGACACCCCGATTGTTTTGGCCGTATTGACCAGGAGCCAGGCAAGATTTGGGGAGAGAAGTTTCCCAACGCAGCCGTGCCGCAAAGTCTGTCTTTGTCTGTTCTTTGGCAACCCCCACCCTCCTCCCCGCCCCCCCTCCCCCCCTTCGCTTGCTTTCAGGTTCAGAGATCCTTCCGGGGAACTATAATTCTGGTGCAATGTGTTATTAGAACAAACAACGCTCCGATCAGAAAGCAGCTCGGGGGATAACGTGCACGAATAATACAGGGCAGCTTTCTCTAAAAGCACATCCGTTCGCTGGAGGGATGCGATGCAACCTGGGTGGGACTTTGGGGCTGTTTGCATGGGGGGGGAGAGAGAACTTTGCCTCTGCCAGGGGAATGGTGGCATCCTTGAGAGAGGGTGCAGGGAGCAGCAGGGGAAAGCTGACGAATCGTGCCCCTGGCACTGGGTGGTTTTCTCCGAACCGGCGTGCAGATGGTGTGTGGGGTCCGGCGCGTCAGGTGACTCAAGTTTGAGGCTGGGAGGTAGGATTTCTGAAGAATGCCATTCCTGGGGGAGGCAGGTGGGTTGGCAACCTGCCTGGCTAATCTTGGGAGCTTTCTGCCTGCGACCCTTCCCTCTGGGGCGTTCCTCATCGCTGTCCTGAACCCCTCCCTCAGCCCCCAACCCCACCTGCCTTTGTCAGAAGCAGGTAAGTTCTTCTCTCTGATGAATCTGTGTCATTGATTATGTTCTTCATTGTTTGGGGGTTCGGGGAGAGGGGGAGATGGTTTTTATGGTATTCTTTCTATTGTGTGGGTAACTCTTTGCCCTTGGGATAACTAACACTAACAATCCACCCCCTCCCCTTCCCACCCCCCCCCCACCCCTACTTCACCTCCAACATGCAAAATGTGGTACCAAATGATTTGAATATCACTTTGTTCCCTTTATCTAAATACATTCAAGGTTTCCTTGCTTCTCAAAGGGAAGGGGAGAACAGTTTTACTTAGTAAATAATTTGCTTAAAAATAGTAAGCAGTTCGCTAGATACCAATTGTTACCACACTGTTTTCTTTAGATAACTCCCATTTCTAACACTGAACTTATTCTTCTTATCTTTCAAGAAGGCTTGGCTGGAGTGACAAAGGGCTTTTCACAGACCCACACAGCCTATGTGCCAGGGTTTTCTTTTTTTCTGATTAAAATAGGGCCTCGATGTCTTGCAAGATGCTGTACATTTCTGGCCTCTAAAAAGAGCTCTTCCGTAGTCAAAGTTTGACTGGACAAACTGGTTTGTGTGTCCGATGTTTCAATAATATAGCTGTCCTAAAATGATCTAAGTTTAACTGGCATGTTTGGTTACTTTGGGGGGACTCTGAAGCTCATTACATTCACGTGATAAACATAAAAATGTATAAAGCTTCTAGTTTTATGATTCCAGTGTTGATGCTCTGTATTCTTGGAAAATGAGAGATTTGTTTTATTCTTTTTTTTTTTTAAGGACACAAGTGACACTAACATCTGGATGTCAGTACTTGATGGTATTGGAATTTACTTTTTTTGCTACAGAAAAAAATTCACACGCCAGCATTTCTCTGCTATTTTTTTCTCAAACTATTTATGTAACTGAATACAAATAAACATAGTTCATTAGATAACTGGTGACCTCATATTGACAGCTTTTTTTCCACAAATTATGGCTATAGTTTAGTCGAAGGATAGCTTTTGAAAGTTCTGTGTTTTGAAAGATTAGAGATCAACTGTGAAATTATATCAGCAGGGATTAATTTGGAGGACTTCTCAGGCAACTGCAGTGTGGTGTAACACTGCTTTGCAGCTTTTTGGGTTTTGGTGGGTATGGGGAAGGTGGGCAAGACATTACCCCGCCTCCTCACTCCTAGGTCCCAATCACTGCAAAGCAGCAGTTGCATCAAGAAGGAGGTGCTTACACTTTAAATACTCAGGACCAAGCTCTTGCAATGCACGAAAAGTGCTTTTAAGATTGAATGTGTATATCTCATTGTTTACTAAGTGCCGTTTTTTTTCTGGATATCAGTGAATTTGAGATTTCATTACATTATCAGGATCTAGCATAGGGTGAAAATTAATAATAATATAAAAAGAAAGCTCTTCAGGGACAAAGGATCTAAATCCCCACTCAAATAGGTATTGACTAGCTAACAGATATTGGAATGAATAGTTGTGTTTCACATATAGTCAAATAGTCAATATTCACAGGTGAAAAGGAATTAATGTAGCATATGTTACATGAACAAAGGCATGACGTATGTTCCTTTAAGTTGTGGAATGAAATGAAACATGCCTTTACAGGGTCCCAATATTTATGCTACTTTGCCAGAAAGAATAGTAGATGAGACCAAGGAGTAAGCAGTTCAAAATAAAGGGAGGAAGGGGCTAGAGAGATGGGATGGCGGCGGGGGTTTCAGAGAGAAACCGCAGAGGCTAGAAAACTTGTATAGCATGTGACTGGGGCCACATTAGTTCAAATTCTGGCACCACCAGTGGTCTCTTGGGCATCACTAGACATTTCTCCTCTGCACAGACCCAAGAATAACCCCTGAGCACTGCCTGGTAGGGTCCCCAAATAGAAAACCAAACTAAAAAAAAAAAAACAAAATCAAAAATAAGGGAAGAACACATTATTTTATGGATTTTTTTTTTTTATAAAAAGGAGCACAAATGATTGAAAATCTTGTGCCTCTGAATTAATTTGTTTAGTTTAACTTTTTGGGTCACACCTGGCAATACTCCGGGGTTACTCCTGGGTCTGCACTCAGTGATTACTCCTGGTGGTGCTTGAGGGACTATATGGGATGCCGGGGATCAAACCCAGGTTGGCCGTGTGCAAGGCAAACACCCTAGCCACTGTGCTATCGCTCCAGCCCTGAATTCTTTTCAAGTTTGTGTTTGGGTCACACCTGCTGAAGGAACAGCACCGTGGCGAGGATTGGTGGGGGTTACCACACCCAGGAATATCTCTTCAGTCCTCTGTACCCTCACCCGAGCCTCCATGGATTCTTTTACATTTTTTTTTAAATTATAAAGTAGTCCACAATATTTGATTACATTTAATATTCAAACACCAATCCCACCACCATGACACCTTCCCACCACTATATTTTGGACGTTTCCATCCTGAACCCCAATCCCTGCCCCAAAGCAGAAGCGAAATAATTTATTTTGTATTGTTTGTTATGAAAAAACCGCTGAAAATGCTACAAAAAGAAGGTTCCTTAGAGGAAAGAGTGTGAAGATTGTTGTATTTCACCCAGGAATCATTAAGCCCTTCTGTAAAAGATCACTAACATGTTGTTAAAGGTTGAGTCTTGTGTGTGCATGTATATATATTATATATATATATCATCATGGTTCATCGATTTGCTTGAGCAGGCCCAGTAACATCTCCATTGTGACACTTGTTACTGTGTTTGGCGTATCGAATACGTCATGAGGAGCTTGCCAGACTTTTCCATGCAGGCGAGATACTCTCGGTAGCTTGCTGGGCTCTCCGAGAGGGGTGAAGGAATCGAACTCGGGTCTGCCATGTAGGCTGCATGCAAGGCAAATGCCCTACCCTCTGTGCTATCGCTCCAGCCCGTATATATATATATATATATATATGTATATATATATATATATATATGTATGTCAAAAAATTTCCCTTTAAGATTTGTTGCCTCCTCTTAAACCCCATCAAATGTGGTGTGGTACCCAAGAATAGTTGAGATAAATTCCAGGAGGTTCACTCCATGGCTTGGAGGCCAGCCGCACATGCTAGGGGAAAAGGCAGCTCAGATAGAGAAGGGAGCACCAGGTAAAGGGTGTTGGGAAGATCCTTCCAGGATGGGAGAAGCAAGCTGAAAGTAGACTATAGACCAAACATGATTGCCACCCATTGCCTCTTTTGCAAACCACAACACCCAAGAGGAGAGACAGAACAAAAGGGAATGCCCTGCCACAGAAGTGGGATGGGATGGTGGGGATGGGGGGATGGGAGGGATACTAGGAGCATTGGAGGTGGAGAATGGGCACTGATGGAGGGATGGGTACTCCATCTTTGTATAACTGAAACCCAAGCACAAAAATTTGTGAGTCTACAACTGTACCTCCTGGTGTTTCACTAATAAAAATGAAAAAAAAATGTGGTGTGGTACTCTTGGAGTATGGGTGGTGTGAGTTATGAGTTGTTATTCGCAGCTGTGCTGTCCAGGAATAGGTTCACTCGTGGGTGAGTCTCGGCTGGAGCGTGTGGAGAGCGGCCGTGGGCCTGGCAGGGGTTGAGTTCTGGAGGTTTTCTGCTGCCAGGGTTGGGTCCCTTGGGGTGGGAAGGGGTCTCACCCACCCCTTTCTGGGGCGCCCTGAGTGAAACAGCCTGGCAAGGTCTGGCAGCATGGTTATGGTGTTGTTATGCTATGTTATGTTACAGTGTTATGTCATGTTATGCTCCCTTCTGGGAGAGAAGGACATGTGACTCTGAACTGTGGCCGATGATGAGATTATCTGGTGCCATCTGTGGATTCTTTGAACTTTTGGTTTTGTTGAGGGGCCACACCGGGTGGTGATTAGGGACTACTAGCCTGGCCGCGTTTGAGGGACCATGTGGTGCTGGGCGCAAGTCCAGGCTTCCCACATATAAAGCACATGCTCAGCCCATCTCTCTGGCCCTGTGTACTATCAGTTTATTTGATTTAATTAATTTATTTGGATGTAAGACCGATTCTATTTGGAGGATTTTAAGGAAGGGGAAGGAGGGAGGGAAAGTGAGAGAGAGGAATATACTTAGGAGAGCACGTGGGTTTCTCCAAGGGCGGGGCGAGCCCCTACACACAGCACAGCATTAGATAGGGAAGCACCAGGGTCCACCTCTCAAGGGGGGAGGGGCGGGTGACACATGTGCTGGGCCACATGTGCTTGGCTACATGGGGCAAAGCAGCTCATGGGCTCGGGCAGCATACGTACCTATGTACTATAATTTTTTTTTTTTGCTTTTTGGGTTACACCCGGCGATGCACAGGGGTTACTCTTGGCTCCTGCACTCAGGAATTACTCCTGGTGGTGCTCGGGGGATGATATGGGATGCTGGGAATCGAACCCTGGTCGGCTATGTGCAAGGCAAACGCCCTACCCTCTGTGCTATCACTCTGGCTCCTGTACTATCATTTGAAAGAGCCTCTTCTCCCTAGAAAGACAATCTTTCCAACATTTTATTATGAAAAGTTTCTAACGGAAAGACCGAAAACTTGTACACACCCATTTACCCACGCCCTAGTCTGTATAGCACTGTAGACTGCCCTCCTGTTGTTCATTGATTTGCTCCAGCAGGCACCAGTAATGTCTCCATTGTGAGACTTGTTACTGCTTTTTGGCATATCGAGTACGTCACGGTTAGCTTGCCAGGCTTTGCCGTGCAGGCGTGATACTCTTGGTAGCTTGCTGGGCTCTCCGAGAGGGGCGGATAAATCAAACAGGGGTCAGCCCGGGTAGGCTGCATGCAAGGCAAGTGCCCTGCCCACTATTGCTCCGGCCAAGGTCTAGTCTGTATAAATAACATCACTCCATACTTGCTTGTGTGAATCACACATATATATCCACCCCACCCCACCCCACCTTTGTCCATCCACCTTATTATTTGGATGCACTTCAAAGTAAATTGTAGCCATCAGTAGGCTTTCTTCTCAGGCTAAGTGACTGTTGAGCTATTTAGAATTCAACTGTTTATTTACTAATGCTTTCCTTTAAGTAACAGACATAGGTGATGAAGATGCTCTTTGAGAAACATTTCCTGCTGTTTCTTTTAGGGCTGGGGCCTCCTGGGGGGTGCTGGGTGTGGGTGGGGGGCATAATTGGCCAACCAAACCTGCAACTAAGTGCTAGTACTTGCGGATGGATCTGGTGTTGCTTAGGACTTCTAGTGTCTGGGACCACCAGGGCTACTCAGGAAGTGCCTGGGGGCTTCCAGAGACACACAGAACAATGCTAGGAACCTCAAGGGTTATGCCTGGCAATGTTCAAGGGACCCTATGGCACGGGGGTTCCATCCAGGGCGGGCTGCACGTAAGGCATAAGCCTTACCCTCTGGACTGTCAGAATACTCTTGTCTCTTCCTTTGCATTAATAGCATTGATGCAGAGACTGGCCTGATGCAAACCTCTGGGAATGCTATGTTTTCAATCGGAGGGTACAAACACCCTGTTTGTAGAAGGAAACGGGTTCTTCTGACCTCAGTCCTCTCACTTGGTTAAGGTTTCACCTATAAGCCAGGAACTCTAAGGAATCTGGTGTCAGGACTGAGGTGAAAGGTTGGGGCACAGTCAACTTATTTTCAGGGGCTCCTGTACACGTTTCTCCTCCTCCTGCATGCCATCGGATGCTCACCCTGCCTTCCTCCGGAACGTCATTATGCTCCCTGCCTTTCTCTGGTCTCTATTCTCTCATTCTCTTTTCCACTTTCTCACAAGTCCTACCCTCACAAAACAAGACACCAAGTGTCCAGCCCTACCCTACCCTCTTTATTATCTCTTCTATCATGCACAGGTGAGTTTGAAACTCAGAAGTCAGGGCATGAGTGCCCAATGGAAGGAGAGACCTGCCACTGTCACTGTCCTCCCATTGTTCATCGATTTGCTCGAGCGGGCCCAGTAACGTCTCCACCGTGAGACTTGTTGCTACTGTGTTTGGCATATTGAGTACGTCACGGGTAGCTTGCCAGGCTTTGCCGTGCAGGTGAGATACTTTTGGTAGCTTGCCGGGCTCTCCAAGAGGGGTGGAGAAATCGAACCCGGCTTGGCCGGGCCAGCTGCGCGCAAGGCGAACACCCTACCGCTCTGCTATTGCTCCAGTCCAGAAGGAGAGCCCTAGTTTTCTAAAATACAGCTTGGAGGAAGTGGAATCATGTGCTCCAGTGGATATCCAAAATAAATTGTGTGGGGGTGGGGAAAAAAGGAGATGCCTGTGGGTGTGGGTGCAGGAGAGAAGGTGTTCGTTTAGGGGGTTGGCACACAAGAAATGAAGGGGGTGCGTTAATACCACTTAGCTCAAAATAAGAAAACTCAGCTGGTCCAGTAGGACATGGAGCCAGGCAGAGGGAGTGAATTTGGAACGCCCTGCCAGATCTTGGATGAGATTTTACTCTTTTTTGTTTTGTAGATTTCCTTAAACATAAAGAATGGGTGCGAGAGCTCTCCTCATACGGGAGCGGTGAGGATTTAGTTAGTTAATATTTACAAATCATGTAGAGTAGCTGGCATGCCCCTTTAGTGAGAAATGCTTGGTCAAGAACAGAGGAAAAGTCAAAACAGAAGAAATGAAAGTCCAGAAACATTCTTGGCGTGTTCCTGATCAGTTAATGAACTGACAAAAGATCATGGGCCAAAGCAGCTACCTGCAAGGCAAGTGCCTTACCTCTTGTATGATCTCCCCGGCCCCAATCCTCATATATATATATATATATATATATATATATATATATATATATAATTTTTTTTAGGGGTGGTCCAACCCCCCCTCTGCATTTTGCATTTTACTTGTCACTGCATTGTTCCCTTTTCAAATTCAGTTCTTAAGTTCTTATCAACATCCAAGAAATATGTCAAAATGGGTCATGACTTCACTTAAGACTCCAGAAAAAAGAGCCTGGACAACACCCAGCCCTGACTCCCTGCCCCACCCCCAGCATCACAGCTCTGAGCCATCCGTATCCATACAAGATATGTCAAAGAAAATCACATAATTTCTGTGGGTAACTGCACAGAAGCATGAGAAGCAAAAGAAATCTTAGGCAGCACCCTTGAGATAAGCCTATGGTATAGTGCAACATACATGATGCATTCCTAAGTTTCAAAGATCCGACTGAAATAGTATCTTCTGCTTTGTAACCTACTTTTCCAAATGACCATATCAAGACTCTATCCAAGTCATTGATATATATATCAGATA
Source organism: Sorex fumeus (assembly GCF_029834395.1). Taxonomy (NCBI): domain Eukaryota; kingdom Metazoa; phylum Chordata; class Mammalia; order Eulipotyphla; family Soricidae; genus Sorex; species Sorex fumeus. The sequence continues at coordinate 15,721,233 of NW_026606151.1, forward strand.
TATATAAAAAATAGCTGGAGCCATAGCACAGCGGGTAGGGCGTTCGCCTTACACGCGGCCAACATGGCCGACCCGAGTTCGATTCCTCTGCCCCTCTCAGAGAGCCCGGCAAGCTACCAAGAGTATTCGATATGCCAAACACAGTAACAACAAAGTCTCCAATGGAGACGTTACTGGGCCCGCTCGAGCAAATCGATGATCAACGGGAGGGCCTTTATTTAATATATATATATATATATATATATATATATATATATATATATATATATACAGAGCCCTGGGATCAGAGCGATCAGAAAGTGGGTAGGGCATTTGCCTTGCACACGGTCAACCTGGGTTCGATACCCGCATCCTATAGGTCCCCTGAGAACCACCAGGAGTAATTCTGGAGTGCAGAGCCAGGAGAAATCCCTGAGCATCACCAAGTATGCAAACAAACAAAGAACCAACCCAACCAGAGCCCTTTAATAACTCTACCATTCCATTATACAACTGCTTTCATCACACAGTCAAAATTTTCCAGATTATCACCATTATTGATGTGAGTGGGTGATATTAAACTTCTTCCTGTGACTGTGGGTCAAAGCAATATTATAGTGGGTAAGGCACTTGCTTTATACACAGGGAACCTGGGTTTGATCTCCGGTATCTCTTAGGTTCTCCTGAGTACCGCAGGAGTGATTCCTGAGTGCAGAACCAAGAGTAACCACTGAGCATCGCCGTGTATGACTCCCCATTTTTTTCTGACCTTTGAAGATGCTGAGAATAAGCAGAGCCTGTTTTTGAGTCTGCAGGTTTCCCAAAGAACCCCAGAGCCCTTTCTTTCCTTCTTTTCCGAGAAACACAGAGGGTTGAGCGCTGTGGCCCTCTGGCCTTTCCTTGATCCCAAGGGCAAGTCAACAGGCCCTTGAATTCAAAGGTGTGTGGGTAGAGAGATGACTCAACAGGAAGTCCTGAACACCAGGTGTCTGATAGGAAAGGGCTGGAGGCTTTGACCTTCTGGAACCAAGAGGGAATTGCGCCAGATCAGAAGGAGAAGGGTGGAATATTCCATACTTACGAGTTTGGGTGGATTTCCCCTGGGGAAGGATTCCATAGGAGGTGAGAGACCCTAGTCTGGGAATTTTGTGGAAATCTGGGGGTTCTTTGTCATCCCTACAGCTATACTGGATTCAGAGGACTGAGATGTCCTCAGCAGAGTACTGGCCACCACCAACCCAAGAGTCAAGAGTCTTCTTAAAGGGAGCTCATGGATTTTCCACAGTTCCAGGGAAAGGATGAGGGAAACGAGCCCGAAAGAGTGTGGGTTTATCACTCCTAGCTGCTCATCAGACACCAGCCTTAATTGATTTTCAAAACATTCAAGGGTACCTGTGACACTGATTTGTAAGGCATATATTTTTAATCCTTATGGGAGTCATAAGAAACTTTTGGCCATCTGAATGATAATAGATTTCTTGGGGCTGGAGCAACAGTACAGTTGAAAGGGTGTTTGCCTTGCATGCGGCTGACCTGGATTTGATCCATAGCATGTCATATGGCCTCCCAGCACCAGCAGCAGTAATTCCTGAACACAGAGTCAGGTGTGGCCCCAAATACCCTCCATTACCCCCAGTTCTTTCTCATGTTTGGTTTTCCTCCATAGTTTCTGGCTCAGAACTCCACAAAGGCTAGGAATTTTCTACATATTGAGAGTGATCAAGGTATTTTTTATTTGTCACAGAGGTGAGGTGACTTTTGCAAGCATGGGAGAACAGAGCTGATTCCAAGAGACTGTCCAGTCCCAACCCCAAACATCTAGGGGTGAGGGTGGAGAATAGGGTTAGAGATTTAGTCCAAGTGCCAATCGCCAGTGAATAAATCAATTATGACTAGGTATTGAAGCCTCCATAAGGAGAGATTTGGAGTTAAGAAACTTGTGGAAAACTGGAAAGTGTAGTGCCCATGGAAAGCACATGGAACCTCTCTGCCTCCCCATGTGTTGCTCAAGTCTATGCAATACTTCCAACTGAAAAACCCCCAATACCTCTGTAGTTAACTCGAGGGTGTCAAGTGGTTTCCTGAGTTCTGCTTGATGCCCCAGTGCAGAAATAGCAATTGAAGACGGTATCCTGAGAAGCTCTGATTGAAAGCCAGTTGGTGAGAAATTCAGGGGACAGGAAGTCAAAGGAGAAGTCATGGTAGTCTCCAGTGACTAGCAGGTTGGGTTGGAGGTTTTGAGCGATTGCGTCTTCAGATTTCCATCTGAGGAATCTAAGACTCTCTCTGGGAGAAGGTGTCAGAGCTGATCAGATCTGAGTTGAATTCTCAAGTGCCCTAATGGGGTCCAAGAATTGTTTGCGGGTGTGGGGGAGGTCTCACATACTCCCTGTGGAGTTGGATCCAAGAATCTTTAAATGCCAACCACATATTGGGGGAACTTCTACTCTATTCCAGAAGATGCCTTTGTGTCTTTGTAATCTGCCTAATTATTGCGTATGCTAACTGCCCAGAAGATTGCAATTGCTAAAAAAAAAAAATCCCCAAACCCAAAATGAGGCAACATAGTTCAAAGCTTTTTCTGTATTGTTTTTATACTGTGTTTTGTTTCTCTGTGCCTGGACTGTTCAAGTCCACTGATTCTTCTGTTTATCTTTCACAAAAGGTTGTTAGGAAAAGAAGGAAAAGCAAAATTACCCAAGCTAATTGATCATTAAGTATAATCGACCATTAAGTAGAAATTTCCATCTATAATCTACCCTATGCGAGGAGACTTCAATTACTGAATGACTTCATTGATAAGCTCCAGATAGTTAATCATAAAGTATTTAAGCAAACAACATAAATTTCCACTGGAGAGAAGTGACATCTACTTTATTAGTTGTACAGATTGATGAGAAATTATCTCCAAGATGGAAAATAATTAGGTATTATAAGTAAATAGAAGCAAATCAGCAAATCAGAACCAGCACCTAAAAGCCTGCTGGAAAACAAAAACAAAAACAAAAACAAACAACTCAGAGGTTTCACAGAAAAAACTTAGAGCAAATCTCCACTTGCTGTCCTTGTCTGACCTTGGACAAGTGATTGAACTTCTCTGGACTTCAATTTCCTCTTCTGGAAATTGACCAAAAAAAGTGAACTGGCTATGTGGGGAAGGAGCTCCCACTTTTGCTATGTGGGATATCAAGGAACAAAGTAGGGGAATAACAAATGCCCCAAAGGAACAGAAACTGAGAACCGGTCTTCAGTAGGAAGCTTCTCACAAAAGGGGGAGGGGTTCGGGGGTGGGGGCCCTGGGCAGTGGTGGAAGGAGGTGGTCACTCTGGTGGAGGGTGTGGTGCTGGGATGTGTTCGGCATGAAAAGTGACCAGTATTGTAAACCATGACACCTACAATTTTAAAAAGACACACTTAAAAAAAGACACGTGTTTATATTTGCATTTGAAATGGACTCACGAGCACTGTTATCCGCATGCATGACTGTCTATATGTTAGTCTCTGAGAGTGAGACACACTCCAGGGCACACCATGGTTTTTGCCATCCTGACTCGACTCTGATCTGTTCACCTCATTTTCCTTTCCTCTTCTGGTGGGGGAAGAGTGGGGTATTTGAGTCACACAGTGCTTGGGTCACTCCATGCAGTGCTCAGGGGACTATGTAGTCCCAGGGATTAAGCCTGAGCCTCCCACATACAAAGCATGTGCAGACAGACATCTCCCCCCGCCCTTGATTTTTATTTCTGGTTTTGAGGCTACACCTGGTGATGCTCACAGCTTACTCCTGGTACTGAGCTCAGGGATGACTCCAGACAGGGCTTGAGGGATCATAAAGGGTGCTGGGGATTAGAGCCAGGTGTAAGGCAAGAACCACTTGATCTCTGGCTCCCCTTCTTGCTCTCTCACATGTGTTGATTTTGCTGGAATGCCCGTGTGCCATCATTTTGTCATTTTGTCTTGAGTTCTGTTGTTCTCCAAGATGTAGCGCCTGTGTTTCCCCTTTTGTCCGCTGGCCCCGGGTTCTGAGTTTTGTTCCCCTTTTGGGTTCCCCTGGAAGATTGGGCACTGCTGGGCTACAGCTCCATGCAAGTTCCTCGAGGTCAGGGGACATGTCAGATTTCTTGTGACATCTCCCAGGGCTGGCTGGAGTAGGGAGCCTTACCCATACTCAATCATTTGTTGAGTGACTGCATCTTCAAGGGGAAGGATGGTTCCTGCCATCCAGTGAAAATTCAGTGGACGTAAGTAAAATACCAGGGAATGCAAAACTTTTTCCCTGCCCCACCTGGTAGTGTTCAGGGCTTACTCCTGGTTCTCCACTCAGGAATCCCTCCTGGTGGACTTGGGGGACCATATGGGATGCTGGGGATTGAACTGGCTTGGCCATGTGCTAGGCAAGTACTTGCCCTACCCACTGTATTATCTCTCAGAAGCTGGAGTCCAAAACTTCTTAAATCTGCTCAGTAACTATGACTGCATAAACATCTGGGGTTTTGTATGCTAAATTCACACCCCGTAACACAAAGACCCACTGGGGAGCTAGTAAGTTTCACAGTTGGACCATCAGAGAGGAAAGGTGCCAAGACAAGGGCGGTTACCCCCTCTTCGGACTCCAAAGAGTTAAGTGATGATTCACTAGAAGTTGGTTGGACTAAGCAAAATGTTCTTCCTTGCTGTCTTTCTTTTTGGTATATTTTTATTGCCCCACCTGGCAGTGCACAAGGCTTACTCCTGGCTTAGTGTTCAGGGATCACTCTTGGCGGAGCTCAGGGGGCCCTGGGGAGGGTAAAGGATTAAGTTTAAGGATTAAACTGGTTTCAGTTGTGAGCCAAGCAGACACTTGACTCACTGTGTTCTCTCTCTAGGACTTACTGTCATTAGTTTTAGGTCCCTGTCTGCTTTGTAGGGAGAACAGGGCCGACATACTCCTCTCTGCTACACAAGTTCCTCTCTTACGTTACTCACCGCCCTGTGCTGAGGACAGGCGATCCTGAAACAACGTAGACCAAGCAAGTAGATAGTAAACTCATATCCTGGGACCAGGAGAAAGTACAGTGGTTAGAGCTTGTGCCTAGCATGCACCTGTCCTCAGTCTGATTCTCAGTCTCATGGTCCCCTGAGCATTGCTGGATGCAGTTCTGGTGGCGCCTGGGAGCAGGGATGGCGCTGGAGTCTCAGAAGGACTGCCAGGGTGGCCCTAGGTAATGTCCAGAGCCAGAGGGTTGGAGTGCCGCTGTGTCCTCAGGCGTTGGCAGGGACCACGATAGCCTGGCAGGCTGAGAAGCTCTGTTGGGGCCCCTCCAAAAAAACAAAAATAGAAACTCGACTCCTGAGTGCTCACTTGGGGCTTTCTCCTCATCTCTCTGAGGACATTCCTACTGGGAACCCATCATCCTCCCAATCAAGGTCGGCTAACCCTTCCCCTGGTGGGCATTTAATGGCAGCGTGCCTTAGCATTCCCTGTCATTCACACAATCCTGAAATAAAATAGGAAGTGAGCCCTTGGAGTAGAAAGGGACTCAGTGAATTTGTGTGTGCGTGCGTGCGTGTGTGTGTGTGTGTGTGTGTGTATGTGCGTGTGCGTGTGTGCGTGTGCGTGTGTGTGAGCTCAAGGATTGCTCCTGGCAGGGCTTGGGGTACTATAAGGGAGACTGGGGATTGAACCCAGTTTGGCCACGTGCCAGGCCAACACCTAACCCTCTGTACTCTCTCTCCAGCCCCTGAGTAAACTTTTACGCTCAGTATTAACAAAGGCAGCCTCCTCCTGTGCTCCCTTTCATCCTCACACCATCAACATTAGCTGTGAGTAGCCATGAGCTGTCTCCAAAAATATTCTCTGTATGGACAATGATGGGTGGCAGATGCAAGGGAGGCAGCTGGAGATACTAGGTCCAAAAATCATGGCCTTTGGGAGAAAGTTTGCTTTCCTGACTTTCATATCAGTTTTGGCGTGGGGCAGGGAGGGAGGATTAGCCATGCACCCTGGAGAAAGCGTTTGTTTTGTTTCTGTTTTTCTCAATGCAGAGTGACGGCTACCTTGTAGTGCTATCACACGGTGTAGCTATCTGGAACTTCCACCAGAAGAACCCCAGCTCTGAGGTTGGTTCTTAAGAATCCATGAGAGGGATTGAAAGGAAACTGAGGGATGTTTCTGGGCACCTTGCATAGAAGTTGCTGTCAGGTGAAATCCAGAGCTTCCGGCTATCAGAATTTGAAGGAAGACAATCAGGTTCCCTCTGCCATCCAGCAAGGTCATGAGAGAGACATGTGCATGCAAGAGATGATTTGTTTGGTTATTGTAAAACTGCTCTCAACACCTGGTATTTAAGACACTAGAAGGGAAAGAGAGCATTTGTTATTGTTTGGGGGCCACACCCATTGGTGTTCAGGGTTTATTTCTGGTTTTGTGCTATACTCCTGGAGAGGCTCAGGGACCAGATGCCGTGATGGACTGAACCTGGTTTGGGGGAGGGGGGCGTAAGGCAAATGCCTGTCCTGATGTACTATCACTCTGGTCTTTGAGAGAATATCTTGAGGTTGTCTTTGAACCTGGTGAAGAAAAGGGAACTTATTCCTGTCTTTTTTTATGCTTTCTGGCTGACAAGTATAGGCTGGCTGGAATCGTTGTTAGGTTTGTGAAGTTCAGGCCCTGGGTGCACCAAAATTGCATCATACTTGCAAATCTTGTGTAAGTTCACAATAAGGCATTGTCTTCTCTGCTCCAGGGCAGGATTGTCTGGAAAAAGTTAACTCTTGCCATTGCAGAACCTGGTGTAGCCAAGAAGACAGCAGCCATGGGAAGCAGAAATAAAGCAAGGGCTCTCCACACATTTGCCAAGTGATTTACAAATGTGTTTACTTAAAACAAGAGGCTTGACACATAATCTCATATGATATGTCTCAAAGGGTTCTGTGCCTCTACTGGAGTAAGTCCTCGTCAGAGTTTGGCAAATGCTCTGATCTGCCCCATGGGACTTGGGCTTGATCTAGAAGCCTTTTGGTCAACTAAATCTTGACTTCCTGATCTTTCAGTAGCTCCGTCTTGACACACGTGAAGCCATCTTTGGGATGAGCAACAACACCACCCTGAGATCCTCTAAAAGCAAAGTGCCTTTGGGCGGGGGGAGAGACAGACAGACATACAGACAGACAGACAGACAGAGTCAGAGAGACAGAGACAGAGAGACAGAGAGATAGAGAGACAGAGACAGAGATAGAGACAGAGACATAGACAGAGACAGAGAGAGACACAGAGAGACAGAGAGATCTTATTGAGTGTCTTTTGGCTGTTGATTTATTTTGTATTTCATCCTACTTTGAGGGTGCTTTTGCATTTCACTGTAGCTCTGCTGCAGTGAATCCAATCGTTAGAGACTTGATGGAGTCATCTGGTCCAGGGGCCAGGCAACTGAACCATCTATGGCACTCACTAATGACTCTTTCTCAACCTGCAGATTCTCAAGGACAGAGGCACTGTGTGTCTTGGAGACTACACTGAAGGCTTTCAGACGTCTTTCCAAGGCCCACCAGTGAGCTCAGTGGTCCCAGCCCCACTCTGGGGCTCCCAGTTCAGGAAGAAAGAATCTATTTTTCCTACTGCCAATGAAAGTACTTTTTGTCTTCTAAGTTATAAATGAGAAATTATTGGTCTTCTTGCAGCAAACAGGACAACTAGATACAACACCCGTTCCTCATTCCATTTTTCTTTTCCTCTTTCCATTATAGAAGTGGGCTGGGGTCGGGGAGTTAACTCTAGCTATTTCCAGCTTCCTTAGTAGCCAGAAGTGAAGATATGAAAATTCAGGCTAATGTTCTAGAGATAAATATTTGTGTGTGTGCTGGCTGAACATATACAGCTCTGAACCAACTTCTGTTTTCCTGAAAAAATCATGGTAAAAAATGTTAGGCACTACCATTCTCTTTTTTTCTTTTTTTCCCCTTCACATTTGAAATACAGAAATGATGAAATACAGTGGCTATCTTGGCACCAGGAGGGAAAAAGGCTAAGAACACAGAGACATTAGCTTTATATTTTTAAACTAATGATTAGTCATATTTTTAATCCACTGTGGACTACCACCCACCTCCAAAACTGTGATGAAATGTCCTATTCCTCTAGGCCATTATGGCTGCATTTTCACTTCCATTAGGCTCAATTTTCTCTGAAAAGCATCCTGTAGAAGCTTTCACATGGCTCAAGAAACATAAACCCATTTGACAGCTCAAGGTTGGGTTCTGTTTTTCCACAGTATGTTTCTAAGCTCCTCCCTTCCCAATTAAATGAGGTCCTGGAGGCAATGGTGGCTGGCTGATGAGGCAGATTGCTAGTTGAAAGTTGAAAGTTGAATGGGGGTGCGGAGGCAATTTTTTAAAATAAGAACAAGTACATTTGACTCTTCCTTTCATGAAAGAGTTTTCAAAAGCATATGATGCTGTTTGACAGCGTTCTGGTAAAGGTGGGGATGGGGGCAGTGATAGGATTTTGGACCACACCAGAGGTACTCAGGACTTAATCCTTAATTCCAGTCAGGGACCATTCCTGGTAGTACTTGGAGGATCACGGGATCATCTAGCATGCGCCTGAACCACCTTAGCCATTGTACTGGCTCTCTTCCCAATTTGATAGCATTTTTTTCTCCAGTAGAATATCTGTGGAACTAATGTCAATCTTGTGTCTTACCACCATTCCCTCAACTAGGTTTATGTCCTGTTTTAAATCTTTTGTGGTCATTTCAGGAATGCTCATGATATCTCCACCAGAAGCAGATCTCATTCCAAGAGGACACTGTCTTGGCTTCTGTGTCAAAGCAACTCATCTCTTTACATTTCAATGAGATGACAGCAAGTAAGTCACACATTCAAGCTCCAGCTCCAAGTTTAGCTTTTTCTATCACGTCTGCAGTTATTTCCACCGCTGAAGTCATGAACCTCTCAATGTCATCTACAAGCATGGGAACAACTTCTTCCAGACTCCTAGAAATGTTGACATTATGGCCTCCTCTCCTGTATCCTTTTGCATCCAGAATGATGAATCATTTCCAGAAGGTTTTCAATGAATTTATCCAGTTCTGTCAGAGGAATCACTGTCTATGGCTATGATAGCCTTATGGAGTGTCCTTCTTTAAGAATACCAGTTCACCCAGGGAGTAAGCTCTTTATCCATGGAATACAGAATAGATATTATATTAGAAGGCCTGACAAGGTGATTGATCTCTTTGTACCTCCTCATCAGAACTCTTGGAAGACCAGGTCAATGAGTGGTAATATTTAGATATGATTTTTTTTTCTTTTCTGAGCATGAAGTCTCAACAGTGGATTTAAAATATTCAGCAAACCAGGGCTGAAGAGATAGTACAGTGGGTAAAGTGCTTCCTTTGCATGCAGCCAACCAGGATTCAATCCCTGGCATTCCATATTGTTCCTCAAGCATACCAGGAGTGATTCCTGAGTGCTGACCCTGGAGTTACCTCGGAGGACTGCTGGTTGTGGTCCCAAAACAAAATAAAATAAAAATGTTTAACAAAGCATGTTATCTACAGATGTGTTGTCATCCAGAGTTAGTGACCCCAATTCTAGAGCACAAACAGAATACTTAGCATCCTGAACGTCTCCAGGATTTTCAGAAAGGTACAATAATGATTCAGCTTGTAGTTGCCAGATGTATTAGCTCTCCAAATAGTCAGCTGTTTGAAGTCATCCATTTGCCCTTTCTCTCCAGATGGCATCTTCTTCTAAAAAAGAGGACGTGTGTCTATATTGCAAATCTGGTGCTCAGTGTAGCCTCCTATGGCAATGATCTTAGCTAGGATTTCCGGGAAATGTTCTATAGTTTATAATACCAGCAAAGGCTGCTCACCTTGACTTTGGATTCTACAGAAACAGCACCTTTCTTTCAACTTCATGAATCAATCTCTTCCAGCTGCCTACATTTCTTCGGCAGCTTCCTCAAGTCTTAGCCTTCAGAGAATTGAAGACATCTAGGGTTGTGCTCTGTCTTAGGGAATGCTGTGACTGGTGTGATCACCTAGCCAGACCCCTGTGTCTTTTTACAAATTGACACTGGCACTGTTATTTATTTATTTATTTTTATTTTTATTAGTGAAACACCATGAGGTACAGTTGTAGACTTACAAATTTTTGTGCTTGGGTTTCGATTATACAATGATCAAATACCCATCCCTCCATCAGAGCCCATTTTCTACTACTATGGGTCCCAGTATCCCTCCCACCTCCCATTCCCTAATCCCACCCTGCCTCTGTGGCAGGGCATTCCCCTTTTGTTCTCTCTCTCCTTTTGGGTGTTGTGGTCTGCAAAAGAGGCATTGAGTGGCAATCATGTTCGGTCCATAGTTTACTTTCAACATGCATCTCCCATCCTGGGAGGATCCTCCAAGCACCCTTTATTTGGTGCTCCCTTCTCTATCTGAGCTGCTCTTTCCCCTAGAATGCCCGGCTGGCCTCTAAGCCATGGAGTAATCCTCCTGGTACTGATCTCGGCTATTCTTGGGTATTAATCTCCTATTTTGTTACTTTATGTCCCCCAGATGAATGCAATCTTTTTATGTCTATCTCTCTCTTTCTGACTCATTTCGCTTAGCATGATACCTTCCATGTAGTACCACTTGTATATAAATTTCATGACTTCATCTTTTCTAACAGCTACATAGTACTCCATTGTGTAGATGTACCAAAGTTTCTTTAACCAGTCATCTGTTCTGGCACTGTCATTTATTAAGCCATATCCAAGTGAAAGTCACCAATGGTATGCCCCAGCATCAAGGTGTCAGTGATCAGGGGCATCACTAATTTCCTTCGAGAACTTTTACTTGGCATCCACAGGTTGGCTATTGGGTCTGGAGGCCTAGCTCTCAGCCTGCCCTAGCTCTCAGGATCCTAAGCTTTTCACTGAATGGGGCAGGTGACTCTTCCTTTTGCTTGAACATGTAGAAACCATTGTGAAGTTGTCCATTAGCCAATTTTTAATACTCCTGTCTCAAGGAACAGGGAGTCTGCAAGAGAGAGGGCAAGTGGGGAACGGCTGGTCCATGGAACCATCAGATCAGCCACTTTAGGTTTCTAGTTCACTAGGGGTGCTGTCGGGGCACTACCCAAACAACGACAGTCAGAAGCAGACAGATCATTGCATGAGAATCAGATGGAAAAACAAAAATTTAAAATACGTGAGAATTCATAAAACATGAAGGTGTCTTGTGTTCCCTAACCATGTCAGGGCATGATTCCGTCATTGACACAGGCTGGAATTTTTCAAATTACCGAAATATTTCTCTTTGCTTAACAGGTCCGATCAGTGCCAATGAATTTAGAAATTCTGTGGAAATGACAAAAATAGGAACATGGCAACGTACTTACAAAGCAGATGATACTGATTTAGTGTCTGAAATTTCAACACGGTAGAGGGGGCGTGACTCAGGATAGAGAAGGAATAAGTGCCAGGAGATTTAAAACTGTAAAACGGGCACATGGCTGGTGCTGCACAATAATTGTCTATGAAACTACTTTTGTTTATGGTTGAGCTGTGCCCAGATAAATAAACATGAAGTTTATACGGCTCCCATTCTGAGTGGATTTGGGGGTCACATCTGACAGTGCTCTAGGGGATACTTCTGGCTCTCTCTCTGGTCAGGAGTGGTAACGTGGCAGCGTTGGGATCAGACCTGGGTTGATCAAATGCAATGAGAGAGAGAGAGAAAGAGAGAGAGAGAGAGAGAGAGAGAGGAGAGGGAGAGAGAGAAAGAGAGGAAGAGAGCAAGAGAGAGTGAGAGAGAAAGCGAGCAAGAGAGTGAGAGAGAGAGAAACAGTAGGGAATGATGCAACGAGAAAGAGCACCACCTCTGCATTATTCCTGGATTCTCAAAGGAGAGTGACTGATAAGTAACCATCAAGGCTAATACTACAAATTTGCTGTCCCAGACACCTCAAAACTGTGGCAACCTCACAAAATCCAAGAACGAAGAGCAATTTCCCCTAGAAGCAAGAGAAGGTCTGGGATCCCCAAATGCAGCCTGGGACTTGGGGCTTCATCTTTCACTGTCAAGATGAGACTTTTTGGGGGGACAATGGGTGTGTTGAAGAGTTTCTGCTCTGGCTCTGAGTCTCAACCATTAAATGGTTCCCAGTGATCAGCAATACTTCCTGGAAGCTGACGGGTGCACTGGAGTCCTGCAGGAAGACTGCCCAGGAGTGGGAATACAGGAAACAAACACTGTAGAATTTGGGGGTGATAACACCTCTGGGAGCACCGACCCTCAGAGAGCCTGCAAAAAAAAATTTACTTTGTACTGTGGCTCTGATTTTCAGCAAATTTGTGATTTTGCACACACACAAGTTTTTAGTGAAGCATTTTATGTAAAGATTGTAATCAAACTCCATCATCTTTTTTGGGCTGTGCATGGGGCTGCCACAGCCTGGAGTACTCAGGGGCTAGTACAACTTTGTGCTCTAGGGTTACCCCTGGTGCTGCTGGGGGGACTGGATGTAGTGCTGGGAAATTGAAGTTTCAGTGCAAGGCAAGTGCCTTAGCCCTGTGCCTTACCTCTGGCCCACACTCAAGAATCTCAAAAGCAAAACGAACAAATTTTCCTTCTCAAAGGTTGAACGAAGGAAGGGCAACTATGGGGAGATGATTGCTGTCTCTGTGCAGGTTCTCCTTGCCACAAATTGCTAGTGGGATGATGCTTGAAACGAAGGGAGTTGTACATGTGGAGTGGGGGGAGGGAGGAGTCTATGAAAATTTTCTGCACTTAGTACTCAAATTTTCTATGAACTTAAAACTGCTCTAAAATTTGTCTTCAACACAGGCCAGAGCCACGGTACAGTGGTTAGGGTTCTTGTCTTGCACACAGTCAACCTGGGTTGTATCCCTGGTATCCTATATGGTCCCTTGAACACCACCATGAGTAATTCCTGAGTGCAGAGCCAGGAGTATTCCCACAGCATTGTCAGGTGTGGACCCCAAACAAAACAAAATTGCCTTCAGCAACAACAACAAGAAGTAGGTAATAATCTATTTGTTTCAGAATGTGTAAATATATACTCAGCCTTAAAGGACACAAATAAATGCTTTGCATCCTTGGCAGACAAGCACTTACTAGGCCCCTATCCAACGCGTGGTAAAGCACCGTCAGAATTATCTGTAGCATAGAGAATAACGGAGCAAGGGAGAGCAAGGCATCAGGGCGGGGGTGGGGAGGTGGGGGGTGGGGAAAAACCTAGTGAAGATAAGGAAGGAAAGAAACTGTAAGGGAGAAAGGATGAAGAGGAGGACAGAAGGTAATAAGGGCAGGCACAAAGACAGGGACACATTGGTGGTGAAGAAGTGTGATTTGACTCTTGACCTGTGCCATAAAACCAAAAACACTGAAAGCATGAGATCCAAACAAGAAAAACAAACTTAAAAATATGGCTGTCACAGAGGCAGGCTGGGGGTGAGTGGGAAGGTAAATGGGTACATTGGGTATGAGAAGTTGACATGGGTGACATGTGAGATGTTGAAAAGTTGAATGCCCGAAATCCAACTATGAATAACTTTGCAAATCACGGCGGTTAAATTTTTTAAAAGTGTTTAAAAAATGAGTCTGATGTGGACCGTGCCTGGTAGAACTCATGAGCTGGTCACATGTAAAGTTATTGACAAAACATTAATCTGAACTTTTTTTCGGGGGGGTCACACCCAGCAATGCACAGGGGTTACTCCTGGCTCGTGCACTCAGGAATTACTCTTGGCAGTGCTCAGGGGACCATCTGGGATGCTGGGAATCGAACCCGGGTCGGCCGCATGCAAGGCAAAAATGCCCTACCTGCTGTGATATTGCTCCAGCCCCTGATCTGAGCTTTTTTCTAAAACCACACAACCGTAGCAAGGAAAGGAAATTGAACTCTAGATGCAGAGTTGACAAAATAGCACAAAAGGAAGCTTCTGCATTTATAGCAAGTTGAAGCTTCCTTGAACCTGACTCTCATACACTTGTGTCTAATAGCATGGATATCTTTACAATATCTACCGCATGCATGTGGATGCGTCTGATAACATCTCCCTGGTAACTTTTATCTTTTACCACCACAACAGGAGATGATGCAGAGGCTGAAATTAGACTTGTCAGATAAGGAACTGCTTTTTGTTTCTTTGTTTGGGGTCCACAATCACGGGGACTTAGGGCTATTCTGGATTCAGTGCTCGAAGGCTGTTCCTTCCCAGTGCTTAGGGACTCATGTGACTTGAACCCAGACCACCTGCATACACACCAGCCTTTTGAGCCCTGTCTCTGGCCAATGAACTAAAAAATCAGTCAATGCACTTATCAGTCTTGTTCCAATGTATTGTCAAAAGAGGTGTTCGCATGTCAAAGAGAAATATACATTTACTAAAAGCTGCTTGAATGATGGACGATGGGCGTTGCCCTGTGAATCCCCTGTCATTTCACTGTTTTTTGGTTTCCACTTGGAACAGGCACATCTAGATGCCAGTACATCACAACCGAACTTCTCCCAAAGCTCAAGATTTACGTTACTTCCTTCACCAATGGACTATGTTAAGAATGCTAACAGAATTTTTGCCGATAGTCAATGAGTATGCCCAACACAGGCCAAATGCAAGGATTTCAGCTTAAATAAAGGGAAGAATCATATTTTATTTTTGTCTTGGGGTCATGTTTGGTGATGTCAGGGGTCACTCCCTCCCAGCTTTGTGTGTAAGAGTTGCTCTGGGAGGAGAAATAGAGAGCGCAGGGATAGAAATGGAGTCAGGGGCACATAAAAGAATTCACCCCTGTATTTTCTCTCTGGTCCCATTGTCTGTTTTGAACTGAGGCTTCAGTAAACCTGTGCAGCTGACCTACGGTAGAACCTTAGAGGGCTATCCTTTCTGGTTTGGTTAGAGTCAGTCTTTCATTTTGCTAAGACCACATGGGCTTCCTTCTGTGTTTATTTTATCTTCCTTTGGGGAGAGATGTTGGGCCACACCCAGCAGTGCTCAGGGTTTATTCTGGGTTCTGTGCCCAAAGATCCCTCGGAAGATGCTCAGGGGAACCATATACAATGCTAGGTAGTGAACTGAGGTCGACTACATGCAAGGCAAATGCCTTAACCCCTTAACTACCATCACTATGGCCCCATGTTTATTGGATAATATTTGCCTGTTGTCATGGTACCCACTCCCCACCTCCTCTTCATTTATTTATTTATTTATTTTTGCTTTTTTGGGTCACACCAGATGATGCATGGGAGTTACCCCTGGCTTTGCACTCAGGAATTACTCCTGGCGGTGCTCAGGGGACCATATGGAATGCTGGGAATCGAACCTGGGTCAGCTATGTGCAAGGCAAATGCCCTACCCACTGTACTATCGCTCCGGCCCCTCATTTATTTACTTGACAAAATAAATGGGTCTCTAGCATCAGATCTGTGGTCTGCGAGACCTCAGAGCTCATGGCCTTCTGGGCATCAAGGAGGCACTGGGCTCCATCAAATGACAAGAAGATAAGGTACTTGTCCTTCCAGATCTCTCCCCTGCCCTGTGTATACCCTGATGCTCAGCAGAAACTGTGCAAATATGGGGAAATTGGGGGTGTTTATCTATAATCAGAGAGAGTAGCAAAACATTGACATACTGACCACAGAGAATTGTGAAAGTGGAATGGGAGACCTTTGACCTTAGAGGACTAATGAACATTTGCTTTGGTTGGGATACAACCACCTTTTTAAAAGAAAAACATGGGAGTGAACATTTTTTGAGGGTTGGAAATTCTCTGCCTGTTGCATGCATAAAGATCTTGCTCATTTTGTCACATACAATGATCAGGGTTGTTTTGTAGTAGCTGGGCTAGATCTGCTCAATTATGTCCATATCTCCCCAGCGGGGTTCCTTGATATGGACCTTCATTAGGTATTTGACTCTGAATTCAGGTGAGTCAATTCAGACCTACTCAAATTCAGAGTCACCTCAGCTGGCCAAAGGAAAACAGGTCTGTGTGGGTTTTGGCTCTATGTAAACACATACAAAATAATATATGTAGGGAAAAGAGGGCTGGAGCGATAGCACAGCGGTAGTGTGTTTGCATTGCGTGCAGCCAGCCCAGCTGAGCTGGGTTCGATTCCTCTGCCCCTCTCGGAGAGCCCAGCAAGCTACCGAGAGTATCTCCCCCACACGGCAAAGCCTGGCAAGCTCCCCATGATGTATTCAATATGCCAAACACAGTAACGACAAGACTCAAAATGGAGACATTACTGGGCCCGCGCGAGCAAATCGATGAACAACTGGAGGACAGTGACAGTGACAGGGAGAAAGAATCTAGAAGAGCACCCGAGGGTGGGGTGGAGTGGGGCTCCAAGGATAAAGGACAGAACCTGGGCTTTGGCATGATGCCAGCCACTTGGTTGGTATTTGGGGGTCACCCAACTACTTCACTTCTGTGATTCTTGGTCTGCTCATCTGTGGGACGTGGGTCAGAGCATGGTTCTAGAATGAGAATTAAAATGAACCAACCTCTGGGTTGTGCTGCTGGTCTCTCTATCAAGGATTTTATCATGGGTTAGAAATACCTTGAAAAGCTTCCTGTGTCTTAGAGTATGCACATGTTCCAATTTCTTTTATTTTTCGTTATTTTGCTTTTTGGGTCACACCTGGTGATGCACAGGGGTTATTCCTGGCTCTGCACTCAGGATTTATTCCTAGCGGTGCTCAGGGGGTCATATGCGGTGCTGGGAATCAAACCGGGTCAGCAGCATGCAAGGCAAACGCCCTACCTGCTGTGCTATTGCACACGTTCCGGTTTCTATTACATATTGCATAGAGTTACTACATATAGTTACTGCATCAGTTAGGGTAAGTAGTTTATAGTTGCAGTGACAACCAGCCCTCCCCACACACACACATCTTAGCAACTGTCAATGAAACTCCAAACTTGTCCAACCCACTCCAAACCCCTGCAGAGACCACTGCAGCTCTGTGTGACTCTCTGGAGAAGCTGTGTCCTTGAGGATAACTTAACTGGACCCCTCCTTCGCAAAACAGCCTTCCACAATGCCCAGGTGGGCAACACGAGAGCGGGGGTAGAGGCGTGAGGTAAGCGTTCAGAATGGTCATGCTGATCTGATGTTCTGGCTCCTGTAAAATGCCGATTTCTACTCATTTTTCATTGGTAAGAGCCAGACAACTGATCGAATCTGAGGAAGCTAAATAACACAAAGTTTCCTCCACAAGAAAATTAGAAATGGCACCAATGGCAGTAAGGTATACCCACCTACTGCAGTGATTGATGGCATTCTACTCAAGCTCTTAACCTCTCTGATCAAGGGAGTCCTGAGGGACGGAGGGGGTGACCTTGGTGCTGAAAGTTAATGTATTGGTACCACCCTGGGTGGCTCACCCCCAACTGTGGCTTAATTAACACAAATGGCAGCGCCCACGTCAATGTGTGGTAAGTTCTAAAACTCATGGTCATGGTCCTCCCGTTGTTCACTGATTTGCTCCAGCGGGCCCAGTAATGTCTCCATTGGAGACTTTGTTGTTACTGTGTTTGGCATATCGAATACGTCACGGGGAGCTTGCCAGGCTCTGCCGTGCGGGCGAGATACTCTCAGTAGCTTGCCGGGCTCTCTGAGAGGGGAGGAAGAATCGAACCCCGCTCGGCTGGGCTGGCTGCGTGCAAGGCAAACGCCCTACCCTCTGTGCTATCACTCCAGCCCAAGTTCTAAAACTCAAAAAAAAAAAAAAAAGAGAGAGAGACCAAACACAGAAAATCACTCATCTGATTTCTGAAAAGTGATACTGTGTTCAAACAAGGCTATTTTTTTTAATTTTATGATGAGCATGACTTCTGTCTCCTAGATTCTTTTCTTTTCCTTCTTTTTTTTTTTTTTTCTGGTGAGGAGGCAGTGAATAGTACCAAGCACCCAGTAAGATCTTCCAACTCGTTTGTTGACTGATTCACACCATTGGAAAGAGACGGCGTTTGTCAAGGCAATGAATTGCTGCATTATGCTCCCTGTCCCAAGTCACCAGGCAGCGAGGCAGGCAGAAAGAGACCTTCATGCTCACTACCATTGGCCACAAGAGCACATTGATTACTTCCTTGAGGAAAGTTGGCCCCCGCCAGGTTATTCATGTTTGTTGGCAGTTTCCAAAGGTGATTCCCGCGCTGAGCCTTGGACTCTAGTCCTATCCGGGGCGATGGTGCCCGGCCGTGTCAGATACAATGAAAGGGAAAGGTTCTGACTGCGGGTTTTCCCAGAGTCAGACCATGAGAGAACAAGGTCAAGCCTAGCCCTCCACTTTCAAAACTCAGCTCGTGTGTCATTTCCTCTGGAAAGCTAATCCCCAAGCCGAATTGGTAGTTTCTATTGTTTTATTTTATTAATTTTTTTTTTGGTTTATTTGTTTTGGGCTACACCTGGAGGTGCTCAGAGGCTATTCCTGGCTCTGTGCTGGCCTCGGGTTAGGGACCAGGGGAGCTGTGGGGACCCACGTGTTGCCTAGGGCTTTGCTAGGGCTTCCTTCATGCCGTACATGTACTCTAGCTGGTTGAGTCGCCTCTTGGGTGCCTCTGTCCCTCTAAAAAATTGCAACACAGAGAAACCAAATGCATGAATGAACTAAACGCAGTGGAGAGGAACTTTTGGAATATTAGGTCATTAGTAGTCATTAGCAGGAAGGTATGAGAAAAAGGGTGGATAGGCCAGAAAAAGGAGCCCTGTGCCTGCATGGACACTAGAACTGGACACTCAGTGGTCACATCAGTGAAACAGGCACATATGTTGCTTTAAAATGATGCACAGCTGAAGCTTTTTTTTTTTTTTTTTTTTGCTTTTTGGGTCACACCTGGTGATGCTCAAGGGTTACTCCTGGCTCTGCACTCAGGAATCACTCCTGGCAGTGCTCAGGGGACCATATAGGATGCTGGGAATTGAACCCGGGTCAGCCGCATGCAAGGCAAACACCCTACCCGCTATACTATCGCTCCAGCCCCTGAAGCTTGGTTCAGGTGGCTTCATCACAAAAGAGAGTGAGCTTTTCATGCTCGCTGGTCAATTGATAGAGTGTTGCCTTATCCACTGCTGTACCGTTTCTCAACCCCAGCGCCCAGGATATTCCAAAGGGGCCACAAGCAAAAGTCTCAGCAATTGGGGTGGGGAATGGTAGGAGCCTCGGGGACAAACCAGTAGGACCCAGGAAGGAAACAAGATTGATGGGGGGTGGGGTGGGGGTGGGGGACGCATGGCTGGGAAATGTGGAGAAACAACCACTTTACTGGATTCTGACCACCCTGAAGACACAGTCTGGTCTGCTGAGTCACTTTCCTGTCCCGCAACACCTAAGAGATTCCGTAGACAAGAGCCCAACAAGGTCACTCAGATTCACTCAAAGAGCTCCCAGCTGAACCATCTGCCCCGGGCTGGGTTGCATAAGCAAAACAAGCAAATGCTCTCCCTGTGCACATTCAGGAGGCCTGCGGGTTCCCTTCCCAGTGCAACATGCTTGCCAGGCCAGAGAGAGAACTGGATTCCATTTGCAAGCTGAGGCCTCGGGTCCCGCCCATGAAATCTGATCCCTCAGTGATCAGGCTGATCCACTATCAGCCCCAGTGCCCCCCCCCCCCCCCACCTTTGTAAATTATTGAATCACCGAGAGATACAGTTACAAGCTTTCATGTCTGAGTTTCAATCATGCAATGATCAAACACCCATCCCTCCACCAGTGCACATTCTCCACCGCCAACGTCCCCAGTATATCCCCCCTTCCCACCCTCCCCCTGCCTGCATGGCAGACAATTTCCCTGTTCTCTCTCCTCCTCTCTCTCTCTCCTTCTCTCTATCTCCCTCTCTCTTCCCCTCTCTTTCCCTCTTTCCCTTTCTCCCTCTCTCTCTCCTTCCCTGTTTCTCTCTCCCTTTCTCCTTCTCTCCCTCTCTCTCCTTCCCTCTCTTTCTCTCTTTCCTGCTCTCTTTCCCTCTCTCTCTCCCTCTCTGTGTCTCTGTGTCTGTCTCTGTCTGTCTCTGTCTGTCTGTCTCTGTCTCTGTCTCTCTCACTCTCAACTTTTAGCCCCAGCCCTTTCTTCCAGTCGTGAAACCTTCAACTCTCATCATTTGCCACGAAGCAGGTGTGGGTGTGACCGACTTGGGCCTGAGCACTGTGGGTCTCATTCCAACCTCCCCAGGCTGGAAGGGAGGCCAGGTTGGGCCTGGGGCTCACAACCCTGGCAGAGGAGAAGCAGGTGGCAGGAGGATTAGGCCCCAGGTGGGAAGGGGGCTGAGGTGGGCAGGCAGCTGGTGAGGGCCCAGGTGTGTGTGAGTTGGCAGGGGTACAAAGCAGAGCTGCAAACAGCTCGAAGTTCCTGGGCTGTGCAGCTGCTTGTTTGGCACTGGCCGGGGGCCCACCTGGACCGTGGGTGAGCACCAGGCCCCCTCCCCTCCCCCCAGGAGCCCGGAAACATGAAAGATCTCCAGCGAGCCTCAGGGCCGCCCCAAATCTTCCAGCAGACGCTGGAAGAAGCCAGTTTGCCCAATGCCTGCTGGAAAGGGGAAATGCTCTCCAGGGCCTGGAAACCTCCTCCCCACCCCCCATCCTCTGGTCAAGAAGCAGGTCTGATTCTTCAGTTACAAAATTTTTTTTGGGGGGGCGTGGGTGGGTTAAGACACAGATACTTGCTTTCCTGTTCCCCAGGATAGATCTGGAGGCTAAGTGAACTTTTAATTGTCCCTGCGCTGGAGAGTGAGGTCATGCGCAGAGACCCTCCAGGAAAGCCAGCACAGAAGTACTAATCTGGCCCAGAAATATAACCTGGCCCAGGTTGCAGGCTGAGTGGCGAGGAGTAGACGCCCAGCCCCACTCGGGCCAGCAGGGAGCTCCTGCAAACAAGGGCTGACGAGTCCTCCTCCGTCTGTCTTTTATCCAGCAGCTCATCGATGGCCTCTGAGGGTTTTGCTGATGTTTTCAGGAGGGAAGCCAGCACTTGCGGGAGGTGCTTCAGGCCTTAGTCACAGGGACAAAGCTGCCTTCTCTTGACCGCTGAGGATGAAAGGAACAGCTTGGCCATGGACCCGGCAAGGCGGGACAGCGATGTTTCTGAACGTGCAGGTGGGTTAAGAGCTGGCCCGTCTGGCCCTAAGAGCCCGCTTCCATCCAGAACCATCCCGAAGCCAGGAAGTAAAGGGCCAGCACTTCTCGGCTCTCATGTGGCTCCTCCCAGCTCTGCTGTGGGAGCAGATAGGAGCCCCTGCAGCCGTGCCCACGTCCATCCAGCCTCCTGTCCTTCTCGCCGATGAGGGACAACAGCATGCGCTCACAACCTACTGTCTGGGCGGGCTGAGGGACACGGACGGTCCAGGAGACAGGTGTGGGAGATGCTGGAAAGACAGCTGTTCCCTCTACACCACCTTCTCTCTCTCTCTCTCTCTCTCTCTCTCTCTCTTCTTTCTTTCTCTTTCCTTCTTCCTCTCCATTTCTTCTTTCTTTCTCTCTTTTCTTTCCTTCTTTCCTTTTTCCTTTCATTTTCTTTCTTTCTTTCTTTCTTTCTTTCTCTTTCCTTCTTCCTTTCCATTTCTTTCTCTTTTCTTTCCTTCTTTCTTTTTCTTCTTTCCTTTTTCTTCCCACTTCTTTCTTCTTTTCCTTCCTTCCTTCCTTTCTTTTTCTTTCTTATTCTTTCTCTCTCCTTCTTCCTTTCCATTTCTTCTTTCTCTCTTTTTCCCCTTCTTTCTTTTTCTTCTTTCCTTTTACCTTTCCTTTTCTTTCTTCTTTCTCCTTCCTTCCTTCCTTCCTTCCTTCTGTCCTTCCTTCCTTCCTCCCTCCCTCCCTTCCTTCCTCTCTCTTTCTTTCTTTCTTTCTTTCTTTCTTTCTTTCTTTCTTTCTTTTTTTCTTTCTCTTTCTTTTGCTGGTCACACACAGCAATGCTTGGGGGACCATGTGGGAGGCTGGGGATCAAACCCTGGTCAGCCACATACAAGGCAAATGCCCTTTCTGCTGTCCTATCACTCCAGCCCTTCTTTTTTTTTCTCGGGCCACTTCTGGCTCTGCATTCAGGAATCACTCCTGGTGGGAGTCAGGGGACCACATGGGATGCTGGTGTTCGAACTCCACAGGCAAGGTGAGCACCCCACCTGCTGCACTCTCTAGGTACATCCTTTCTGGGATTGCCCCCTCCCCTGCCTGGAAGGCAGATGAGGCATCATGAGACCACCTTGCTCTCATGAACAGGACAAGAGGCGCCTGCCTGGGTCCTCAGCACCAGCCGTGGATTCCGCCCGAGGGAAGCGAATTCCCAGAGTCCCGTGGGCAAAGGAATCACCCAGAGCACACATTCTAGGTTCTTCTGTGGAGGATGGTGTCTGGGGGCAGCAGGAAGTACCATGACCTTGCTGGCCAAGCCTGGCCTCACGAACCTCCTGGTGCCAGGACAGCCACAGACTGAAGCCCCAGAGATACACCAACCTCCCCGCTGTCCGGGCTACTTGTCCACCAAATTCTTCACCTCCATAGGGGGGTTACAGACTCACAGAAACGAGGAAGTCACCAGTGAGCGACTTAAGAAAATGTGGATTTAGGGCAAAGAGAAAATGATGAGGTCAAAGAAAAGACTCCCGGATCTGGCTATGGGTGATATTCTGGACTCACAGGGTTTACCTGGAACTCCCGAGGTCTTCCCCCATCCCCCATCCCACATTTGGCTTTATACATATAAGTAGATTTTGAGAGGCACTTGTTACCTCTTCTTAGCCCAAGAATAATAGCTGGGGACCTTGGCTCAATTCTGAACATCTCAGGACCTATTCTCTCACCTGTAACACTGGCTACCTCTAGCCATCACTAGGTCCATGGGAGTCACGAGCACTGTAGGGCAGCTACAGGGTCCCTGAGGGGCTGTCACTAGGAGGCCAGATGGGTGAATGTCTTAATGTCACTAAGAGTTATGCAGAAGTATTATGCAGAGCCATGAGTGACCTTTACAGAGGCCATCAGTGGAAAAGATCTGATGCAAGACTCTCTCTCTCTCTCTCTCTCTCTCTTTCTGTGTGTGTGTGTGTGTGTGTGTGTGTGTGTGTGTGTGACACCTGGCAGTGCTCAAACTTTCTCTTGGCTCTGTGTTCAAGGGTCACTCTTGGTGGCGCTCAGGGAACATATGGAGGGAATCAAACTGGCATCGCCCACCTGCAAGGCAAGTGCCTTAACTTCTTTACTGTCTCCTTGGTCCCTGTTATACAAAACTTTTTCTAAATCAAAGACCTCTAAAAGCCTACTAAACAAAATACAGGATGGGCAGGAGCAAGACAGCTAGGATCTGCACGTAGATGGTTGTCTCCAAGGTGGGAAGGTGATGGGATCCGAAGGTCTGTTTAGTCAAGTTGCTAAAAGTCAGTACTCAATTCAAATCAAACCCTGGTGGAAAAAGGAATTCTCCTACCCCACCAACAACAGTGTGATCCTGTACAAATCTGCAGCCCTGTTTACTGGTCATTCCATGTTCGTTTCTTCTCCCTTTACAAAGCAGAGCCTTGATTCCTTGTTTTATTGGTGGTAGTGGTGGTGCTGGTGGTGTGCTTCTGTGTGTGTGTGTGTGTGTGTGTGTGTGTGTGTGTGTGTGTTTGGCGGGGGAGGGGGGAGGCGGGAGTTTCTCCAAAGCAGTGTTCACGAAGTCAGGGGAAATCCTCCTGGGAATTCTTGGCTAGCTGGGCTGGTGGGTCGAGACAAGCCCCTGGGGATCTGATGCTCTTCTATTTCAAGCTGTTAGAGATTTCCCGGGCCACCCCAGGGCGCTCTGAGTCTCTAGGATGGCCCCCAGGGATACGTGGTACGGGAAATCAAACCAAGGTCAGTAGCGCACATGATAAAAGTCATACTCCCTGTGCTGTCCCTTTTGGCCTGAGTCCTGACTCTCTAACTTGGCCGTGGTCACCCAGAGAAACTCTCCATTTCTCTGGCTGCTCTGAAGGGGGATGTGGTCAGCTGCGTGGGTTTGGGGTCAGGGGAGTGACTGGAAGTGTCAGTGGGAACTTTCTGTGGATGGTCCTTAAATGGCAGAGTCTCCAGGAACGACGTGGGGCAAAATTAGACGAAGGGGAGGCCAGAGAGACCTGGCCATGGTCTGTCTCCAAAGGCCCCACCCACCAAAGAGTGCTAAACACTTAATGCCAGCCTGGGATCGAAAGCAAGCTGGGCTTGAAATGCAGAAAATACTCTCATAGTACAGAGCATTGGGGGCTGGAGCCATGGCGCAGCGGGTAGGGCGTTTGCCTTGCATGTGGCTGACCCAGGTTCGATTCCCAGCATCCCATATCTTCTCCTGAGCACGTTCAGGAGTAATTCCTGAGTGCAGAGTCAGGAGTAGCCCCTGTGTATTGCCGAGTGTGACCCAAAAAGAAAAAGAAAAAAAATACTCTTGTGGTATAGAGTACTAAAAAATACTCTGTTGGAATTAGCGTTGCTCAACTCAGCAAGGATACAGCTGCTAGAAGGAGGGCGGGGGAGCCCAACACAGATTTCAAGGGGAACAACCTGAAGATTTAGCACATTGGCAAAAGGAGATTTTTATCATTACTTTCTCAACCTCTGTTCCAGCCTGGAGGTATGTGAACAAAAATATGCCTGCTGTGTGTGCATTACTCAACAGATACATAAATAAATATCTGAGCTTGTTTGGATGATCAAGCGGTTCCTGGAAGAAAAAAAAAGATGATGCATTCAATTTGTTAATATTGCGCGCTCCTAAAAAAAGAAGTTATTATGGTTCTCCATCAGCTCGTTGTTCCACTCACAGTTTGTCTGCCACTAAAACTCCATGGCCCCACATCTGTTCCTAATAAAAATCTATAATCAGCAATGCCCATTGCCTTTCAAAGCTGATTTTCTTCATCTCCAAACTATGCACAGACCTGGCCAAAGCTTATTTCTGTTGTCACCAAGGCATAAGGGCGCAGCCTTTCTTCCAGCATAAATAAATCCGTCTTGAATCCAAGGAGAATCTGCCTCCGCCACTTCAGCGATTGAAAAATTTAAGCCTGACTTACACAGGAACATTTTCACTGGCTAAAATGCCAGAGTAGGCAGGGTTGGTGTTTCTGTTTTATTTTTTAAGTTTATGACATTCAAACCTTTTGTGATACTTGGTTTCGGGTCACAAGGCCAAAAGACATTTGATAATAAAAACAGCTCACATTTTCTGGAAAAAACAGATGCTCCAAGCAGCAACCTTAAAGCACCCTTTCTCCACAAGAAACATTTATTTATAAAAATCTGTGCTCTTCAGGGGATTCTGCTGAAAGACTGAGCCCGCAAAGAACTTTAGGGGACCCCCTACAGCTGGCAGTCTCCCCAATTAGAGAGTCAGAAGGTGATCTTTGGCCCCCACAAGACAGGTGCTGGGGGGCTTATTGGGGGTATTTAAAAGAGGCCTCAAGAAGGGAGGAAGGGAGGGAGGGAAGGAAGGAGGGAAGAAGAGAGGGAGAGGGAGAGGGAGAGGAAAGAGAGAGAGGGAGGAGGGAGAAATGGAGAGTGAGAGAGGGGGAGAGAGAAGAAGGAGGAGGGGGAGAGAGGGAAAGAGAGGGAGAGAGAGGGAGAAAGGGAGAGAGAGGGTGAGTGGGGAGACAGTGAGAGAGAGAGGGAGGGAGAAGGAGAAAGGGAGAAGGAGAGAGGGAGAGGGGAAGAGAGATGGGAGAGAGAGGGAGAGAGAGAAGGAGAGAGGGAGAAAAGAAGAGAGAGAGAAAGGGGGAGGGGGGAGGATAGGGAGGGAGAGAGAGAGTGTGGACTTGCCCAGGTTCAATCTCCAACACTGCCTATGGTCCCCCAAGCACAACCAGGAGAGGTTCCTGAGTACAGCTGGGTGTACCCCCTAAAATAAACACATAAGTAAAAAGGCAGCTCTTCAAAAAAAATAATAAAGGGTCTGGAATCTCGAGTGAATGCTCAGTGCTGCTTCTCCTGTAGGGACCAAAGCTCCAAACTTTCTCCTTCCTCCCATGGCTGGTGCTCGCTGTTTGCTCAGCTCTCAGCCCTTGGACACGAGCACTGTCTGTTGGAGACTCTTAATGCCAAACCCCTCAGAGGCCCCACGGTCAAGGCCAGGAGAGTCCCTCAGGGCCTCCCGAATGGCTCTGTGGGGTTGTGGCTTAGCTTCGGGGCCCGAGACCCTCATTTCTGATGGCTCAGAGGTGGCCACTGAGCACTGGGCACTGCAGACAACCCCTCCTCGAGGCCCAGCATGTGAGCTCACTGGGCCACAGCACCGAGTGACAACCAGATGCTACCACCCAGACACACTGGCTTGGGGAGAGGGACTGGAGGAGAGGCCCCTCTCTGACAATGCCGCCCCCCTGCTCGAGAGAGTACTGCAAACTGACGGAAACCTGGGAGGGAAAAGGGGAGAGGAAGGAGTGGGTAGCAGGCCTGCGGGTACGGGGGGCCCTTCCTACATCTTAAAACTCTGGCGGAGGGAGGGAAAGAGGGCCCCACCAGGCGGGGTTCTGCTCACCGGCTCACTGCTTAGGGACACTCAGAGATGCTCGGGGTAGCAGGAGGGGCCAGGGGTCCAGCCCACCGGGGTCTCCGCCATGCAAAGTGTCTGCTGAGCCCATTGGGTTGTTTCTCTCATCTGCACCCTGGATGTTAAGAGTAAAGGAAGGGGAGCCACAGGGTGGGGGTGGGGGGGCAAAGATGCCTGCCCTGCAGGCTGCTGACTCGGGTTCAGTTCCCCACCTTCCCTCTGTTCCTCTAAGCACATGGACACATGTCATCCCTGAGCACAGCTGGACAGCTGTTGTCTCTCCCCAGTCACCCACCCTCCCCCCATGCCCCTTCCCATTAAAATAAAGTACCATGGCTTGAGGGCTCTTTTGCTTTGGTTTTGTTTTTTCACTTTGATACTAGAAATTCTTTTCTTTTTTTCCTTTTTGAGTCATCCCTGGCAACGTTCAGGGGTTACTCATGGGTCTGCACTCAAGAATTACTCCTGGCAGTGCTCAGGGGGGCCATATGGGCATATGGGATGCCGGGGATCGAACTTGGGCCAGTTGTGCGCAAAGCAGATGACATACACGCTGTTACTACTGCTCCATGCCCCAAACTAGGAAATTCTTTTTTTTTCTTTTTGGGTCACACCTAGCAATGCACAGGGGTTATCCTGGCTCATGCACTTAGGAATTGTTCCTGGCAGTGCTTGGGGGACATATGGGTTGCTGGGAATCGAACCCGGGTCGGCCGTGTGCAAGGCAAACGCCCTCCCTGCTGTACTATTGCTCCAGCCCCCAAACTAGGAAATTCTTAACTGTGATGTACAGGGACACCAACTTCCAGGCCAGACAGTTCATCAGCTAGAGTTTCTCCTTAGTCAGGGGCTTCCTATGGCCCGCAGGAGACCACAATTGAAAGCTGCATGAATAGGGGCCAGCACATCAAACTAGGGAACCAAGTGGTTGGGGCAGGGGGCCCCCAGGAAGGAAATAAGGTCAGAAGGAGGTCACAGTAGCAGAAAGGTCGGGAAACACGGAGTGGAGGAACACACATGCTTGGCATGAGGGACACCAGGTTTGAGTCCCCTGGTCTGCCTGGTCCCCTGAGCACGAGGAGCACTGAACACTGCTGGGGAGTAGCCCCTGACATGACACCTTATGATACCCCCATGTTCAAAATAACGCCCCTAATTCACTGGGCTGTTCTGGTTGCTTCTGCATTCTCTGAGCTTATAAAGGAAGAGGAACTCGGAAATGTGTCTCAGATGTCACCAGAAACCCTCGCCAGAACTGGGAAGAGCTGTCTCCTAATCCATGATGTGCCCATAGGCAGTCACAGGAAGTCTGTTGAAGGGCACAGCCTTCCAAATGGAGCCAGGAGGCGTGACAAGCTCTCCTTGGTGGTAAGAGACGAGAAGCTTCTGGTCCAGACCTGGGGCAGCTCAGGGAGCCCCATCTCCACCGGCTATTTGCACACACACACACAGCTGGGTCTGGGGCAGGAATCAAAGGACGCTATTTGGCAGGAGCACCCGAGAGAAGAGGAAGAAGGTGAGTGGAGAGAGCGGACGAGTTCTCTATCCCCCCCATGGTTTGTCCACAAACCATCAAACCAGGAGGTGCCAGGCCCAGCAGAACCGGGGCCCGGAAATCCAAGGCGGAACCCTCCTTCTCTGATGCAAAGGGAAAGGAAGGGGGTTTGCTGAGGGAGGGAGGAGCCAAGTGCAGACACGGAGAAGGCCACACCCCCCAACTCCCACCCAATGCTGCAGATATTTGCAGAAGATGTTCCAGATAGACAGACATCAGGCCCAGCTCCAGGACTAGAAGTAGGACTTTTGTTTCCCTGGTGGCAGGGTGGTGAGGAGGGCACAGAGGCTAGAGCATTTTTTTCTTATTAATTTTATTCAATCATTGTGAGATAGTTATAAAAGCTTTCATGTTTGGGTTACAATCACACAATGGTCAAACTCCCATCCCTCCACCAGTACACATTCCCCACCACCAATATCCCTGGTATAACCCTCCTTTCCCACCCTCCCTCTGCCTCCATGGCAGATATGATTCCCCATAATCTTGGCTAGAGCGTTTTAAGAAAGAGGGAAGAGACGCGTGCATCTGGGATCCACAAAGGTGGATCACGCCAAGCTCAGAGACCGTCGCCAGCACACCAGGAGTCACCAAGATGGCAAACCACGAAGAGGTGAAGGGCAGAGGATGGGGTGAGAGAACAGAGTTGGCAGTTCCAACCCAAGTGACGCTTCCTGTTGGAATGGCCAGGAGAGACTCACTTAGAAGGCGTCATGGGGCAATCTCCATGGGAACTTCAGCGTTTGAGGAGCTGTGCTGTTCTTATCTTGGGCCTCACTAGAAAGCCACCCAAGTGGAATCTCCCTAAAGGAGGCCCTGGGTTAGTTCTCACCTCAGGGTGGTCCCCCAGGCACTGCTGGGAAGCAGCCCTGTTCCTCCCCCACAGCCCCTCAATATTGAGCTGGGAGTAGCCCCAAGCATCACCAGGTGTGGCTCGAAAAAATACTCAACCGTAAAAGGGAATGCATCTGCCACAGAGGTGGGTGGGGGAGATGGGGTGGGGGTGGTGGGAGGGATATTGGGCACTTTAGTGGTGGAGAATGGACACTGGTTACTAGATCTATTGTGTGACTGAAACATAATCATGAAAGTTTGTAAGTCTGTAACTGTATCTCACGGTGATTCATTAAGAAAAACTAAAAAAATGTATACAGTGGAAGAAAAAACAAGAAAAAAGAAAAAATACTCAGCCAAGCAAAAACAACAACAAAGAGAGGTTCTCATATGGTGCGATGCAGAAGGCTCCAAGACAGACACATGGGGATGCATGAGTGTCCAGAGAAGCTGGTAGTGTGGAATCACCCAGCCGCTTGGGGGCTCTCTCCTTTGACCCTCAAATAATCCTCCTGTGACACAGTTCAACAATGACCGGAAGCACCTCCCTAGCAACAGGGAACTGTGATGAGTCCAGACTATGGAAAGGAACAGTTTGGGGCCAGACGCTGAAGTGGCACTTTTTCCTGTAAAGATGTAGTGATAGCTCTGAACCAATCATTCCTCCGCACCCCCCCCCCACCCCGCTGGGTTGTTGTCATCAAACATAAGGGGTGTGAAATGTGCCATTACCCACTTTTACAACGACTTCTCAGTGGCACTCAATGCATGCCAAGCACTGCCCACTCTCCTGTTGGTCCCGAGACCCCGTGGCATCTGGTGATACTCAGATTCTCTGCCCACAGAACAAGTTCCTCTGACCTCTGACCTCCACCTCCCAGCAACCACCACTCTCCTGTCTGGGTCCCCTTACAATCACCCTTCAAGGTCAGGGGAAACTCTTGGCCACGGGATGGATTCATTTTCCAGGACAGAAACCAAAAGTTCTAATAGAGAGTTCAGCAGGGCCCAGCACGTGATCTAAAGGGGCATCAGGAAAGCAGGGGATCGTCTGATATGGACACCCAGGCCCTCTCCGACCCTTCAGACTTAGGCTCCCCCCCCCCCCCCCCATGCAGATTGGCTAAAAGCCCAGCAAACTGCAAGGTCTGTTCTGCAAAACCCCCTTGGACTCAGGCCAGAGAGGAAGATTCCATGGTGACACAGGCCATTTCCACAATGATTAGTCCCTGTTCACTAGAAAAGCAAACACTCCTGGGGAATAAGCACGGAACGGTTGGTTGACAAAAAGGCAAATACAGTTGGACTGTCGGAACTTCACGACTGTCTGCTGCTAAGCAGGTTGGAACTTGTCTAGGGTGAAGTGGGAGTTGAAGGTTAGAAGGTAACCTTCGCCTACAGGTTGGGATTTGCAGGCCCGTTTCCAGATTGCCGACTTTGAGCAGGAAAACGGGGGAGACGTGGGGACTCGTCTGCTTCTCGGGAGAAGGGCAACTTGACAACCGAGAGACTTCCTTAATAAGTGACAAAAATGATGTTGATGATAATTTGGCATTTTCAGTTTTAAGGTCTCTCTTGGAATAGAAGGAGTCAGTGAATACTCTTCGGAGACCTTCTTAGCGGGAAAGTGGAAGGATGGATCGTGAACTCCATTAACTCACAAGTCTCAAGCTTCTGATGAAAAAATCCTGGGGCCTATGGAGGGGGGTGCTCCCAGCAGATGGAAATTTCATCCAGCTCACAAGCAAGCGTTTCTGAAAGCTGCCGAGCACAGTTCTCAACTGAGATTTTGAAATTTAACTTTATTTTTATAAAGTTGTTCACAATAATTTATTACATTTAATATTCCAACACAAATCCCACCACCATTACACCTTCCCACCACCATATTTCAAATGGTTCCACCCTGAACCCCAAACCCTGCCCCCAAAGCAGAACTGAGAACCAAAATAATTTATTTTGTATTGCTTGCTATGAATAATTGGCTAAAAAAATGCTCCAAAAAATTTCCTTAGAGGAAAATGTGTGAAGATTGTTGTATTTCACCCAGGAGTCATTAAGCCCCTCCGTAAGAGATTACTAACATGTTGTTAAAGGTTGAGCCTTATGTGTGTGTGCGTGTGTGTGTATATATATAAATTCTCCCCCCTTCCCCCAAGATTGGTTGCCATCTTCTTTAAATCCCATCAAGTGTGGTATGCTACTGTGCTACTCTTGGTACATTACTGGTAGTATCAGTTGAGTTTTTATAACAGTAGTTTATGACTTATGTCTGGAGCAAAAGGCCTTTTCTGGAGAGGGAATGATACATTCTCTAAAGAGACTAGATACTTTGCCAAGTTATCTGTATATTTTCTCCCTGTAACTTCTCCACATTGTCCCAGGTTAGAACTTTAGATCTATTGTTCCCATTAAATCAATGTCCCCACAGAATGAAGAATGCAGGAAATATTATGCTTAAAATTCACTGTTACCTATCAAGGACCTAATTTAGGAGGGTCACTGAGATTAAGAGATTAAGAGGGCCTACGTAGGTAGGAGAGGCGGAGAGAATGTGTTTTTTTTTTTAAATCTACATCCTAATTACTTTCTAATACACTTCCATTCTATCAGGAAGTAGAGGGAATGAAATACAAACAGACAGATTTATTTAAAACCGCATTTTACTCCTTGTCTGGAGGTTGCTTTAACCCAATCCTGACCTCAGTTCATTAAGTAAGTGGTGATCTTTTTATGGGTATGAACAACTGAAAACTATCCATCCCTACAGGACTTCTATATTTAATTTTAATGTGCAAAGGTTGAGAAAATTACATGGCAGTACCTCATATTCACAGATTGCACAAATTTGTAATTCCACTGGACAAAATGGTTGTTTGTCAGGAAGTATCACAGTACTGAAAAGATGAAAATAGAATTTAAGAATAGCAACAATTTATGAAGTGCTTACCTTGGGGTTGGGACTTTCCTTACAGCTTGTGTCTGTAATCCTTCCAACAACTCTACAAAATAGTATTAAGGTTCCCAACAATAGATGAGAAGACAGAACCTTACCGAAATTTTCCCAGGTTAAACAAAGTTGAATCCATGGTCAAATAAAGCAGATAACCAAGATTTTACCTACTTCTAACTCCTCTATTCTTAACTCCTGTACAGACTGCAGCACTCCACTCTGTCCCAAACTAAAATTAAATCACTGCCAAGGGTAAATAACCCCCTCCTCATTTCCTTAAATGAAAGTTCAAATCCACAATTAGAGGATCCATTTCATTTCATATGTATTTGTTTTGTTTTAGTTTTTTTTTGTGTGTGTCATGCCCAGGTGTGCTCAAGACTGACTCACTCCTGGCTCTGTGGTCAGGGATCACTCCTGGTGAGACTTGGAGGACCCTATGGGATGACGGGGATAAACCAGGGTTCACTACATGCAAGGCAAGAAAGTCCTACCTCCTGTACTATATTGCTCTGGTTCCAATTCATATGTATTTGTATTCATGCTCCCCGAACCAATTTCTTTGACTGAATTCCAATTTAATGTGAACTTTTAAACTCTAATAAAAGAACAGAAAGCCACTTTTATCCTTTGCATTTAATAAGCCTGAGCTTTTCTAGAAATAGCCCAGATGCAGTTTCAGACTCTGGGGTAGTAGGTCTACAGATTTCAGACTTTGTCATGAGCATTTCAATAATCATAGCTGGGAGCACCACTGCAAGTGTTCACACTTACTTGAAAGATTTGATGATACAATTGTTCACTCTCACTAGGCATTTCCTCTGATATCTATTAAACACATGTATTAAACACAATAATGCAGAAGAGCGTTTTGCACGGTATTTGGTTCTTTATATTTTTAAGCAGCCCTGGACTCCCACCCCCTTTGAATTATTTGCTTTCTTCTTAGTTTGTCTTCTTTTAAAAATCTATTTGGACACTATGATTTACAAAGTTGTTTAGAAGAATAAGTTCAAGGAAATGATAAACACAGCAAAGTATAAGAAAACATGAACGTTCGGATAACAAAACTATTGCAAATCAGAAATGACAGAAATGAAGAAGATGGCAGTGATATAAAAAAAAATCAATAGAGGAGTGGAGGGATAGCACAGTGGGTAGGGTGTATCCCTTGCATGTAGTCAACACAGATTCGATCCCTGACATCTCATCTGGTCTCCTGAGCATCACCAGGAATAATTCCTCAGCACAGAGCCAGGAATTAACCTCTGAGCATCATCAGGTGTGCCCTCTGCACCCCAAAAAGTCGTCAATAGAAACCCTAAGTAGCAGAACAGAAGCTGAGCAAAAGCTCTAATGAGAAGGAGGAAGCTACTAAGAAACAGCCAAAAGTGGAAAATCATCTGAAAAGAAATGAACAGCATACCAGAGAACTATGGGATGAGTTCAGGAGGAACAGCAGAAGAATTGTAGGAATCCCTAAAGAGCAGGAAGGCAAATGTGATGAAAAAAAATTGATTAGTTAGATCAATTAGTTAGATCAAAAAAATCCATTAGTTAGATCGCTAAGAACTTCCCAGAATTGAGGCTGAAAAATAGTGAGATCCTAGAAGTTTGAAGGATCCCAGTGAAAATTGACCCAAATAGGAGAACTCCAAGACACATTCTACCCCCAAATGACAAAACCCAAGAGAGAAACAGAATGTTGAAAGCAGCAAGATCCAAAAAGGAACTTACATACAAAGAAAAGGCCATGAGGGTTGAGGATCCTGGATTCTCTGTCTGGACATCGCAATTTAATCTCAAAGTTGTTAGCACATCTATCAAATGAGACTCTACAGGCCAGAAGAAAATGCAAGCAGATAGTACAAAAATTCAAGGACAGGAACAGCTCACCAGGAATACCCTATCCAACTAGATTATCATTTAGATTTGAAGGATCTATGCAAGAGCTTGATGGACAGGCGATAGCTTTGGGGAGTCATAATCTTGAAACTAGTTTTGTAAGAAGCATTAAAGAAGTCCTTTCAGGGACAGGAGAAATTTCCCATCATGTGGCATTGAGTATGGCACTCACTAAAGGTGTGTATGGTTGCCCTATTCTAGATTTAAAAAGATTAAAAACATATAACAATCATCACTAATGGACTTTTATTGATTTATTTTCCAATAGTTCTATTTGCCATTCTTTTAAGGTTTTTTGGATCACATAATATGACATATTTATCATATGCCTGCCAAAGGGGCAAAAAAAAGATATAAAATATACATAATGATTACTGCAATAAGTATAAAATAAAATTTAATGCAATATTTTTTAGATACCAGAGTTGAAAAGTCATGTAAATGAGAATGGGCAATATACTATATTAAATAATTTGAATTTCTTTGCATAAGTTAAAATCATATGGCAATCAATCACTACAGGATGACTTTCGTTGATTTATTTCCAGGTAATTCCATTTCTTATTTTTTTAAGTTTTGTTGGAGCAAATAATACGAAATAAATTTGCTTTGTTTTATTTAATCGTCTGCCAAGGGGGATGTCTGGGATGGTGGTAAGGACCCTGGGGACTCTGGTGGAGGGAAGGGGACATTGGTGGTGGGATTGGTGTTGGAACATTGTATGCCTGAAATAACTCTGTTATGAACAACTCTGTAAATCATGGTGTCGATAAAAAATCACAATCACGATCATGACCATCCTGTTATTCGTCGATTGCCTAGAGCAGGCCCCAGTAACATCTCCTTCATCCTAGCCCTGAGATTTTTAGAAAAGTGCCAAATTCAAGTCTCTTTCAGAGTTAGGAGAATGAGACCCATCATTGTTACTGGTATTTGGCATATTGGGTACGCCACGGGGAGTTTGCCAGACTCTGCCGTGTGGGCAGTTTACATTTGGTAGCCTGTCAGTTTGTCCAAAGTCGAAAAAAATAAATTTAAAAATTAAATAAAATTTAAGCATCATATTTTGGGTCACAAGGTTTCTGTCATTTTGAGTGTAGGGATTTAGAAATATTAGGTACTTTGTCTCCACACCACATATGAAATCAAGGCCCCGTTCCTTGCCCCTATGTTACCTCCAGCCTTCCTTTTTTTGCTTCCTCCTTTGTTTTTTTTTTCATTCCTTGGCATTTCTGTTCCTGTAATCTAGAGCCAATGCTTTTCCCATCTTTGATACCTTCTGTACCTTCGATATGTTATTCCATGTACTACAGATATTAGTGAGAACATCTGGTATTTGTTCTTGTCTTCTGATTTCACTTCACATAAGATTCTCCAGTTTCACCCAAGTTGCAGTGAACTACATGCTTTCATCATTCCAGGTGGCTGCTGGGCATTCTACTGTGTATATATCCCACAACCTCATTATCCACTCTTCTGTCATTGGTTATCTGGGTTGCTTCCATATCCTCATTATTGTACTAAGTGCTACAAGGAACACCTGTCCTTTCTTTTTTTAAAATTTTTTTATTTTTATTTATTTATGAGACATCATGAGGTACAGTTTCAGACTTACAAATTTTTGTGCTTGGGTTTCAATTATACAATGATCAAATACCCATCCCTCCACTAGTGCCCATTTCCCACCACCACGGATCCCAGTATCCCTCCCACCCCCCATCTCCCCCATCCCACCCTTCCTCTGTGGCAGGGCATTCCCTTTTGTTCTCTCTCTCTTATTGGGTGTTGTGGTTTATAAAAGAGGCAATGGGTGACATCATGTTTGGTCTATAGTCTACTTTCAGCATGCTTCTCTCATCCTGGGAGGATCCTCCCAACACCTTTATTTGGTGTTCCCTTCTCTATCTGAGCTCCTTTTCCCCTTAGCATGTGTGGTTGGCCTCCAAGCCATAACACCTACCTTTTCTAATGAGTGTCTTTGTGTCTTGGGGGCAGATACCAAGTGGTGGGATCACTGGGTTATATGGAAGCTCTATTTTTAGTTTTTTAAGGACTAACCATAATGTTTACCATAGGGGTTGAGCTAGACAATATTTTCAACAGCATGCAGGAGAGTTCTTTTTTACCACATCCCCATCAAAACAGATGCTCTTTCCTTTCTGATATATGTCATTCTAACTGGTGTGAGGTGATCTCTCCTTGTCATCTTAATCTGGATTTCCATGATAATAAGTGATGATGAACACTTTGTTGTCTGGCAACTGGCCGCCCCTAAACTATTTACTTTCTTTCTTTCAAGTCCAGGACTTGCCTTATCTCCCTGGCTCGGCCAAGTTCCTCAGGGAGGATGAACCAGCATCCCAGCATCCCTGTCCTCTCTACCCTATGGAAATTTCCCCCCTCATATCCCAGGTCAAATGAATAGTTCAATCCTCACTTTTCCTTGAATGTTAGATTATTGTCTGGACCCTGTCTTTATGCGTCCCATTTTTCTCACTGGGCTGAGAACAGTCCTCTCTACAGAACTGCATTTAAAAAATGTTGAATAGGCAAAGGAATCCAATCCCCATAACCACAGAGAAAGGCCCTGAGCAGAAGGCCCTCTTCCTTAGCCAGACTCAGTTAGTAATTAGTAAAGTGATCAGAAAAAGTTTGTGAAAAACTAACTTTAATCAGGACATTTTCCAGGGAGGACATGATTTTACACCCCTTACAATTGCTTGCAAGTCTCCAGTAGAGATTTTGAGAGGGCGTAAATAGTGATCTCAAATGTTCATTTTATGCAATTCTACCATGAAAATGACTTTTTTTAAAAAGTAAAAAAATGGTTTATTTTCTTGTATAAATTTTCCTAAACATTGGTTAACCCTCAATATGCATGTACTTATTCATAAAATTTATACATCTCTTACTGAATGAGATGTACTGTACATCATGAGATACTTTTGGAAAAATATGATTTTTAAATGAAAACCTAAAAACAAAGTCTAAATACCTTCTCTTTGCACCCCCATAAATAGTCTGGCACAAGAAAAGTCTAACTTTTAATTTTTCTGTGAGGATCAAAGGATAATGTTTTTCTTTTACTAGACTTCTCCCTGATTTTGTCCACTTCCTCTCTCAACTCGGCTTCTCTTACAAGACCACCAGTGCTTTTCAAACATCAGTGAAATAAAACAGGAGAAGGGCTCAGGACTCTGGATTCTCTGTCTGGAAATCACAATTTAATCTCAAAGGTTGCTGTGAAGTTGTAAGCATGACCGTGTGAAACTTGACAGATTACTCTTGGATTCCTTGTTTGTTTTCCTTTGCCCTGACTCCCATGAAATGTATTTATTTCTTCAAAATCCTAGGCCATGTGGTCACATGATTTAAATGGAGAAAAACATTGACAAAACCATCCCTTTTGCTTTGTTTTCATTATAAAATATTTGATTTCAGAAAATCAAACATGATACAGTTCAACTATATCTTAGAAAAAAATCAGCAAGCACTAACACAAAGAATTTGTGTTTATTCTTGAATATATATGCAATACTCAGTATGTTAAAACCATTATACTTGTTTAATGTGTGTTTATTCATAAACACATACAGGAACAATATTGGCTGAACACTAATAGTGTATATTTCAAGATGGTAAAACTGAGGTTCATCTCATTTACTTTTTTATACATTTATGTCAGTTTTGTAATGGTCTATAATGGACAAGCCTTTAAAAAAGAGTATTATGTCTACATAAACAATTATATATAAGATACAAAGGCTTCTATGTTGTACACTTCCAACAAAGAAAATTTAATACACTTTGGTATCACTATGGAAGAGAAAATTTTATGTATTTCCAAATAGTTTATGCATTTTAAGAAAATGGATCATGCTATTTTTGTTTCACTCCTTAAAACTGCATTTTAGGGCCAGAGAAGATAGCTCAAAGGGCTGGAGCACATGCTATGGATGTAGGCGACCTTGGTTTGATCCCTAGCACCATACAGTTCCAAGCACACTACAAGTGGCCATGGACACTGATACTTGAGGTTAATGAGCTTCTCTCGGCTACAGAGGAGGACACTCAACACAACGGAGATGGCAAAGACAGAAGCTGGAACGTTGGCCCAGGTGTGATCCGCCAAATATTTTTAACCCTGTGAACTACAGGCAATGAGTGGAAATCAGCACAACTGAACTGGTATGTCCCATCATTTATACAGTTATGGAATCACTCCATGAACCTTTTGGCAACAACCCTAAGTCAGAAGAGTAGGATCTGGAAGTGGAGAGTTTGGGTTCGAATTCTGAACCCTTCCCCTAATATTTATAACCTTAGGCAGGACATAAAGTCCCCAATTGTTAGTTGCTCCATCTCAAGTTGGGGAGACATTCTTTTTTATTTTCTAAATATTTTTAAAAAATCGATATAGACCCTTACAGAGCTGTTAATGATTATATTTTAGTCATATAGTGTTCCAACACCCATCCCTCCACCATTATACATTTCCCAGCACCAACCAGTGTACCCAGTTTTCCTGTCACTCCCTCCAGCCTACCTTCATGGCAGGCATTTCTCTCTCTCTCTCTCTCTCTCTCTCTCTCTCTCTCTCTCTCTTTCTCCCTCTCTCCTTTTGGGCATTGTGGGTTGTAATATAGATACTGAAAGGTTATTGTATATCCCTTTACCTACTTTTAACACTCATTTCTTGTCCAGCATGATCATTTCCAACCATTATTGTCATACTGCTCCTTTGGGGGAGAAAAGAATCCAGGAGTTAATAAAATGATACCTGACTCTAGAATAGAATGCTACGAATGTTTCAAATGCAAGTGAACATTGTGTGACTTTAATGGCTTAAAATTATTGTTATTATTGCTTGTGAACTTTGGTTATGGGAAACACCCCTCTTGGTTAAGTTTTGATTTTGATTTCCTTCAATTATTGATTAAACATAATCTCACCATCCATATGGCATTCAGTAAAGACAAAGGCATAAAGCAACTGCTAACAGGTTTCTCATCCTTTCTGGACAGACGCTGCTTGTCTAACTACTCTCAAGTTGGTTCCTTCCTTTTTGCCTCACAAGAATGGACTTGAGCACAGGCGTCCTGCCACCATAATAGAGAGTTCCTGGATAACTGCCATATTTCAAGAGTGAGTCACGCATGCTTTTCACATCACCTTATTTAAAATGTCGTAAAGCTCACATTACCATCACGACACAGTCTGTGTACTTGAGAAGTTAGTGGCAGAGCCATGAAACACATTGCCCAAGCCCATACCTCATCTCAGGGATTCCTGCCAAGGAACCCAACTAAACCAAGGGTTTAGTTGCTGCTTTCAGATGCCTTCTAAGGTTACCACTACCCATTAAAGTTCCCTTTTAAGACTGGCTTCAGGGACTGGAGTGATAATAAAATGGATAGGGTACTTGCTTTGCATGTAGCCGACCTGAGTTCAATCCCTGGCATCCCATATGATGCCCTATGTACTGCCAGGAGTAATTCCTGAGGTCAGAATCAGGAGTTCCCCCTGACTATCACTGAGTCTAAAAAGATAAAAAAAAAAAAGATTGGGTTCTAAAGTGTCACACTGTTTTTCTATATTATTCCACTTCTGGGATTCCTACAGAGAGAATTCCAAGACATCAACTAAACAAAAATCTTGTTTAGGAGGATATTAATGGCTGGGTTATTCGATTTGCTTGAGCGGGCCCAGTAACGTCTCCATTGGAGACTTTTATTGTTACTGTGTTTGGCATATCGAATACATCACGAGTAGCTTGCCAGGCTCTGCCGTGTGGGCGAGATACTCTCGGTAGCTTGCTGGGCTCTCTGAGAGGGGCGGAGGAATCGAACTCGGGTTGGCCATGTTGGCTGCGTGCAAGGCAAACGCCCTACCGCTGTGCTATTGCTGGGTTATTATACAGTAAAAAATTGAAAATAATCTAGACTCCCTAGTGAACTGGAAATAGACTAAACTAATTTTGAAAACCTTAAGTTAGTTTTGTCACAGTAACAAATATATACCTATATAAAATAAAGGAGAATTGGGGTCTTTTATTTTATTTGGGGGTTGGCAGTACTCAGAGTCTACTCTGGGCGATTGGCCCAGGGGTCTTGCCTGGCTGTGCTCAGAGAACCACCGAAGGTGCTAGGGATTAAACTAGGGCCAGCCATGAGTGAGGCCAACACCTGTACTTTCTCTCTAGCCCAGGATGTATTATATGTGTATATTATTAAATGCAGACAAAGTTATAAGGAAATAGTTAAGTAAATTATTATATATAGTAATTCTATTGGATATGCCATAGTCATCAAAAGAATAGCAATAATTGGGGAACCCCACTGCAGTGGTGAGGAAAAACAAACAAACAACA
Organism: Sorex fumeus; assembly: GCF_029834395.1. Taxonomy (NCBI): domain Eukaryota; kingdom Metazoa; phylum Chordata; class Mammalia; order Eulipotyphla; family Soricidae; genus Sorex; species Sorex fumeus. The sequence goes on from NW_026606151.1 coordinate 15,761,312, forward strand.
AACACTGTCTTCTCGTTGTTCATCGATTTGCTCGAGCGGACCCAGTAACGTCTCCATTGTGAGACTTCTTGTTACTGTGTTTGGCATATTGAATATTCTTGGTATCTTTCCAGGCTCAAAAACAAATAAACAAACAAACAAACAAACAAACGATATGAAACTTAAATGCTTCTGCAAAAACCAAAAGAGACTTTCTGTAAAACAAAAGAGATGCTACTGAATTGTAGAAAGTATCTGCATACTCTCTGCCTATATACAGCAACAGGCAATAAAGCATTCACAGCATTCAACAATGAAACAACCCCATCCATAAATGGGCGGAAGAAATGAACAGACACAGTTCCCAGAAAGGTTCACAGATGGCAACAGGCACGTGACAAAACATTTATCATCAAATCCTATCAGGGAAATGCAAACGAAAATCCCAACGAGATGTCACCTCACACCTGTGAGAATGACCTTTCCATCTCACAAAGCCCAAGAAGAACAGCTGCTGATGTTGTGTGGCGAAAGGAATACTCCTTCATTGCTGTTGAGAAGGTGAACTGGGCCAGCCTGCCTGGAAATCAGTATTTTTTCAAGATGCTAAGAGAAGATTTACCAGTTAATCCAGCAATTCCACTCTTAGCTCTCTATTTGAAGAATATAAAAATGACAAAATCTGAAAACAAATAGGCACTCCACCAAAGATGGAATAGGAAAAGAAGATGCAGTACAATCTCTCTCTCTCTCTCTCTCTCTCTCTCTCTCTCTCTCCAGAATATTACTCAGCTAAAAGAAAAGATGAAGTCTTACTATGTATAACAACACAGACAAAAATTTGAGGGTGGGGGCTGGAACACAACTGGTAGGGCGTTTGCCTTGCATGAGGCTGACCTGGGTTTGATTCCCAGCTTCCCATATGGTCCCTGAACACTGCCAGGAGTAATTCCTGAGTGCAGAGCCAGGAGTAACCGCTGTGCATTGCCAGGTGTGACCCAAAAAGAAAAAAAAATTGAGGGTGTTATGTTAAGCAAAATGTGTCAAAGAAGATGCACAAGAAGTGCTGGATAATCTCACTCATATGTGAGATATAAGGAAAAAAAATAAGGAAATGGGACAAGTCATTGCAAAGCAAATCCTTGGATTCAGACCCTAGAACTGAAGTTGCTAGAAACCACAGGAAACTGAACACAAAGATAAAGGGGGTCCAGTGGATGACGGGGGAAAGCACCGTTGTAGTGGGCATGTGGTGACATTTTACTTTTGAAACGGTGTTTCTACACTTCTCAAACATATTCAATAACGTCAACCAATGTGCCTCAATGGAAAACAACAAGTGAAAACTCCTCTGTGCCCTGACTGACGAGGAGCATGGCGTGGGATTTCCCAACTGTCACGGACCCAGATCATCATTTCTATTCTGGAATAGATGCCTCTCCCAGTTGAACATAGTAAGCATACAAATAATAAAAGAATAACCATGAAGCTGCATGGCAATAGGGAAAAAAGTCACGAGACAGTGAATTTCAAAAACAGGATGTGGAACTATGTAGATGGTGTAGCATTACTCCACCATAAGGAACTGAAACACACGCAACGGGAATATACCAGGCTGAAATCTGCCAAAATGAAAAATAGGTGATGTATGCACCATGAGGTGCAGTATGGTGATGTTAGGATTACCTGTCTTTGGACCTTTTTTCTTCTGTCTGTATAACAACTTCTCTAGCACATTCATGGCGATAGTGCAAAAATTGCCTATTAAATGAATTAAATATAAACAAAGACTTGACATTTTGTATTATCCTGAGAATATTAAATTAAAGCCAAAGAATTGAAATGAAAGTAATTAGAGTGTTCCATATAAATATAATATGAATAAGTTCTGGACCACAAGTTCACCTTTTATGAACTCACAATCCTACGATCAGTTCAAATCTATGCGAAGGGCAGTAGAGGAGGTCTGGGAGTTGCCATTAAAAACCAGGGAAATGCGAAAAGCGAAAGGACTTTATCCAGCAAACTGATCATGAAAACCGACTCTCTGATCTCGCCGGCTCCCCCTAAGATCCAGTTAAGCACGTTTTTGCCACAATTCCTGCAAGTCTGAATTTATGGTCACAGCACATGAGAAGCAGGAAATTGAAAAGTGGAGAGGGCTGCAAAAAGTGACATCCGCCAGCCCGACAGGAAAGTCCAGAGGCAGAGAAAATGATTTAATAGCGGGTGCCAAGCATAACTATATTTCAACGTGGTGGTTGGCTCCAATAATGACATCGGAGCCCTCAATAAGCGAGACACTTAGCCTACTTGCAATGCCGTCTGCTCAGGGAAGCATGTGGAATACACATTTGAGAAAGAATTCCACTTCATATGGCTTCTTGTTAAGATTTTTTTTTTCTGATGCTCACTTTGCCTTAACACACACACACACAAAACACACACACACACACACACACAACTGCATGCAAGGAATGGATTGTCCCCCATCACCAGCAATAAATGAGCAAGCATCCTTGAACTTTTCTGGGGTGATAAAAGTGTAACTATTTGTTACAGGAACAATTCTCCCTTCAAGTTGCTCCCCTTAACGAAACACTGAAGGAACATTCTGTAACAAGGCTTCACGATGTGACTTTTGATCTCCTTTTTCATACCCCTCTAGACCCACCCCCTGCCTTTTTTTCCTTCTACACTTTGTTCCCTCAACTTGCTCATCACAGGATTGAGCTGCCTGGGTCTCCAGGGAATTCAAAGGGGAGTTACATATTTTTTTTTAAAGTGTGTTTCTGTTACAGCGAACAAGAAACTCTGGGGCCAGGATCTGGGAGATTTGGAGCCGAGAGTTCTGTGAGTGTGGAGATGCTTCCCACAGGATCCGAGCCACCCGTGGATCTCAACAGCCGGGGCTGTTTGGAAAGTTCTAAGGTTGTTTGCTTTCGTGGATGTGTTCCAAGTGAGGCGCATGTTTTTCAAAAGCGAATGCCAAAGATAACAAGAAAGGCAAAGGGGAGGGAAAGGGAGACTTATCCAGAACGTGAACCAGGATAAGGCTCACTCCGCGCAGAGCGGTCAAGGGCACTTGGCTCTGCACCGCCTTTGGATGACCCAGAAAGGCCCAGGAGGTTAACAGCCAGGCAGGGGCTGGGGAGGTGGGAGGGGGCTCTGGATGTTCTGCATCTTCTTGGAGGGTGGGGTGGGGGTCCAGGGAGGTTAACAGCCCACTGCACTGTGTGGTGTGGTGTGATATGAGCTGCTTGCTGCTGGCTTTGAGTGGTCTATGTTGACAATTCTGTCTCCCACTCATTTTCTAAAAGGATTCTAATTATTGTTCCCTGTCATCAGCTACTGTCATGCGTCTTTGGGGTTTATGGTCAGCTGCTGTGATTGCATTTGCAGTACTGAAGGTATTCTGCCCAGATTGTTGGTGCATAGTTAACTCCTTGCTCTTTCTTGAAGTCACTTTCCTTATTTTTGGGTGGGGTTTTGGGCCATATCCAGGGGCGCTTTGGGGCTATTCTTGACCCTGTACTCAGGAGTGACCCCTGGCGGTGCCAAGGATTCGAACCCAGACTGGTTGCATGCAAAGCAAGCACTTTAAGCCTGGTTCTCTCTCTCTCTCTCTCTCTCTCTCTCTCTCTCTCTCTCTCTCACTCTCTCTCTCTCACTCTCTCTCTCTATCCCTTCCCCTTCCTCTCTCTTCCTCTCTTCTCCTTCCCTCCCTCCCTCTCCCCCCCACCTGTCCAGCCCCTCTTGAACCCACTTCAGGTGAAAGTGTAGTTTACCTCTTCAAAGGAGATAACAGAGATAACATTAGTCTTGTATCATTTTAAGTCAGCATTTATAGATCACTTCTATTTCCACAGGCGTTCCAATCACTTATTAATTATCCAACCCTTTGCCCTTGGGACATCTGGAGGCTCTCTGATTTTGAGATAAGCCAGCAAGGCTCTCTGTGGAGGTTCCTCCCTCCTGGTGACTGTTCCCACCTCTTCCAGGCCACCGCACCCGGCAGGATGTGCACAGGCTGGCTTCTTCGTGTTTGATGTTTTGTGTTTGATGTTCCCTGACTATGTGTATGAAATACATTCCAAAGTCACATATAGATTAGTTTTGGATTATTTGATGTTTTGGATTTTCCCTATTACTATTTACATCCATTCATCCACTTACCCTTTTATTAAGAACTACACTGGGGTCCTCTCCACCCTCTATGTTAGGCAACGGGACAGTCTCTGCAGGAAGAAGGAGCTACAGTCCCCAGAGGCAAAGAGCCCAGAGCACCACTGAAAACACAGTTTGATGGGGTCAGGGGGGGAGTGATGGTGTCCCAGGACAATGTCACAGGAGAACCTGGGGAGTCACTTCCTCCTGGCTGGTGTCTTCTGAGCTGGAATGGGAAATCCCCATTTGGCATGAGTTGATGGGCAGCAAGAGAAGGCGAAGAGGAGACGGAGACCCACAGAAACATTCCAGGAAGACAAAACAACATGAAAGCTAAGGGAACTTGCGGGGACATGAAAGCACTTGGCTACCCTGAGCAGAGGGACTCTTACGGGATAATAAATGGAACAATAGGTGTAGTTATGTTTTCTGAATGGGAGAAAGCTGCTCAAAAGAGTCTTCAATGTATGGGAAAAAATAATGAACAGAGAACCAAGAGAACCCCAGGAACTGCATCTAGAAGGCTCTTGTTTTGAAGAAACTGAGTGTCCCAGCCAGCCAGGGATCACCAGGGGGCAAATTCCTACTTGAAGTCCCAACAGCCTCAACTCCTGTGAGTGTGATGCTATAGGAGGCAGAGACTTCACAAAGGTATCACTGTATCACTGTCATCCCATTGCGCATCGATTTACTCGAGCAGGTGCCAGTAATGTCTCCAGTCATTCCAGCCCTGAGATTTTAGCAGCCTCTCCTTACTCATCTTTCTCCAATGATTGGAAGCTCTTTCAGGGTTAGGGGAATGAGACCTGTTATTGTTACTGTTTTTGGCACATCAAATACACCACGGGTAGCTTGTCAGGCTCAGCCGTGCTGGCAGGATACTCTCAGTAGCTTGTTGGGCTCTCCTAGAGGCATATATATATATTTCCTTCTATGATTTGTTGCCTACTGTCTGAACCCCATCAAATGTGGTGTGGTAATTATGGAGAATGGGTAGGGAGTGTCTTATGATGTGTCTAGGAATATGTTCACTCATGTGTGAGGCTTGGCCCAAGCATGTGGAAAGTGGCCTGGAGCGTACCTTTACAAAGGTAATCGTGTTAAAATAAAGTCCTAAGGGTGGACGTTTGTCCAACATCTGTGATATCTTTCTATACATTTGAGCCTGAAGACGCACAGGGAAGACACAGGGACAAGATGGTTTCCTCCTGACCAGGGAGGGAGACCCAGAAGAGATTCCTCTCAGGAGGAAATGACCCTGGAGACACTGAGTTTTGGATCCAACATCCAGTATCTCGAGACAATGACGTTCCATTGGTTAGGCACCCCGGTTGCATTCTGTCTGTGGAGCTTTGTCAGGGTAACCCCCAGAAACTACCACACCACCCCAAAACCTTGACAGAATTTTCCCCATGCATCAGCAGGAATAAGAACAGAATAGGCAGCACTTGGATGAGCCGACATGTTTGAAATAAGCTATAGTGAATCCTAAAAGGGGTTTCCTTTGTTTTTCTGCTCGAATGACTGAGTCTACGAGGACAAGTAGGTGAGAAGGACTATTTCCTGACTCAAAAAAATTGTATGAGACTCGGCAACAACTTCTGAGGCTGACCCACAGTCTTGGTGGGTCACAAGTGCTGTTTCTAGCACACAGGGGAGCCTCACAAAGGTAATTTGAGGGTGCTGGTGGTAATTCTGAACAGATCTTAAAACAAGTATATGCAGCATTTTGCTTAAGATGTGTAAATAAACCGGCAGCCAAGTCACTAGCCCCTGGTCTCTTCTCTTTTTAAAGTAATTTTCAAGACAAGCTCAAACACAACTCTCACAGTTGGTTCCTAGAGGAGTTAATAACTCCAAGCCCAAAAGGAATGACTTTTTTGAATTACCCATTTGACAAAAGTCTCCCTAAGGCGACACTTTTTACCCCCTGCTCACTCCTCTCCTTAGAGTTAGCGACCACGTATTAATTAGCTGAAGCTGGATCTCAGGAAGCACCGAATCCTGTACTTTCTATTTTAAGATGATCAGAAGATGAATGAGTCGAAATCACCTAGAAGCTTCTTGGTGTACAAACCGACAGCTTCCTGGTAAATATTTTCTATAAATTCCCCAAAGTCAGGACCTTTCATCTCAGTAGGCTTGACACGCTGTGCGGGCCAGTTAGGTGCTGGCATGAAACACTTGTAGGGTTAGCAAAAGCATGTCCTTCTCGAAAACTCTCCCTTTGAGACTGGTCGCAGACCTCTGAACTTCACAACTCCGGCCTCAGTTTTAGAATTAATCATTGCCTTCCCTGCTGCACCTCTGGACAAAGGCATTTCTGGTTCCCACGGGAACTCACCACCCACACGGAGAATGGCCCAACAGACAGGTCACAGGGACACATCAGGCCAGGAACCAGGGTTCAAGTGTCTGGGGAGCCTGGGGATCAGAGGCAGGAGAGGAATACTCTCGGTGTTGAAGGTGAAATCAGGAGCGAAGGTTTTTATTTATTTATTTATTTTTAATGACTGGGGTTAAGCCTTCTGAGCTTCCCCTGTTGGGAGTTAAATACACAGAGTTCCCAAGTCTGGGGTACTTCCAGGGCAAAGGGCCCGTTAGGTTGCATGGTCCGTGGTGTGCAGATCAGAAGGATGGAGGTATTTGGAGGTATTTCTTTTCTTTGTGAGCAAAATGATGCCAGCCAGTGGGAATTTTGGAGGGGGTGGGCTACAAAAAGAAGGAGAAGGGAAAAGAACCTGAAGCTAAGGATTTCAAATCTCCCACGACGTGATAAAAGCAAATATCAGGGGGACTGGAGCGATAGTACAGCGGGTAGGGCATTTGTCTTGCACGCGGGTGACCCAGGTTCAATTCCCAGCATCCCATATGGTTGCCCTGAGCACCGCCAGGAGTAATTCCTGAGTGCATGAGCCAGGAGTAACCCTTGTGCATTGCCAGGTGTGACCCAAAAAGCGAAACAAACAAACAAAAGAAAAGAAAAAAAATGAAAATTATCAGTTGTTTAGGAGTATGTTTGATTTGTTCATCTCTGTATTTGTGTTAGATTTGAGGAAAGAGTAGAAGAGCTATTCTCCAAACACTTAGCTTCTCTTGCAGGGAGCTTCAACTGGAAATTCAGCACACATCCAACTCTTGTAGAACATTCAAAAGAGTTGAAAATCTAACTTTAAATCTTGTTCTTGATAAGGATGAGTAAGTAGCCCAGCACATCAGTGAAAACATACATAAACCTAGCTGAGAGGATGAGCTAGTCCGCCACATGAGACCAGTTTCTGGATGTAAGCAGGAGAAGTACTAATAACCAGTGCTTATTGTATGGCGCCATTTTAAATGCACAGACTCAAATCCTATGCCAAGTATAGAGGGAAGACTTTTCAAGGTTAAAATGAAGTTTGTTATTCTTTTTATTTAAAAAAATTATTTGATGGGTGTAAAGTCAAAGGAAAGCTATCTCGATAAAAAAAAAAGTAGCACACACGAATCACCCTGTAAACATGTTAGTAATCTCTTATACAAGAGCTTAATGTCTCCAGGGTGAGATACAACAATCTTCATGCAATTTCCTCTAAGGTAACTTTTTGGGATCATTTTTAGCAGATTATGCATAACAAGCGCTACAAAATTAATTATTTAGGCCCTGCCTTTGGGGCAGGCTTGGGTGGTGGCTGGCAAAATTTAAATAATGGTGATGGGAAGTTAGTGTAATGGTAGTAGGATTGGTGTTGGGATACTGAATGTAATAAATTATTGTGAACAACTCTATAAAAAAGTAAAAAATTTAAAAAATAATACAAATTGCTTGTGAAATGGGTCAGGGGTGGGGAATGGGAGGTGAAAATGACTCAATGGCTCAAGTGCCTGCTTCCTAAGCGTGAGGCCATGGGTTGGATCCCTGGTGCTAAAACATGTGCCAAGTGATCCTGGCAGCTCCACTCTGCGATCTCCAGCACTGCCAAGGATCTTGGGCACCACTACAGCCAGATATGTGTGAGCATCACAACTATGGATGGTGACTCCAGGTGAGCCCCTGAGTCAGCCCAGCAACTGAAAGAGGTATGACCACCAGCAAGCAGCATGACCGAGTGTGTGAGCACCACAATTTGAGCAGCAAACCCTCACCCCATCAACCATAACTAAATGTACAACCCCCCACAAGCAACATGCTGCATCATTCCAACAATGTCAACAGAAGAAAGGGAAGGGGACCACACCTCAAAACATCAGTTTGTGAAACAGCTATTTTTTTTCCATATGGCAGAGTAATCCCTAAAAGATGCACTTAAGAGTATTAATATATATGTGTATATATATATATATATATATATATATATATATATATATATATGCATTTTGGGTCATACCCCGCGATACACAGGAGTTAGTCCTGGTTCATGCACTCAGGAATTACTCCTGGTAGCGCTTAGGGGACCATATTGGACACTGGGAATCGAATCCTGGTCCGCTGCGTGCAAGACAAAAGTCCTACCTGCTGTACTATCACTCCGGCCCCAAGAGTATTAATAAAATTTTTTTTCCATTTTTTCCCCTTTATTTTATTTTAATAAAATTTTTAATGTATTTTTTTCTTTTTTTTCCCTTTATTTTTTTTCTCCCCTTTATTTTATTTTATTTTTTTTAAAGTTGTAGGTTTACAATTTTTTGTGCTTTGGTTTCAATTATACAATGATCAGATACCCATCCCTCCACCAGTGCCCATTTTCCACCACCATGGATAATATCCCTCCCACCCCCATCCCCCCATCCCCCCTGTCTCTGTGGCAGGGCAATCCCCTGTGTTCTCTCTCTCCTTTTGGGTGTTGTGGTCTGCAAAAGAGGCATTGAGTGGCCAACATGTTCAGTCCATAGTCTACTTTCCACATGCATCTCCCCTCCTGGGAGGATCCTCCAAACATCCTTTATTTGGTGCTCCCTTCTCTATCTGAACAGCCCTTTCCTCTAGGATACCCGGCTGGCCTCTAAGTTATGGAGTAATCCTCCTGGTGCTGATCTCAGCTATTCTTGGGTATTAATCTCATACTTTGTTACTTTATATCCCCCAGATGAATGCAATCTTTCTATGTCTATCCCTCTCTTTCTGACTCATTTCGCTTAGCATGATACTTTCCATATTGTACCACTTGTATGTAAATTTCATGACTTCATCTTTTCTAAGAGCTACATAGTACTCCATTGTGTAGATGTACCAAAGTTTCTTTAACCAGTCATCTGTTAAAAAAAAAACAAACATGAGAGGCCTTTTCCCTCTGGAAAGAAAGATGGCAGCCACTTCAGAGCTTTATTGAAAGCCAGGTATGAGCCAGTCGTGACGGGGCGACTGAAACCTCATGGGAAGGGGGGCGTTCCGGGCTGGTCCTTCACACCCTACTGAGGTCAGGAGTTGCCCCCCATGAGTGGCTCTCCGGCATGGCAATGACTCCAGAGCCACAGAAACCAATCTCATAATTATCTGACTCTCAGCAGAAATACTTCCAGACTTCTATCACGATCACAACCATCCTGTTGTTCGTCGATTGCCTTGAGCAGGCCCCAGTAACTTCTCCTTCATCCTAACCCTGAGATTTTTTAAAAAGTGCCATATTAAAGGCTCTTTCAGGGTTAGGAGAATGAGAACCATCATTGTTACTGGCATTTGGCATATTGGGTATGCCACAGGGAGTTTGCCAGACTCTGCTGTGTGGGCTTAGTAAGTAAAATACCAGAAATCCAAAATCAGTTTGACATCGTTTGATTCTTATAACCAGCTATAGAAAACAAATTATTTCACAATGCCTTTTCAGCATGTCTTATTTGTGGGTGTAAACTCTAAATAATAATGGTGCATCTTTTGTCGAAACAATGAATCTAATCAAAGCAGATAGAGTGTTAACTAGAATTCATCTGCCTGACAGGCATTGGGAGGGTTGGGAGGGGGGGTTTATCGGGGTTCTTGGTGGTGAAAAATAAGTATTGGTGAAGGGAAATGTGTTTGATAATTGCATGACTGAGACTTAAACCTGAAAGCTTTGTAACTTTTCCCATTCAATAAATTTTAAAAAATAAACAAATAAATGTTGATCCTAAAATTAAAAAAATAAACACGGGAGTTATTCAGGGGCTAAAGAGAGAATTCCTAGGTTAAGGTACATGTCTTGCAAGCAACAGATCTTTATTTGATCCCTGACATCACATATGGTTCTCCAAGCTCGGCCAGAAGTCATCCCTGAGCACAGAGCCAACAGTAAGCCCTGAGAACTGCCGGGAGAAATCAGTTCCTCAACTCCCCATATCAAGAATCATGTAACATGAGATTGCTCAACTCACAGGCCCTCTTTTGGCTGTTGCTTGAATCTTTATTTGGCTCTGGGCTCAGGGATCACCCTTGGGGGGTGTTAAGGGGACCATATGTGGTGCTGTGGATCAAACCTGGACCAGACACAAGGAAGGCAAGAGTCTTCCTTAAGACTTGACTGTTAAATACACATGAATGAGGTTGTTAACTATTCTAACCCTCTTTTCAGATGAGAGATGAGGCATGAAGAAATGAGGGAATTAAGATGAGCCCAACTTGTTACTGAAGAAAAGGGATCTAAATCCTACACAGTTAGAATCTGAGTTCTAGAATCTGGAGCCCGACTACTCTCTTAAGACATTTAAATTTAGCAATAGAAAGCCAAAATGAAGTTGGTAACTTACCCCATACCACATATAACAAAAGGGCTAAAGATCTAACTATTAAAGCCTGAGAATAAAACAGATACAAATCTTTTTGACTTTAGATTAGCAGTAGTTTCCTAGACATAATACCAAAAGCACAAACAACTAAAGGAAAAAATAAATGCATAGTTCTTTTTTCTTCAAAATTAAAAATGTTGATTTTTTAAATTAAGAAATTAAGAGTCTTGTTGAGCTTGAAAAGATGGAATCAAGAAAGTGAAAAGGCAGTTCACAGAGCAGGAGAAAATATCTGTGAATCATTACTTTTGAGAGTCTACTATCCAGAAGATATAACGTTCTCTTAAATCTCCATAATGAAAAAGGGAAACTATTTTTTTTTGTAGGAAAAAATGGTTTTGTACATGGGAAGAAACAATATAAATTCAAAACTTACAGATAAGGGTTAGCTCTATCACTCATCTCTTTAAAAAGTTTATACGAATATCCAGTCAAAACCAACAGTATTTTCCCTTGAAATGTTATCTATGCTGATTTCCAAGTAGACCACAGGACTGTATACTGTCTTGGAATGTCCTTGGAAAGCTCTGTCATTGATCAGGTAACAGCGTAAAAACCTCAGAGTCCTTTCATAATGAAGGAAAAAATGAGAGATAGAATAATCTATTCAAATTTTGTCTTCTTTCCTTGTGGCTTGTGATCTCCGCCCCCTCTGCCTCCTCGGAAGCCTCCTCGGCCTCCAAAACCTCCTCGACCTCCTCGGCTGCCAAAGCCACCTCGACCTCCACCACGACCACCAAAACCACCTTCACCCTTAGGCTTGGCCCAGTCCAAAGTAAGTTTGTTTCCATCAATCTCTCCATCTTCCATGGCCTCCTTGGCAGCTTTGGCATCTTCCTCACTGTTGAAATCTACAAAGCCAAACCCTTTACAGGAGCCAGTCTCCCGATCAGTGACTATCCTTGCTCTAATGGAGCCATCAAACGACTCTTTCAACGTTTCCTCTGTGGTTTCCTCAGATAAACCTTTGACAAACAATGTTTTGGATGGCTGGCTTCTTGCATTGGGTGATCCCCTGGGTCCTTGCAACTCCAGCCTGATTGCTCTGCCCTCAATTTCTCTTTTATTACATGAATTTAAAGCTTCCTTAGCATCTTCAAATGAGGCAAATTCTATAAATGCATACCCTATAGATTTGCCATTTTGGTTTTGGGGCACTTTGATAAAAGTTTCCTTCTCAAATACTTCTTGAAGAGTTTCTTCTGTTGCACTGCAGGAAAGGTTGCTTAAAACCAGGGTTTTGGACTCACCACTCCAGGTGCTATTCTTTCCACTTCTGTAGTCCTGATTTTGACCCTTTTCTTCAGTATAGTAGAGGGAAATGGACCGTCCATCTATCTCTGTTCCCTGTTTTTCTTCTAATGTTTTCTCTGCGTCAGCTTCTGTTTTAAATTCATTGTAAGCAATCCCTTTACTCTTCCCATCTTTGCTGACTAATCTGATCTCCATAGCATCTTCAAAAATTTCTTTAATTCATCCTGAGTAACTTTGTAAGGCAGATTTTTAGCCAGAAGTGTTCTTGCATCTCGATCTTTCTTACTGTCTTTTCCCTTTGGTTTTTCTAGTTTAATTTCATTACCAAACATTTTTAAACCAGTAAGTTCCAAGGCTTTTTCCAAGTCTTCAGCAGATTCAAAATCCACATAACCAAACTTCATAGATAACCAATTCTGACATCTACAACAGCAAGGTCATTTTTAGCAAAAAGATCATTGATATCAGTCTTTAACTCAGGGGCAGATTTGTTAAAGTTCAGATTTCCAACAAAGAGATTGAAAGCTGTAGTTGGTTCATTGCCTTCTACTTTCTGGGGAAACTCTATTTTGAAAATGTATAAAGGACCCAAGTAGTTTTCCAGGGAAGACATGTAAAGATCAACAAACACATTTTAAAATGTTCAGTATCCGTCACTAGAGGCTAATATTAGCAATTAGAGAAGTGCAAATCAAAACCACTGAGATACTATATTACCCAGAAGAATGACTGTAAATATATACATACATATATATTTATATATATGTATATACATACATATATATTTATAGTCATCCTTCTGGGGTGACTATATAATATAATATATATTAAAAGATATTAGTAAGAATTAGGAAGGATGTGGGAAAATTAGAAATTCATACCCTACTGGTGAAAATGAAGTACAGTTAACCAAGGAGACGTTTGGTGGTAGTTCAGAAAGCTAAATGTAGTTACTATATAAATAAGTGATTTTATTCCTAGGAATTAAAAATATATTTCCATACAAAATCTTATAAATGAGTTTCTGTAACAGCATTATTCATAATAGCCAGAAAGTAGAACTCAATCAATGGTTTATCAATGAGTATATAAGGAAAATGTGATAACAATGTGATATCAGCGAGTGTATAAGGAAAATGTGAGTGTATAAGGAAAATGTGATAATTGCGTAGAATAACATTGGTTTGCCCTTTTTGCCTTGCTGCAGGGAGCTTAGGTTTATTGGGTTACTCCCATCACAGTGCTCCCATTCTTCTTTGTTTATTCTTAACCTCTTTCTTTGTGCTCTGTTAACTTGTAAATACTGTTTTTCTCTTCTCCTTAAGTTCTTTGCATAGTTAATTCAGAGCAATGTCCTTTTTGTATAGACACAGGAAGATAGTTAAAGCTATGCTTCTGTAACTTGGGAGTTAACTGGGATTCTGAATGATTTTTCACTCCTGGGCGTCTATTCTCTCAACTTAAGCCTCAGTTTCCCTTACTTCTTAGCACCCCAAAAATAGGGTCCCAATGAGGGACTGGATGGATCCAGGGCAAGGGCAAGCAGTGAGCTACCCTGGCATCAAAATGGGCCTGTCCAAAGTGCCATAGCTCTTAACTGTAAGTTAAAAGCACGGTCATGGACAAATTCTGTCATGATCCAAAAAGTAATAACTAGAGTAGGACCCTGCTAGGGTTAGGAATGATTAATCCAGCCTGAGCACTGTGGTCTGAATCTGTGGTAAGATGTCCCCAGAAGAGCCACCCTACAAGCTCAATGTATCTCTTACTGCATCCATTAAAAAAAAATAACCAATATTAAGAAGTAGAATTAAGATGTGATTTAAGATGTTAATTAAGTTATTGGACTAAGGAGAGGAGGAACACCCGTAGGTGGTATTTCTGCCTTTGAGCCTGATCAGGGATCAGGAAAAGCGTTTGATATGTTGATCGTGCTACGGGGTGTGGTGACTACCCCCACTGGGGAAGTTGGAGTGAGATGAGAGAGAGAGAGAGAGAGAGACAGAGAGAGAGAGACAGAGAGAGAGAGAGCGAGCAAGGCAGCAAGATGGAGCATGGAGAGACTAGCAAGGGGGACAGAGGGAGAAGAATGTAGAGGAAGAATGCAGGAGCAGGTGGTATGGAGAGATGAGAGGCACGGCTGTGAGAGGGAGCTTGGAGAGAGGTCGGGGAGACTGGAGGAGACGGAAGTGAGGGGCAGTGTGAGACTAGGATGAGGAGCTTAGTGAGATTGGAACAGGCACGTGGGGAGAATGGAATAAATGGCAACTGATCATCAACCAGCCTGGCAGCCTCATTTCCTCTTTTGTCCGCCCATGGCATAGGTCACCCTGGGTGGGGGACTGACCCAGGTCCACCAATCATGGACGGCAAGAGGGAGAGCCCCTGGGGCTCTCCCTAGCTGCCCGGAGATTACACAATACCACACTTGGGAATAGTATAAAGTCATAAAGAAGAGTTACTGATACACAGGCACCATGGATAAGCTTTAAAGTATATGGGGAAAATACAAGAGGTTTTATGTTGTTCCATTGATTTTTAAAAAATTTTAATTGTATTAGGCATTGTGATTTGCAATACCATCAATAGTAATGTTTCAGGAATACAATGTTACTTTATTGGTTTTTTTTTGGGGGGGGGAGACACATCAGGCTGTACTCGGGGCTTATTCCTGGATCTGCACTCAGAGATCACTCCTGGCATGCTTAAGGGATCATATGGGGTTCTGGAGCTCAAACCCGGGTCAAGCTCACACAAGGTAAGTGTTCTACCTGCTCTGCTATTACTCCAGCCTTCAGGAATAAAAGGTAAATAAACCACACCCAACATTATAGGCCCAGGATCCCTCCAATTGTATCAGTGTGTACAATTCCATTTATATGAAAAGTTCAGAATATGTGAATCTATAGAGACTTAAAAATATATTATTGATTCTCAAAATCTAATACAAGGGGGAACAGTGAATGACTGTTAAGAGGTAAGGGTTTCTGTAAGACAGTAAAAAGTTAAGGTTGTATAACTTTAGAAATACACTAAAATAAATGAATTGAATACTTGTTTATTTTTAAAAATTATTTTGGGAGGAGAAGACTTTGAGCCATACTGGGCTGTATTCAGGCCTTACTCTTGGCTCTGTGCTCAGGAATCACTCCCGGTGGGCTCAGGAGGCCATATGTGGAGCAAGCTATCTGGGGATAGTCTGAATGCATCCCCCCACTAGCACAAATTATGCAGTTGAGTTTCCCACATTTGTTGGAAATTGCAGGGGCCAGCACTGAGTTTGAGTGCATGTGTGTGTGTGTGTATGTGTGTGTGTGTGTGAGGGGTGGGGGGGAGTGTGAAAAGGGAAGGACACTGGGGTTCTTGGGAGAGTGAGGTGGGAACATTGGTGATGGCTGTGGTGTTAGAATTATGTCACGGTCACGGTCCTCCCATTGTTCATTGATTTGCTCAAGTGGGCCCAGTAATGTCTCCATCGTGAGACTTGTTACTATGTTTGGCATATTGAATATATCACAGGTAGCTTGCCAGGCTTTGCTGTGCGGGTGAGATACTCAAGGTAGCTTGCCGGGCTCTCTGAGCGGGGCGGAGGAATTTAACCCGGGTCAACTGGGCTGGTTGCGTGCAAGGCAAATGCCCTACCACTGTAGATGGGAAAAAAAAATCATTAACAATATTGTTAACTACAGAACCACAGTCATCAATAAAAGACGTATTGCCCTTTTCCCACTAGTGTTATGCAATAAACTTACTTTTGTTTTTCTGTTTTGGGGGTGACACCTGGTATTGTTCAGGGCTTACTCTTGGCTCTGTGCTCAGGGCTCACTTCTGGCAGGGCTTGAGGAAAGATACTGGGTGCTAGGGATCAAACCTGGGTTGACCTACCAAGCACCCTGCCTACTGTACTATCTCTTCAGGCCCAAATAGTACCTTCTTCACATGATGATTTGCCAACATTAAATGAAATACCAAGCTCAGAGTGAAGAACTCATATTTTATGACATGGGTCAGTTGGATAATAACGTCAGTAGTGATGATGACATTGATGGCGATAATGATAAGCAAGGGGAGGGTTTCCAATGAGACCGGTCCATGCAGACCTATCTCTAGTGAGCAAAAGACAAGACATGAACTATGTCCAAAATAAATCCATGCTAGTGGATTAGTTCTTTGCTTCTGAAAATGCAAATATTTAAAAACACTGCCTTTTGATGTGGCTTTTTTTTTTGTCTTTTTTTAGGGCCACTGAGGACAGTCAGGCGTGGGGACAGGAGACTCTTAGAGGACTCTAAGGGCAGGCCCCTTGGAGGAGGGCAGGTTGAGTTTCCCTCTCCACCCTGAGCAGAGCCCTGACAGCTGAAGACCTCCAGGACCCAGACAAAGCCATGCTGAGACCCTCTCCACATGCTTGGACGAGGAACTGGCAGAGAAACCCAGGTGTGCAGGACCTGGGGCTGAGATCGCCAAGCACGCTCGGTTCAGGATGGGACCTTCTCCACCCAGCTCCCCTACCTTCCAGTAGCTAGAGAGTTACACCCACCAACTGCCGTGTAACCCCATCAACAGCCATCCAGAGACTATGAAACCAAGCTCTCGGAAGCAACCTCTTATTCTCTAGTTCTCATTCTCAGAGAACCCGGCAGGCTACTGAGAATATCATACCCGCCTATATGCCTGACTAGGAACACCTGTAAAGGTGATTAGAGGCTGCCCCAAAAGCCTCCATTCATCTCGGAGAGCCTGTCAAGCTACTGAGAGTATCCCGCCTGCACGGCAGAGCCTGACAAGGTACCCGTGATGTACTCGATATGTCAAATACAGTAACAATGAATGGTCCTCATTCCCCTGACCCTGAAGGAGCCCCCAGTATGTCATCGGGCTACACTTGCACTTGACAGGGACGAATGGAGACGTTACTGGGCCCGCTCAAGCGAACTGAAGAACAACGAGGTGATAGTGATTGTGATAGTGATATTTAGGGACACATCTGATAATGCTCAGGAGTTATTCCTGGCTCTACTCTCAGGAATTACTCCTGGCAATGCTGTGGGGACAGTATGGGATGTCAGGGATTGGCATCCTTGGTTGGCTGCATACAAGGCAAACTCCCTACCTGCTGTGCTATCGCTTTGGCTCCAGTGTCTCTTTTTAAGTGGTGTATTTTCCCTATGTAGAGCACATCCCCTTTAGTGAATGCATCTTCCCCATTCACTAATACTGGCTCATTGAGGGCCGCACAATGGCTTTCTTTTCTGGTCATTACATTTCCCCCAAGGATGCTTACCCACTGTGTATGCCAAACTGTGTAATTTGGAGGAGTGAGGTTTAGTTCTGCTGGAAAGCTCTAACTAGTTTCTGCCATTGCTGGAAAAGTTGTGGGACTTTTGATCACGATCACGATCATCCTGTTGTTTGTCGATTGCCTCGAGCAGGCACCAGTAATGTCTCCTTTGTCCTAGCCCTGAGATTTTAAAAAGTGCCATATTCAAGGCTATTTCAGGGTTAGGAGAATGAGACCCATCATTGTTACTGGTATTTGGCATATTGGGTACGCTACGGGGAGTTTGCCAGACTCTGCCATGTGGGCAGGTTACATTCAGTAGCCTGCCAGGTTGTCCAAAGTCAGAATGAGATAATAAGATGTCGCTTCCGGGAGCTGGGTTTTATAGTCTCTGGGTCTTGGCCATTGATGGGATTACACGGCGCTGAGGGGCAGTTGGTGGGTGTGACCCCTGTCTACTGAATGATGGGGGATCTGGGTGGAGGAGGCACAGCCCTGATCTGAGCAGGCTTGGAGATCTCAACTCCAGGACCCGCATGCCTTTGTTCCTTTGCTGGTACCTGTGGGACTTAATTTAACATTTTTATTCTTGGCCTGGGATGTGACTCAAGAAGCAGACACATGATGTGTAAGGCTGTGGGCTCAATTCCTTATACATGCCTAAGAACATCCCCCTCCCCCACCCAGTAATGTTGGAAATGGTCCCCGGATGGTACAAACCACAGGAGTAGCACACAAATATTAGCAAAATTACATTAAATGTGGAACAATCTAAAAATATACTTTCATGGGTCTAATGCTATTCTATGTCTCAATTAATAATCTCTGCAACAAGCCTGAAACCTTTCTGTTATTTCCCAATTCACTCTAGACTTCACCAGATTAAGAAAGTACACCAAGAAACAGAAATGGCGCACGCCCCTAATTTTCGAAGTCAAAACTCATGTGAGTTTTTCTTGCTGCCCTGCAGAGTTCTGAGCTCTTGAAAGGAGAGTTTTACCACATTGGTTTGAGTTCTCTTCAGCCCATCCATCCAGACAGCCACTTTCACTGGCACGAGGAGACAATATTTGGTAATTGCTCGCTTATTTGCTTCAGAAAAACTCTGCCAAGTTCCAGTTTAAACCATACGTATTAGCGTCAGTCCAGTAAGCAAGACAATATTGGGAAAAAAATGAGTCTCAGACAGTCGCTCTGGGGGGATGACAGTCAATTGAATTAGGTGCACCAGACTCAGACTAGTTTCTCTCTGCCAATGATAAATAACCACAAAGACAGAGGAATAAAAATTGAAGTCAAAGTATAAGTTGGAAGTGCTTTGGCAATTAGCTATTTTTTTTTCTTTTTAGTTCACACTGGTCATGCACAGGGGTTACTCCTGGCTCCTGTACTCAGGAATTACTCCTGGCAGTGCTCGGGGGATGATATGGGATTCTGGGAATTGAACCCGGGTTGACCGTGTGCAAGGCAAATGCCTACCCGCTGTGCTATCACTCCAGCCCCCGGTAATCACCTTTAACAGAAAGTTTGGAAACTATTCCCCCCAAATTTCAGATGTTCCCCAATGGTTAAATGGGTCTCTAAAAAGTCCACAGTCATCCTAGAACTTGACTTGTGCAACCTAAAAGGAGAATCCACTGCTGGGAACAAGGGCCATCATTTACTGTCTCCTGGGCCTTTCTCTCCTTCTGTCCCCCTCCACGTGGCCAACCCCAGGGCAAGTACATTCATTAGCTTCTGAAAATCAGAAACAGACAGCAATTCCAGGAAGATTTCTGAAGAAGAGAGTCTAGCAGATGCTGAGTGAACCTGTCACTAGGGGCTCCCCTGGTGGCCAGTCAATCCAGTGAGGGGACATTTGTGTGCAAGCTCGGTAACTGCCCTGGGATGTTTAAGTCGTTGTCTCCCATCTTCTTCTCAACAGCCTGTTATTGATTTATTGTCTGTATATTTGGCTAAATCTTAAAGCTATTCATCATTTTGCCAGGGTAACAAATTCTGTATGAATCCAATCCAATACATTAAACAGGATTTCTTTTCATTTCCCCCTTTAAAGAGCTCCTTTCAGCTTCAAAAAGATTCTGCAATTTGAGGAGCAAGTTCCCACACAGATTTTCTCACCTTTCATGATTTTATGGATTTTCATCAGTCCTTAGCTTGGGATTTTTATTACCCATACTTTTCATTCCAACTAACACTGGAAAAGAGGAGCGAGAGGAGATGGAAAGGCCTCTGTGTTGTGTAATGGAAAGGCCTCTGTGTGTGTATGTGTGTATTTGTGTGTGTGTGTGTGTGTGTATGAGAGAGAGAGAGTGAGGCAGATGGTGTTGAGTAGTGGGGTATAAAAGATACTTGGTGGGAGGGTGTTGGAGGAAAGTATGAAGACTTGAGGTTGCTATTTCCCAAGAGAAGACTTCTGGTGAAACATCACCAATAACTTAGTAGTTACACATTCATATTAAAGTCTTTAGTTTCACCCAGCAATACTGCTTTTGGTAATGTAACCTGGGGGCCCAAAAATACACAACAGAAACACCATCTGCACTCCTATGTTCATGCAGCGCTATTCATAACAGTCAAAATCTGGAAACAACCTGAGTGCCAAAGAACAGATGAATGGATGAAAAAACTACGGCACATCTACACAATGGAATACTATGCAGATGTTAGGAAAAATTAAGTCATAAAATTTGCCTATAAATGGATGGACATGGAGAGTATCATGCTGAGTGAAATGAATCAGAAGGAGAGGGACTGATATGAATTACTGCATTCATTTGTGGTATATAAAAATAATAGTAGAGAACTGATATCCAAGGCCAGAGAAAACCCCTGCTAGCAGGACTGGTCAATAGTTATGGTAGCAAGTGTGTGTTGGGTGGAGGGTAGGTAAGATAGAGAAAGGACCAGTATGATAATAATAGTTGGACAAGATCATGCTAGACAAGAACTGAGTGTTAAAAGTAAAGGATATACATGATGACCTTTCAGTATCTGTATTGCAAACCACAATGCCAAAAAAGGAGATGGGGGAGAGAGAGAGAGAGAGAGAGAGAGAGAGAGAGAGAGAGAGAGAGAGAGAGAGAGAGACAGAGAGAGAGAGAGACAGAGACAGAGAAAGAGAGAGAAGAAAAGTACCTGCCATAGAGGCAGGCTTCGGGGTGGGTGGGAGGTGAGGGGAGTCAGGGAAATTGGGGACACTGATGCTGGGAAATGTACACTGGTGGACACATGGGTATTGGGATACTGTATGACTGAAACCTAATTATGTAAGGGTTTATCTCACAGTGATTCCATAAAAAATCTATTTAAAAAAGTTTTAGTCTTTTCAAGAGATATACACTCAGAAGAAAAGAAAGACAGTGGGTTAAATCTATTGCTTTACATACATATAGGATTTAAAGCAGTCTTGGTATACTAAAGATGTTCTAAGACACACATTCAAACCTCATTGACAAGAAAGGTACAACCCATGTACCTGAAATATTAAGAATAGGTAAATCCATGGAGACAGGAAGCAGATTAGTGGTTGACAGGGATGGGGGAAGCTGGGAATGGGGAGAGACTGTTTAATAGGTATGGCATTACTTTTTGGGTAATAAGTATGATTATCAACCTAATAGAGATGATGGTTGCATGAAACAGTATAAAATAACACCCATTGAACTGTACACTTTGAAATGGCATCCATCACCATGGAGTTGAGCACTTTTACCCATTTCACCTGCCTCCTAATTCTCTTCCCCTCAATTCCAATAGTATTTCAGGCGCCATCCATCCTGCAGAGGTGTACAAAGAGGTGGGAAACACTGGTTTCTAGGAAAATAGTTACCAAACCCGACTCCAGCTCTCAGAAACTTTATATCCTTTCAATCAAAGGAAAATGAAAAAAAAAGAGGAAAAATAACAGGGAAAGCAGGTGGCAGGTACTTGGTGGAGAAGACAGCTCCAAGCCCCGTTTTATACAGCTGAGCCTAGGACCCCCTCACGGGTCAGTTAGTTTCACAGAAACTCACATAAGGAGAAAGGAAGGTTGCAGAGGTTGCAGACTGGTAAAACAGCAATCTGGGTGGTTAATATCCAGTGCAAAGACCCCGATGCAGAATTCTTTTTTTTTCTTTTTGGCTTTTTTGGGTCACACCCAGCAATGCACAGGAGTTACTCCTGGGTCATGTACTCAGGAATCACTCCTGACGGTGCTTGGGGGACCATATGGGATGCTGGAAATCGAACCTGGGTTGGCTGTGTGCAAGGCAAACGCCCTACCCGCTGTGCTATTGCTCCAGCCCCCCTCCCCCCGCCCCATCTCCCCATGCAGAATTCTTGGTGGGTTGAAAGACAAGGCAGCCAGTGAGCCTAGAATGCAGTGAATAAGACAAAGGAGACAGGAAATGCACTAGGAGGTCCTAGGTAGCTTTGTTGTCCAGGAAACACTGGGCTTGACTCAAAGGGTGGAAGGCTTCGTATGATTTTAAATAGACAGACGTTTTACCTAGACTCTTCTAGGTGGGCTGTTGGAAAAAAAGAAAAAACAGGTAGTAAAGGCACAAGCGAGGATGCAGAAGGATGAGATAGGGAGCTGATGTATTTAACCAGGAAAGGGACAAGGGTGGTTGGGGGCAGAAACAGACATGGCAACAGCAAGAAATGACTAGATTCCGGACCGGTCATTGTTGATGGTGAAGCCACAGGTTTTGCGGAAGGATTGGATGTGGGTGATGAGGGATGAGATGGGTATCAAGATCTGGGCTTGACAGAATGTTGACATGTGCTGATGAGGAAGGTTTCAGGAAGAACATGTTGGCTGAACGGGAGTCAGTGATTAATGTTCTGAACATGCTAGACTTAAGATGTACACCCAGGATTGAACTGCTGTTGGATCTGAAGAAGGAGCTCACGTAGAAATCTGGTTTGGAAAGGCAGCAGAAATGGGGAAGAACTGAGCAAGCAGATGGTGTTGAAGCCATGAAATGGAATGAGATCATCCAGGAGTGAATTACCCAATGCTCAAAACTCAACTGAAGAATAGACAGCCCTGTAAGTCTTAAAACTAAGCAGATCATTTCTGTGGGGAGGGTGCCATCATTACAGAGCTGGGAAATTCAGTCAGCATTTCTACGCCAGATCTAGATTTCACCAGACATCTCAAAATGGTTCAGGAAAGAGAGTCAGTGCATATGCACAGACAGGAAAGACAGCATGTCTCTAAAAGACAGATAGGGGCTAATTTAAAAGGGAGAGAGGCCTGACAGTCATCCATCACAGCTTGCTTGTTACAATGCATCCTCTCCTCTGCAGATTTCAGGGAAATTGGGAGCTTTACAAGAACAATATCCTGGCTCAACAGAGCTCCAAGACAGAAGGAACTGCCTATAGGTTTATCCCATCTTCTTTCTCTTTATTATTGTGAATAAGCACTTGTCTTTTGAGTAAGCCACTGAAGGAACATTTCAAAATATAGAGCATGAGACTTTTAAACCCACGGAATAATAATTTCTTTTTCAATCTTTGCAAACAGCAGGGTGCTAAGGAGAAGACTGACTTTTCGTGTCTTTGAGGGACTGATTTTCCTACAGGACTCAGACTTGAGCTAAACTTGGGTAACAACGGCCCCACATGCCTTTTCTCTCTGGCAGCTGGCCCAGGAGCCAGAAAGCCCTTAGGGTAAGGGTCATTTCCAACACGCACCCAGTGATCAAACAGGCATGCGTGACACTCTGCTAATGCAGTTAGAAGTTTCATTATGGGTCATGAGGTTCGGAGGGTTGGAAAGAGTTTTATGGATAACCTACAGGCTGGCAGTTGATTTGTTTGTCTTGCTAACCTGTCTTTGGCTTTCACTCCTCCCAGTTCCTCATTATTGACCCAGAGCTCTCACATTTACTGGTAAGCTTATTAAAGGCAGATCCTGCACTGCATCATCTAGGATGGTAACACGTTTCTCAAATGGCTTATCCACTGCACCTGACCAAAGAGACTTGGGCCAAGAACTTGGAAAGAACCAGTGACTGTGTTTATTCCTCTTCTGGGGCAAGAGTCTTCCACTTCCTTTTTGTTGCCATTGTTGTTGAAGACGAGCTCTTTCTCTTTAGAACCAGATCTGTTTCCCAGTTAAGCCACCCCAAACACTGGGAGTGCTGGTTCTGAATGGGTGCTAATAACGGAATCCGCTGTTCTGACAGACCCAAGCATACAGACTGAGGGGCTTGGTGGCTTCTGCCAAGTAGGACTGGAGAGTGGTTTACTCTCTTTCCTGGACCATCTGAGCTCTCTGAAAGCCACCATCTGGGGACCATTTCTTCACATTCATTGATCATTGACTTCCAGAAAACAAACTTCAAGGAGGTGTCATATTTAAGTCAGTTGGTAGTAGGACGGGAGCCAGGCTCTTGTCCAAAGAGGAAATGAGGAAAAGAGTCAAAGTCGGGTTGGTAACCTAAAACGTTGGGTGCTGAGAGTTTGTCCTCTTAAGAACTGGATTGCAACAGTGGTGCAAACAGTAGGCAACAATTAGGAGAGAAGGATTCCAAGTACGGCTCGACCCACAAGGACATGACTAATGTGACCTTAGTTATTCCTAGGAAAGCTTAATAAATAAGAGTCGACTCAAGCTGATTTTGTAAACCTGTAATTGGTGTACTAATACGACACAAATTATATGTTCCTTTAGGACAGCTGATTCTCTACTGTGAAACTTTTTGCCCTGGTGCACCTCTGGGGTTATTGGCAAAATCAGCAAACATTTCTGGTTATCACAGTTGGAGGTGAGGGTGATTTGAGTGGGGGAGAGGTCAAGCATGTAGCTAAATAAGTCTCAGGGAAACTTCTCCCAGAAAAGTTATCTTGCCCCAAATGCCTCTTGTGTTTCACTTGAGAAGCCCTCTTTTAGGGTTCTAGGCTGCAGGAAAAGTGACATTCACTGAGTATTTACTAGATCTTCCTTGTATAGCAAGGGGGCTATGTCGGCCTAAATATGAAAGCAAAACTGCCTCTTGGACTGGTTCACAGCAAGAACTTCTTGTCATGTCCAGTACCACAGTGAACTGTTAGGAGACTGGGTATCTGGTCACTAGATTTCCTCCATTTCCACCATTCTTGTTCCCAGGAAAAGATCAGACACTTCAGACAGCTCATTTGAAGAGATTCTAGGCTCCAGTGGCAGTGATACCATTTATATTCTTGGGGAGAAATGTCCTTGAAATAAATCATTCAAAGTTCCTCAATGAGAGGTAAAATGTCTTTGTTCTGGGTGCTGAAACCCACCCTCTCTATATTGCCTTTCCCTGTGACTGTAGTAATTCCCGTCTTTCCCACTTCCAGTCCAATGTGCATTTGTAAGCCCTCACTCTTCCTTCTTCCACACTCCTTCCCTAAGAGCAAGAACAGGAGACCACAAGCTTGTGGCGAAAGGCCATCACACCCTTCCGGTTATTGATCCTTGCTCACTGGCAGTTCCCCTAAAGGAAGTGGTGACTTCACTGGGTCTTCATGGGCATGTTTATAATAAAGAGATAATAACTCCCTGCCATGTTATGGAATCCACTCCTGGTTCTCAAAAGCAGCAGAGTGATCTTGGGTGGGGACACCTTGAGGTCTGAACCTTCATGAGGTCACTTGCTTTTTCAGAAGACAAGTCAGCTCTCATCTTGAGAACTCACTTGAGAAAGGGAAGACATGTTCTACGAGGTGCAGATTCCAAGAAGCTACACATGCCAGACTGTGTGAGCTATCCTAAGCCCCTGATGGAAGATCCGGCAACTTCACCCATCTGAGAGTAGAAGAAAATGTTTTTGATCTTTCCTTTTTATTTTTTTGCTTTTGGGTCACACCCAGTGATGCACAGGGGTTACTCCTGGCTCTGCACTCAGAAATTACTCCTAGTGGTGCTTGGGGAACCATATGGAATGCTGAGAATCGAACTTGGGTCGGCTGTGTGCAAGCCCTACCTGCTGTGTTATAGCTCCAGCCCCTGTTTTTGATCTTTCCTGACCCAAATCTACCATTATAATGATGATGATGATGATGATGATAATAATAATAATAATAATAATAATAATAATAATAATGGCAGACTCTACTGGCAATCTTCTTCCTGTAGGCTTTGCAATAATAATAATGGCAGACTATACTGGCAATCTTCTTCCTGTAGGCTTTGCAATAATAATAATGGTAGACTCTACTGGCAATCTTCTCCCTGTAGGCTTTGCATGGGCTTCTCATGAATTGACCAACAAACCAACCAAGCAACTAAACAACCCACCCATCTTCCCCTTAGCACTGAAGTGCTTCACTCTAGACATATATTTTATATGTGTGCACTATCCTATAACACACGAAGACTCTTACAGGACCAGAAGTATCCCCCTTCCACCCCCCAGCCCCCTCTTCCATGGAACGACATGAACCTCTTCTCCAGTCTGACTCCCATTAGGATGTTTCTGATAACAGTGATCCCTGGAATGCGTCCTCCTGGCTAATGGAAGCATCACGGTACCACAGTCACGATCCCTGGCCAGGAGCCTCTGGCTGGAACCTGATTGGAACCTGCCTGGTATCTGCAGGATAAAAGAGAAATGTTGCTGAGTCGTGAAGAGAATATGTCCAGACCTCCAGGCAGCATCAGTGGGGTGGGGGGAAGAGGGAGGCAGGGAGGGAGGGAACGGAACTAATCTTCATTCCTCCAGCAGAGATACAGGGGCTGGGAAACATCTCATCCCTAACAACCCAGTTCGGGTGCACTCCTTTTTATGCTCCTTTCTAGAAGGCACTTAGGGAAGGGGGGTGAGGGGTGGGAGTGAAGAAGATGAAGTCCCTAGTTTCTCCCAGCCTTCATTCTTTTAGCCAAGTTGTGACAAGCCACTCATTTCCACCCGATAAATTATTTAAAATCCCACCTTCACCTTGGGATTGGAAAATCAATCTCCCTGATTAAAAAGTGGCCAGTTCCACATTGCCAAACGTCTCTTTAATCTTTTAATTATGTCTGGTTATAGTCAGCATGTGTCTTGAGCAGCACAGAGCTGCACCCCGTGAGAACAGAACCCCAAGGCGGGCTGAGTCCATCTACCTCCTTCCAGAACCATCTGGTATCACTGCTTCCAGGTGGGGCTGTTTCCAGAAATGCTGCCAGAAGTCTTGGATCTTAAGGGACATCCATTTTCATATGAAATTGTGTTGCTTCTAATTCCTCCAACTGAACAAAAAGGCATAGGTTCAAATGGAGACTTTGAAGCTAGAAATGCTCATTTAAAGACACGGGGGTGGGTAGGGAAAGGAAGCAGAAGACTTCTTGTCCAGTCCTGCAAACACAATTCGAACTCACCATTTTAAACAGAGTGAGAAAGTGTAACCCAGCCAAACACATACATTTGTCAATTGGCTCCGGGTGCCAAGATCTTTGGAAGGAGAACTACAATCACTCCCACCACCCAATTCCTCATGAGCAGCTGCTCCTCTCGAGTGAGCTAGATGAGAAACAGTCTTCGGTAGGCACTTTCTGAATGTAAGCAACAGATTACAGAGCGCAAAACAAAGAGAGCAAGATCAGGTAAGCCTTGCAGAGACTGGAGGAGGAGTCATTTATTATGGATGCTGTTTGGAAATGCAGTCAAGTCTCTGATAACGGGGCCCAGAAAACATGAACCTTTCAAAAATACAGACATGCAACCAACCCTTCCTAACTTTTTTTTTTGGCTTGTTGGGTCACACACAGCAATGCTCAGGGGTTACTCCTGGCTCTGTATTCAGCAATCACTCCTGGCAGTGCTCAGGGGACTATATGGGATGCTGGAGATTGAATCCAGGTAGGCTGCATGCAAGGCAAATGCCCTACCTGCTGTCCTACTGCTCCTGAGAATCCCAACCAAGGGTCATGCTGACGAACAGTCTGATTTCCACACTGTAAACCACTGTTACTTACATGGGTGGTGGGTTTGTTTGTTTGTTTGGGGTCAGAGCTGGGAGTGCTCAGGAATTACTCCTGGATCTATGCTCAGGGAGCACTCCTGGGCTGAGCACAGGGGACCGTAGGTGGTGCTGTGGATCGAACCCAGTTCGGCTACGTGGAAGGCAAGAGTTCTATTTGCTGCACTATCTCTCTGCCCCCCTTTTGGTGTTTAAATATTCTTGCCATGATATGAACTGTGTTGTAAACTTCACAGCCCCCTTTCCCAGGAGTCTATAGTGACAAAGCTCCCCATTTGGTATTTGAAGTTCCCGTCTAAACAGAGGCTGGACTGCAGGGTCTGGGGAGACCCCTCTGACCTCAAGTAGACCCGTGCAGGCAGGAGGCGAGAGGCCCTGGGACTCAGAACAGCTGTGAACAGCTGAGCAGTCAGCCCTGGCAGGTGGTTACGCTCCCCCTAATTGAGGTGGGGACTTTGCAGAACCTTCTAGAGATGATGCGGCCCAGGAGATGTCACCAAGTACTCGGGCTAAGGTGAGCTGGTATAGTTTGTGGATTTGTAGCTTTTTCCACATCTCCCTCACTCTAGGCACATTCTACTATTAGTGGCTGCCACATACGGATGGAGCTGACGTGGGACACTTAAAACATGACACGAGTGCTCTGTGTGTCACACTGTCGCACCTTAACAGTCCAGGAGCTCAGGAAAGAATGGGGGTGAATGAGGATCAGTGAACACTGAGGAGGGCTCGCCTGAAAGAAGGGAGCGGCAAAGCATGAGTCACGGAGTGGGAGTACGCTCACCCATGGACCCCAAACCTTCCCTCTATTCATTCAGTTAACATGCATGAAGTGACAACCTCAGGTCTGGCAGTGCAGAGTGTGTTTCACAAGTAGCACATGATCTTCACCTTGGAGAGGTTTCCTGCTTAGAGGACAATGATGGGGGTAGGGGGAGTCAATGTGTCACGAGTTTGCTTCCTACTCCTCACCATCACCTTCCCTTGCTCATGAAAGAGAGAAAATCTGAGAGTTCGGGATTGCTACCTCCGTTGGACCGAGGAGCCAATTGGCTCTCAGCCAGATCAAGGAGGTGATCAGTCGCATGATGAACATGGAATTCCAACCCATCTCTCTTGGCTCCAAAGATCACATCCCCCGGACCACACCCTAGAATCCCCCTGAAATGAGCAGGACCTTCAAACTGTCCTTGAGGAATAACCAGCCATGATTCCCCAAAGAACAGAACTAAGGATCTGTGACAGTAACAGCCCCCTCCAACCCCCTTCGAGTTCTGCTCAGAGGAACATTCTCTGCACCCAAACACTGCCCTGGATCCACTCTGCCAAGTCTTCTGTGGATAAGATGCATTTAGATGCATCTGTCTCTCCCTGGTGCTGCTTCTCTGAGGGACGGAGTCTGCTAAGGTAGAGCACACAGATAGATGTCTTCAGAATTCTCTAGCTCTGTCTACACCCATCTCTGTCTCTCACTGTTGCTCAGTCTGTTCTCTGTTTCTTTCCCCCTATCTCCGTTTATAACATATATCTCACTAATAGGTAGACATATATAACTAGGGGAAATTGGGGAGGTTGGTGATGTGAAATGTACACTGGCAAAGGGGTGGGTGTTGGGACATTGTATGATTGAAACCCAATCATGGGCAACTCTGTAACTGTTTATCTCCCAGTGATTTAATAAAAAAAACTTATTTAGAGAGAGAGAGAGAGAGAGAGAGAGAGAGAGAGAGAGAGTGAGTTGTGGGAATCAGGACCAGAGAGCTGGCAAAGAAACAAACAATTCTCCACAGAAGTGAACTTTTAGATCAAAGTATGTCACTGTCACTGTCCTCCCGTTCTTCATCGATTTGCTCGAGTGGACCCAGTAACATCTCCATTATCACACTTGTTACTGTGTTTGGCATATTGAATACGTCATGGGTAGCTTGCCAGGCTTTGCCATGCAGGCGAGATACTCTCGGTAGCTTGCCGGGCTCTCTGAAAGGGTGGAGGAATCGAACTTGGGTCGGCCATGTAGGCTGCGTGCAAGGCAAATGCCCTACATGCTGTGCTATCGCTCCAGCCCAGATAAAAGTATACCCCACAGAATAAGAATGAAGAAAATGAACAGGTCACGTAATTCTCATATCTAAAACTCCAGAGAACACATAGATGATCACAGAAGAAATCACGGGGAATTTAAGAGCCATTGACTTTGCGATCAGAGACATTCAAGAGGAGAGGTCAGATTTTTTAATTTGGAGAATTTTTAAATAAATACATTTGAGAATGAATTATTTTTAACCTAGAAGTCAATTCTCAGCCAAAACAGCCACATAAGTGTAAGAGTAGAATGAAGATATATTGCAGAGAGGAAAGTTTTGGGGCAGTTTAACCTCACACACACCCTTTCTCAGGAAGGGTGTGCCAGCAACAGGAGTATGGAAAACCTGGGCAAGGAGGAGGAAAAACCTGGGTCAGGGAAAGAGATGCTTCACTCCAAAGAGGAAGTGAAGAGTACCTGAGGCGTGGTGGAAGAGAGAGCTCCTGGGATAACAGTATAGGTCACAAAGAACCACCAGCCCGGTTGAAGAAAGGAGGAAGGGGGCCCCAGGAAGATCTTTAAGTTCTGATAGAAGATTCGTTCTCTTGCTCTCTATTCTCACATGGAAAGTTTTGGGAGAGACGGTTGGAGGTCAGGCAGGATTTAGAATAGCTCCATACAGTCTGGTGAACAGCAAGGCGATGATTAACTCCAAGAAAAACAAAAAGTTGTACAAGAAAAGAAAAGTAATTATAGCGCAGTGTTAGCTCAGCAGAGAGCATTATTTACCTAGTTATAATAATATAAACCCTGAGTGTTGATTTTACCAAAAGAGAGAGAACAAGAGGAAGTGGTGTTGTGGCATAAGAGATTTAAGTCCTGCCCCCACCGTTAAAGACAGTCACTGACTAATCCTCTACTAGGACATACCTAGTGGGACCTAGAATAGGGAGGCAAATCCCAGAAGAAACGGTTAAAAATTAACTGAAAGGAGCAAGTGCAGGTGGCTGGCTGGTAGTAAAGGGGGTGGACTGTGAGAATTCCTATGTTGGATTTTTTGGGGAGGGAGTTTATCTCCCCCTTCCCTTGGCAATAGCGGGGGTGGCCCCCACACTGCTGTTGCACACACACTTGGTTGTGGTGCTTGAATACTCATTTGTGGGGCACACCAAGGGTTGCACACCTGGTTGTGATATCTGCCAGTGCTCACATTTGGTGCTTGCACAAGTGCTCACCAGCCCCCACCCCACCCCACCCCACCCCCACACTGTGCCTCCTTTGTTGTGGTGCTCAGACACATTCTGGTGTAAGTTTGTACCAGGGAGAGCTACTTAGCTGTTGTGTTCATACACACGCGCACATGGGGCTGAACTTCTGGTCATAGTGCTTGTACATTTTTTTGTTGTTGGGGTCTTGTACTTAGTTGCTCTGCTCACACACCCCCAGCGAGAGTGTGCCAGAGAGCACATCCTTTGTTGTAGCACTGGGTGGTTCCAAATGATAGAACAGCAGGGGATTTGCATATGATAGCACTGGGAATCGAACTCATGACCACATGCTTGTGAGACAGGTGCTTTTGCTACTCAGTCATTCCTGGAGCCAGTTTTTTTTTTAAACAAAATCACTTTGGTTATATTTAAATTTTCAAAGGTATACCTCGGTTTGGAGAATTTATAGTTATGCAAAATACAGCAGTAAGCTGCCATAACTCTAATGCCAACAAGGCTGAGAATCAACCAATCAGATACATCTCTGCCTTCAAGGCTCACAGTGAAACTTAAATTCTAAACAATATCATCGTTGGGGCTGGAGTGATGGCACAGAGGGTAGGGTGTTTGCCTTGCACGTGGGTTCGATTCCCAGCATCCCATACAGTCCCCTGAGCACCGCCAGGACTGGTTCCTGAGTACAGAGCCAGGAGTAACCCCTGCGCATCTCCAGGTGTGACCCAAAAAGCAAAAATAAATAAATAAAAAATAAAAAATATCAGTGTCAATTCTGTAATCTAGCAAAGGCTAGATTTCACAACCCAACGGAAGATATTTGACATCTCCTGTTCAATATATACAAAATTTTAAGTGTGTGTATGTGTGTGTGTTTGTGCATGTGTGTCTAGTAGGGGCTCAATCACATGAGTAGGTATTCCCACATTTTTTTCCCCAAGTGTTGAGAAATTAAACACTTGATGACAGAGTAAAGATTGTACATGGCATATGGCGACCCAGCCAGGGAAACCCATCGATGATGTTGGGACCATAGGTAACATCTTCCTCTGAATCAAAATCCAGGAAACACACCGCGAGCCCATAGCCTCATGTACAATGCAGAGGCATTTGTTGGCGAAGAGTATTTGTTCGGCCCCCACCCCTGATTCACAGAAAGCAGCTTGGAAAAGAGAAAATTTCAGGTCAAACTGAGAATCAGGATGCCCCTGGGGGTTGTCAGAATCCTGCAAGGTTTGGGAAAATAAAACACACAGAGACTGTAACCTGCTAATTCATCCCCAAACTGTAATTTCTTGATCACAGCAGAAATTCCTGGTAGACTAATAAAGACTTTCCCCTAAAGCGGCATCTCCAGGACCAAGCAATCGCGTGCCTCCTCACAACAATAATAACGTGTTAATGACTTTGATAAGGGAGGATATATATCATTATCACCTCTTAATTACCTTTTGGGCAATGAGAAAGCAGCTGTCAAATACACAAATCTGGGAGCCCCAGGAGGAAGGAATTTGCCTTAAAGTAATCTTTGTGACAGTTAACATTGTACCACTCTGCCTCCATTAAATGCTTTCTTTATTTTTAGAGGCTGCTTCCCATGAGTCAAGAAGCCAACACAGGCTGGAGACTGGTTGGTTTCCACTACAAGTTTGGCGCTTTACCTACAGGAATATCAATTTCTTCTAGTTCAAAGTTCAGAGGTTAGGTCCCTCAAGAATTTCCCTCCCCAACTTTGCATTCTCTGGATGCACAAGTATACATTTACTTGGCAAATCAATAAACAGGAGCTACGTTGTCAAACCTAGCAAGAGCTAGGTTGCAGAATTACAATAACTTAAGAATTGATCCCAGGGGCCTGAGAGATAGCACGGCGGGTAGGGTGTTTGCCTTGCACGCGGCTAACCTGGGTTCGATTCCCAGCATCCCATATGGTCCCCTGAGCACTGCCAGGAGTAACTCCTGAGTGTAGAGCCAGGAGTAACCCCTGTGCATCACCAGGTGTGACCCAAAAAGAAAAAAAAAATTGATCCCAAACACTGTCACTATCCTCCCATTGTTCATTGATTTGCTCGAGCAGGCCCAGTAACGTCTCCATTGTGAGATTTGTTGTTACTGTGTTTGGCATGGGTAGCTTGCCAGGCTTTGCTGTGTGGGTGAGATACTCTCAGTAGCTTGCCATGCTCTCCGAGAGGGGCAGAGGAATTGAACCCGGGTCGTTCAGGTTGGCCGCGTGCAAGGCAAACGCCCTAGCGCTGTGCTATCGCTCCAGCCAAACAACAATAACAACAACAAAAGGAAGCCCCAATTTTTATTTGCCCTGGCACCTAGCACAGTGTGTTTCATATAATAGCCACACAGGATGTACAAATTGAGTAAATTTGTAGGTGCTTTTTCAATTAAGTTAATAATAATAATTCAGGGATTGCAGAGAATTTGTATAAATATTGGCTGGGACATTGTTTTCGAGGTCCCAATTAAAACTGTTTCTATGGAAAAATCCACACCACAGTTACCCAAACTTCCTAAACATGAATAGCATCAAAACCTTACATCAAACTTTGGAACTGAAGTTTTCCCCAACTGGAGTTTTGCTCTGATTTTCCCGAGTTGGGGAGAGTGATCTTGGTCCTGATTTTTCATGAGTCCCTCAAACTCTCACCCATCCTTTACAGATCTGGGATATGGGGTCCAGCCTCAGTCCCCACGGGTGCTGCCACCAACGGCCAGAGAATGACCAATTTTCTGTGTGAAAGGAATTGATGATTTTTCTGTCTCACTCTCCTCTCCCTGACTCCCTAAACAAAAGCCAGCAACTGAATTTTTCTTTGCAGAGTCCCCTCTGGGTGGTCAAGGTCACATGGACACCATTCTCATTATCACCCTGTGATTCTACAGTCCTGATATTATCCACTCTATGAATTTCTTTTCAGCTGTGTAAAATTCAGGCCCCAATGCCTGGATATTCTTCACTGTAATCTGCTCTAATATTTAATACTCCTGAGAAAACTCTTTTGTCTACAGGTTGGAAAATTATTGCCAATAACATGTGATGGGGCCTCGGGGGTGGGGGTGGGGGGGTGCACAGAGGTACTACAGAAACAAGATTTAAAATACACTCAATTAGAATAATTAAAATTCAGTTTCTTAAAGTTTGTCTTGTTTTGTTGTTTCTACAGATTTCACTTGACTGTTTCACTGGGTCTACCAGTAAAGGGGTTGCTGAAGTTTTTTATATTCAGGAACCCAGGACAATCTTAAACTTATTCCACAAATATGAAGCTGGCCTATGGAACCACAAGGGAGAAGTGGGCAGCTGAGCCGACCACAGATTGCTGTAACTAAGGAGGATTAGTTAGGTAAAGCACCACCTAACTGAACCGTCAGTCTGACTTGTTCACTGATGATTCCCCATTGCCTGTCTAAATGTTCAGAGTTCAATGTTCAGATTTTCAAAGTTACCATCTAAGTTTGTCAAGAAAAAAAAAACCAAGGGGCTGGAGCTATAGCACAGTGGGTAGGGCTTTGCCTAGCATGAGGTTGACCTAGGTTCAATTCCCAGCATCCTATATAGTTCCCCTGAGCACCTCCAGGAGTATTTCCTGAGTGCATGAGCCAGGAGTAACCCCTGTGCATCGCCAGGTGTGACCCAAAAAGCAAAAAAAAAAGCAAAACAACAACAAAAGAAAACAACCTAACAAAAAATACAAATACCAATAGTGCAGGAAAATGCAACTCTGAAGATTGGTTCCAATCTCTTCCTTGCTTCTCAGCAGACACAGAGCTCTGAGGTTCCTTGCTCACACCCCATCACTCCTTTCTCCACCTGACTATGGCTAGGCCCTGCCCACTCTCTCAGCCAGGCTGCGTAGAGCATCATTTCCAGCCTCAGAACAGATGCAATTTGGGACACAGGTTAAGTGGCAGGGAGAGCAAAGTCAGATACTCTCCTCTCTCCACTACCCCTTGCCCGCCCTGGCCACACTCTCCTTCCTAGTTCAGTGCACACACATCCCACAGCCTCCCTTTCAACAAACTCCTGACTGCTGTTACCTCCTTCCTAGAAGCCAGTCCTCAGGAGTACCCTGAAGGCCTCATTTAAAAAAAAAATCAGATCAAAGACTATTCCTTTCTTCTGTTTCTGGGATTTGCACTGGGAGCCTCATACACACTCTTCCTCCCTGGTCCAGGCTCATCCTTTGGACTTGAAAGCCAGAGTGTTTGGGATGACCCACTGGCTTTTGGAGAATCTTTGTCCTTGGCTGCCATTGATGTTGAAAGTGGGATGGGTCCAGCCAAAGGCACAAACTGTTGGGGTCACCATAGAAAAGGCAAGCAAGGAGCAAGAAAAGGAACCCCTGGGTCTAAAAACCATTAGAGCATGGTCCTCCCATTGTTCATTGGTTTGCTCGAGCGGGCCCAGTAATGTCTCCATCATGAGACTTATTGTTACTGTGTTTGGCATACGAATATGTCACGGGTAGCTTGCCAGGCTCTGCCGTGCATAACTTAAAAAATGCAAGTTGGATGGAAGAGGAAAGACAGTAAGTAAGGAGAGCTGGTAAGGATGCTTGGCAGGGGCTAGGGAAAGGACAGATGGAGCTGGCTCATGGGTGCCTCACCCCACTGGACTCTGTCCTCAGGGTCCTCCAGCCCATGCAGTGATAACTCCAAGATCATGTGATCTACTTTTTCTAAGGCAGCTTTTTTTCCCCCCCTTTTTCAGTCATACCCAGAAATGCTCAGGGATTACTCCTGGCTCTGAACTCAAGAATTACTCCTGGTGGTGCTCAGGGAACCCTACGGGAGGCTGGGAATCCAACCTAGGTCTGCCGCAGGCTAGGCAAACGTCCTACCCACTGTGCTATGACTCCAGCCCCTAAGGCAGTCTCTTTTAAACTCTCAATGCTACAGACTCTTATCAGATGGCTGGGAGCAGAGGTCACACTGCCCAGTTCTGTATCCCAGCTCTGCACCTTGTTCCTGAGGTCCCTTTCTTACCCTTCTAACCCCCAGTTTCCCAGCTGCAAAAATGGCCTTAAAAGGACCTTGGGTTCTTGTCAGAGTTAGACCTGATCAGCTAAGCGGCTAAGGTTAGTCTCTGTCTGGCTAAGCCTCCAGAGAGATCTGCTCTGAGCCCGCAGACAGAGGTATGTGCTCTTTTTGCAATTTTTCTCTTTCCACCCCATAATTCTTTTCATACTGTATCAAGGTCATTGGATCGTCTTTCCCAAGAGATGAAGTCAGAAAACAGGGTGGAGATAGGAAGAGAGACTTCCCTCTTGGCCCAGGAGGGAGAGGGGTGGTGTTTTACATGAGGCATATGGTGCTGGATGGCTCCAAGGTGCTGAGACGGGTCATTTCCCAGGGTAGATGGAAAAAAATGAACCAAACAGAAACATTGGCTCTTGACAATGCAGCTCGACACGGGGTGAAACCCATTCCCAACCCCTCCTCCAGCTCACAGAAAGCAGGTTTATTTTAATTCTATGACTCTAAAGACAAAGACACTTCATTATATATAATATAATTATATAATGTAATATTATATAATTTATAATATTATAAATTATAAGATTATATAATATGGCTAACCCCAGAAATCAACCCACCACAAAACGGGAGCTCTTATCATCACGTGCTGGTTAATTATTTCAGAGTAATAACTGTTTGGGGCCTTTGCGATCCTCAGAAAGTAACAGCCCTTTAACGAAATGAAAACATGCTGTAAAAGGAAATGCCCTTTAAATTTTATGCGAATTACTGGATTTGAATAAAATACATGTTAATTAAGTTTCCCTATGTAGATTAATTTCTAGCTGTGTTTTCATACTTAGTTATTAGCCACCATTTTATATCGCACTGAAACATTCCCTGTCATCTAAGAAATAATAGCAAAGGAAAGTTTAAATGATTTAAATGTCTATGCAGGCAGCATGAACTACCCAAAGAGGAAAATAAAAACATATTTGAAAAGAGCAGATTTTTTATGGAGCAGATTTCATGTTAAATTGAGACCTTAGTGAGATTGGAGAAACCATGTGTGTTACTGTCTGTATTTCATCTACTGCTGTGTTTGTCTACGTCGTCATCAGACCAGATTTTTAATTTTTTTTAAATGTAGGAGTACTGCTATTTATTCAGCCATGGATTAAGCTGATTGAATTGGGCATGACTCCACATTGTCTTTTTTTTTAATTCAGAATGTTAATTTTATTTTATTATTTTATTATAGCCTGGCAAGCTACCCGTGATGTATTCAATATGCCAAACACAGTAACAACAAGTCTCATGATGGAGACGCTACTGGGCCCGCTCGAGCAAATTGATGAACAACGGGAGGACCGTGACACAGTCACGTTGTTCATCGATTTGCTCCAGCAGGCCCAGTAACGTCTCCATCGTGAGACTTGTTGTTACTGTGTTTGGCATATCCAGTAGGTCGCAGGTAGCTTGCCAGGCTTTGCCATGCGGGCAATATACTCTCGGTAGCTTGCCTGGCCCTCCGAGAGGGGCAGAAGAATCAATCACCGGTCAGCCAGGCCGGCCGCGTGCAAGGCAAATGTCCTACTGCTGTTTATTTTTTAATTACCGTGAGATACAGTTACAAAGCTTTTCTGTTTAGAAAGAATCTTAAGAGAAGTTCTAAGGGCCAGAGAGGGAGCAGAAGAGAGAGGTGTTTGCCTTGTATGCAGCTGACCCCTCTAGCAATTCCTGGCGCCACAAATGGATTCCCTCAGCAACTTCTGGGGTCCCCTCTGAGCACAGAATAAGACATAGCACCATAACCAGCCTCAGCATCACTGGGTGTTAGTGGACAAATGACTTAAAGTCTTTAGCTTCTGGGTTCTTAGGGATCAGGAGAAAAAGTAGTGCATCAGGTGGCAAGAAATGTCCACTAACGAAAGGATGGGTATTGGAACACTATAACTGAAAATCATGAACAACTTTATAGCTGTATATCTCACTTAATCACTTAATCACTTAACTTCCCGTTAGTCGTCGATTTGCTCGAGCGGGCACCAGTAACGTCTCCATTTGTCCCTGTTGCGTGCTAGTGTAGCCCAATGGCATCTGTTCGCTCCAGGAACATGAAGGGCCTCAAACCGATCGTTCATGATCTTGACGAAGAAGTCTGACCATCTGGTAGGTGGGCAGCCACGCGGTCTTTTGACATCCCGTGGAATCCAATTAGTAACAGCTCTAGTCCAACGGTCGTCTTTAAATCTCATTACGTGACCAGCCCATCTGATTTTCGACACCTTGGCAAATGAGACAGCGTCCCTGATCCTTGATCGTCGACGGATGTCAGAACTCCGGATTCGTTCTCTCATTTGAGTGAAACGTGATATTCCAAGCATAGCTCTTTCTATTCTTCTTTGGGAGACCTGAATAGCTTTCTCATCTTGTTTGCGTAGGGCCCAGGTCTCTGAGGCATATGTTAATGCAGGAAGAACAGTGGAATCAAACAGATGTGCCCGGAGCCGGAGGTTCTTCGTCCTCTTAGCTATTTCTTCGACGTTCTTGAAGGCGTTCCAAGCCGCTCTCTTCCTCCTGTGCAGCTCGGGTGCCAGGTCATTTGTCATGTTGACCTCTTGACCTAGGTACACATAGCTGTTGCATTCGGAGATGGTCGTTCCATTGAGAGCAAATGGGGCGTCAGGAACGAGGCTGTTTCTCATAAACATTGTCTTCGTAAGATTCAGCTGTAGTCCTACCTTTCCACACTCACGGTCAAAGTCGGCCAGCATTTGTGCCGCTTGGTTGATGTTTGGTGTTATTAAAACAATGTCATCAGCAAAGCGGAGGTGGTGTAATTGCCGACCATCTATCTTCACTCCCATTCCTTCCCATTCCAGTCGTCGCATGATGTTCTCGAGGGTGGCACTGAAGAGTTTCGGTGAAATGGTATCACCCTGCCGCACCCCTCTCTTGACATCAACGATCACTTCTTTGTAGAATGGTGAGATCCTGGTAGTGAATCCGCAATACAGCTCACGGAGGATCCTGATGTATTGGGCTTGAATGCCCTGATTGGCTAGGGCTTCAATGACCGCTTCCGTCTCAACAGAATCAAAGGCCTTCTTTAAATCAATGAATGTTAAACAGAGCGGCATCTTGAACTCCCGAGAAACCTCAATGAGCTTGGTTATTGTGTGGATATGGTCGATGGTGCTGAATCCTTTGCGGAACCCTGCTTGCTCTCATGGTTGTCCTTCATCTAGTGTTCTCACAGTGATTCAATTAAAAAATTCATTTTTTCAATGTAGCACACCAACCACTGGATGTCTTTAGTCTTACAATTTATTATTATTATTATTATTATTATTATTATTTTATTAGTGAAACACCATGAGGTACAGTTATAGACTTACAAATTTTTGTGCTTGGGTTTCAGTTTTACAATGATCAAGTACCCAACCCTCCACCAGTGCCCATTTTCCACCACCATGGGTCCCAGTATCCCGCCCACTCCCCATCCCCCCCATCCCACCCTGTCTCTGTGGCAGGTCATTCCCTTTTGTTCTCTCTCTCTCCTTTTGGGTGTTGTGGTTTGCAAGAGAGGCATTGAGTGGCAATCATGTTTGGTCTATAGTCTACTTTCAGCATGCTTCTCCCATCCTGGGAGGATCCTCCCAACACCCTTTATTTGGTGCTCCCATCTCTATCTGAGCTCCCTTGACCCTAGCACGTGTAGCTGGCCTCCAAGCCATGGAGCAAAATTCCTGGTACTCAGGAGGATTACTCCATGGCTTAGAGGCCAGCTGGTTATTCTAGGGGAAAGGGAAGCTCAGATAGAGAAGGGAGCACCAAATAAAGGGTGTTTGGAGGATCCTCCCAGGAGGGGAAATGCATGTTGAAAGTAGACTGTGGACTGAACATGATTGCCACTCAATGCCTCTTTTGCAGACCGCAGCACCCAAAAGGAGAGAAACCACAAGGGGGAATGCCCTGCCAAAGAGGAAGGGTGGGATGGGGGGGATGGGTGTGGGAGGGATACTGGGATCCATGGTGGTGGAAAATGGGCACTGGTGGAGGGATGGGTATTTGATCATTGTAGAATCAAAACCCAAGCACAAAAATTTGTAAATCTACAACTGTACCTCAGGGTGTTTCACTAATAAAAATTTTTAAAAAAAGAAAAAGAAATTCCTGGTACTAATTTCGGCCACTCCTGGGTGTTAGTCTCCTATTTTGTTACTTTATGTTCCCCAGATGAATGCAATCTTTCTGTGTCTTACAACTTTTTACTTACAGCTCACTAGAGACCAACAGGAACCTGTATTTGCTAGAGGGCCTCTTTCAGCAGTGGCTCCTGGGGACATTCCCTCCGGCAGAAACTCCTTTGCTACCACAGCTTTTCACAGTCAATAGAGTCTTTTCTCTTTCAAGATTGCAACTGCCAGCAGCTCAGGACCTGTGCTTATATACTTTAAGTATCCCTACCCCCTTTGTCTGATTGGTTATTCCCGATATTAAGGAAGGTGGGAAAACCAATCATCTGACTTGTTATATGAAACACCCAATCAGATCCCCTAGATCAAATCCATCAGATAACCTCTTACATGAACTGCCCAGATGGTATCTACAGAGGTGCTTACCTCCTTCATGCCACCTGGAAAAGCTTCAATACTACCACTGCCACCAAAAATTAAGGGGAAAAGAGAGGGAGGTTTGTATAAGGTCAAGCAAAGAAATTTTCTACCAATAAATAAGTTAGAAAGATAATGAATGTCGGCAGAATATTTGGGAAAATACTAAGAAGTAATTCTTTTGTCTTATGATACCAATGATTCTATGATACAAGTTGGGTTTTATTTTTTTGGTTGTTATTCATTTTGAAAACGTATTGGTTTTTTGGCTCATATCCTGTTGTACTCAGGGCTTCCACATGGCTCTGTGCTTAGGGATCACTCTATATAGAGTTTGATGAACCATTATAGACTATTGGGGATCAAATTTGTATTGGCTGAGTAGAAGGAAAGTGTTCTACCCACTGTACTATCTTCCTGACCTC
This sequence comes from Sorex fumeus, assembly GCF_029834395.1. Lineage (NCBI taxonomy): Eukaryota > Metazoa > Chordata > Mammalia > Eulipotyphla > Soricidae > Sorex > Sorex fumeus. The sequence continues at coordinate 15,801,916 of NW_026606151.1, forward strand.
ACCCATGACAGTTGTAGGTCTCATGGCCTCCACAATCTCAGTATATTTCAAATCATGCTTATGGATCACTGCTTATAAAATCCATTTTGCAGGCAGAAAAACTGATAGGAAGGGTCACTGACTCATCTAAGAACAGAAGATAGAGGCCAGGAAGAAATTTTCTACCCACAAAGTAGCAAGAGAATGAATGTTTGGCAGAATATTTGGGAAAATACGAAGAAGTAACTCCTTTGTCTTATGATACCAATGACACTAAGATACCAAAGTTTTGGAGGTTTTCATTGGTCTCTCTCCTTGGTTTGCGTGAGGAGAATCTCGATTCAATGCCCAGCACTATCTATTCCCAACCCAGCAGAGCTGGATGTAACTCTGAAGAACATAAAACAAAGCCCCCAAGCACCGCCACATCTTTGGGTCTGACCATTGAACCCTCCCACTCAGTAGGCTGGGCATCACTGGAGTGGCCAGCCTGGGTGGGAGCCGCTTTGCACCTCCCCCAAAGCAAAAAAAAAAAAAGCGAGTTGTCTTGACTTTCGGCCCCAAGTACTTCTCATTAACCTTGATTTATGTCCAGGATGTCTCCCACCCCTGGACAAGGTCTCAGCCCAGGATGAAGGCTCCCAAGAGGAAAACAACGGACCTCTCACACAGGTACCTTTTCATTCACATGGGAAATTCAAACACTGGGTCCCCAATAAAACCCCTTAATGAAAGCGCCAGTGAAGCTTGAAACCATTCCACTGTCAAAACCCACAGCAGAGCTAAAGAAATGGAATCTTTGGAGGTGGAGTTCTTGGGTCTTGCTTCTGGAAAACAACAATATCTTTACTAACAACTGACTGCCTCACAACAACTGTGATTTTTTTTCATTTCCTGTTTGGAAGTGTGTCAAATCTCTTAATAGTCTTTAATACTTCTTACCATTTTCTAAAGCTTCTAGTCCCTCCCCAGGCCATCCCTCTCCCTCTCCCTTTCCCTCTCCCTCTCCTTCTCCCTCTCCTTCTCCCTCTCTCTCTCTCTTTCTCTCTCTCTCTCTCACACACACACACATACACCTCTTTCTCTCCTCCTCCTACTCTCTCTGTTTCTGTCTCTGTCTCTCTCTCCTCCCCCCTCCCCCGCACCAAAGGATTCTGATGTTCTGATGATCTTGCAGGTTTGAAAAGCAGATGTTACTAGAGGATTTCAGAAATTCAGCCTTAGAATGCAAGAACTAAAGTAGTGATAACCTGCATTAGAGGCTCTTATCACTCTGGCTGCATTTCTGGAGATGTTTTGAGGGCAAGAATACCAACACAACACAAAGGAAAATACACTCAAAAGAAGAGGCAAGAGGGAAGAAATGTTTCCCTCCCCTCCCTCCCCTGGTCCATACTCCAGTGCGGTTCTGTGACCCCTTTTAATTCTGCGAAGGGTAGCTTGAAACAGAGAAGACTCTTTACAAAGAAGAATTGGCTATAGCTGAGGTTTCTTTGACCCTCAATGTTGCTCATATTAAGCAGGGTTATACTAAAGATTCATTAAAAAAATACAACAGAAGAAAACAACAAAATGACAAATTTACTATTCCTCCAGAAGATTTGGTAAAGAATTTTAATTGATGCCACATTATTATAAATTGGTAATTAGAATAATGTTCATATCATTCAACAGTAAAAAAATACTGAATATATATATTTGTATATGTGCATATATATTTTTTGATAAATCAAAGAACATGCTATATGGTTAGTTTTATCTTTTGTTTTCATGGCATAATACTTTTAAGTGCAGTGAGGGTCTCATCCTGTAGTGCTTAGATGCAACATCGTGCCGGGGTCACCAGTGTCATCTCTGGTGTCAGGGATCAAATCCATGTCCCACACATGCAAGGCGTGTGCTCTACTCTGGCCACCACTGTTAAATCCTTTAGATACAAATGCCCCTACCCCCACCCCAACTCAGTATCAAGTGATTGAGCAGGAATATTTGTACCCAAGCTGCCTTTCCCATCCCTCCCACCCCTTATTGCAATGGACTATACACTCCTTAGTTGGAAAGCATGAGGTGTGGGTTTGAGCATGTGCTCATTCACCCCATGCTGAATGCTGACTTAGGGTCAAGTGCTCCAGGCAGACAAAGGATTTGGAGCCAGGGCAAGACACACATGGCACCTGCCTTGATAGCACTGACACTCTAGTTTGGGAGACAGAGAATTCTCTCATACAAGCTTTCAACAAGCAAAACGAGCAGCATTTGATCAGCGGTATTGGAAAGAAAGCAATGTCAACATCTGCCTCGTGGAGAGGGCAAGCTCCAGTCTCCTACCAAATGATCTGAATTCCTGCCCAAAAATCCACCCATGACTTCCTCTAAACCTAATCACTCTCCCAAATTCCTCTCACTACCTAGAGGTTCAAGTTCCCATATCTACAGTCGGGGAGGATATAATCATACAGACCATAACAGCCACCTAGACCAAAGCTGACTGGGAAGACTGTCACTGGCAATATATGTCCTCTGAACCTTTCAGGGGGTGGGGATATGGGTGCTTGTTGAAATTGAGATGTTCTATGAGTGTAAAATGCACACCAGATTTCAGAGATTTAGCATGCGTGCAAAAGTATGGAAACTATCTCATGAATAATTTAAAAAATATGATTACATGTTGAAACGATAATAGTTTGGGTAGACTGGGTTAAATAAAAAAATCATGATGGCATGTTCTGCTAGTTGCATTTTCTTTTGCCTAATGCAGCTATTAGAAAAAATGTCTATTTCTCTGTGGCTCGTGCTTCCTTTATATCGTCATTGGTTGGCGGTGGTCAAGTGGGGAAGATTTGGGTATATTTCTTTGGGTGACAACTGAGGAGAGTAGATGTTTCTGGTATTTCATCAGTAAAGACCTGGAATGCTACCAGACCCCTAATGATGCATGGAATAGTTTTCTTCCCATCATAATTAGCCACCCCAAATCATGTTATGGTTAAGAAACTCTGATCCAGAGACATCAATTAATGAAGTATTAAAGGATCTTAAGGTAAACAAGTGAGTAATACCTTTCTAGAAGATATATATACTAATCAATAATCAATAAGTTGCCTCTGATAATACACACACATGTATGTGCATATATGTATATGCATATATGATAATCAATAATAAATTGTCTCTGGTAATATTGAGGACCTGTAATTAGTAGACCATGCATCTGGGACCAAGAATAGAAACCTGCTTCAACAAGTTACCAGCATGTTTGTGAGAAGGAAAGAGGGGTGCTGGCAGGATCCCCAATCCATGCTCATAGTTAACGGACCTTAATGGGAGTGACTATTCGCACATATTCAGAACTGATGAATTAGGTTCTATATTAAACACTCTTCAAAAGATCACAAGGATTTCCAAGTTCAAAGTAAGCCCTGTTAGGTCAGTAGTTGATCTCAGTGAAGTTGATTTCAGCCTGAATGTGCTTGTGAAGACATTAGCTGAAATTGTTCGTAATGCTGTGAACTTCTGGTTTTTCTTTTGCTGGTGTGCTTGATTTTTCTTAGTTTATATCCCATGTGTCTTTTCTTACTCCAAAACAATGAGGAGTTCTTATATTTTCAATGCCCTGGTTGTTGGGATTTTAGCAAGTGGGTGTAACCATACTTGTATTTGATGTGCAAAATATTTCATGTTGTAGGATCAAAGCCTTGGGAGATGTCCGTTAAACATCTAGTTCCTCAGGTCTTTCTATCTTTATACAACAGAGATGTCCAGTGCTTATCGCTGAAGTTTTTTGCAAATGGTTCAGGAAAAAATTATTTTATTATTATTTTTCTTCCTTATTTCTGCAGAGGTGGAAGTAGAACCCATTCCTTTTCTGTTCCCATTGTCCTGTCTTTGAACCATGAGATCTGCAAGTCCTGTTCACCTTCACCTCATCTTCCAAGTATGACTATTGTTTTGAGACAGAGTATGCTTTTTTAAAAAAAAATTTAGGCCACCTTTGTGCTGTACTTCTTAAATACAAGCAGAAAGGAGACTTTCCTTAAACTCACAAGCTCTTCAAAATACAGGTCAAAAGAAGACTCCACTTGGAAGCAAAAATAAATGAGTTACTGAAAAATCATCTCATTAGAAGAAACCACTTAAGGAAGAACAGGCCTGGTCTGCAAATACGGTGCATCACTGTTGAACCACAGGAAGAAGAGAATAAAGCACTAGCCATAACTTTTGCATCTCATCTCACCTCGCAAGGCCCTCTCCTTTCAGCCACATCCATCACTTACTGCGAAAGAATAAAGATTTTTGTGGAGGAAAACTCAACTAGAGAAGTTTCTCCGTTTTGGAGAAAAAGTAAACATAACCAGTGTGTATCATGTGATGCAGCCCTGTGCCGAGCAAAGGCCTCATCGAGGAGGGAAATGTCACAATATTCTGATTATCTTCAGAGCTCATGGTAGGACCATGTCCCCCCTCCCTGCTGATACAGATGGAGACACCTGAGCATGGAGACTGAACTGCAGGCAATAGTGAGCACCACTTCTGGCGGGCTCTGAGTGGAAGTGAAAGTGGAAACTAGTATCAGTCTGGGTCTTGAAGGGACTTCGATAACTCTAAGAACAAGCTTTGAATCTGGAGATGTCAAATCACAGAGATTTTCATTATTGCACAATACAGAAACCACTGAGGTTGTTTTCTTTTTTTGAGTGTGGCATATCCTCATCTCTCCTAACTTACAAACACATGTATCTAGGAGCTTACTTTTATCTTCTGTGTCTTTCCCACACATTGTTGACATCCTCCCAACCTAACACAAGAGAGGTAAATAGTAATAAACAGGTGTGAAAGGAATAATTATAAAGAAGAATTACACTGAAAACAGCATATCAGGGAAGGAAAGATTGCATGATGACTGTCATTTTGGCTGTTGCTGTGTGTGTCTGCATGGTGCACATGGTGTGTGAAACGTGTGGTGTCTGAGGGCTTGTGGTGTGTGTGCTATGGGTGATGTGTTTATACATTGTGGATGTGGCACGTGTGGTGTCTGTGGTAATGTATATTATATATATCATAGTGTATCTATGCAATGTGGATGTAACATGTGGTTTGTATATTTGGTATGTACAATATAAACATATATTGTATATGATAAGTATAATGTATGGTATGTGTATGTGGTATAGTGGTATAGTGGTATGTGTATTCTGTGTCCAGTGTGTGGGATGCATGGTGTATATGTTTGTATATGTATGTATGGGGATGTGTGTGTGGTGTGTGTGGCATGTGTGGTTATGTGGTGTGTGTTATATTTGTTGTATGCATGTGTGGTATGAGATATAGGTATGTGTGTCTGGTTTGTGTAGTTAGCGTGGTGGTTATGTGATATGTGGGGTATTATGCGTTTGCTGTAGGTGTGTGTGGTGTGGAATATGTGCATATGAGTGTGTCTGATGTGTGGTGATTATGTGGTATGTGGTGTTATCTGTATGTTGTGTGTGTGGTGTGGTATGTATGTGTGTGTATGCTGTATATAGTATGAGTGGTGGTTATGTGGGGTGTTATCTGTATGTTGTGTGTGGTGTGTTGTATGTAGTGTGTATAGTATGTGTGGCAGTTATGTGGTGTATGTTGTTATCTGTATGTTGTGTGGCATATATGTGTGTGTCTGGTGTATGTGTGTGTCTGGTATGTGTAGTGTGTGTAGTGGTTATTTGGGGGGTGTGTGTGTTTGTGGTGTTTTGGTTTTACAGGGCCACGTTGCCATGGTGAACATGGCGTTTTGCTCAACTTTCTATTCTGTGCCAATTCAACCGTGTGTCACCACAGGATAATTTTCAGCAACTCATTTTTCCATGCTCTGCTTTTGGGTGCAGCCAGTTTTCCATGATTTCTGATGCTCGCAGTCCTCATTTGACTCTCTTCGAACAGAGGCTACCAGCTAGTGAGGACACCTGTGGTGTCCGAGCTCGGGCATCCGACTTTTCCATGCGCTTTCCCCTGCTTCAATTCTGTCACTGTGGACTAACCACAAGTATGCAAGCATGCGGGCTGAAGACTAATCAGACGGGAAAGCTGAGTTGGTTGTGGTTGTGCCTTAGCAGTGGATCCCTGTGGCCATGAGAACATGTGCTCAACACATGATGCCAGCTGGCAGAGGAGGAGGGTCTGCACCAGCTGACTCTAACAACTTGGAAATAGGCTTCTTTTCCTTCTTTTTCCACTTAATTGTATCGATTCTATCAAAAAGAAGCATGCAAGCAATTTTAAAAAATCCAACAAGTCTGGCCTGGTTGTAATACAAAAGCAGACTCATGGCTCTCCTTCCTGAGCCCTGATCTACACACAATGCCACAGATTTTACTGTAAAATAAAATCTATTCACCATTTTTTTGGTCCCCATGTTTCTTGAGCATGTTTTTTTCCTGGATTGGCTGAGTGTTGGGGTTTTCACAGATGTATCAGTTTCCCAATGAAGACACAGGAAAAGAAATGCTGCACAATGGTCTCTCTTCAGACACACAGGCACACAAACATAGAGTTGCAATTCGTTATGGTTGTGTAAATATCATCCCTGAAGAGACCAGCTTAAAACATTTATTTAGTCGCAGTTCTGTGGAAGAGCTGGCCTGGATGGAATGACTTTTCCAGTGCTGGTGGAGGTCATTTCTGCAGCTCCTTCCTGGGTTGACCAGTTGGCTGATCTGAGTGGCCTGTGTGACCTTTCAGACTCTGGCAGGTAAGGATGGATCTGTGCACAGCCCAGGCTTGGTAGGGGTCTGATGGGGACAGCAGAAGCATGTGAAGCACTGAGAAACAGGGTGGGCTTGTTGATCTTCCCTCACTGTTCTCTCATGAGGCCAAATGTAGGGGAAGAGAGCAAGACTCCACCCCTTGCTCAGAATCATTTTCAAAAAAAAAAAAAACACAGGGAAAAGAGGACCGTGTGGCCATGTGTACAAAGGACCACTCACAAAAACAGCAAATACACACATCTGTACTTTCCCTGCCACCCTTCTCTTTATCAAACCTTATCACGTCATAAATCATGGATCACAAATTGTCATTACATCAGGATGTGGCACATATCCTAGGGCAGTGATGGGCATTTTATTATTATTATTAGATCTCATAGCAAGGGATGATTATATTCCCTGTCTTTTAGAAGGACTTCTGCTCTTCTTTGCAGAGCAAATAACTGCCTTGTTTTGAGTTGTTCGCTTAGTTTTCCCGAGTATTGACCACCAATTCAGCTCAAAATTCTGAAGTTTGAATATGTTTCCTTAGAGGAATTAACAACCCTGGGTTTTATTACAGTTGGACTGGGTGTTCTTTGGGCTTTAACACAGATTACCACTCAGGTTGGTTTCTGGGATACTGCTGTAGATGGCTCTGCTTTATTTGGTCTTTTTTCTGGTGGGGGGAGGTAGAGACCTGTGTCTTTTAATAAATTTTTCTCTTATCCTGGAGGAGCACTTCCTCTAGGAGATTTCTCAAAGTCTTCCTGATAAGGTGTTACTGGGCTCAAACAAGGGTGTCAACAGGCCTGGATGCCTTTCTGGCTCCTTGAGGAATCCATTTTCTTCCTTTTGCCAGCTTCTAGAAACTACTTGCCTTCGTTGGCTTTCAATACCCTTCATCTATCACCAAAGTCAGTAACAGTGGGTCAAGGCCTTTGCAAATCACATTACTCTGACCACTCCCAACTTCCTAATCCATATTTGAAGGTCCCAGATGACTACCATAGGCCTACTTTGCTGCCATGATAACCTTCTGCTAGCAAGGCGAGCTCTTGTGAGCCACCTTAAATCCATCTGCTAACTTCATTCCTTCGACTGAAATGGAACACAGCCATCCATTGCAGGGATTAGGATGAGGATGTGCTTCCGTCCACCACAGACTGGTGAGTTTATCCAAAGTGGGAACCTCCTTTTCCTTGCAGGGAAGGTACAGATCTGGCTGCCAGCCTTCTAGGTGCAAGAGGAAAATAGTTCTGGCGACTTCACTATCTAATCTACTGAAACTACCTCTCCGGTTTCCTGGTTTCCCAATGGCTTGAGTGCCCTTTGCTTGATGTTCCATAATCTAGAGCCTTCTCAACCAACCTGTTTGGAGAGCTGACCTCTACTCAGGTGCTGGGTGGCTGAGAGATGCTTACTGGGAATGGGCAGTCTGGGGGCCAGGCCCTTGTGATACTTCGTCAACCAGGCTGAGTGGTTCAAAGCTCAAACTCCGCCATGCAATGATGCTGCTCCAGCCCAGCAGTGCTCGGGACCAACATGGTTATACCTGATGGTGCTCAGGAGCTTCCAAGGTTACACACTGTGGTGCGGGGGGGGGGGGGGGGGAAGGGGGGGTCACGAGGGCCAGTGATCCAACTCAGGACCTGGTGTGTGCAAGGCATAAATTCCAGGCCTCTGAGCTATCTCCCTGGCTATGTTTTATTAATTTGCTATGTTTAGATGGAAGCTCCCATGATCTGTTGTTTTAATTTTTAAAGGCACTAAGTAATTGTGAGGACAGTTAGTTTGCGTTCTGCATGACAATGAGTTCCTATTAACTTTCGACCTCAGTTTAGAAATGTTTGTTTTCCTGGGGGAAAGAAAGAAAATGGAGTGAAGGTGGCAATTAACAAGTGGCAATCTCAAAACAGTCATGCTTAAACAGTGTTTTATTTCCTGGCCCAGAAAGGTGCTCAGTCAGGACCTGGTATGAAGTATACGATTCATAAAACGTACTCCAAGAACCACACAGTTCCAGGATCCACTCCAACATCTCTAAGCACGGACCCATGCTCCCTGAACTGGGGCTGAAGAAATATTTGAATTCATTAGGTATTTTTTTTTCTGATTTCAAGCTAGAAAAGCAAGCACACTTCTCATTCTGGATGTTTGAAAGGAAGTGTGGAAAGTAAGACATTGTAACTGATTTCAAAGAAGGTGGAAAGAATATCAAATACCTTGGAATGCATCAAATAGTGCTTTGATATTTTATATAGTGAAGATAATAGTAGATCGATGAACTATGTATAGAAAATGTGGCTTTAATTACCCCTAGTACCTACTATAAATAGAAGATGTCATTACAGCTCTTCCTCATCTCCCCTCCTTCCCCTTGGTCCCTACCAAATGATGACATTTCATGAATTACCTTACTCTTGACAACTTCAACCTATGGAGAAGAAGCTTAGCATTAAACTACATTGATGAGAGAGTAAGAGAGTGAGAGAGAAAAAGAGAGTATGAGAGAGAGAGAGAAGAAGAAGAAGAAGAAAAGTGCTTGCCATAAAGTCAGGATGTGGAGGGGGTATGGCAGGAGAGAAACTGGGGTCATTGGTGGTTGGAAATGTACACTGGTAGAGGGACCCATATTGGAAAATTGTATGATTGAAAATGATCACGAACAGCTTTGTAACAATGTATCTCACAGTGACTCAATAAAAAAATTAAATTAAGTAAAACTGCTTTGACATCACATGCAGGTGCTCCACTTAGAGGTCAAGCAGTTGGCTTCAGTCTTTTTTTTTCTTTTTTTGCTTTTTGGGTCATACCCAGCGATGCATAGGGGTTACTCTTGGCTTTTCACTCAGGAATTACTCCTGGCAGTGCTTGGGGAACCATATGGGATTTCAGGGATTGAACCCAGGTGGGCTGTGTGCAAAGCAAATGCTCTACCCACTGCGCTATCACTCCAGCCCCAGCTGGCTTCAGGCTTAGTCTGTGTCTGCACATGATGGTTCTTGCCACAGGTATTTGCTGTCCTTTGGGACCCAGCAGCTGGTTCAAAGGAAATCTGTGAGAGCTGTTGGTTATAGTGCTGGATTCTGCGTGGGGAGCAGTCGAGGTATCTAGCAATATGCTCACACCCATGGCCAACTTGGCTGGCTCTAAAGGAGGCCATTGGTGGCTTCCGAGAACCTTCTTCGAACTCTCAGTCTCTCCTTGCATCAAATGCTGTGACATCCAAGAACAGCAGCAAGAGGCACAGAAACTTGGTTTGATCAGCAAGGTCTACTTTGGCTCTGAAATGTTCCTAATTAGCTGTTAACACATGACATTGTCAGACTCACACCTCTGGGCAACCTATGCTCAAGAAAGCTGACAACAGATGCGGGAAGAAATGAATGGGTAAGATACATTTTGTTCCTTCGGAATATGAAAAAAAAATTGTATAAAGTACTTTTTGTTGTGTCACGTTTATGATTCTGAGCAGGAGACTGTACCAAGGAATGCAGGGTGGGAATGAAAACAGAGGGGAGGGGAAAAAATGTCTTTGTAATCTGGTTCTGCAAAGATATAAAGGAATTAAAGAGCTCCTTCAAACCTCCACTTGTTCTTGTGACCTTGGGCACAAACTGTCTTCTCTCAGGACCTCTGATGCTTTGCAATTTAAATGAGAGGATTGGATTATTTATTCCTTGAACTAAGACACTTCTTTTGATGTTAGAAACCTAAGATAGGCCACTTTCTGAAGCAACGAGGGAAGGAGCCTATGAAAATAATACACTTCTGATTGTTTGTGGATTTGTCAGACCTAACGCAATTCAGTGCCTTTATCCATATCCAGGTGCTAGACGGGTGAAATGAGAAAGGAGTATGTGGCCAGACTTAGAAACCACACATTGCTTTTTTAATAGCTCTGCTACTTTTTGAGAGGCTCAGTGCTCTAGAAAACTGTGATCTAGTATGAAGGAAAGGCTAGGTAGATCTACTTTTTCATTTCATCCCCCTGTAACTGGGGCCAATCTACTTGTCAATTGGAGGGACATGGAGACTTTGCAATTGATGGAAAAGGCATCAGCCTGCTGTCTAATGGGGACTTCCAAATACCAATTGTGGGGTCTCCAGCAAAATCCTATTTCTTATAGCCTGAAAGGCAGGCACCTTGAATAAACACTTCTTTGCAAACATTTTCCAAATAAAATTTTGCCTTTGTGGATGGTGGGTGAGTCTGTGAATGGTTCAGCAACTAAGACCACCACTCATGACCTCAGGGATAATATAACTATTCCAACTTTCCTGATGGGGCGTGGGTTAAATGGGTAGATAACACAGGGTATCAAGGAGCAAGAAAGGAGCCTCAAGGAAACAGAATCCAAACCCAACTATGTTACTAACTAGCTGGGTGATGAGGAGATAAGATGGACAGAAGGCAATGCTAGCATATACCGGCAGTTTTAATAAGGCCCAGACATATCCATGCAGAATGTGCCTCACAGGGTGACATAGCTGGTGGAAGGTGATGGGATCATTGGAAAAGTTTTCCTGGAAAACTGTATCCAAAATCAAATATATGGGGAAAGTGGAAGAGACAGCTCACCATGTCAGAGCACATGCACTGCATGCAGGAGCCCTGGGCTGGATTGCTGGTACTACCAGGTCCTCTGAGCACTGTCAGGAGCTAACCCCAAGATCTGAGCCTAAGTCTGCCCCAGCACCACAGGGTTAAATTTGAAAGAGATGGGAAAGATCTAATTCAGCAGGGCGATGAGAAAGATTGTTTCTGGAATGAGTGGAGTTCCTTTTTGGTGAAACTGTAAAGTAAAAAAAGTGGACTCTTCTGTGTATTTCACTCTTAACCTTGACAAACATTCTCTCCCTTTGTACCATTTTCCGCCCAAGAGCTGGTAACAGTTTATGTGTGTGTGCGCACGCACGCACGCACACACACACACACACACACACACACACACAGGTGCACGTAAACGGTTCTATGAGCCATAATTTAAGAAAAAGCCAAATCCACTAAACCAATTAACTCATCTATTTAAGATTTAACTCGCTACCTATCCCAGGAGTATTGAGCATATTAAATTAAAGTTAAAATTCCTGGGAGTGAGTGTTGTTTCAATTCTAGTCAATAAATGCCTCAGGGACCACTTCTCACACAGCCCTGTGAGGGTGAAAATGAATTCAATGCTCTTCTGCCCTAAAAGAGATCAGCCTTTAGTACACAGTCTCTCTCTCTCTCTCTCTCTCTCTCTCTCTCTCTCTCTCTCACACACACACACACACACACACCCTTTCTAACACAATCCACTCTGATTCAAACTACGCTCAGGATTCCAGCCATGTGAACTCTAATCACAGTTTGGCAGAAGGATGGGGGGGGGGGGGGGTGGAAAACGATCCCATTTTACAGGGAAAATGATCCCCGGATAAAAACAGGGCATGTTGGGTGGAAAAGGTGAGCCTCCGAAAAGCAGGGAGGAACAAGAGGCTGGGAAATCTCGTGATGAATAAAAGTATCAGGGTGTGTTACGGTGTGTGTGTGGGGGGGGGGGGGGGAGGCAGGGCAGAGGCATGAGGTTTGCAGCTGAAAATGTAGTCTAAGAACTTCTGGATCAATTAGACTTAAATAATGAAGGACAAGAGCAATACCAAAATAGCTGGGAAAGTATCCCAATTGGGACTGTTCTATGAAAAACCCCCGTGTGTCAAAGAGATGGTACTGGGTAGATCAGTGACAACTGGTTTAAAGCCAGTGAAGGGACAAAGAGACTTGGGTCAAGGTGGCGGGAAATGAGATGTTCGGCTGTATCACTAAGAGTAACATTTCCACGAAATATTATGAGGGACCTTTGGGGATGACATATGAGCCTCTCCTTGTCCTAATGTGTATGCTTGATCCCCGTGTCCAAGCTTAGGCAAAGGGAGAAAGAGAGAGGAAGGCAGGGAAACTCCATAGACAAAAAAAACAGAAAACAAATCAGAACCAGAATTTCAGAGATGAAGGGACCTGAAGATGAAGCATAATCCGGATCATATTCCCTACAGATGAAGCAGTGGGTTTAGGAGATACAGTGGTAGTGAAAGAGGCAGGGTCAGCCCTTCCCTGTCTCACATTTTTAGGAGGGGAAATATCCTCCAATGAAAAGCACCCAGACACCCCACAGGAGTGATTAGCCACCCACTGGTAACATTGATAAATGGCCTGGAAGTATGATGTGGCGATTCACATACCCAGAAGCTAAGAATGGCCCTTACACACATGAAAAGGTGCTCCGTGTCATTCAACATAAAGAAAGGCACACATTTAGAACAGGCAAGATTATTGCTTACCTTCCTGTGCAGGACTAGGAGCAAGTGTGGGGAGGCTGTGCAGAACCAGACAGCTGCTTGTTAACTAGGTTGTAGAAAGATACAGCCCGAACGGAAGGTGAGATGATGAATTCTACTCAAATTACTCTTGACCCCAGGAATCCAGCTTCTGTGTACTTTTTCCATCTCACTTGATATGCATGAAAGAACAGGGAGACACTCGCCCATGTGCTTTTTAACTGCAGTATGGTTTTGTAAGAGTAAGACACTGCAAACTAACTGGCAGCATAAAGGTCTGGCTGGTTCCACGAACACTGGAAGAGGTTCCTAGTGGAATACTATAGTGCTCTAAAAAAGCAGGGGAGGGGGCTGGAGCAATAGCACAGTGGGTAGGGCGTTAGCCTTGCACGCGGCTGACCCGGGTTCGATTCCCAGCATCCCATATGGTCCCCTGAGCACCACTAGGGGTAATTTCTGAGCGCAGAGCCAGGAGTAACCCCTGTGCATTGCTGGGTATGACCCAAAAAGCAAAAAAAATAAATAAACCAGGGGAGAGGAGCTTTATGTTTTGATATAGGATAAGCTCCTTGGTCACTGTCATGGGTGAAAACCAGTGAAGAACATGTGAAAAGCATGCTATCTTTTGTGCTAAGAGGAGGAAAACAAGGTAGATATAGCAGGGAGGAACAAGAGGCTGGGAAACCTCGTGATGAAGTGAAAGTATCAGAGTGTGTTACGGTGGATATTTGCATTTGCATTTTTCTCTTGTTAAAAACATACTGGGAGAAAAACAAATAATTAAAAAGCGTTTACCTCAAAAGAGTGGAGGTAGTAAGGCAAATATTTGTTTTTCTCTTTTAAATTGAATCACATTGCGATACCCAGTTACAAAGTTGTTCATGATTGGGTTTTAGTCATATAATTTTCGAGCACCAGTGTACATTACTGCCCCCACCAATGTCCTCAGTCTCCCTCATATTTACCCCCAAGCCTGCTTCTACGACAGGCACATCTCTTCTCTTCTCTTCTCTTCTCTTCTCTTCTCTTCTCTTCTCTTCTCTTCTCTTCTCTTCTCTTCTCTTCTCTTCTCTTCTCTTCTCTTCTCTTCTCTTCTCTTCTCTTCTCTTCTCTTCTCTCTCTCTCTCTCTCTCTCTCTCTCTCTCTCTCTCTCTCTCCTTTTTGGGCATTATGGTTTACAATACAGATATTGGAAGGTCATCATGTATATTCCGTTACCTGCTTTCAACACTCAGTTCTTGTTCAGAGTGATCATTTCTATTATTATCATACTGATCCCTTCTCTATCCCAATTGAGTGAGGCAAATATTTAATTTTCTTTTGATTCTTCAACCTCCTGAATGTTAATAATTTGAAAACACCCACATTATAAAATTGTAAAATGGCACTTGACAAATATTTAAATGGTACCAGTCCATTTATTGAAATAATTAATTTACTGGTGCTAAATTCTACTGGTAGTAAATGGCACACATTATTATCGCAACCAGGAAAGAACTGACCTCATCAGAAAGATCTGGTAAGTCTTCCTTGAAGAATTGGGTTTTGAGTGGATATCAGGAGAACAAAGTGGACTTAATGGGTTTGAAGGCAGAGACAAACATTACATCAGAGAGGGAAGCCTGGGATTGGAGAGAAAATAGTTCTTATGAAGAATGTGAAGAAAGTAGACTCACAAGGCTAGCTAGGAGAACAGACTGGGCCAAAGAGAGCAGGGCAGGTCATGTGGTGCTTGTGGGATATCTCTCTTCTTTAATTCTGAAAGCAATGAAATGCTATTAAAAGATGATAAGCAGGCAGACAGGAGTGGGTGTGGGGGAATCTGTACTCATTCAGGGGAATACTCATAACCACTCCAGACTTGGAAGAAGAAAGATTCGGTTGTAGTCACATTTGCTCTTGGAAGAACCTTCGGTGCAAACCCCATCTCTAATTCACCTGTAAAATCGCATGCAATACTCGTTAACTACATTCCATATATTTCAATTATGATCCATCAGTTGCTATTTGCTAAAAACATTACACAAATTGCACAAAGGATAAAGTGGTTATAGTCTAATTTACATTGGAACTTATCTTCGTTTCTAGGCAACAGCAGTGCCGTGGATAATGACGGCGCCGGCCCTCAGAATCTTTCACAATCTGAGAAGTGAAATGAACGAGGGAACCAATTTCTGTGTGTTCAGGCCAGCATCTCAGCCTATGAGATCCAGCCTGGGAATAAAACCCACTTTTAATGCACCATTTGATAAGAACACTTAACCTCAGTATGTGTTGTAATTAGAGAGATAATTAGAACTTCACTAACACCTCTTAAGACTAGGAATACATTTGAAATTTACCTAGAAGGAAAATTGCATTTTCAAAGACCAATCCAAGGTATTTTTCTCTTCAACATTACCTTGCCTCCCCCCACCTCATCACAAAGCTTTTTGGACTGTGTGGAAAGGTGAGAATAACATAGGTAGGGCTTACGAGAGAGAGAGAGAGAGAGAGAGAGAGAGAGAGACAGAGAGACAGAGAGACAGAGAGACAGAGAGAAGAAGGAAGGGAGAGGAGGGAGAGAGAGAGCTGGCGAGTTTAATCAAAAATTACTAGACACACTTTTAAAGGAAAAACAACAGCAACCATAAAAGAATCTTAATTTTAAAAATGAGCTTCAGAGGCTGAAGACAGAGAAAACAAAATCTGAGTCAATAAATGCAGAGAGAGAGACAGCGAAATAGAGAGAGACTACGCTTGCGTGATCTACTCATAAAATGTTAATATATGCATAAGAAAATCGTGTTCCTTAATCTCCAAAGAAACACTTATCACTAAGAACCCTTTAATTCTTTTCCTGTGCTTGATTTATTAGCTTATGAAATTATGTTAATAACCTTCATGTTAATGGTTTGGGGGCTCGAATGACCTGATTTTAATAATGAAGTAATTTATGCAATAAATGCAATCAGAGTCTATGAATCTCACTTAACGGAACATATTGGTGATTAGCCAATGCTAAAACAAGTGACTGTCAGCATGGGGCATGGCGTGTGCTCCTGCTGAGCCAACAGTGCCCACGAGCTGATGGGCACAGAGGTGGGGGTGACGGAGAGCACCAGGATACCCTCTTGGCAAACACTTCGCCACAGAGGAGGAGGCTGAGACTGAATTGGAAATGAATTTACAAGATGCAAAACGAGCCGGATATTTCAGTAACTGCAGAGTAAATTTACACGGGAAGTTGTAACCCTGGCGAGAAATCTCTGTATCCTGGCTAGAGAAGAGACTTTTGCAGACACGGGAGGAAGGAAAAGTCAAAAGTTTCCTGGGAGAACAGAGAGACTCAGAAGGGGAGAGATGATGAAGTTTCCCATGAAGGACTTCCTGTCCCATCACCATAAAAGCCACATGCCAGAAGACATCGATGCTAGTGTTACTTGGACTTCCACTTTGAAGCATACTGGGTTGAATTACCTTTATGCATTTTTACTACCCGCTCGAGCAAATCAATGAACAACGGGAGGAAAGTGCTACAGTGCTACTCCCCTGCCACTCCCTAAAGATATAAACCCTGGAAACAGTTCGTTGATCATGCCCTCATCTTGGGTACCCTATACGTACCCACACACTCAACACAAAGACACACATTAACTACACGAAACAGAAGAGTTAGCCTTTTGGTTTTCTTCAGAGAGCCCCAGAAGACAAATTTCCCTTTATTTCTTATTCTTTAAGTATTTTTGTTTCCAGAGTGGGCACTGGTGGAAGGATGGATACTTGACCATTGTATGACTGAAACGTAATCACGAAAGTGTGTAAGTCTATAATTGTGTCTCACGGTGTTTCATTAAAATATTTTTTTAAAAAGTATTTTGTTTCCTCTGGGGATTCCATCTTCCTTCTAGAGAAAATCTGCTACATCATTCTCTGACTTCTTAGAAAGACAAGAGTGGTTATCGCCTTTGCTGGCAAACTGGGCAACACACCAAGAAGGGTTGAGGGGACAGGTACCCAGAATTTCTGTGAGAATCCAGAAACTAGTGTGGGACCTCTCCGCTCCCTTTCCTGTCTCCAGCATCCTTGACCTTGACTCCAGACATGTAATTCCACAAGATGCTTTGATAAGTGTTCAGAAACACTTTAGCTAGAGTGTTATACCCCTGCCCCAGGAAGGGTATATACTGAAGGTGCTCCTGGAACATTAAGCAAAATATTACATGAGCTATAACTGATATAATTAAAAACACATTTGATTTGAAATTTAAATCCTTGGCTTCCTAATTTGTCTTCCATGTCTCACAATTTAAGTTACTGGTTAAATTAAATTGTGAGACATGGAAGACAAATTATGACTGGTCAAGGTCTCAGGCAGTTTCAGGAATTTTACACTTATTTTCTATATCTGAGTGAACAGGCATCAGCTTTATGATAATAAGCTTTAAATTCATGATGATGCATGCAAGAATATAAATCTTTAGAAGAATTTGAATTTGGATGTAAGCTGACATTGTCTGGGCTATGTTGGAAATGACAGTAAACCTGAGTCCTCATAGCACACGAGAAACCTAATCAAAACTCTACTCTTTCTTTGGATTTACATTATCATCATCATCATCTTATAATAACTTGAAAGCAGTGTATCCCAACATGGGTGATACCGGCCCTGGGGGATGCTGAAATCCACCAGGGAGGCAGAGTGACGCAACTGAGGGACACTTTCTGCTTAATCATGTGAAGGACGCAGATGTCAACAGGGGTAATTTTTCTTTTCTTGAAAAGGGGGGCTGTAAGTCAAGTTTGGGAATACAGATTTAAAGCAGAAAGTGAAATGTCTTTGAGGGGCTTTCCGAGTGAGCCGCAGTGAGCCACTGTATGCAGTTCCACAAGTTTAAACGCCACTGTAACCATTGAATCTTGCATACTGCATCAGCTAAGATCACAGATCTTCAATTCTAGATCACCTTGAGGGTACAGGGGAATTTGCTTGTGCTGAATGTTCAGCAGTAGCAACTCAATAGTTACCACCACTGAAAGGGCCCAGAAATTTTTCACAGAACTATCTGCCAAGGGATCTCTTCATACCTGCTTTGCTCATATCTTCCGACCCAAATTCCAAGCTCTTGGTCTGTTGCATGGCAATATTTTCACTTGTCACGATTCTCATTAAATGTGGACTCCATCTATGAAAGAACCGAGAAGTAAATAAATTAGAATGTAAGTACGCTATTTTCTCCCCCAAAATAATTCCTATAGTTATTGAAACCATCTTGTATCATGTAAAATCTTAAGTATTTTCCCCACATAGCCAGAAGACGCTGTAAAAGAAGCCCTATTCCTGCCTCCAGCCCCCAGTATGAATATGGAAAATAGAGATTTCTAATCAAAACTTCCCTTTGACATTAAGCATTGACATCCAAGATATACAGCTAGTGCTGTTAATATTTTTATGAAATTCCACCTTTTTATTATTTTTTTAGATAATCACTTTTATTTTATTTATTTATTTTTTATTAAAAATTTTTAATAGTGAGAAATCATGAGATACAGTTGCAGACTTACACATTTTTGTGCTTGGGTTTCAATTATACAATGATCAAATACTCATCCCTCCCCCAGTGCCCATTTCCCACCACCATGGATCCCGGTATCCCTCCCACCCCCCATCCCCCCATCCCACCCTGTCTCTGTGGCAGGGCATTCCCCTCTGTTCTCTCTCTCCTTTTGGGTGTTGTGGTTTGCAAAAGAGACATTGAGTGGCAATTGTGTTTGGTCTATAGTCTACTTTCAGCATGCTTCTCTCATCCTGGGAGGATCCTCCCAACACCCTTTATTTGGTGCTCTCTTCTCTATCTGAGCTCCCTTTTTCCCTAGCATGTGTGGTTGGCCTCCAAGTCATGGAGTAAAATTCCTGGTACTAATCTCGGCCTTTCTTGGGTGTTAGTTTCCTATTTTGTTACTTTATGTTCCCCCAGATGAATGCAATCTTTCTACGTCCATCCCTTTCTTTCTGAGTCATTTCGCTTAACATGATACTTTCCATGTAGTACCACTTGTATGTAAATTTCATGACTTCATCTTTTCTAACAGCTACATAGTACTCCATTGTGTAAATGTACCAAAGTTTCTTTAACCAGTCATCTGTTCTCGGGCACTCAGGTTTTTTCCAGATTCTGGCTATCGTAAAGAGTGCTGCAATAAACAGACTATTGCAGATGTCACTTTGGCTATACTTTCTTGCCTCTCTGGGATATATTCCCAGGAGTGGTATTGCTGGGTCAAATGGGAGCTCAATTTCTAATTTTTTGAGAATCATCCATACTGTTTTCCAAAAGGGCTGAACCAGTCGGCATTCCCACCAACAGTGAAGGAGTGTCCCTTTCTCACCACATCTGCACCAGCACTGGTTGCTTTTGTTCTTGTGGATATGGGCCAGTCTCTGTGGTGTGAAGTGATATCTCATTGTGGTTTTGATCTGCATCTCCCTGATGATTAATGATGTGGAACATTTTCTCATGTGTCTTTTAGCCATTCGGATTTCTTCTTTGTCAAAGTTTCTATTCATTTCATCTCCCCATTTTTTGATGGGGTTGAATGTTTTCTTTTTGTGGAGTTGAATCAGTACTTTGTATATCCTTGAAATTAACCCCTTATCAGATGTGTAGTTGGCAAATATCCTTTCCCATTCTGTACACTGTCTTTGTATTTTGGTCACTGTTTCTTTTGAGATGCAGAAGCTTCTTAGTTTAAGATAGTCCCATTTGTCTATCTCTGTTTTCAATTGCTTGGTCAGTGGTGTGACATCTTTGAAGACACCATTAGCTTCTATGTCATGAAGGGTTTTGCCAACATTTTCCTCAATGTATCTTATAGATTCTGGTCTGATGTTGAGGTCTTTAATCCACTTAGATCTTACTTTTGTACATGGAGTTAGGCAGAGATCTGAGCCCATTTTTTTGCATGTAGCCGTCCAGTTTTGCCAGCATAATTTGCTAAAGAGGCTTTCCCTGCTCCACTTCACTTTTCTTGCCCCCTTATTGAAGATTAGATGCTCGTATGCTTGGGGGAAGACATCAGTATATTCAACCCTGTTCCATTTGTCTGCCTTTGTTCCAGTACCATGCTGTTTTATTACTACTGCCTTTTAGTAGAGTTTGAAGTTAGGGAGGTTGATTCCTCCCATTTTCTTTTCCCCAAGAATTGCTTTAGCTATTTGTGGGGGCTTATTGTTCCATATAAATTTCAGGAGTGTTTGTTCCAATTCTTTGAAGAATGTCATGGGTATCCTAATAGGGATTGCGTTGAATTTATACAGTGCTTTGGGAAGTATTGCCATTTTGACAATGTTAACTCTCCCGATCCATGAACAGGGGATATTTTTCCATTTTCTCGTATCCTCTTATTTCCTGAAGTAGAGTTTTATAGTTTTCTTTGTACAGGTCCTTTACTTCCTTAGTTAAGCTGATTCCTAGGTACTTGATTTTCTGGGGCACAATTGTGAATGGGATTGTTTTCTTCATGTCACTTTCTTTTCTTTCACTATTTGCACATAGGAAAGCCATGGACTTTTGGGTATTGATTTTATAGCCTGCCACTTTACTATACAAGCCTATTGTTTCTAGAAGTTTCTTGGTAGAGGTTTTAGGATTTTCTAAGTGTAGTATCATATCATCTGCGAATAGTGAGAGCTTGATTTCTTCCTTTCCTACCTGGATGCCCCTAATATCTTTTTCTTGCCTAATCGCCATTGCAAGTATTTCCAGTACTATATTGAACAGCAGTGGAGAGAGTGGACATCCTTGTCTCGTCCCTGATCTTAGAGGGAAGGCTCTCAGTTTTTCGCCATTGAGGACGATGCTTGCTGTAGGCTTGTGGTAGATGGCTTTAACTATATTGAGAAAAGTCCCCTCTATTCCCATTTTGGCTACGGTTTTCATCATAAATGGTGCTGGATCTTGTCAAATGCTTTCTCTGCATCTATTGATATGATCATATGATTTTTATCTTTTCTTTTGTTGATATGGTGGATTATGTTGATTGATTTCCGAGTGTTAAACCAGCCTTGCATCCCCAGGATGAATCCTACTTGGTCATGGTGTATGATCTTTTTGATGAGTAGTTGAATTCTATTTGCTAGTATTTTGTTGAGAATCTTCGCATCCATGTTCATCAGGGATATTGGCCTGTAGTTTTCTTTTCTCGTGGTGTCTTTGTTTCCTTTCGGTATTAGAGAGCTATGGGCTTCATAGAAACTGTTTGGGAGCGTTTCCGTTTTTTTCAATTTCCTGAAAGAGCTTGAGAAGGACTGGCAGCAGGTCTTCTTTAAATGTTTGGAAAAATTTGCCAGTGAATCCATCTGGGCCCGGGCTTTTGTTTTTGGGAAGACTTTTAATTGCAGTTTCTATTTCGTTGATGTTAATAGGTCTATTCAGATACTCCAGATCTTCTTGATTCAGCTTTGGGAGGTTATAGGAGTCCAGGAATTTGTCCATTTCTTTCTCTTGTTTTGTGGCATACAGACTTTCAAAGTAGTCTCTTATGATCTTTTGGATTTCTTTGGTTTCTGTTGTGATATCCCCCTTCTCATTTCTGATTCAGTTTATTAGGGTTCTCTCTCTCTGTTTCTTTGTGAGTGTTGCTAGTGGTTTATCTATCTTGTTTATTTTCTTGAAGAACCAGCTCTTGGTTTCATTGATCTTTCGGATTGTTTCTTTGGTTTCCATGTCATTGATTTCTGCTCTAAGTTTTATGATCTTTCCTTCTGCCTGATTTAGGCTCTTTCTGTTGATCCTTTCCTAAGGACTTGAGCTGTGAGGTCAAGTTGTTTATGTGCACCATTTCTACAGACCTAAGATATGCTTGCAGAGCTATAAATTTTCCCCTTAATATGGCTTTCGCTGCATCCCATAGGTTCTGGTAGCTCGTGTCTTCATTCTCATTTGTTTCCAAGTATCTTTTGATTTTGTCCTTGACTTCATTCCTGACCCGCTCGTTGTTCAGCATCGAGTTGTTTAATTTCCAGGTGTTTGATTTGGTTCTCCGTGTCTGTGTGTGATTCACTTCTATCCTCAGTGCATCATGGTCTGAAAAGATGGCTGATACTATTTCTATCTTCCTGATTCTGTTGAGGTATGTTTTGTGTCCTAGCACATGGTCTATTTTGGAGAATGTTCCGTGTGCACTGGAGAAGAATGTGTATTCTTTCTTTTTGGGGTGTAAAGCCCTGTATAGGTCTATAAGCCCTCTCTCTTTTATTTCTTCTTTCAAAGCCAATGATTCCTTGCTGGGTTTTGTTCTTGTTGATCTGTCCAGAGGTGATTGGGCAATGTTGAAGTCTCCAAGTACTATTGTGTTGCTTGCAATGTCCCCCTTAAAATCTGTTAGCAGTTGTTTTAAATATTTACCTGTTCCCTCATTAGGTGCGTATACATTTAAGAGTGTGATTTCTTCCTGTTTACCCCTTGATGAATAGAAAATGGCCTTCACTGTCCCTTCTAGTCTTTTTCAAGGTGAAATTAATGTTGTTGGATACTAGTATGGCCACCCCAGCTTTTTTGCAGGAGCTGTTTGCTTGCAGGATTGTTTTCCATCCTTTGACTTTCAGTCTGCGTTTGCTCAGAGTGTTGAGATAAGTTTCTTGTAGGCAGCAGAATGTTGGGTTCTGTCTCTGTATCCATTTTGCCACTCTGTGTCTCTTAAATGGTGAATTGAGACTGTTGACATTGAGAGAGAGTATGGTTATGGGGTTTTGTGTCATGTTGAAATTCCACCTTTTTTAAAGATGTTTATTTATTTATTTGCTTTTTGGGTCACACCCAGCGATGCACAGGGGTTACTCCTGGCTCTGCACTCAGGAACTACCCCTAACTGTGCTCAGGGGATCATATGGGATACTGGGAATCAAACCCGGGTCGGCCACATGCAAGGCAAATGCCTTACCTGCAGTGCTATGGCTCCAACCCCGAAATTCCACATTTTAAAATAGTATTTTTACTCTATTGACCTTAGGTGTCTTTCCTCTCACCACGTGCAGCTATTAAAAGCCATTAAAGGCAACCATTTGAGTTATACGCACAAATTCTATTTAACACTTCATGAAGTGGGTCTCCTTTGGGAAAGGTCAAAATGGGAAGGAAGGCAGTTTTATAGATTAAAGAATCAAGAACTAAGATGAACCCCCCCTCCCACCGACACACACACACATATACACACACAAAATCGTGAATGGCTCGGTCACATACTTAATCTTATTGGGGGTGAGAAGTATCAAAGAAATAAGTCTAGAGTCCAGAGTTGTCTTGGCCTTTGGGAAATGGCTGACACGACGCAGCACTTCAATGAGGTGCAATGTTAGGGATATGGAAACCACCTAAGTGCTGTTTTGCTGACATGGGAAGGTTGGCTCTGTCTTTTTTTTTTTTTAACCAACTAGTGTTGTTTGTTTGTTCTGCACTTTTTAAAGTTTTATTTTTTCTTTTCTCAAATTTTATTTTTTAATATTAATTTTTTCAATGGAATCACTGTGAGATAGAGCATTACAAAGATGTTCATATTGAGTTTCAGTCATACACATTTCCAATAGTCATTTCTCCACCAGTGGGAATTTCCCAGCACCAGTGTCCCCAGTTTCACTCTCACTCCTCACCCCCACCCCAGCATGCCTCTGTGGCAGGCACTTCTTCTCTCTCTCCTTTTCTCTCTCTCTCTCTTTCTCTCTCTCTCTCTATTTTAGGCACTGTGATTTGCAATACAGATGCTGAAAAGTTATCATGTATCCCCTTTACCTACTTTCAACACTCAGTTCTTATCCAGAATGATCATTCCCAACTATCACTGTCACTGTCCTCTCATTGTTCATCAATTTGCTCAAGCGGGCCCAGTAACATTGTGAGACTTGTTACTGTGTTTGGCATATCAAATACATCGCGGGTAGCTTACCAGGCTTTGCCATGTGGGTAAGATACTCTCAGTAGCTTGCCGGGCTCATCGAGAGGGGGGTGGGAATTGAACTAGGGTCAGCCATGTTGGCTGCATGCAAGGCAAACGCCCTACCTGCTGTGCTATCACTCCAGCCTCATTAACATTCCCAACTAATGTTGTCATAATAGACCCTCCTCTATCTTAACTACCTCTCACCCCCTGCACCCTTGTGGTAATTTGGTTGGGTCTATCTTGAACCTGAAAAGGCATTTCAATAGTCCTTTCCAAAGCACAAGGAAACCTTCTGGCTTGGTGGTGGAAAGACGGACCTTGCAAAGCAGGAAGGTTTGGTACCAGCACTGGAGTTGGAAGTAGACTTCCTCTTACAGCTCATTTCAGCCTTATTGATTCTGTATCTCCATCCCCTTCGTCCCCCTTCCCCTGACCTCCAGCCTTGGCATCCCACTTCCTGTATTTTGCTCCTATCCACTTTCCACAATGGGCATAAAGCCACTTCAACCATCTAGAGAAACCCTTTATTTTATTTTTTGCTTTTTAGGTCACACCCAGCGTTGCATAGGGGTTACTCCTGGCTCATGCACTCAGGAATTACTCCTGGCAGTGCTTGGGAGACCAGATGGGACGCTGGGAATAGAACCAGGTCGACCGGGTGAAAGGCAAACACCCTATTTGCTGTGCTATTGCTCCAGCCTCTAGAGAAACTCTTTAAATGCTTCTCTCAGGTGGAAGAAACACTCTTTTTGATCCTATGATATTGCAATATCTACCATAATGGACACTGTGCTTCCCAATGCTTGAATGCATGTACTAACTAAATTTATCCTTTTCTTCTACGAATTTCTGTGTTCCTTTTACTCCTTTCTAGTGTCCCATGCTGACGACTCAAGCATTTCTTTGATCAGTCATGCTACTGGGTAATTTAATCATTGTGTTGAATGAAGCATAATTAACTAAAAAAATAAATAAAAATCAGGGCTGGGGCTATGGCTCAAAGGGATAAAGCCCAGATTGGTAAGGAGGAGGCCCAGGTTGAATTCCTGGCCACCACATGGTATCCTGAAAACAGCTAGTAGGAGCAACCCCCCCCCCCCACATCTCCATACTGAGTAGAGAATTTGCCCCTGGGCACCACCTGGTGTGAACCAAAATCCGAAAATAAAATAAAAATCAGCCCTTTCCATTTTCTTGCCAAATTTGAGGGACCATATCAACACTGACTGGGTTCAGGCCAAGAGAAAATGGCAGGTGAGTAGGTACTTTCCACACGACTCTGAACTCTGTCATTCCAGAAATTTCTGTCCTGTTTTACATTTAAACCAATTTTATGGCATGATCAGGCAACGAAAAAGAGGATTCATCTAACTATTCTTGGGATAATAAACTTTTTTTTCTCTGTAGAGGGGAATTATTTTTAAAACCTCCATGTCTTCATATAAAGCAAAACCATAGAAACTGTGGTTGAAGGTGTGAATTCTGTAGAAGGAACAGGTTGGATCTGAATCCTGCCTCTCTGCTAAGATTCAAGTGATCTGGGGCAAATATCTAATTACGCAGTAGCTCCGTGGTCTCGTCTGTCCAATGGAAAAGATCCTGCCCACCTCTTTCTATTGTATTGAAGGTGATCTAAATGAATTTAGTTTTAGCAAAATTGAACCCAGGGCCTCACACATGCAAAGCATGGACACCATCATTAAGCCATACCTCTCCCCCCCCCCAGTGTTCCCCCCAGTATTGGTCTGAATAATAATAACCAAATTTACACATACAACGCATTGAGAATAGAGTCCCACAGAGAGAAAATGTTCGTCACTGTTTTTCTGTTATTCATGTGATAAAGATCCACTACACCTAGTTCCGTGGATGAAAACCAATCATCCACTGTGACTTAGATCATGCTCTGGGGATCTTCAGAGAGGATCAGGAAGAGGAAAAAAATGTATTGCCTCTAGCTCACCTTTTCCTCTAAAAACACTTCAAAAATTCTTTTGGTTCACCAAAGTTGTAAGAAGATTCTTATCAACGGTCTAAAGCATATATGTTTTAAATTTGATCATAGGAGTCAGAAAAACATTTGCCTCAGAATATTTAGAAGTCAAAGTAACTTTGGCAAGCCCTAAATACTTAAAACCAACCCAAACAGTGGTTCTATTAGCTTTTCTACAAAAAGTCATTCAAGGCCAGAGGAAGGTAAGATATGAGTCTTTTCCCTGCAACAATTTCTCATCTACATGTACAGGACAGATTTCTGTCACTACATCAAGCTCTAGAGAAATTAAAACATAGCTGGTGGAAAGAATTAAACCTTATTCATCCAAAGAAGTTTTGCAACGATCTATGTAGGGGAGGGAAAGAGGTCACAATTTCTCTTATTTCCACTCCGTCAAGATTATCATCCAATCTGACATTTCTTAATCTGAGTTTATTTTCCAGGTCATTAATTTGATTTCTCAATGTTTTTCAGACTTTAAGCTCCTCAATCAAAACAGCATCATCAACATCCATCATCATTTTCACTTCTTCCTTATTTTGTTCTTTTCTCCCACCATCTTGAGTTGTTTGTGTTTTTAAATCCTTTTTTCCAGCACAATGTTTAAATAGTTCTTGACCTTTTTTTGCATTGGTCCAAACTATTCCAATGTAATAAATCAAGTTTGAGTCTCCCGAGGGAGATGATGGGAAAGTGGGCAGGCCCATATCCTGACATGTGGAAACCAAAAAAACAGCAATGTGAAGGCATGTGTTTCTCTTTGCAGGATCATGTGCATGTGGGGTGTGTATGTGAAACACAACAAATCATGCCACCAACCAGATAGCATTACAAATGAAAAGCAGATCTCCTAAGTACACCATGTTCAATTTATCATTTAGGCACATAGGGCTGAGTTGGGGGATGTTTCTGTCACTATCCAACCTACTCTGCTTTGGTTATGAATACAGAGGGTTTCTCTTTACCTCTATTTTTGGACAATCAAATCTTCCAGTAGGCCGAAACCCTAAGGTGAACTAGGATTCAAAAGCAGAAGAAGTCAAAATACAAAGAGGCAAATTTCTAAAACTTTACTGATCCGAAATAGAAGTTGAATTAATTTTAGTGAATACACTTGTCTTAATTTTGCAACCCAATCATTTTCTCATCCAGGACCACAAGTTGAGGACATATGTGTACACTTTTAATGCTCTTTTCTGGATAATGTTGGACCATCTCAAGAATAGACTCCTGTTCACTAGAATTTTCAGAGTCTATGTTATTTTTATTTTGTTTGCCAGTTTATTTGCTTTGATTAGTTCGATAGCACAGAAGTAGGGCATTTTCCTTGCATGTGGCCAACATGGCCGACCTGAGTTTGATTCCTCCGCCCCTCTCAGAGAGCTCAGCAAGCTACCAAGAGTATCTTGCCCGCACGGCAAAGACTGGCAAGCCACCCGTGACATATTCAATATGCCAAACACAGTAACAACAAGTCTCACAAAGGAGACATTACTGGGCCCACTCGAGCAAATCGATGAACAACAGGAGGACAGTGACTGTGACCTTCTCATATGCTTAAATAAAATTTGAACAATTAAAAAAATTTTATTCATTATCTCATACATAAGATGAGATGTAAAATATAAAATGAATATCACAAGTGTAAAAAAATATGATCACTCAGAATAATGGATAAATGAAATATCTACAATATTATGTGTTAGTTTTTCATCATGTATAAAATATTTCACATTTAATTAAAATACTATTGAAGTTTCTCTCCATTCTTAGTTATAGCTTTACAGTGAGACTTGAGAAAAGGGATCAATAACTAATGCAATTTTTTGTTTGGTTTTTTGATCTTGGGGCTACACCCAGTGATGCTCAGGGCTTACTCCTCAGTCTTCACTCAAAAATTACGTTATGGTCACAGGGGAACATATACGATGGTGGGGATTGAACCTGAGTTCAATGCCCTTACTGGCTGTACTATTGCTCTGGCCCCAGAGTAATTATTTTTCAGACTCCATAAAAGAGAAATATAAACTCATGACCCATGAGTTCTAAAAGAAAAGAGTAAATGTTCTATTGCCAGTTCATAGTATAGAAAGTAACCTTTGCTTCAAACCAAGATGGTAGGTGCTTCCCTAATTCCTAGATTTATTACTGTATTATGTCTTAATAGCCAATATTTCATCAGATGTGTTGGCAGCACAAATTTGGCACTGTCTTTTTATATTTTCCCATCTCCTTGCTTTTGAAATTTGACCATCTGACTTTTATTGAAGTGAAAAACCTGTCAGTGTCTGTAGGTAATTTGCTCTTGTATTTTCAATACAAAGAAATTGCCATGTGCATCCACAGACTGCTTACAATGTCATTCGATTGTTACCATTACATTTCACTTAATTGGGCCTAGCCAAATAAACCATATTCTCAAATTTTCACTTCGCACATTTCTCATAGGTAGATGACAATTCTGTAAAATTGACTGTGTAATTAGTGTTCTTACTTTCATTACCGCACCAATTAGAGTTTGTGGGTGGGTGGTAAATCAATCTAGTGTGATATCTGATTTCTTCAATAAATTTCGAGCATTTTATGTGAAACACAGACTGTTCTGAATGGAAAGTGAATACAAAAAATACATGCAGGGCAGCCCCTAGTCCTCAGACTTTGCAATCAAAAAAAGACCATGGGGTAACATAAAGAAGGTTGAGGCCTGAATATGAAGACTGTCTGAAGAAATTTTTGTGCCAAACAATTTGAACTCTGAAGAAGGGAAAACCTTCTGGCAGCTGTAAAGGAGCAAATAGTGATCATGATGTTTTAGTCCATTTATTTTTAATCCTAGAATTTTATTGGCTGGGTAGGGAATGGGGGATTGAGGGTACTTACTTAATCACTTAATCACTTAACTTCCCGTTAGTCGTCGATTTGCTCGAGCGGGCGCCAGTAACGTCTCTATTTGTCCCTGTCGTGTGCTAGTGTAGCCCAATGGCATCTGTTCGCTCCAGGAACATGAAGGGCCTCAAACCGATCGTTCATGATCTTGACGAAGAAGTCTGACCATCTGGTAGGTGGGCGACCACGCGGTCTCTTGACATCCCGTGGAATCCAATCAGTAACAGCTCTAGTCCAACGGTCGTCTTTAAATCTCATTACGTGACCAGCCCATCTGATTTTCGACACCTTGGCAAATGAGACAGCGTCCCTGATCCTTGATCGTCGACGGATGTCAGAACTCCGGATTCTTTCTCTCATTTGAGTGAAACATGATATTCCAAACATAGCTCTTTCTATTCTTCTTTGGGAAGGATGAGGGTACTTACAGAGAAGTATAAATAGGTTTGGTTGGGAAACCTGAAGGATAAAAATCCCAGATGGAATGAGGCTAAGAGAAAAAATAAGAATGGATCTTTCAAAAGGCCATACGCACACCAGTATTCATTGCTATACTAAGTACAATAGTTAAGATATAGAATCAATGTAATGTCCAAGGGCAGATCAATGGATTATGAAGATGTGGTATATGTAAACAATAAAAAAACTGTGTAGCTACAAGGGATGATGAAATCATGCAATTTTCTGCAACATGGTTGAAACCGGAAAATACCATGTTGAGTGAAGTAAGCCAGAAGAAGAAAGACAAACAGAGGATGATCTCACTTATCTGTGGAATATAGACCACTGGATGAGGAAATGTAGTGTAGTAAAAGGGGATGCTTAGATCATCCTTGGCCCCGATGTTTAGAGAGGAGAAAGACAGAGAGAGAAAGAAATCAAGGCTGGAAGAAGAAAAGAAGTAATGGGTGAATAGGCACCAGGGCGTCAGTTACAGCAGTGATATGAGTGAGGAGTATAACCATAGATTCAAAATATGGATTCAACAGGACGGAAAACATTAGACCTAAGTGGCAACCACTGAAACTCTGTAATTGGTGCCTGTTAGGTTGACAGGCCAGGGTAGAGTGGAGGTTGGGATGGGGAGGGAATGTGTGAACACTGGTGGGAAGATGTTGACACAGGTGGAGGGATTGTGCTGAGTTATGCATGCCTAAAACACAACCATCAGTAACTTTGTAAATCTTGGCTCTTTATTATTTTTTTTTAAAGGGCTGGAGCGATAGCACAGTGGGTAGGGCATTTGCCTTGCACGCAGCCAACATGGCCGACCCGAGTTCGATTCCTCCGCCCCTCTCGGAGAGCCTGGCAAGCTACCGAGAGTATTCCATATGCCAGACACAGTAACAACAAAGTCTCCAATGGAGACGTTACTGGGCCCGCTCAAGCAAATCGACGATCAACGGGAGGGCCTTTACCTTTACCTTTTTAAAAATAAAGAAAGAAAAAAGGGGGGAGGGAGAAAGGAAAATAAGAGTGGCCCAAGATTATGCAGAATGCTTTTGGCAGCAAGCAGCTGAAATGCTGACTCTGACTCTAAATGAAGTATGACACTGCATTATTGTATGTTGTATTGTATTGCACTGTTGTATTGTTGTATTGCATGTTGTATTGCACTGTGTTCTACTACGCTATACTGGCTATGCTGGGCTGTGTTGCTGTGTGATAAGATCTCCAGAGGCAGAGCAGGCTTGTGAGTTTGTTGCTCCAGCGTCTCTGGAACCCCACCGAGGACCCGGTTCTTTTCATCTCTCTTATTTCATCCTTCGCGTTGGCTTACTTCCAGGAACTCCAGCCAAACATGGCAAGCACCAAAGTCAGACTCGGCACTCTGCAAGGCTCTCTAAACATTTGTTTCAGAGTCCCCTCACATACTTGTCATATTTCATTGGTCAAAATGAGTTACAAGCACATTCCTGAACCAATCGCTGGCGCAGGAGTTTCGATTACTCTTAAATCAGCAGGGCCCTGCCAAAGTCCCCTCAGATGCATTTCCACGTGTGAGATAAGGGGAGATATGAGCAAAGATTATGATTCTCTTGAGATTAAGGAGTAAACATGCCTGGCAGGCATCAGCAAAATCTACTAAGGAGACCAACACTTGTCACGTGCACTCTCTCAATAGGCATGAATGTATATGTTACCGTGCTTTTTAGTTTAACACCTTTTGTGTCTAGATCATGGAGACCTTATACAAAGGCCAGGCTGGGATATCTGCATTTTATTTCATAGGAATGAAGAGACATTATACATATTTGTATATATATATTATTATTTTGGCTTTTTGGGTCACACCTGGAGTTATTCAGGGGTGACTCCTAGCTCTGTTCTCAAGGATTACTCCTGGTGGTGCTTAGTGGACCATATGGTATGCCAGAAATCAAACATGGGCTGGTCACCTGCAAGGCGAACGCCTTACTCGCTGTACTATGGCTCTGGCCCCTGAGCTATTTATTTAATTAAAAAGCAACTAGAGTGGTGAAGGGCATAAGTTGAATCCCTAATAAAATCAGACAAAGTTATGCAATCACTGAATAGCATTTCCAATGTATGTTATCAGGGTCTGGAGAGATAGTACAGGGGATAAGGCACTTGCCTTGTACGCAGGCAACTTCAGTTAGATTCCTGGAACTGAATATGGCCCCCTCAGCATTTCCAGGTGGTGACCAATGAGCACAGAGCAAGGAGTAAACCCTGAGCACTGCCAGACTTGACCAAAAGCCAAAGTCAAAGATGCCTCTAATTGTCACTTTGCTATATAGTTATTTAAAAAACTATTTTGATTTTGTTGTTGTTAGTCTTTTTCTTTTTTTTTTTTATTTTGTTTTGTTTTTGAGGGGAGAAACAGCTAGTAGTGCTACTGGCTTTATGTTCGGGGATCGCTCCTGGCAGAATCAGGGGACCATTTGGGGTGCTGGGGAACAAACCCGGGTCAGATGCTTACAAGGCAAGCTTTTTAACTGCCGTACTATTAGCTCCATCCCCAGACAGAGTATTCTAAACAGGGAAATTATACAAGTCAGAGCATTATGTTTAGAAACATAAAATAATTAGATACTGCATATATAAGTCAAAGAAGTAGACTCCTTATCAAAGATGCGGTATTCAATTTTCACTAGACTTCCTTCTTTTCCAGTTTAGCGTCACTCTTTCTTCTGTGCTTCTCTCTAACATTCAGTCAGGTCAACTGTGGAAATTAGGTTTTACCATCATCGGAAGTGAACTGGAGGTGCCAACTTGGTCCTATTCAAAAGCAACAGATAGTCTTTTTCTGGGTGTCTGGCACAGATTCTGGCTTTGAGATTGTACCTGTGTCTACCTTGTGATGTGTTCCGTTTTCCCTGATCTCGTGAGCTGAGCTTCCAAATCCTTTTATACTTTCTCCATTTCCTCTAACTCTGTGCTTCCACTTCTTACCATCCCTTTCTACCTTTGCCATTAAGATTTTTTCCAGGATGTCCTGTGGTTCTTCCTTGTGATTTTTAAGGTCTCTCTCTCCCTTTCAGTTTCACTTCTTTCTTTTTGGGTCACATCCGGCAATGCTCAGGGCTACTCCTGGCTCTGCATTCAGAAATTACTCCTGGCAGTGCTCAGGGGACCATATGGCACACCAGGGATTGAACCCGGGTCAGCCGCATGCAAGGTAAATGCCCTACCCACTGTGCTATCATTCTGGCCCTTATTTTCACTTTTTAAATATGCCATGTAGCCACTTTATCCAGCCACTTTATCCTTGTTTCTATGTACAAGGATAGGAATAAGGATAAACTAGATTCTTTATCGAGTCACTTTAATCTTTTGCCTATGTACCAAAGGGAGTGGGATTATTTAAACATATATATTTTTTTTTAATTTCTTAATCAAATATCTGAAATCACCTTTGGGAGTGAATATTTTTATCTTCAGAATTTAATAGGGGTCACATTTGGAGCTTTGTTAACAAAAGATACTATAAATTAGGTGGCTAGAAAAGACTTCTTGAAATGATGGCACTAAACCCTTCCTGAAGTGGTGAAAATGAAGCTTTGGAGCCTTTGAATTTCTTTCTGCAGTCAGAGGTATGTCAGTGACTCTTCCTTCCATCCTGTGAGAGGTCCTAGGTTTGATCCCCGGCATCCCAGTGAGAACAGTCTTCATTAAAAAAGACCAGAAACAACAAGTTATGGTTAGAGCATGGAGAAAAGAAACTTGTGTACACTGTTCATGGGAGTGTGAATTGATGTAATCTCTAAGACAGTAAGGAGAGTAAAAATAAGGAAATACAATGGAGGATAGGCAGATAGATCAAAGAAGGCACATGCCTGAAATACGGACGTCCCTTAGTGCAATCCCAGTACTGCATGGTTGCCCCATAACCCCTATGGGTGACCCTGGTGGCTGAGAAGCACCAGATCTGAACCCTGAACAGCTAGAGTATCATCAGGAGTGGTCTAGGAGCCCCCAGGGCTTAGTTTGGTAGGTCCAAAATAAATAAAATAAGAATACCATATGATCCAGCCAAATAAGTCTTAGGCAATTACCCAGAAGACATGAAAACAATAATTTGAGAGGACATTTGTAGCTCCATGTTCATAGTGACATTATTCACAATAGCTGAGTCATGGAATCAACCTACATACCCATCAATAAACAGGAAGTTATAATGTAGAGGGGCTGGGGAGATTGCCTACAGGGTTAGAGAATGTTCTGAAATCTGGATTCTATTCCCAGCACCATCTCTGAGCCGTTGGGTTTAGCCTCAAAGCCAAGAAAGAAGCAGTTTGGGTGTGTGTGTGTGTGTGTGTGTGTGTGTGTGTGTGTGCGCGCGCGCGCACGCGCGCACGCGTGCTCAATGGAATACTACTCAGCAATTAAAAAAGAAGTTTGCCTTTTGCAACAACATGGATAGATCCTGAGGTAGTTACACTAAACTAAATCAGGAAGTGAAATATAGTTAACGAATGGCTTCCCTCTTATGTGGAATATAAGTGACTAAAGAAAACAAGAACGAAAAGTACTTTCAGGTTGTGAAAAATACAGAGGTTGATGGGGCAAAGAGAAAGGGGGTGAAAATGGGCGGCATTTTGCTGGAGTGGCACTAGGTACATGACTTTGACAGTGCTTGAGGCATAGACACATATGGTGGTGTGAAACAAAACCATTGCCAATGTTCTTGGGTTGCAAACCCAGGATAACTCAATAAAATGTGACCAGAACCAGATCAGCTAGGGAGCTGGGAGCTTCTTCCTGGCAAGGTCTGACTTGAGGATTTATAAAGCAGCAGCATCCCCAGCACGGTCTTCCCCAAATCTCCCCCCCCCGCCCCACCACCGCCAGCCCCCATCAGTACTGGGGAGAGAGGAATTCATCCAGCAGGAGGGTCGTTCCACTCAGTGTCACTTTGGTGGTAGCATATGCCAACCATCCCCTGTTGGAGTTGGCTCAGGGAGGAGGATGTTAGAGGGGAAAGTGTAGGGTTTTTTTTTCTTTTTGGGTCACACCCGGCAATGCACAGGGGTTACTCCTGGCTTATGCACTCAGGAATTACTCCTGGCGGTGCTCGGGGGACCATATGGGATGCTGGGAATAGAACCTGGGTTGGCCGTGTGCAAGGCAAACACCTTACCCGCTGTGCTATTGTTCCAGCCCCAGGAAAAGGTAGGTTTGATGCTCCTGGGACTGGAGTGTGTCAAATATACGCAGACAGCAAGGGAATTCCATTCACTTCCAGACTACATGCACATCTAGCTTAAGATCCAGGTCCACATAACTTCTCCCTTAAAATTGCTCCATGATGAGAAAAGTGTTTGGGGAGCAAACCCAGAGCCCTGAACCTGGCTGCTTCCTTCACTTATATGAAAAACCAGGAAGGTGGAATTCCAAATGATCGGCTCTGATAGCATTAAGAACATTCGGGGCTGGAGTGATAGCACAGTGGGTACGGTGTTTGCCTTGCATGCCGCTGACCCAGGTTTGGTTCTCAGCATCCCATATGGTCCCCTGAGCACCGCCAGGAGTGATTCCTGAGTGCATGAGCCAGGAGTAACCCCTGAGCATCACCGGGTGTGACCCAAAAAGAAAAAAAAAAGAATATGGGACATTCCATACCAGAGCTCAAGTTTTCTTTGTCAGTCTTTTTTTTTTTTTCTCTGAATGCCCGGAGCATGTCTTCCTAGCACTGAGCAAACATCCCTTTGCTGCCCTGGTCATGGATTTTTGTCAACAGGGACTGAAAGGGCCTCTGCATTTCTCGAGTCACTAATAGCCTTCTTAATTAACCTGCTGAGAGAGTCAACAGCACAGTTTGCTGTTCCTGTTTGCTCTGCCGCCACTGCCGAGTCAAGATGCTCTTGTACAAGATGCTCAAGTACAGAACACTTGCCTGAGGTTGTTTTGTTTTCCAGAAAGAAAGAAGGGCAGAGGGAAAAGGAGTGGAGGGAAAACTAACCACCACAGTAAATTTGCCTTAATTGCTCCAACTTCCTCCTGATTCTTTTGCCCCCAGTAATAGCCCTTCTTTAACTAATAACTTTAATTATAGCTACCACCAGTTATAAAAGTATACTTTTTTCCCCTTTACTTGGTCCATTCCTGCAAACTTCTAATCATGAAACCAGAGATCAGCCAGTTACCTTCGCTTTTCGTTAGGAAGGATGGAGGGATCTAGAAGCACACAGGGGCCACATCCGGCTCCTTAAGCCAGTTTGTCTACCTGCTGGCTCAAGTCTGCCTATGGGAACACACAGCCAAAACCGGACCCCGGTCCCCAAAGGAATTCTCAGCTTCAGAGAACGACAGGGCACACTCTTTCAGATGAAATTTACACTTCCTCATCCTTCATTTCATCTTAAACGTTTTATGGGGATGGTGCAGTATCTCTGAACAGTAAATTAGCCATTAAAATTTAATAAGCACAAGGATTGGATCGATAGTACTATGGGTAGGCCATTTGCCTTGCATGTGGCTGACCCGGGTTCGATTCCCAGCATCCATATGGTCCCCTGAGCACCACCAGGAGTAATTTCTAAGTGCAGAGCCAGGAGTAACCCCTGTGCATCACAGGGTGTGACCCAAAAAGCTCCTTTTGGCTAGGATCAAGAGTGAAAATAGAAAGAAAGAAAGAAAGAAAGAAAGAAAGAAAGAAAGAAAGAAAGGCACAAAAAGAAGAAGGGGAAAAAAATACCCAACAGCAACCAATAACCCAACAGAATGATTCCAGATCAGAAGACTGAGGATTCGAGCCCATTCATGGTCAGAAAATAAATAAAAATCCAACAGAAGCATGATCTCTGGCTCTGTCCTCACGACCTTGTCATCTGATTATTAAGAAAATAAAATTTTCCTGTGTGTCCTGCTCTGATGCCAGTATCCTTGTGATGGGCTGCTTCTTGGCGAAAGGCCGTGCTGGATTTGATAATAATGAGAAACGGCTTCTGTGATCTATCTCAGCTGCGCTCCTGCCAGGTAAGTGGGACCTCGTGAAGGATGACACATAGCCAGGGGTTGATTATGCAAGAAAGGGCGATGTTTCTCTGGACTGTTTTGCCTCCATTGGCTCTAATCAAGCTGCCTTTCCCCACGCTGTGATGCAAAGCTGCCCTTTCCCTTTGAATGTCGCTCACAGTCTCAAATGTCCTCCTGCGTGCTGGCTCCATGCCCCACACTCTTGTGGGTTGCAGTGGGGTGGATAGTCTCCCCCGCCCCCCTCCAATCCAGCCTTCTGGGCAATCCGTGGTTGGCCTTCATTTTCATACCCAAGCTTGGGGTGGGTGGGGGAAGAGCAGAAAGGGTAGTTCCAGGCATGTGGCCACCATATGTGGAGGGCAGAGCACGGAGTGGGAGGTCTCCCCCTCCTACGTGAGGATGGACATCCCCTACCCACTTACCACTGGGAAGTTCTCAGGGCAAGAGTTGGATCCTGGCAGCTGGTTTGTAAACCAGTGGCTGTGTCTGCCCAGAGGAGGCTGATGGACAGAAGTTTTTGCTGTGCAGAATTAATTCTTTCCTCATCCTCCTTCTGCCCCCCCCCCCCACCCCCGACTGGTGTGGTGGCATTCTAGAGACGAAGCATCCTACAGGGTGGTCTGGCTCTTTGGAATTGCTCATTTTCCTTTGGCAAGAAAGGGAGGAAGTCACGTGAAGTGTGCCAACCCCTTCTCTGTCCTACAGACAGCAATTCCTCTGGAAGGAGTCCTTGGCTTTTTGCAAAGAATAACTTGAATGCAAAGGAGCAAATTTCTAAACGAGTCTCTAATAAGCTGGGAGTGAGGGGATCGGCTGAATTCTGCTGGTCAGAACCCCTCCCCACCCCCAGGGGGGAAATCTGTGATAACAGGAAAGGATCTTGAACTGTCCCTCTAACTGCACATCCAGTGTTGGTGAAGGGGTGATCAGGAGGTGTACATTCAAGTTGGGTATAGAGTGGTATGGCCTTGAGGAGTCTGAACAGGGACATGCATGCCAAGAGCTAGACTCTGAGTCCCATCTTTATTTTGCCCTACATGGGCTGGAGCGATAGTACAGCGGGTAGGACGTTTGCCTTGCATGCATCCGACCCGGGTTCGATTCCTCTGCTCCTCTTGGAGAGCCTGGCAAGCTACCGAGAGTATCCTGCCCACACGGCAGAGCTTGGCAAGCTCCCCATGGCATATTTGATATGCCAAAAACAGTAACAACAAGTATCACAATGGAGACGTTACTGGTACCTGCTCTAGCAAATCGATGAACAAGGGGAGAACAGTGCTACATGAAGCTGTTCAGGGCAATGAACTGGGCCAGCAATGATATCATCCATCACTGGAGAGGGTGGAAGCCTTGAACAGTGATCTTGTGACTCTCTGTCCATTGAGGGCACCAAAGCAGACATAGCACTAGCAGGCTGGTATATGGGCCAGTCCCTTCCTCCAAGCAGTGTTTACTACAGAGCTGAGTGATCTGGATAATTTAGAGAGAGGGACTGGATAGCCTGCTAATCTCTGGAGGCTCAAACCAGATTTAATTTGTAAAACAAAGGATGTGGCTTCCTACGTACCCAAGGTAGGGCTCCAGTTTATTCGGACTAATTTAGAACCAAAGGGGATGCACAGAGATCATTTACTTCTCATTTGCAAAGGACAACTAATTAAGCCCAGATTAATTTCTTCCCATCAGGAAGCAAGTCTGGGGCAGAGTCTGTATATAGAGAGAACATAGACTTTTCAGGCGCCCAGAGTCTTTTCCACTGTCAACGCTTGTCAACCTCTCCCCAGTGCAGTTGTTCTGAAGAGCTAGGAGGGTGTAAACACCAGC